>NC_088677.1:2500000-3125000 GCF_950023065.1 Planococcus citri | reverse complement strand
GTCAGAAAACGGAAATTTATTCTGTAAACTAATTTCAATATGTTATGAAGTCGACTGCAGGAAGATTTCAAGTTGTTTTGGAGCATCCGGCGACTTTTTGGAAACTACTGGAGTCTCCAGCAGATTTTCGAAATTTTCATTAAACATTACCAAAATGAATTCTTGGAATTATGGAATTTACTCTGCATTTCAATTTCAACACGTTACCAAGTCGACTGCGGGTGGGTTCAAGTCATTTTAGAGCCTCCAGCGACTTTTTGAAAATTTCTAGAGCCTCTAGGAAATTTTTGAAACTTGAAATTTCCACAAAATTTCTTCAAATGGATTCAGAAAATCGAAATTTACTCTGTAAACCAATTTCAATAAAGTGAAGCATTGAAAATCTGCTGGGGGCTCCAGTAGTTTCCAAGAGGTCGCTGGAAGCTCCATAACGACCTAGAATCCTCCTGCAGTCGACTTCATGGCATATTGAAAATACTTTACAGAATGAATTTCCATTTTCCGACTGCATTTGATGAAATATTGTGGAAATTTCAAGTTTCAAAAATCTACTGGAGGCTCCAAAAATTCCCCAAAAGTCCCTGGAGTCTCCCAAAAACCACTTAAACCCACCAGCAGCCGGTTTAATAGCGTGCTCAAGTTGGAGTTGAGCAAAAATTTTGTATTTCCAACGTCATTTCAACTTTCATAAATCTGCTGGAGGCTCCAGATCTGCTCAAAACCAGTTGAAATCGTTTCCAATCGATTTGGCCGGTCGAAAATAGGGTATATCCCAAATGTCATCTTCCCAAGTAAATTTGGTAAAATTTTGATTTTTTCCCCTCATTTTTGACTTAAATTTGAATTTCAAAAATTCACTAAAAATTGAAAAATGCACTTTGGTACTTGAAATTTTGGCTGATGATGAATTTTTGCACGCTCTTTCGACCTAACTTTGCCAAGTTCAAAAAAATCTACGAGTTCGACTAACCTATCAATCAAAATGAGCGCCATTTTGTTTGTAATGCTCACATTTTTTCAGCAAGTTTGCTTTAAAGTGTTCCTTAAGATGTCCCCTTTGAGACAGAAGTTGTCTCTGATGATCAGGGGGGGTGCAATTATTCCTCATGTCATATGCCGGAGTAAGAAGCTTTTTCTCTGCATAGAGTAACTTAACTTCCTCGTACAATTTCTTTCGACTTGGATCTTTTTTAGGGGACGTTGCCATGACAGTGGCATAGACCTAGCCTACGAGTACATGGCATAAACTAAACCACACGGCCATTAAACAAAGTACTCTAAGTAGCTAATATGTACTTGACGTATTTATATCTGCCGATAACTTATAATACGGTAGTAATAGTATTCGATAGGTAGATTAAATGAACATTGAGCCTCGAAACACGATACCATTTCAGCATCCAGAGGTACCTAGTCTATTTATGTAGAGAAAGAGCCACAGTATTCAAATTCATAGCTCACAGGAAGGTAGTGTGGTACATGGTATGCGCATACCACACCACTAGGTTGGTCCACAAGTACAAGCTGTATGCCTGAGCTTCACGATAACCTTTCAGGAAGCGTTGGAAGAATTTTTTTTTCTAAGGCGGCGATTGCTGGCACGTTTTTACGATTAGCTATCATATCTCTGATAGGTATTCGTTGGTACAGTAGCGTACAATACTCGTAATTTACCAACTCGGTGCAAGAAAAATGAATTATTCTGTATCAATTTATTACCATACAACACGAATAGAGAACATGGGGCCAGCTTATACTCGTATTCGCGCCAATTTCTTCATACCTACACAAGCCAATCTAAGCCGTTTGGGGAATCCAATTCACACGATATTGCGATATGTGCTCGAGTACTTTACACGTACCTTTACCTTTGAGCGAACCGGTTACCTCGAAGACGCGTTCTCTACATAAACCAGATCGCTAAAACGTCTACATTGAATCACAGCTCAGCACGCGGTGCGGTGGCCGCAGCGAGTGATAATTATTATCATTAATGTAGCATATACCTAGCCAAGCTACACTTCTCTATGTACAAGCTCGCGAGCTATGTAGGTATACAGAAAATGTGTAAATATTTGCGGTAGAAATTTCATTACAAAATATAGTAATATACTTTCTGCTGGCGGAATTATGTAAAGAGTAAAAAAATTATGTACGAGTACCATTTCGCGAGAGAAACAGAGAAAGAATAAAAGAAGAGGACATTATATAACGACATACGTCATTTACCTATAGTCAGAGAGCCACACAGCTAATGGACTGCTGAGGTGCGTAATGGATAGCTAAGTACCATAGTGAGTACCTACACTATGAGCAAAATGGACAAAACCTTTAAACCACAATTGTTGAATATTGCCATTTGCTATATCACTAGGTAGGTACTGTTAATGAAGCACATCCGACCGTAAAAATATGTAGAATTGTGGTGCATAGAAAGTTGTAGTTTTGCGACATCCATCGACCAATCTTTTTACATTAATTACTGGGTTCTGTTTTTTTTTTCCATTCCTCAGTATTGATATTGGTGCCAATACTCCCCCAATATGAAAGATATGCGGATACTTTTTCTCATAATTCATCTTGTTTGGAAACAATAACAACAATTCGAGTGAGTTTCGCGTCGCCATTTTTTTTCTACGCGATAATTTTTTGTTTTTTGGACAAAACAACATATCTATACGAGTATGAACCCACCTACGTTTCCCAAGTCGACCAAATCAAGGACGCGAATAAGCCGCAGGAAATTTTTCCAGTTCACAAACAACAACGAAGACGAATATTTTTATTATTTTTTAAAACGTAGGAACACCAAGACGTACGAGTAGGCTAAGATATAGCCTGAGTTATGAAATTTCATCTTGTATGAGCTAAAACAAGATGTGATTGGAGACAGAAGACTATAGGACTAGGAATTGCGAGCTCGGCGTGAAATATTTCACTTGTCTTTGAATAATTTCTCGCCAGCTTAACGACTATTATTTTTTGTATGTACTTCATCGTCAACTCATTACGTCGTGGTTCCTTTAGCTCGTATTAGACGACTAATGTAGTTTGCAAGTGTCTCGTTGAAATTTTTTCATTAAGAAAACAGGTCAAATTTAACGCAAACGCACCAACCGCGAATATCTTAACAGAGCGTAAATGTTTTATAAATAGATAATTTATTTTACAACCCTTTATAGTCCGGCATATGGAAATAGGAGTAATTGCACCCCCCCGTTCCGATCCTCCGGGACAACTTTTTTCTTAAAGGGGACATCCTAAGGAACATTTTAAAGCAAACTTGCCCAAAAAAAAGTTGCCCTTACTTACAAAATGGCGGCCATTTTGATTGACAGGTCAGCCGAAATCGCAGATTTTGCGTTTTAACATAAGACTTGCACAAACTTTTTCAAACTTTACAAAGGTAGATCGAGAGATCATGCAAAAAATTATCACCTGTCAAAATTTCAAGTGCTAAAGTGCGTTTTTCGATTTTTGGTGAATTTTTGAAAATCGAATTAAGGCCAAAAATGAGGGAAAAATAAAAATTTTACCAAATTGACCAAGAAAGCTGAAATTAAGGATATACCCTATTTTCGACATGCCACATCAATTGGAAACAGTTTCACTCCGTTTTGAGCAGTTCTGGAGCCTCCAGCAGATTTTTGAAACTCGAAATTCCCACAAAATTCCATCAAATTGGAGTTGTAAAGCTAAAATTTATTCTAAAAACTAATTTCAATACGCTACGAAGTACTGCAGGTGAATTTCAAGTCGTGTTGAATCCTCCAGCGACTTTTTGAAAATTCCCAAAGCCTCCAGCAGATTTTTGAAATTTTAAATTTTCACAAAATTTCATCAAATTGAGATGGAAAGCTGGAATTTACTCTACACTCCAATTTTAACACCCCTGAAAACGACTTCTGGTGGATTTCAAGTCATTTTAGAGCCTCCAATGACTTTTTTGAAAATTACTGGAGCCTCCAGTAGATTTTTGAAACTTGAAATTTCCCCAAAATTTCATCAAACTAAGATGGAGAGTCGAAATTTATTCTGCAAACTAATTTCAATACGCTACGAAGTTGACTGCTTGTGCATTTCAAGTCGTTTTGGAGCCTCCAGCAACTTTTTGAAAGGTTGTAGGACGTTTTTTTGGAAAATTGAAATTTCCTAAAAGTAGCTGGAAGCTTCAAAACCATTTGAAACCACCATGTAGTCTGCGAAGTAAATTTAAGCTTGCCAACTCCATTTGATAAATTAATTTTGGAGAAATTTCCATAAGTTTCAAAAATCTACTGGAGGCTCCGGTAATTTTCAAAAAAGTCGCTGGAAGCTCTAAAATGACTTGAACCCACCTGAAGTCGTCTTCAGAGGGTGTTAAAGTTGGAGTGTAGAGTAAATTTCAGCTTTCCATCTCCATTTTGATGAAATTTTGTGAAAATTTAAATTTTCAAAAATCTGCTGGAGGCTCCACTAATTTTCAAAAAAAGTCGCTGGAAGCCCTAAAATTACTTGAACCTACCTGCAGTCGTCCTCAAAGGGTGTTAAAATTGGAGTGTAGAGTAAATTTCAACTTTCCATCTCTATTTGATGAAATTTTGTGAAAATTTAAAGTTTCAAAAATCTGCCGGAGGCTTCAGGAATTTTCAAAAAGTCGTTGGAGGATCCAAAACGACATGAAATTCACCTGCAGTACTTCGTAGCGTATTGAAATTAGTTTTTAGAATAAATTTTAGCTTTACAACTCCAATTTGATGGAATTTTGTGGGAATTTCGAGTTTCAAAAATCTGCTGGAGGCTCCAGAACTGCTCAAAACGGGTTGAAACAGTTTCCAATTGATTTGACATGTCGAAAATAGGATATATCCCAAATTTCAGCGTCCTTGGTCAATTTGGTAAAATTTTGATTTTTCCCCCCATTTTTGGCCTAAATTCGATTTTCAAAAATTCACCAAAAATCGAAAAACGCACTTTAGCACTTGAAATTTTGACAGGTGATGAATTTTTGCGTGATCTTTTGATCTACCTTTGTAAAGTTTGAAAAAGTTCGTGCAAGTCATATGTTAAAACGCAAAATCTGCGATTTCGACTGACCTGTCAATCAAAATGGCCGCCATTTTGTAAGTAAGGGCAACTTTTTTTTGGGCAAGTTTGCTTTAAAATGTTCATTAGGATGTCCTCTTTGAGAAAAAAGTTGTTCCGGAAGATCTGCGGGGGGGGGGGGTTCAATTACCCCTATTGTCATATGCCGGACTATTACTCCGAGGCAGGGGCTTGTTCTGACTTTTCTGATTACGCACATTTTGATAATGAAAAAAATAACAACGAATTATGTTCAAGATTTTTAAGGTTTAAAAGAGGGGAAGTAATCAAATGGCCGTTATCAAAAATTACATTTCAATTACAACATAATAGGTGGATTAATTTTTTTTCAAAATATAATTACGAGTTAATTTAGTGTGACCGATTAAAAGTTGGTCACACTGAATTAACTCATAATTAGGTATATTTTTTTTAAAAATTAATCCACCGGAATTTAATTCATTTTAAAATATTGAACTACGAAAAACGTTGAGTTGGCTACTTCATTCTACAAATGGAATTGAGAACTCAACACTCCTCAATACCTAGTGAAAATATAACTAGATTCAGATTTCCTGAAAAACAGTGATAGCCAAAGGATGAATAGTTACAATTTTGTTTCAATTTTCGCGTTCATTTTGGCGTTTAATATTTCAACAGGTAAGAATTTCTCTTGTGTATTTGATGAAGGCAATATACGAGTATTGCAAGTGAACAAAACAGCTACGCCTAAATGTATTAAATTAGGTTAAGTATTCGCGTAGAAATCATGATCTAATCAACAAATAATTTTTTAATGTAGGAAACGCTTTACAATGTTACCAGTGTTCTTACAATGTACATCCTAATCCCAACAGTACCAATCGAGATCGAGATCGAAACTGTGTAAATGTGAATGAAAACACCTCTAGTGCAACAATTTCCCAGGATTTGACTCTTGGCTGGCTGGGATGCTTATACTTCAGAACATGGCACATAGGTAGGCAATAAAATGAAACGTCGATTTTTCTCATTGTCATTGGGTTTGCTTTAGTGACACCCTGCACAATTCCACATTTTACAAAACTTAAAAAATGAGTGAAGTTTAATATTCTGTAAAACAAATCAGTGATTTTTTTCAAGACTCCTTGAAAATTGAAACTTTTTACTTTGTAGCAAAACCACCACAATCACAACGTGACTGTTTTTGCTAAAGAGATGTGGGGTTCACAAAAAAAATTGCGCTGGTGTCACTAAATTGTCTACATTTTGGTCTTTTGTGATTCCATTCTTAATAGATAGAAACTTTTCTCTAGAATTTCTGCTCTTTATTTTAGCATTTACCTAATACACAGGAAATACATATGAATCATTAAAAAATAGACTAAAAGAGGTAAAATAATCTACACTACAACGAACAAAATTTTCTAAGCTAATGTAAATATTTGCCTTTTCAGATGGTTCATATAGTCTAAATCGATATGGGATTATTGTACCCTATTTCGTTGGGAAGGACGTTTATTGTACAGCCCTTCTGGCTGGTAATCTTGGAGGAACTTGCGAAATTTGTTATACAGATTTCTGCAATTCCATGTCAGCTGGCCCGTGAGACTCCTCACCTCTGACCAGGTCATCACTTCCGACCACATCATCACCTCCAAACATATCATTAGCACAAATGGAACCAATTCCAATCTCGCTTAGTTCAACTGGAGTATTGAAAATTATTAATTGATAAGGAAAGGAAACATTTTGATATTTTTGCTGGTAAAAAATATAACAATAATAAAACCAATGATGATCTCTTTCTATCAGTTTACAATACAAATTATGAATAGTTTTTTTTAATAACGATATTGGCATTTATATGCTTTCCAAAGAGAGTCTTGTCCTATGAATGTACATCAACAGAACCTTCACTGCAGAAAATAATTATTCTTTCAAACATGGGTTGTGTCCACTTCAACTGTTGAAATTGCATTGGGTACACACTACACACACAATTTCATTAGGTATAAACTAACTTTCTGATGCACAAATTACTTAGTAGGTACATACTCCTGGTTCTGCTAATTAAAAAATTGATTGTCTAATATTGCACCATCTTAAAGAGGACATATTTCAATGTTTGGAAAACATTCTAAGTTGCCATAATCTGGGATAACATTGAAAGATTTTTCAAAATTTTTCACATTTTAAGGTGCAAATGGCAAAGGAAGTATCAAAGTATTCAGCTCTCTTACCAGAGAAAAATTATGGCCGAAGCTTCAAACATCTTGCATCCAGGCCTCTCTTTAGCTGCTCAGTTTGCACTTGAAAAAAAAATTGAACAGCCTAATCAGGATATCTAACATCAGTGGTGTAGGAACTCGACACATATATTTAATACACATTTTATGAACAACTATGTGCATTGATACAATGATATGGTAACTACAATGTTGCTATATGCATGGATAAACATGGGCAGGGATTTATGGATACTACAGTCTTCCCTTATGCAGAAAAATCTATAGTTGATAGTGATCATTATAACCCATATCAAACTCGACTAGGTAATGGAAAATTCCCAGCTTCTTGACAATTTCTCCTGTTTGCCATTGAGATTTATTATTAGTGTAATATCTAGCTTCAACAAGATCTTCTGGCTGGAATTGGCAAGTACCTTTGAAAATTGATTTGGTATACCTTGATCTGGTTTCACTGGAAAGATTGCGGCTAATTTGATCCATAATTTACAATTTAAATAAAGTGCTGGAGGCGATTTCCCATTTTTCAGCAGTGCTGCATGATAACGCATTAAAATCTGTTGCAACTTTTCACTCATTGGCTGCAAGTCATCTGCTGAAGATAAACGCTTCTTCAGTGTTAAAATATTTCTCTCTGCTAAACCATTGGTAGTAGGATGACCTGGTGCGATGAATTTTTGGGAAATTTAAAATTTTCGATTTTTGCAATACTTAAAATGAGAAGATTTTGCTGGTAAAAGTGGTAGCATTGTCTGACACAATTATTTTGGGAAACCCAGTTCGAGCAAATACTGAATTTAATATTTTGATTGTGGATTCAGATGAGGGAACATTCCTCTGGAAGCCTACCTCCATCCATTTGGACTTCGCATCGACAAACAACAAGAAAATGATAACCTTGAAATGGACCAACATAGTCTATATGAATATTGAATGCACTGTAAGTTACTACTAGGCCCATCCCAAGGGTGTAGCTGAGCTTTTGCCGGACATTTTTGAACTGCAGCTCATTTCTTGCAATCTCTTACCATACATTCAATATCCTTATCAATGTTCTTCCAATATAGGTATTTCCTCGCAAGCTGCTTCATTTTGGCTACCCTGATGTTCATGTAACATTTTTTTTTGAAATCTCAAGGTCTTACCCCCTAATTTTGTTCCTTTTGATGAAAAAAAGACACCATCAAATTTTTGTTGAAAAATATTAATATTTAGAGGTTGTGCACAAGCGTTGAATGTTGAGAGCAACGAGGACGCGCAAGCAATGGAGCCGGGGAAATGTGACAAAGCTTGAAGGGGTTGATTTGGCGCAACTATACTGAGAACGGCATCCCCACCACAACTAGTGATACTAATTTTTCTTGGATTTTTAAAATAAGCATTCCAAAGTATTGATTATGATTTTTTGGCTATAGAATTCATTTGAACCTGAATTTGGAATTTAGAAATCGAAAAATTCCATTTTTATAAAGTAACAGCTTTAAAATTAATATCTAATAGTCAATAAAACATCAACTTGAAGTGCTGAATCTTATAAAATATTCATATTTGAAGGTAAATTTATCCTATATGTGCATTTTTTCCCTTTGAGCACCAAGTACCTACATATTAGAATAGAATAGGTAGTAATACAACCTTAATTCATACTTTTTTTTTACTTTTGAAATATTTTTGTTTCCTCCTTTAATGAACTTCGAATTTGAAAAATTGTCATTGACTCTTCATTAATAACATCTAAAAAAGCCCACAAAGGACTAGCCTTACTTATCATACATTGTAGAGGGGATAACGTTGTGTAATACTACTTAGATCCAAGGAGGGAATGCAACGCTGCATTCCCCAGCGCACAACCGTGGGAAGTTTTCGCTCGACGCGCTCATACCTTTTCAACCTTCAACTCTCCTGCGCAACCACTAAATATTATTTTTTTGCCCTGAAATTTTTTGTGGAGTGTTTTCTAACCAAATGGAACACTTGTAGGGGGTAAGCTCAAAAAATTGAAACATAAAGTTTTTTCTATTGTTTTTTGAACCACCCTAGCGTAAGGTAAAGTGCCCTAATTCCAACCACTTTTTTTTAAATGCATTTTCGGATATCTCAATTTGAATTTTTTTTAAAAGTTGTGTAACCATTTGATAAAGTAACTATTCAAAATTCATTTGGCATTGTCACCTTGTGGAAAAACCATCCCCAGAAAAAAAAATGAACTTTAGTGAAAAGTGTCAAATCGCAAATTTTCATTTTTGGGTCCCTAATTCCAACCACCTACTTTTACTATGAAAAAAAGTAGCGTAAATTGCAAAAAATACAAAGTTTATTGATTAAAATACAAAAGTAATTAAATCTTCATTTACTATTAAAGTGTCACATGCCGAGATTTGCAAATTTGAGGGCAGTAAAAAACAAAATTTCAAGATTCTCCATCATACCTGAATTTAAAGACTCAAAAATTCATTATGTAAAAAGAGGTGTATCTGACGTCGTTTTTCCCCTCAGAGGCCTTAATTTCACTCAACAATGATGACGGCAGCTCTTCTCTCCTACCTACCACTAATTTACTGGGTATTAAAAATTTTTGAAAATGAATTATCATGTTGTACTTGCTGGTGGTTGGAATTAGGACCCCCACAGAGATTTGAAAATTGTGAAATTAATGAGCCTTCCGTGAGTGGTTCCTACAAATGAATACCGCACATATGTTGAAAACTATCTACTTTCAAGATATATTCATCAAACTTGACGAAAAACTTCGTTAAAAAAATTCCATCGGTATTTTTCTCCGAGCTTCCTTGCAACCGGCAATTTTGAAATGTGGTTTTTCGGCGATGATTTTTTTCCATTTGGCTTTCAGGTGCTGGCGTTTTGTACGTCATCATTTAATCACCGAGAAATTGAAAGTGGTTGGAATTAGGCACTGGGTGGAATTTGGGCACTTTACCTTATATGGTAGTTTTTTTTGACGATTTTGCGAAAATGAATAAAATATTTTCAATTTTGAAAACGTCTTTCCAAAAGGTGTTTCCAGGGTCCTTGTTTTTGTAGTTTTCAGATTTTGTTAAACACCCTGACTAAAATCAAACTTCCAGGAGAAAACTTTCTGCTGTAAACCAAAAAAAAAAAATTTTAAACATCGAAAGAGCCTACTTATACACTACCCGATCAAATTTCAAGTGCTAAATTTAATTTTTAAATTCTGCAGGAGCTTTGTAAAATTCAAATTCAGTTTGAAATTTTACGAAAAATCAAATTTTGATGTAGTAGAAACATGGCTGATTTCGTGACCAGTCAGATCAGCTGGTGTTAATTTCGAGATGTTTTGGAGCGCCTGGTGATTTTTTTTTGTTTAGACATCTGCTTCTCGAATTATGACAGATCCAAAATTAATATGTAGGTACCTACCTACCTATTTTCATCGACTCGGAAATCATAATTCAAAGAAATACAAATTAAACGTCAATTCAACACACGTAGGTATTGAAATCCAACTCTCGTATTCTGTACACAAAATTCTTAATGCACACCTGGATATTGTGTATAAATTATTAAATAACCGCAAAAATTATGCACACTATTCAATAATACGAGTACAATCATACATACCATAACACCCAACTCATTTAACTCCACGATACCCCTGCCATTCACTCACTCGTCTACTCGTAAATATAAGTATCGACTATCGACTGCACATGATGCGACGACGACGTATCCATAACCTTGAATTTTTTCCACCTTCGTCTCGGGTCATCCCACATAAATTGCAAATTGCAAATTTTTGAATCGACATTCGTCCAATTCGAGTAGGTAATATACCTACCTTTATATTCGCAACTGAATACTTATCTAGACCTGAAGTAAACTTACGTGTACTCACAATTACATATTATATAGGCATATTATTCGTAATAGGCAGGTATGGACTCGTAATGTACATTACGTTACATAACAATAGGAAAATATTACTATAAGTCGTCTTATCAGAGACGACGCGACGCTCCTCGGAGTCGGAGACGCCCAACTAAACACAGAATATAAGGTGTGTTGCGTGTTGCACTACGCATCTCTTATCAAATTCTATGGAGTAAAGAGATGGACCATATAGCTCAGCTCATAATACCTAGTAACTCTACTAGTTACGATGATGGCTCGAGCCAGAGCCGATCTTGTCATGTGTGGAAAAACTTTCACACGTTTTTCAAGTTGACTTCAGTTCGTAGATCGACACACCACCGTATAGAAAGTTGTAATTAACGTGTACCTATAAACCAAGATGGTAATGAGAGATCAACGAGATAACTACAAATTCATCGCCCTATCCATGTACCTCACCTACGAGTACGTTTACGTTACATATGTGTAGGAAAGTTCGCAAAATACGAGTACGAGTATCTCGTAGAGCCTGAGCCTACGCAGGTATACGAGTATAACTGTTTCAATTAGCATCGCTTATCGCATATGTAATTTTAGGTGTTTTTCTTTCTCGTTTTATTTCGGACAACGACCATATACCACCACATGTACCTACCTCATCGTAGCGTGAATATAAAAAGTGAATCTGTTCGTAGACCTAGACACCTTTTAAAGTATTCGTAATTGCGTTCATCTTGTTCCAGATTCACTGATTACTACTACACCTAGCATCGACCTGATGCCATCGTCTTCTCCACGCTTCTTCGTAGCGTGATAATCGAGCAATTAAAAATGAAAAATTGACTATGGTCGAGATTTTTAAACCAGTTATCATCGTGCAAAAGTGCATCGAGTTGCAATAATCGATTAACGGAATAATTTTCATCTCACGAGGCCCCTACCTGGGAGAATTCGTGTGCCTCAAAATTTTCAAACGCCACGAAAATTCGTCTAATTTGACATTTTTTTTTATTAAAAAATTGTAACAGATAATCTGAACATAGAAAGGTTAGAGAGTGCAGGGGAAGGGGGTTATGGGGGGGGAGGGGAGGAATACCAATTTTAACGATTGATATATTATTCGTATTATTAATTATTTAAAAAAAAATTGATTTAATCAGCAATTTTAGCGTTTTTTTATATTTTTTAACACTTCTTTGTGCAATTTTTTGTCAAACTTGATGGAAAATTTGATCAATTTTAGGCATTTTTTTTCGTGTTTTTAAGTCATTTTAACGATATTTTATGCTAATACTTACTTTTTCAAAATTGATATTATTTAAATACAATTTCATCATTTTCTCAAGCAATTTTCGCCAAATTTCTCTGAAAATTCAGCAGTTTTTTATGCAATTTTTTGATGATTTTCAACTTCAATTTTTTTACTACGTTAGGTATGTACAATTTTTGTTAAATTTTGGTCCACTGCATGGAAATGTCATCAATTTCTTTTTTAGCCAACTCTATCAAGATTTACTCTATTTGTGGGAAAATAATGCACCGATTGGCAGAGTAGTCGAGAGCCAATGCGGGCCCCGGGTGAATATAATTTAGAGGGTGGGAGGGGGTTCGATGAAAATTTGCTGACTGATATAGGGGGAAATACCAACTTCGCTACTCGATATCATTTATATTCATATGACTTATGAAAATTTTAATTTTCTGTTTCGAATTTTTGGAAGCCCAAAATGTGAATTTTTAAATTTTGAAACAAGAAAGTTGATTTTGAAAGAAAAAGAGGACAGGTTCGAGCGAAGCGAGTGTAAAAACGTTTGAAAATTTGAGAGAACTAAAAAATGATGTTTTTTCATTTGAACAGTTATTTTTTGGTTTTTAAAATTTTAGAATTTGAAATATTTTTTTAGGATGTTGATTTTGAGAAAAAAAAAAGATAACAGGTCCAAGTGAAGGTGAAAGCTCTCAAAAATTTGTGTCTCGAGGGGACATAAAAACGATACTTTTTATGTGAGAAGTTTTTTTTTTTTTTACATTAAAACTTTCAATTTGATTCAATTCAATTTATTCAGTACATTTATGCTTTTTGGCTTTACTGGTTGAACGATTTTTTTTCAGAAATTTTAATTTTGAAAAGAAAAGAAAATAAGCCCGAGCAAATTGAGGGCAAAATTTTTCCTAATTTTTCTTTCATCACAGGCTCTTCTGTTGCCGACCTCTCTGGCAAACTGCCCCTTTTGCCCCTCCCTTCTTGATGAGTCTGATCGTTTGGAAAATATGCTGAGTTCTGGAGGGAGGAAGAGAGGGAGGGAGAGGTTAAAAATGTCTCAAAATTATACAAATTATTAAGTACATAGATGCCTACGTCATTTTTGCACGTTTTCAAACATTTTGATTTGTCTCTTCATCAAATTTTTGAGCTATATATTAGAAATAGTTCAAACCCCCTCCTCCACAACACGATTACCTGCCTTAAATTTGCAGAACATTGGATTCTAATGAAACTTGCTCTCAGGCTTTCAAGTGTGTGGCTATGACTGAGAACAAATTCTTCGAGATACCAGGAACGTGCCATATGTCAGTCAAATCAAACTTGACAAGTTGACCATTTACGAAGCTAGCAACTTTGATCAATCCATGACCAACTGCTGTGGCTCGACTACCAGCAGCTTTGATGTATTGGTTCTTTAGAAATGGCTCGTATGTTGAAACCATTCTTAATTTGGCGTAATGTGCTTTGTTGCACTGTTATCAATCCACCAAGATTGATCCAATGACAACATAACTAGATTCAGTTGCTCAAAATTGGCGAATAGAGCGCTTTTAGGTTCTGAATCAGCATCGGATACTTTCAGCAAACAACTAGAAGTATTTACTTGTGGCAAACAACCAGAAGTATCATTAGCACATGCAGGAAAGGGTGGTTTACCGTCATTTATCCACTGTGAGCACTTTTTTAGCGAGTGTTGATCACCAGATGTTTTCTCAACAAATTTTGAACTACTCTTCTGACCAGATTTAGCAAACATAGCTTCGGATGACAACGACGACATTGAACTATGCAGTGGTGCGACGTTACGCTCATGAGTGATAAGTTAATCAGACAGTTTGTTTAGTGACTTATCAGCTTGAGATTTGATAATAATGTACCTCGATTTGAAAGATTTGAAACAACTCCGAAGTATGTGTAACAGCTTTGAAACAAATAACAATTCCAACAGCTTATGAAATGTCTTGATTTTGCGATTTTCTAGACCTGCTTGAAATTCTTGATGTTGATTTTTAATTCTCGCAACAACAGAGGGCGCATCTTCGTAATCATTCCACTTGGTGCTGAAGAAATTAAGGCACTTGGGGAATAATTGATCTTCAGCCTTATTGTCTAATTCTTTTGTGAGCACTAACCATGCTTCACTTGCAGAGAGCCTACCAGCGATGCGACTGTGTAGCTCTTGGGAAGTGGTTTGTGAGATGATTACACTAGGCAACAATTTTTGACCTTTTTTTTGTGTTTGGGTTGAAAATGGGCTTAATCGATAGTTTAGACCCTAAAACAAAAAACAGAGTGGGGATTTTCAATTTGAGTTGTTTTTGTAGTCAGGAGAGATGATCAAAGTTGCAAAAATGGCCGTTTTTGCACTATTTCACGAGTTTGTGGAGACATCAGTATTATGTTTCAAAAAAAACCAAGGTCATATTCGGATTCTACGCACTTTTTTAAGTAAACAATTTCACCGGATTTTTGATTTTTGAAGTTTCAAGCGCATACGGAAGATTTTTGTTTGTAACATATTTTAAAACTCGGAGTGCGCGACGCTGGCGTTACTCCACCACGTAATCGTGGCTCGGAACCGTGTTCGCGCGGGCGAGGCTCTCGCTCCAAGTTTTAAAATATGTTACAAACAAAAATCTTCCGTATGCACTTGAAACTTCAAAAATCAAAAATCCGGTGAAATTGTTTACTTAAAAAAGTGCGTAGAATCCGAATATGACCTTGGTTTTTTTTGAAACATAATACTGATGTCTCCACAAACTCGTGAAATAGGGCAAAAACGGCCATTTTTGCAACTTTGATCATCTCTCCTGACTACAAAAACAACTCAAATTGAAAATCCCCACTCTGTTTTTTGTTTTAGGGTCTAAACTATCGATTAAGCCCATTTTCAACCCGAACACAAATATGCCGTTGCCTAGTGTTATTTTCGCTTGGTGTGAAGATCTTTGCCATGTTGCAATTGACTTACCAATTTCAGCGGCATCATCAGCTTTATCTGTTGGTGTTGGTTCTTCTGGGCAGGTTGATTTACCCTCGACAATGTCTATTGCATTAAACAAGGCAAGTACGTCGAGCACTTTGTCTTTCTAGGACAGCCAATCACTGGAATCGGACAGTGGCTTTATACCCTTGATAAAATCTATGATGACAATTAGGAGAATATGGATATCAACAGTGAACAACTACGATCTAATCTTCAAATAATACAACCGCACATGAACCTCTAAACGAATTCAGATAAAGTTATGAACGAAATACATCTTGATTAGCATTTTATCTCGAAAGGCACAGTTAGATGCTCCCCTTCCCTGTAGACAAGAGTTCAAAGTTCGAAATATTTGAAAATATTTTCAGATGTTTCAAAAATAGCCTATTTTTGTTCAAAAATCTTATTTTTTTTAAATTTGACTTTAGCATTCAAAATATTGATTGATGATGTATTTTTGCATGCCAAGTTTTATAGAAAAATACCTACTCTATTTCTAGTCTTTTTTGGAGTTTTCAAAAATTGACCAAAAATTCGTATAAAGAATTTTGGCTCCTTTAATATTAATTCCTGGCATTTTTGGCTAGGAGGTGTAGGGGTGTACCTACTTTTGCATCAAATTTCTATTTTTGTTATCTAAAAATGAAATCAGTGTTCGATTTTTCTTTTCTTCTCTCGTGTTTTGACTAACGTTATGTGCTTCATTTTTTGAGAGATCTTGAGGTACATAAATGACTTTTTTTTTTTGGTTTTCTGCGGTGATATTTTGAATATTTGCTGAAGAAAGTAAAGTTCTCTGCTGAGTCGAAATTCTAAATAGGCTTAATTTCGTCCTCTTCATCCCTGAAATTGAATCTACCTGATTTTATAAGACAAAATAATATTCAAACGCGAAAGATGACACTCTTGTCATTCCACTCGCACTCGCACTCATCCATGCAATAATTCGCAACGGTCGACCCTTTTTTTCCACAATAATTTGTATTTGCTGACTCGATGCACATGTACTCGTAACATGTACGACGAATGCAAAATACATGCAACCTCTACCTCTACCTGTGTATACGATGAGAAGAATACGAGTAACTGTTGCGAGGCGTAATTATGCATGCGATTCAGCGGCCAATGCAGGGCCTTGACCGATCCTGCGGCTATTCAGGGATACAAAACGGAACCCTGGACGTGTGCAGCTAATCTAGCCACATTCCGTAGCTTCGAGTTGGAGCTGGCGAGATGCATTCTTCCAGTGCCCGACCCGACCTCTCTTCCGTATTTCATTCGATTTATTTGACCATTTTACCTGTTTTCGCCATCACCATAGTCGTCTTGTATTGGTCGTTTCCTGATTTTCGATTTTGCGGTGTTAGATAATCGTTCACGTCGCGACGCGACCGACGCTGGATTAGAATTAATTACCTGCTTATTTTTTCGTTTTTACTGTAGCTTCTTCTGTGTTTAATCGTTTCATTGGTTTACCTCTACATATTATATTGGTCAATTTTTAATGTATATTTTTTTTTTCGTCTGTTACAGAATATACTGGACAAATTCAACCCTGGTACCAGGCAGATGATCAATGCTGGCAAAGCGTACCTCAAAGCTTTACATGGTAAGTAGAAATATATGTACTACGAGTACTCGTATAACAGTAATCGCTTCGGCAGTCATCGTCATTAAAATATAACTCGTACAAACTCCAGCAGTTAATGTTGTAAACAAACAATTTGTTAATGTTTTCATCTCATCTACTCGCTGTGTAACGCGCTTTCGTAAACGAGTTAGCTTAATTACGCGATTAGTTATGCCATTAAAAATATTATATTTGCAAAGATGATGTATTCATCCGTAAATCCTGCCTGTTTTTTTTCTATCATCATTCTGCATTATCGCCGAAACTTCAGGTGTAATTTGGCTTCGAATATATGATTATTTTTATTTTTTTTCCTATCGTGATTTTCTCTTCAAAAAAATAACAAAATCGAACTACGTCTTTAATAGTTGATTTGATCGTTGGTAATTTTGCCTAATGAATTTTTTGCGTGCAATTTTTTTTTCATTTTTTTCAATTGTGGGTTGCCAAGCCATGAAGAAAGCGTGAAGATGTACGATATTATATTTTATTAAAAAAGGAAACTTGACTCGTTATAAAAGTAATTAGAATATATGTGATATACCTATCAATTTTACCTACAAGTAGGTATACTTACTCGAGTTATCGATTTAGAATGCTTTGTGGTTTATATGTACCAGCTTATTGAAGTTTCGATTTGTACCAATTAGTGTTGAGAATAAACAGTCTGCGATGATGAAAATACCAGCTTCAAATTTTCAGACTTTGTAAAAAAATCTTGATTAGAAATCATTTTTATTGTTTGATGAAGGATAGATATTCGAGTTCATTGTTATTGAATTTCATTTTAACACCATTTTGCCTCACTTTTTCAAAAACTGGAATAACCGAAAGCCCGCTGGAGGCTCCAAAACAGCTCAAAATCATCATCAATCGACTCGAGAGGTTGAAAATAAGATATTAATCAAATTTCAGCCTTTTACGTTGATTTGATGAATTTTTTTTGTTTTTTGAGGAAGTATTTAAACCAAATTTGGAATTTGAAAATTTAAAAAAATTCGAGTCATGAATTTCAGTCACTAAAATTTGTTCTTGGGCTGGAATTTGGGGAAGGGAGAGGGGTTGGCTAAAATTTTTTGAATTTATTCTCAATTTTCGAGATATTTTTTTAAATTGTGTTTTTTTTTGCAAAATTCATGACTTGTTGTCCACCTGACATCGAACTGTTATTTTGTTTGAGAAGTGTTCGTTTTTCCTTCCCAGAAAAGTATAAAATAGTCTGCTTTTTTTTAACCAAAATTGCTACAAAAAAGGGCCATTTTTTGTCAGAATTACAAAATAAGTCACTTTTTGTCAGAATTGCAAATGCAGTTGCTCTTTTGTCAGATCTGTAGAGAAATACATTTTTTTGCTCAGAACTGCAAGAAAAGTCACTTATTGATTGAAACTGTAAAACAGTCACTTTTTTTCTGAACTGCAAAAAAAAGTCCTGGTTTAAACGTGATATCTAAATTTTTAATGTAATTTGTACAACTGACGTTAAAGGCCCTAGATGCCGAACGTCATAAAACAAATATTTTCATTCATTCAACTGTTTTCCAAAAAATTACAAAAAATTCTGTTTGTTCGAAGTCTTTTGTTTTGTTTAAATTTCCAAAAAAAGACCTTGTCCATTTTTTTGAAAATATACGGTTTTTATGACTCGACGTTTTTTTTCTAAAAAAAAGAGCACAATTTGTCAGAGTTGCAAAAAAATCACTTTTTAGCCAAATCTATGGTGAAAGTCTTGTTTTGGAAAGAATTTCAAAACACATTTTTTTTGTTCAGAATTGCAAAAAAAACATGATTAGAATTTCCAAAAAAGACACTTTTTGACCAGAACTGCAAAAAACTACTCTTTTGCTAAACTTGCAGTAAAAGTCATTTTTTTGGTCAGAACTGCAAACAAATCTACTTTTTGCTCAGAAAATTCCAAAAAAAAATCATTTTTTGTCAGAATTGCAAAAAAACACATCAGAATTGCCAAAAAAAGTCACTTTTTGGCCAGAACTGCAAAAAACTACTCTTTTGCTAAACTTGCAGTAAAAGTCACCTTTTTGGTCAGAACTGCAAAAAATCTACTATTTGGTCAGAGAATTTCAAAGAATTCCAAAGAAAACAATTTTTTGTCAGAATTGCCAAAAAAGTCACTTTTTTGAAAAGAACTTCAAAAATACGACGGGTGTAATAATCAAGTAATTACAAACACCCAAAAAAAAAAAAAAAAAAAAAAAAAAAAAAAAAAAAAAAAAACTTCAAAAACAATTTTTTTGGTCAGAATTCCAAAAAAAAACATTTTTTGAATTGCCAAAAAAAGTCACTTTTTGACCAGAACTGCAAAAAACTACTCTTTTGCTAAACTTGCAGTAAAAGTCACCTTTTTGGTCAGCACTGCAAAAAATCTACTTTTTGGTCAGAGAATTTCAAAGAATTCCAATAAAAAAACATTTTTTGCCAGAATTGCAAAAAAGATGTCACTTTTTTGGAAGAACTTTAAAAACAATTTTTTTGTCAGAATTGCAAAAAAAAACATTTTTAGAATTTCCAAAAAAAGTCACTTTTTGACCAGAACTGCAAAAAACTACTCTTTCGCTAAACTTGCAGTAAAAGTCACTTTTTTGGTCAGAACTGCAAACAAATCTACTTTTTGGTTAGAGAATTCCAAAGAAATCCATTTTTTGTCAGAATTGCAAAAAATGTCTGTTTTTTGGAAAGAACTTCAAAAACAATTTTTTTGGTCAGAATTGCAATACAAATTATCGAAAGTTGATGAAATTGTAGCGAAATTGGACAAAATTGCATTAAAATCGTTGAAAACGTAGATATTAAAATTTTGCAAAAACTTGGAAAAAAGGAGCTTAATAACCAAAAATGATGAAAAATTGAATATATTTTTGTAAAATTTCTCAAAAATGATACAAAAGTGTAAAAAATTTGTTAAAATAATTGATAAAATATTTTCTAAAATTTTGAAAAAAGTCGAATGACGAGTTTAAAACAAGTTAAAATTTTGTGAGCATTTGAAAAATTGCATTCAAGTCTCTAAAAGTGATTAATAACTAATGAAATCTCAGTAAACGTTTTCAAAAATAGCATAAAATATTGTTAAAAGCTTGGTAAAATGATTAAAAAACATGAAGGAAAAAAAAACGTGAAAATGATCCAAAATTTGGTAAAGTTGATTAAAATTTTGCAAAAATTGTATGAAAAAATGTTTAAAATTATCCAAAAATATAATAATGATAATCAGAGAAAGACATCAAAACTGTATAAATCTCGCACAAATTGCCTGAAAAAGTATTGAAACATGTTAAAATACTCGTAATTCAGAAACTAGAAAAAAAGTCACAGAAAATTGCCAAAAAAAATAGTGAATACTCAGTGAAATTTTGCAAAAATTTTGTTTGAAATCTGTGAAAAACATTCTTAAAAATGTTATAAATACACAAAAAAAAAATTCAATTGAAATCCTTGTGAAATTGAACAAAACTTGGCGAAAAATGGTATAAAAAGTAGGAAAAATAACTGAAAAATTACCAAAAAATAACAAATGAAATTTTAATGAAATTTTAATGAAATTTACAGAAAGTAAGAAGTGTTAAAAACATGTTGAAAATATGATGTAAGTAATAAAATGCAAAAAAAAATCATTAAAATCGCATCAAATCGCCAAAAAATGATGAACTCCTCCCCCCCACCCAAATAGCTCATTTACGATGATTTTGATCGAAAAAAAATGAAATAAAATAAAATAATGAAAAATTTGGAGACTTTGATTTTTTTTTCAAGTTTGGGTGTCTTTATTTAAGGAGCCAATATTTTTGGGGAGACCGAGGGAAATTTTCTCACAAAAAGGGACCTACTCAAAAATATTCTGAATAGGAGTGAAAATTGTCAAAAAAAGTTTTTCATGTGAGAGTGATCTCGTGGTTGGACTTTTTTAAACTTGGCGAAAGTCGAAAAATTGGGAATTATATTTCTCATAGAATCCAACAACTTGAATTGCCCTTGGAGTGAAGGGGGGAGGGGGTCATGGAACGGTGTTATTAAAAATCAAGAAACGTCAAAACCTCGCTTTTCTCTCTCCTTTTCCATTCTTTAGTATGACTTGGTTCAAAATCATCAGAACTCAACCCTTAATAATCCGTTTTCAAACTATAAAGCTTGAAAAATATGGAAGTTGAGTAAATCTAAGCCATAGGTGTTTTTTTTTTTTTTTGAAGAAAATCAGACCTATTAATCAAATTGCATTAGAGATCGGATGAAACGGATGCAACGTGCGAGGGAGAAAAGAATTTGTTTTATTTGTATATTACTTTGTGGAGGGTCAGGTCACTTGTAACTGTATAACCTATACGTGCAATGTGCATGGCTGATGGAAGTGTATACTTGTTTTAAGAGCAGGTATTACAAGAGAAGTGCTAAGAGAGAAACGGGTGCAGTTTCGAAACACTCTATGTACATATGTACTACGAGTTTATGGTACATATTTGCAGGTACATAGTACTCGTGGGTACCCAGGTACCCATAAGTACAAATAATTGAAACGAAGAATGTGCACATTGTACAGAGCTTTCGTAAAAAAATGCTGTCGATGAGGTGCTACTTCTACCTACTTATATGTATCTAATTGCTCGATCTTGTGAGACATCGACGATATAATAAAAAGAAAAAAATGTGGAATTCTTTTCGAATTTATTTCGCATCTTGTAACGTAGATACTCTTTTAAAATTACGAAATTTTGCGAGTACTTAGTCATAAAAAAGAAAAAAAAAATCATGAACGCGGCTCATTAGGCAACTCGAAATACCTACGACTTGTATGTACAATTTGTTAGGCCAAATATTTTTATACTCGAACGAATTTATTCTACGTTTCAGGTGCGGCTGCTGCGTCGAGAGTTTACGTGGATGCAATTACCAAATTGGCCAGACAAGCTCAGCAGGCCACATGGTCCGGGTGCAACGATATAGGTAAAGATTGTGGCGTCAACGTTTTATAATTCGTTTAACGTTTAATGCGTACATATCTATATTATTACTGGAGTTAATCTTATTAAAAAAAAGGGGGAAAAAGCGAGATTATGTAAAGTGAGCGAGAAAACGCGGTCTGAGTAGGTCTAGGTACCTAGGTATATATAAGCTTTATGGTGGTATTTATGCGAAGCACGTACCTGTGCGGATTGTGGACTCTTGGTACGCGAGAGAATAAGCAAAGCGCAACGTAAGGTTTCCTCCAGCTCGATGGATGATTGGATGGCTTCGCCTTATTGTTGTTGTATAGGTAAATCTGCGTGTAATCCGTGGGTAAAGAGGTATGGATTATACAGGGCGGATCGCGGCATCGGCATCGTTCAACGATACCAACAATATAAGATTAACAGCCTTGTATTGTATTACATACCTACCTCTCTATGACTATGATCATAATGAACTTACGTAACGATACGCATTTTTAAATTGGAATGCTTCACTTACTCGTACTATTAGCCTATAATAGATAAGTATGTACTACGTAAACGAGTCCAATAGTCCATCCAGTCATCTTTATTGATCTGAGAAACTGAGAAGATGTACGCTATAGTCAAAACAATACCTTTGCTTGAGAGACTTGAGAGTTTAATACCTACCTTTGCGAATGTCATCGACCAACCAACCGGTTTCACGTTTGACAGAATAAATTCCAAATCGTTGATTGGTCTCGCAAAGTTAAAATAAAATTTATCCGCTGGGAATTGGATTTTGTTTACTATACGTATAAGACTCACTCTAGAGTACCTACCTACTTATGTACTACCTATTCGAAATACTTGTACGCTGATTTAATACCTAGCTCATTACGATGTTACAGGTTCTGCATTGATGCAGATCGTCGAAGTATACAAAGAGACGCAGACTCAACAAATGAACATCGTAAGTATCTACATACTTATAACTTGCTGAAAGAATCGAACTCTAGTTAGAGGAATTTATAAATTGACGTAGTTATTTGTGTAACGAAATATTTACCTAGGATTTATTTTGTCCGCAGTTGAAAGCCTTCTACGTTGATGTACTGGTACCGTTGGAGACAAATCTAGAAAAAGATACCAAAGTTGTCCAGGTAATTGCTTTCCCTCGATGTGATACTTTTTATCTGGTGACCTTTGGGTTCAGTTCGAGTCTTGGGTCATTTTATTTTAATACACGTTAATGCAGGTGTGGAATTTTTGAATTTTATATTTTTTTTACCTACTTCCAGATCCGGTAGGTTGCAATAGGTTTAAGATCATTCCGTATCATCTTGGTCAAAAAGAAAATGGAATTTTTGAAGTCCTGTTTCTTGATTTTGCTCATTTTTTAAATCAAATCTATACTTACTTAACGATTGAGAAAATCAACATTAGTTCATTCTGAGCTCCTTTGAAGGCAAAAAGTTGGAAGGTGGAACTTCTCTATTTAAAAATACCTGAAAATTACCATATCGATATTGTGATTATTGATGCTGATTTGAATAATTTTTCATTTTAGAAATGGACATTCACAGTGGTAAGCAACTTCCCCTCTCCCTAATTTGGAGGCAAATTCGAAAATTCGAAAAATTATTCAAAATTCGATTTATCGCGTAGCATTTGTCACTTTTTTGGAGCCTCAGCCCGAGAATGGGGCGGGGATGCTGGAGTCGTGAAAGCGACCAGATCAAAAAAATGATGCCATATTAGAGTTTGGGCATTTTAAAAGCGTAGGTACTAGTAATTCAATATGTCCGATTTTATCAATATTTTCAGGTTTCTACATCAAAAATGAGTCTCTTGGGAGCGTGAAAAGGATCGGATCAAAAAGCCAAGGTCAAATTAGTGTCTAGAATTTTCGAAAACATTCAATTCGATATATCGCTGGACTGAGGCATTTTTTTTCTTCAAATTTTCCCTCAAAATTGAGAGGAGGGATTCCGCTTCTATTGATAGGCTCAATTTTGAAAATGCTATTTCAATTCAGCCTCAAAAGTGAAAGTCAATGGTACAAAATATCGAAGTAATAACTTCAATATTTGGGTCACGGATATTGAAATAGACTGGAGGAGAAGGGGGGTTGTAGAATGACTTCAAATTATGAAAATCAGTACCTAATCGTACTTCCTAAATTTTTGAACATTTTACGTCAAGGTTGACTTTATCTAATCAGATCAAATCCAATCCGGGAATGGCCAGTAAATCTGGTGAAACTTGATTAGTGATTACATCAAATTGGATCAGGAAATGTCGCTTTCTGATCAGACTTGATCTGATTTCAGATCACAAATTCCAGTATTTTGAACGGATCTAATTCGGTTGGTCAGATTAGATTGGATCAATGATGTTTCCAAATCTGATCAAACAATTCTTATTTGATCTGCTCAAACAGTTCTGATTTGTTTTGATCAAACAGGTCTGATTTAATCTGGTCAAATGATCAAACAATTCTGATTTGATCTGATCAAACAATTCTGATTTGATCTGATCAAACAATTCTGGTTAGATCTGATCAAAACAATTCTAATCCGGTCTTATGAAACAGTTCTGATCCGATCTGATCAAACAAATCTGGTTTGATCTGATCAAATAATTCTGATCTGATCTGATGTGATCAAACAATTGTGATCGGATATGATCAAACAATTCTAATTTGATCTGATCAAACAATTCTGATTTGATCTGATCAAACAATTCCGATTTGATCTGATCAAACAATTCCGATTTGATCTGATCAAACAATTCAGATTTGATCTGATCAAACAATTCTGATTTGATCTGATCAAACAATTCTGATTTGATCTGATCAAATATTTCTTTTCAGATGCGATGCAACAATTCTGATCAGATTTCATTAAACAAATTTGATTGAACAATTTTCTGATTTGATCTTATGTGATTTGATCTGATCTTATTAGTTATTAAATGGATCTGTTTTGATCTGATCAAACATATCTTATTTTTCTGATCAAACAATTCTGATCAGATTTGATCAAATGAATCTGATTCAATCTAATCAAACCAGTCTCATTTGATCTCATGGAACAATACTGATTTTATCTGATCAAACAATTCTGATTTCATCTGATTAAACAATTCTGATTTGATCTGATTAAATAATTCTGATCAGATCTGATCAAATAATTCTGTTCAGATCTGATGAAACAATTCTGATCAGATCTCATTAAACGAATCTGATCAGATCTGATCAATCGAATCTGATTTAATCTGATCAGATAATTCTGATCTAATTTGATCAATTTGATCTGCTCTGATCAAATAATTCCGAACTGATTTGATCAATTTGATCTGATCTGATCAAACAATTCTGATCAGATTTCATTAAACAAATCTGATTGAACAATTTTCTGATTTGATCTTACTAGTTACTAAACGGATCTGTTTTGATCTGATCAAACATATCTTATTTTATTTGATCAAACAATTCTGATCAGATCTGATCAAACGAATCTGATTCGATCTAATCAAACCAGTCAGATTTGATCTGATGAAACAATATTGATTTCATCTGATCAAACAATTCTGATCAGATCTGATCAAATAATTCTGATTTGACCTGATTAAACAATTCTGATCCGATCTGATCAAATAATTATGAATTTGATCTGATCAAATAATTCTGATCTGATTTGATCAATTTGATCTGATCTGATCAAACAATTCTGATTTGATCTGATCTTATCAAATCTGTCTGCTTTGATCTGGTCAAACGTACTCGTATCCTATTTGACCTGATCAAACAATTCTGATCAGATCTGATCAAACAGTTCTCACTTGATCTGATCAAACGAATCTGATTTAATCTGATCAAACAGGTCTGATTTGATAGAATCAAACAATTCTGATCCATCAATTCTGATCAGACCTGATCAAGCAATTCTGATCAAATCTGATGAAACAGTTACATACGAGTATGATGACTTGATCTGCTCAAACAGTTCTGATTTGATCTGATTGAGCAGTTCTGGTTTGTTCAAAGGTCTGATTTATCTGATTAAGCAGTACTGATTTGTTCTAATCAAGCAGGTATGATCAGATCTAATGAAACAATTCTGATTTGATCTCATGAAACAATTCTGATTCGATCTGAGCAAACAATTCTGATTCGTTCTTATTATGATATCCCCGATTTCATCTAATCAAACAATTTCGATCCGATCTGACCAAACAGGTCTATTCTGATCCCATCTGACCAATCAGGTTTCTTCATATAGATAATGCCAAAATGTTCAAAAATTACTGAAATACTAATTCGTAAAACTTACCCCCCTCCCCTCCCCCCTCTCTTAGTTTATCTCAAAATCTTGATGATCCAAGTAGGTACATGTAACATATCACTATGTACTTCAATTTCTTGTTTAGAAAAATTTCTGATTGAGATTATATAAGCATATTATTGGGAACAATAAAATTTGAACTTTTCAAATAGGAACCTTCATGATTTCCCTCCTCTCCAAACTTGGAAAAAATTTGTGAATTAATGGTTGAAATTTGATTTGCCGTTGATGACATTTGGAAAAATTTGTTCCTTTTTACCCCTGCTCAAATTCACCACGTTTACCATAATTAGGTAATAATAATAAAACGATTTAGAAAATTGGAATAATTTGTCTTGAAAACTGAAGGGAAAATCTTCCCTCTTTACATTACATTACGTAGGCTCAAAATTCGAACTGACTCAAAATATTATTTTTTTTACATGAAAATCAGCCTCCATCACCTTCTCATCATCATTTTTTTTTTTTTTTTTACAGTCCGAACAGAAGAGATTCTTGCATAATCATAAACAACACATCGAGTCGTATTCAAAAGCCGAAGCTACAGTGAAGAAATATCGTAAAAAACAAGGAAGAAAGAATTGCCCGGTTGATAAAGAACTAAAGGTGAATTGCCTCGTAAAGAATGATTCTCATTACAATAGCATTATATTCATATACTCTGCTTATTCTCAATCACGATTTCATCAATATTCGCGATTATGAAATTAAAATCATTGAGCTTTTTTTCCTATTCTCATTCATCGATGTGCGACAAACGTAGCGGCGAATGGCTATTATACGAGTATTTGAATCGAATAATTATATGTACTATAAATAGATTACCATCGAAGGTGGATATTACGAGTATGTACATTTAAATAAACCGTTAGGTATAGTTAGGTAGTTATCAAGGCACAAGACTGTTGTAGGTACATAACATATGTCATATATGGTGTAAACCTCAATGTCAAACAGATCTATGTAAATTTTACTCGTATACCTATACTTAGCCTATTATTGTCGCCCAATAGAGAATGGAGTAGGTCTAGATGGCGTGGGTTGAAACCCGAAACGAGCGAATATAATATTGGTGTTTTTCTTCGGTTCGATTTCAGAGTATGCAAGTTTTAGAAGACGAGAAAAATAAACTCGACGAATTCTGCGAGCAAAGTCTGAAACACGTATGTTGATAATTTTTCATATAGCTATGTCGTTGTCGAGATAGGATGACGACGATGAGTTGAATGGAAAATTAAAAATACCTGTTTTTTAAAAAATATTTTATACGCAGGCGATTACCCAGGAAAGAAGAAGATACGGTTTTGTATTGGAACGTCAAACGTCATTGGCCAAGCATAATTTAGCTTTTTACGAAAAACAACAGGCGCTAGTCGAAAAATACATGAATAGCTGGAATGAAATTGCCAAGTGTCGAGAACAGATACCGGAATCGGTCGAGAGTATGTTTACGACCAAGATGAGTGTAAGTTTTTTTTTTATTTTTATTTCTGTAAATGAATGTAAAACAAAATTAGCTTACCTACACCTACCTAAGTACTATCTATGTTGAGAATTGGTGAAATCAATTTCGAATAAAATAATTTCAACTTGTTAGTGTCTAATTAATTAAGTATTATGTATTGTATTTCACAGCAGATGAATTTCTACCCCGAGGATCAACTCGAAAGATCAATTAGTCCAGAAGAAGAGGACGTCGCATCGATGAACACGCAGCTGAGAAAAAGCAAATCAATCGACTCAGCTTGCATGGAAAATCAAAACGGTCAAGAAATCAATACCGAAGTCAAACACCCCTTGGTTAAGGCTAAAAGCGATTACAATATGAACGGATCGACCCTAACTCTGCATAGAAGTACGTCTTATTTACATTTACCTACCTATTTAAAATTACTCGATGAATTTTCACGAGCTATAGATGATGATCTAATAATTATGGTGTTATTTGACAGACGAAGAAATCAACTCGAATACGCTGCAACGACCTAAATCAATGGCCATCGGCGACCACTGGGAAAATAAGAACCTGGTTCGAGCTCTGTACTCGTACTTGACCAACGGAGAAAACCAATTGAGCTTTTTGAAAGGCGATATCATATCGACCATTGGTAAGTTGTGTGAATCGAAAGATTAATTTCACTTTCTTCGTCGTCGTGTTGTCATTGACATAGAAATAGCATCATGTGTGATGACTTTGAGTGCTTTTCAAACGCGTCCGTCGTATAAGATGCACGTTTTTTTTAATGCTTTCGCACGATTATTATACTTGCATGATGTACATTTACGATGTGAGAAATTTCGTTCATCTGTTTTAGTCCGAGATTTGTTTCCTATCTGTGTAGATTATCAATGTAAAATGTATGTTTATTTAGCTTGTACTGGTGATAATGTATAATTGATTATTGCAGGTGAACGTAATAAAGGTTGGCAGTACGGAGAGAACGTACGGACTAAAGCTAGCGGATGGTTCCCAATGGCTTATACAGAAGGTGTAGTCGGCGAGGAGTCTATTTTGTAAGTACATTATCATCGTAGTACTCGAGTCGTATAGGAAAATTATTACTGTTACGAAATTCGCAAAAGATCATAAATTAAAAATGATGAAATTAAAAAAAAAAAAAAAACTCAATTAATTACCTAATGACTGTTTTTTTTTTCTTCTACAGGAATTCACCTCGAAAATATCGTAAAAATTCGTTCGTTTCGAAATCTGAAGATATCTACGATTCGACACCCAGCGACGAAGCCAACGATATAGATAAAGTGAATTCGAAATTTATGACTAACAAACAGCCAACTCATAAATTCGGTGACTCGGTCGTTCAACGTCATCAGAACCAAGTACTTATAATACCTATCTATGATTTCTATCTAATTGTGATGGAAAATCAAACCAAATAGTTCGGTTTTAATAATGACGATGTTTCTGAAACAGGGTCGACGTGTTCAAGAGAACTTATTCAATCCGGTACCACCACCAGTGATGCCGGCTCCAATAGTACCGGTCAGTAATGGAGAAACAATTCAACGTGAATCGCGAGCATCTCCGGCCCAGAACAATAAAAAAGCTCAAAACGGTAACGCCAGTTTACACAGCAGCAATGATAGCGGATTTAGTAATGATCCACCTCCGGCTCCGGATGTAGATTACTCGGATGATGAAATTAATAGGTACGAGTATGTGTAGTATGTGCTTGTTGTGGTGTGTTTCCAAAATCTTTCGTGGTGAGATGAAAATAAGCATTTTGGTATCAAAAGGATCCCCATGCGAAAGTTTAATTGAAAAATAAGGTACAAAATTGTTGTCTGAGTGATCTGATGATATGCTTTTAACCTTCGCAAGAATCAAAACAATAGTTTGGGTTTATTTCTTTTTTTAATTAAATCTATTTCAGGATCTATTTCATTTTTTTCAATTTTTTTAATCAGAAAAAATGAAAAAACATTTTTGTAGGTCTATAGTCCGGCATATGACAATTGGACTAATTGCA
Organism: Planococcus citri; assembly: GCF_950023065.1. Lineage (NCBI taxonomy): Eukaryota > Metazoa > Arthropoda > Insecta > Hemiptera > Pseudococcidae > Planococcus > Planococcus citri. Next base: position 3,095,193 of record NC_088677.1, on the reverse strand, counting down.
CCCCCCCCCCCGCCGATCCTCCGAGACAACTTTTTTCTTAAAGAGGACATCCTGAGGAACATTTTAAAGCAAACTTGCCCAAAAAAAAGTTGGCCTAACTTACAAAATGGCGGCCATCTTGATTGACAGGTCAGCCGCGAAATCTCAGATTCTGCGTATCAACATAGGAATTGCACGAAATTTTTCAAACCTTACAACGGTATATCGAAAGATCATACAAAAATTTATCATCTGTCAAAATTTCAAGTGCTAAAGTGCGTTTTTCGATTTTTGGTGAATTTTTGAAAATCGAATTTTGGCCAAAAATGAGGGGAAAAATCAAAATTTTACCAAATTGACCAAGAAAGCTGAAAATTGGGATATACCCTAATTTCGACATGCCAAATCGATTGGAAACTGTTTCAACCCGTTTTGAGCAGTTCTGGAGCCTCCAGCAGATTTTTGAAACTCAAAATTTTCACAAAATTCCATCAAATTGGAGTTGTAAAGCTGAAATTTATTCTAAAAACCAATCTCAATACGCTGCGAAGTACTGCAGGTGAATTTCAAGTCGTTTTGGATCCTTCAGCGGTTTTTTGAAAATTCCTGAAGCCTCTCGCAGATTTTTGAAACTTTAAATTTTCACAAGATTTCATCAAATGGAGATGGAAAGCTGAAATTTACTCTACACTCCAATTTTAACACCCTCTGAAAACAACATCAGGTGGGTTCAAGTCATTTTAGAGCCTCCAGCGACTTTTTTGAAAATTACTGGAGCCTCCAGCAGATTTTTGAAACTTTAAATTTTCACAAGATTTCATCAAATGGAGATGGAAAGCTGAAATTTATTCTACACTCCAATTTTAACACCCTCTGAAGACGACTTCAGGTGGGTTCAAGTCATTTTAGAGCCTCCAGTGACTTTTTTGAAAATTACTGGAGCCTCCAGCAGATTTTTGAAACTTGAAATTTCCCCAACATTAATTTATCAAATAGTGTTGGCAAGCTGAAATTTACTTTGCAGGCTACATGGTGGTTTCAAATGGTTTTGAAGTTTCCAGCTACTTTTAGAAAATTTCAATTTTCCAAAAAAACGTCATACACCTTTCAAAAAGTCGCTGGAAGCTCCAAAACGATTTGAAATCTACCCGTAGCGTATTGAAATTAGTTTGCAGAATGAATTTCGTCTCTCCTCCTCAGTTCAAGTTTCAAAAATCTGCTGGAGGCTCTAGTAATTTTCAAAAAAGTCACTGGAGGCTCTAAAATGACTTGAACCCACCTGAAGTCGTCTTCAGAGGGTGTTAAAATTGGAGTGTAGAGTAAATTTCAGCTTTCCATCTCCATTTGATGAAATCTTGTGAAAATTTAAAGTTTCAAAAATCTGCTGGAGGCTTCAGGAATTTTCAAAAAGTCGCTGGAGGCACCAATACGACTTGAAATTCACCTACAGTACTTCGTAGCGTATTGAAATTAGTTTTTAGAATAAAGGAGAAGTATCGATAAGGCCATTTTCTGGGCCCGGACAGTTATCGACATGACCACTCTTAACATGTTGTAATAAATATACCAAATACGAATCCGTGGTTAGTTGACCCAAAATGACCAATTTTTGGGCTTCAAGGGCTCCCAAAGTTGCGAATAAAGAAATAACTTTAGGAACCACTGAGTATTATTTTCAAAAACTTTTTTAGCGTAATATATCTGTTCGAAGCTGATTAACGTCTTGCGAGATGATTTTTCTATTTTTGACCCTCGGGGGCAGAAATTGGGGGGTTTTGATTTTTTGAAAATTTTGGAACCACCATTTTGGACCTACCCCTTTGAGCCCCGCTAAAAAGCTTTTTACAGTTAATTAGTATCTGAAAGACGTCCATCTTACCAAATTTTGAGCTCAATGAAATTTTGCGCTGGTACTCAAAAATCCAATTTTCCAATTTTTCGCATTTTCGATATTTTGGGAACCCCTGAAAAACTAGAACCATGCGATTTGCGCCACACGTAACGTTTTGAGGTATATATTCAGTTATCCAAATGAAAAAGTTTAATTTAGCTCCCTGCATATTCGTAATTTTGAACCCATTTTTTAGAGCCACCCACTTTAGGCACCCCTAAAAAAAGAGTTTGTGCATATTTTTTCAAATAAATTGAAGATTTTACATTTGAAACACATTAGCAAGTACTCGATAATTTTTTATTTGATTTTTCCTGTAACTTTCAGAATTGAGCTACTTGGGGTCAAATTCTGACATTTTTACTTCGTTGAAATTGTGAAAACGTTATTTTCACGTATTTTCGAAGAGTTAAATCTCAGAATTTGACCCAAAATAGCTCAATTTTGAATTTTACAGGAATAATCATATGAAAAATTATCGAGTACTTGCTAGTGTGTTTAAAAAATGAATTCTTCAATTTATTTGAAAAAATATGCATAAAAGCCTTTTTTAGGGGTGCCTAAAGTGGAGGGCTCTAAAAAAGGGGTTCAAAATTACGAATATACACGGAGCCTAAATCCAACTTTTTCATCGATATTATTGAATATATACCTTAAAACGTTACGTTTGGCGCAAATCGCAGGTTTCTAGTTTTTCAGGGGTTCCCAAAATATCGAAATTGCGAAAAGTTGAAAAATTGGATTTTTGAGTACCAGCGCAAAATTTTATTGAGCTCAAAATTTGGTAAGACGGACGTCTTTCAGATACTAATTAATTGTAAAAAGCTTTTTAGCGGGGCTCAAAGGGGTAGGTCCAAAATGGTGGTTCCAAAATTTTCAAAAAATAAAAAAACCCCAATTTCGGCCCCTGAGAGTCAAAAATAGAAAAATCATCTCGCATGACGTTTATCAGGTTCAAACAGATATATTACGCTAAAAAAGTTTTTGGAAATAATACTCAGTGGTTCCTAAAATTATTTCTTTATTCGCAACTTTGGGAACCCCTGGAGCCCAAAAAGTGGTCATTTTGGATCAAATAACCACGGATTCGTATTTGGTATATTTATTACAACATTTTAAGAGTGATCGAGTCAATAACTGTCCGAGCCCAAAAAATGACCTTATCGATACTCCTCCTTTCAGCTTTACAACTCTAACTTGATGGAATTTTGTGGGAATTTCGAGTTTCAAAAATCTGCTGGAGGCTCCAGAACTGCTCAAAACGGGTTGAAACCGTTTCCAATCGATTTGGCATGTCAGAAATAGGGTATATCCCAAATTTCAGCTTGCTTGATCAATTTGGTAAAATTTTTATTTTTTCCCTCATTTCTGGCCTTAATTCGATTTTCAAAAATTCACCAAAAATCGAAAAACGCACTTTAGCACTTGAAATTTTGACAGGTGATAAATTTTTGCATGATCTCTCGATCTACCTTTGTAAGGTTTGAAAAATTTCGTGCATGTCCTATGTTGAAACGCAAAATCTGCGATTTCGGCTGACCTGTTAATCAAAATGGCCGCCATTTTATAAGTAAGGCCAACTTTTTTTGGGGCAAGTTTGCTTTAAAATGTTTCTTAGGATGTCCCCTTTAAGAAAAAAGTTGTCCCGGAGGATCGGCGGGAGGGGGTGCAATTACTCCTATTGTCATATGCCGGACGACTAAAAATAAAATAAAAAATATGTAAATGAAGAAATAAAGACGGGAATGTGAGAATAGAAAGGGATCAAGTCCACTTTTTCAGCTTTTCACAAAACACAAAAAACTGATTAATTAATTATTCAAAAACTATCAGTTTTGGCAAAAACGCTTTTGGTCATTGAAAAAAAAAATTTTGTTTTTTTGAAAATCGTCTATTTTTAATACAGAAATACGTTTTAAGGTTAAAAATGATGAGTACTTTTCAGAGTTGCTTGATATTTTTGAGAAAACATTTTTAATTTTCGTTCTGCATAAAAAAAATTGAAAGAGGAAAAATTTTCTAGTTTTAGTCTACTTGAAGTAGAAATATAACTTTCCAATTTGGGTCTATCAATGATAGAAGAAAAGTTCTAATATTTTATTTTGAGGAAAAAAAATTAAAAGATTGGTCTTGATTCATTTTCTTAAAAATTGAAAAAATGTTCTCAGTTTTTTCATTTAAAAAAATGCAGGAAAGCAAGAGAGAAGAAACAAAAAAAAATGTGGATCTGTTTAAAAAAGTTGAACCAACAGATGAAATATTTCCAAGTTTGATATAATCTTGGAATAGTTTGGTTTTGATTCGATATTTTAAAAAAAATGAAAAATAAAAATAAAGAAGCAGAATTATTGCGCGTGTGTAAAAAAATGAAAAAATTTGAAATGAAAAAAAAAATTTAAAAAGTTAATAAAAAAATAAAAACCAAAAAAAGAATGTGAAAAATATTAGAACAAAACAAAATTAAAAATTTCCAATTTTTCTTTATTAAAAAAAAAAGAAATGTAGAAACTAAGAAGTATGTTTGTTTTTGTTTACTTGAGAGATTTTCTATGAATGGAGGGGGGGGGGATACCGTTTTATTTCATTCTAAAAAAAAACAAAAACAAAAATTGTTTTAGTTTATTTGGGACAAAAAAAATATGATGGAAACATTTTGATTTTAAGTTCATTTTCAAGAAAGGAAAAAATTTTAAAAACTTAACTTCTGGTGGCCCATTTTTTTATTCAAAAAATGTATTCTAAATCTTTAATATGGGCAATTGGGTTGCTATAACTCTGGAAATCTTCATTCTGGTTTATATTTCAACTATTAACCCGTTTTAAAGACCACTTCCGGCATGAGAAACATTTGGAAGGTAATTTTGGGCAAAACTTTATTTAAAGAAGCTTTCTATAAAATCTCAAAATGTGCACTATGAATTTTCTTTTTGGAAATTTCCATTATCAGATAGAAAAGCTGTTCATTTTTCGATGATTAATATAACTAGGTATATATATATTTTTAAAAACCTCAAATCCTCAAAAATAATTTTTTCATTGTCAAAGTTGGGCGTTTAATTTGGAGTAAATGTGATTAGAAATGAAGATTTTCGGCATGATAACTCGGCCTTTGATTTTACCATCGAATCACCTGATTGTCGGACTATTTTGGAAAATTCAAAACTCTGCGAGATACTCAATTTTCTGTTTTGGTGGCTGGTATTTTTTTTAGAGGGGGGAAGGGGGAGCTACTTCATGGATCCCCGTGGTCTGCTAAAAAAATAATAATAATAATAAAGAAATAGAAGCCCCCCCTCCTCGAGCTCCTTGGAGGTTTGAACACGAGTGACGATAGTTAGGTACTTTCTGAGTCATCGAAGGATCCTATAAATACAAAAATGAGCGAATCCGAAGGACTTGACTTGATTTTTGAATTAAATTAGTATGAAATGAGTCTCTTTTTCTCAACTTATACCCTCTAGCTCATCCAAAATTACTCTTACTCACACTGGAAAGACTTTGGAAACACGTTGCACGTACAAGTACTTAGTTATTTTACTCTATAAACGTAGATACAATTTCGCTGATTAACACACCTCGTATCATATACACCCTATTCCTGCGCATAACCTTATTGGTAAATATTATTACCCTACAGCCGCGGACACTATATGAAAAAATCGTCGGACGCTAAAAGCACCAAAAGCATGCCGAACGGTAAGAAAAAAGAATTCAGCTCATCCGTATGCGATTGGCTAAACGGCGAAGCGATCCACGACTACCATTCGGCCACCATGTGCGACAAAAGACGTCACGTGCCGATCCGTCAAAGCTCCAGTGTCGGGCACCTGGTTACCCTAGGCAGATTATCCAACCACGCCGCTCAATCCGAGAAAGACGTAGCTGTCTACGATAAGAAAATCAAACGCACTAAATCGCTGTGGAAGTTCAAAAAAGCAGACGACGTTCTGGAAGGAATGTCTTTATGGAAACATCGCTCGCTGGTCGATATAAATAACCAACAAAATGGCGGTGGTGGCGATCCTTCGTCGTATAGTCGAGGAACACCGGTACTCGACAAACGTATGGCAGTTACCAGAGAGATATCGGTGGATAGCGATGACGAGCATACCATTATGAACGGCGTAGCCAATAACCATCAGGCTAAAAATAAACCAGCCAGCAGCAAGTATCAGGATGAGAGTGAAGAGTCCGACCAAGAGTCATGTATCGTTGTAGACGATCATAGGAAAACCGATACAGTTAACTCGAAGCTACCCCGAACACATTTAACCAAAACTAACTCGTCGACGTCGGTGAAAGCCGAAAATGGGTATACCGATTATAAAGACAACGAATCCGATAATATGGTTTTCGAAAGTAATAAATTACAAACCTTCAAGTACAACAGGATCGCCGATTCTTCGTGGTACGATTCTTGGGGAGAAAGGAGAAAAAAATGAGTAAGTGTCCAATGTCCATAATACATATCTGCGGTGATGGATTTATTTTTTGGTGCTGGATTGCATGTGTGTCTGTGTACTTCTGTCTATCTCTCTACCTTTCTCATTCTCATTAGCTGGTGTAAAATATTATGTACGTATACTCTTCGATTGCTACATAAGCCATAATGCCATTAACCGTACTCACTCACAAGTTGCTGCAGCATTCATCATACCTATACTATTTTATTTTGGTTCTATTGTACATACAATATTCATATAAGGCCTGAACCTCACACACTATCACTACCATACTCACCTATATACCTATTTATTAAAAAGGGCGAAAAACGATTCCAACCCTCACGATACGTGTGGTATATTTATGTTTCAGAGTGAATTGGCTATTTACGGTCGGAGAGTATACGTCTCCTGAACTGATTTGAGTATATCTGATGTGCCAGTACAGCGTATTCACGTATTATAAAAAAACGTTGTTGTTGTTTGTTATTATTATTGTTGAATATGATTTCAACGTTGTCTAGGGTGCTTGTCAATGTCAAGTCGTTGTAGTGATTTCATCAGTCTATATATATATCGTTGTTTCTTTTCTTATCATTTATTTATTATAATTCTCGAGGTTACTTATACATTAAATAATGAGAGTACATAAAAATATTCAAATATTCGAAAAAAAATACGTATAAAAATAAAAAATCGAGTACTCGTTTAGGAAAAGTACTCGCATTAAATTATTTCAATTATCTAGTATCTTACTATCTACGTACATTATGATATCATGTGTAAATATCGAAGTATTTCTTTTTTTTTAGCTCCATTTTACATTATTTAATGATTTTTACTAGATGAGGATATGAAAGTGTATCTTGGATGCATATTATAGGGTTGTTTTTTTTCCTTCTTCGAATAGGTCTACGAATATTTTGGATTTTGGAACCATCAATCGTCAAATGATTTTATCACCAAAAATGAGTATTGTGTAAATGATTAAATTTTAGTAAATGAAGTTATACCTAGATTTAGTATAAATTTACAATTAAATTGTTGAAATTAAACAGGGTCGTGTATTTTTTTTCATTTTTTAAAAATAAAAATAAGATTGAGTGTTTTAGTGTTGAGTGATCATCAAGCTCATACTTACTCAGTGTAGGGTGGATCAAAAAAATGAAATATCCTAGATTTTGAGGAAAATTGGCAGGAAAGTTTACTTCGAGTGGGGGCTCCCAGAATAATTTTAAGCCTCTTCATAAGGGAACCTCTTGAGGTGTCTCACTCCGATTTGAACGAGACCGCGATTTTTGGAAAGAGAATAGTCTAAAACCCCCAAAACCAAATTTTCAGCTGCCCAAGTTCATTTTTCGATTTTTGGCGAATTTTTGAAAATTCAAAAATTGACTGTTTTTGGCGATTTATGCTTTTTTTAAAAAAGTACGTACTTGATCAATAAAAATGGTCAACATAAGTCCCAAAACTAATATTAATTACTCTAATCCAGATTTCACCATTTCCAGCCACTCTGGAGCCTCCAGCGCGATTTTTCAATTTCTCCAGAGTTTTGAATTTGCTCTAGAAGGCGTGAATATGCAGTTGGGCAGCTAAAAATCGAGTTGTGTATTATACTCGACTTGTTTAACGAGTTAATCCACTTTTGAGCCGATTCTGGAGCGGACACCTCAAGAGTGGGGGTTTGACCAGCTTTTTTCATAATAAGAAATCCAAAAAAATCAAAATTTTACCGTTTGCGAGGAAATTTTCAAAATTTGCGCGAATCACAGTATTTTGTCATGAACTAACCCCACGAGGGCGAATTTCGCCATTTCCAGCCATTCTGGAGCCTCCAGCGCGATTTTTCAATTTCTCCAGAATTTTCAATTTGCTCCAGAAGGCGTGAATATGAAGTTGGACAGCTAAAAATCGAGTTGTATGTTATACTCGATCTGTTTAACGAGTTTATCCACATTTGAGTCGATTTTGGGAGGGACACCTCAAGAGAGGTTTTTTGACCAGATTTTTTCATAATAAAAATATCCAAAAATTAAAGGGAGGCCCAAGAAAGGCTGGAAATGGTGAAATTCGTTCTCGTGGGGTTAATTAATGACGAAATACAGCGATTCGCGCAAATTTCAGAATTTTTCTCACAAACTAGGAATTTTTGGTTTTTGGATATTTTTATTTTGAAAAAAAGCTGGTCAAAAAACCACTCTTGAGGTGTCCCTCCAAAAATCGACTCAAATTGTAAGGGGACAATATGCCTTCACTGGCTAGACAGGGATATTCATCGTATCTCTCTCAGTGGGATTATAAATCTTTCATCTAAAGGAAGTACTGGAGAATCCAATCAATAGTTCGATTCTACAGTACTTTACGTAGATGAAAGCATATACTCGATGCACTTAGGTAAGGTGTTAAGTACGTGGGAACCACCCAAGAGGTGTTTTCACATCGTTCCATTAAGGGCAGATGTGAAAAGCTCACAAGTTCGTAAAGCTCAATTCCTTCTCGACTCGAGGCTAGAAGCCAAGTTGAGATGGAATTGATCTTCACTTGTCGATTCGCGCTTCGTCTGGTAGGTCTGACCGCGGAAAAGTAATAAGGCCACTCACTCCTACGTAAGAGTTGTGCTTGAGTCCCAGGTCCTCTGCCTTAACGTTCGTGTTTAAGGGAGAGTATTCGCGTTTAAACTTAAGTCTTCTAAATTCGCTACCCAACGCGGGCAATTTGATAGTTACACGTAGGTGGGTAAAAGCGATCCTACTTACGCCACTATTTGGTGGAATATATATTGGTTATACGCGTAGAGTTTTATATGTTTTAGACTTAAGTTTCGTGTTATAATTTTATTCCAAAATTATAATACACTTTTCGTGTTTATCGTGTGTTCTTATTTCGCGTGCGGTTCGAATTAATACAAGGTAAACTCGACTAAATCTGTTTAAATTTATGCATATTGGTGTTGTAAAAGCTGAGCTAGCAGTGGGTAAGTACTATTTTAAAAGGTGATATATTACATCTCTTAGGGAGTTAGATTCATCCTGACCTACTAGGGAAATATTCTTATCCTCCTATCATTGGCAACGCCTCTACGTATCTATTTAACATTGGCGCCCAAACGTTCCTTTCTGTGAAAAGATTTACGACATTGACTGCTTGTTTAAAGTGACAGTTTACTCAAAACGTCATAGTAAACCTTTCCTGAAGGGTAGCACGTACTTTGCGAGACGTAATTCTATGCTAAAGGCTCGTAGGCCACACATTTAGCAAAGAATCGTAACTTTATTATTTAAAATAAAGGTACTTCGAAATTTTCAATAAAATTCGAAAATCCAAAAATCTGATAATTTAAGAGTTTGAAGATTTGTTGGACTCGAAGAAATTTCGAAAACCCAATTAATTTCTGTGTATTTGAACTGAAAAGTACAAATATTCACGAAAATAATTATTCCAATACTCAGTGTATTTTTTATAAAGTGCTTTATTAACGTTTTTTGCTACTCGTTTTTTCTACCTACTCAAGGCTCTACTTAAAGTGAGTAACTTCAGATCAACATTTAGTTGAACTGAAAGGTAGAAAAGTTCCTCGAGAATCGAAAAGTGCGGACGACCTAGCAGAATCGATAATATTCACATAGAAAATACTCACGAGCATCCAGTTTTTCTTCTCAAAATAGCTCATTGTGAAGAAAAATTGTGACTAAATTAATCTAGTCATAAAAATCTATTGTGTAATTGAACTAACTGGGTACAATTATTCAATAAATTTATCCTCTCCTCTCTATCTAGTGGAAATTTTTTCGGAAAAATCTACCAGATAGCTTCCTATCAAAATTATTTCTTTCCTGTGCTTTTTACCTACGTCAAAATAGGTAACCTCCACCCTTTTTGTCAAAACGTAATTTTATACACTGTTATTTTTGTTTTAATTTGTTATTTGATTCGTAATCTATTTGATTACTTAATCTCAATTCAAAATTTCTAAAAGGGATTTGCAAATTTTCTAAATTTCTAAAAGGGATTTAAAATTCTGAGTGTGCTGTATCGTGGACATTTTTCTGTGTTTCATTAAAATTAAAATTTGAAAAATAGGTTATTGTTAAAATATAGTTACGTATTCACATTAACCGCCACGCGCCCCTACCGCCACCCACAATCGTGTAGTTTTTGTCAAACTACCTGCGACGTTGTATACAACAAACCACCCTCTCGAACAAGGGTGAAACGAACGTGTTTCTTAAGTGCTTGTTGACAGTCGCGAAGTACCCTGCAGAGTTGATAGACTAATTGATTCTTGAAAAACCTTAAAGGTTAACAAATCAATACTAAGATAGCACACGAAGTCTGCTCATTAATTTTTATTTTTATTTAAATACAGACACGAGTCTGGAAACCTTTTTCTCACCCTTACGTGTAGTTATATGAATCAGGACGGTCCTGCTTTTAATACGAGAAGAAAAAAGGGAGAAAAGAAGGCGAGTAACATTCTGGAATCTAGGAGTTTAACACCTACGAAGATTTTAATCTCGAATAAAATCGAAAAAAGTACAGAAAGTACTCCAGAACAAGGAAAAATGTCGGACATTGAAGATTATATGCCACACATTTCTAATGAGTCATTTTTTGAAAGCCAGGTTAGTGACAATCAAAATGCAAGTACTTGTCAAATGGCTACTCAAGAAGTATTTGACAAAGAAAATGATCCACTAAATGTAAATTTTGAAAAGATAATAGAAGAAGAACCTGAAAGGCTTCAACGACCTTTTCAACCTGGTGAATACAAGGAAACATTAGATGATAAGACTTACGAATGTTTTTATAAAACTTGGGAATGGCAGGATGATATGCAGAAGGAAATAAAAATAAATTATGAACTTCAAGATAAACGCATTTTAAGAAATGCAAGATTAGCAGGAGAGGCTAAAGGCCAAGCTGAAGCAGCTATAAAAAAAGCTGAGGCAGCCACAACCAAGACAAATAAAGTCATTCAAGACGTCAGTTTATGGTACGACGATATTGACCATAAATTGAAAAAGAGTGAGAAAATCACCAAAGAAATTTCAGCAGATTTATGTTCTACGAAAACTAAAATCAGGGACTCTTTGAGAGTCAGAGATGAGGGATGCCAGAGGATGTTGGAAGAAATTAAAACTATTCAACAAAGAATGACAGCACCTGCATCTGTTCGCGGCGATTTACAATTTATACCTCAAAAGTATAAAATGATTGACCCTAATTGTGTCAAAAATTCGGGAATTTATTTCTCCGACGAAATGAGACACTTTCCTCACGAATTCTTAAAGGAATTTGAGGATTTCTTTGAAGGAGTGGGATGCTCTGAAGCTCAGAAAATTATGGCTTTCAGAGCTGTGATTTTAACTAAAAATAAAACACAGTTCAAAGAAACCATAAAAAATATGAGCACCTATCAGGAAGTCAGAGATCAATTTTTATCATTCTATTGGAATATTGAAGCGCAAAATGACGCTATGATAGAATGTAGGTACAATAATGTACACGTCGATGACATAAAAAGCATGGCGGTACATATGATAAGATGGGCGAGAACTTTGAGCTATCGCACATATCATTATGATTCTGAGGTCATTCGTGTTCTAACGAATAAAGCCCCATTAGAATACAGATCAATGATTACTCAACCAGGTCAAACTATCGATCAATTTATTGAAAAACTTAGAGTTTTATCAAAAATTGACGTAGATCCCAAAAATGAGGTACCCTACGTAATAGGAAAAAGACCTCAGGTAACGGTTCAACAGCAGAAGCTGCCATGGACCCCAGCAGCTCAAAGTGCTCAAAACCCAACAAATACAAATAAAATTCGTGTACCTGTATATACGAAAACTCCAGAAAAACCTTCAACTTCTACGAGCGAAGAAAGCTCAAAAACAGCTGAAATTAAAACTGAATCTGGAGTCCAAAAAGGGCCTAATGGTGAAATTATAAAGAAAAAATTTAAACCAAAGAGTCCTTCGACAGGTCAAGCTATACCAGTGCACCACCTAGAATATGATCCAGAAACTGATCAATATTACGAGCTGAGTGACACTGAGGAAGAAATTCCACCTATGAACGTCCAGGCATTGGGTATTTTAACGGATATTTTAAGTAACCCCAATGCTGACCCCCTGGACATGCAAATGCTAACAGGGGCACTTGTGAATTTGGCTAAAGCCAACTCGCAGGCGGGAAACGGGAGCCATTAGAAGACAGCGGGGCATCTTCTAATGACTTTTGGGCCCCCAGTAATATGTTTGAAGATTACATATGGGCTGGAGATGGCATAGCGCATTTTTTGAAAAGGGGCCAAGTACAATTTCAAGAGCAGATACCTGGCTACTTAAGAGATCAATTGTGCTATGAGGATTTATTCGATAGATTGAAAAATGTGGACTTTCCAAAAAATAAAAGATTCATATTATCTTCAGGCCAAGTAGAAATCAACTACTCAAGAAAACCTTATAACGTACTTGAACAATTATTACGAAAAATAATTACAATGCTTATAAATGAAAAAGAAGCAGAGTGTGTAATTTTACTTTTTCCTATAGTAAAGCCCAGAGCCATAGCAGAACAGGAAGTCACTATGGCTAGATACATTGCTTTTAGAGAAATATACTCGAGAGTTTGTAATGATACTAGGGTTTTTATTTGGAAAAAACCAGCTTACAGATACCTAGAAATGGAGACTTATCTCAACTCTCATGGTATAGAACGCTCAAGACCAAAAATGAGCGAATCTGGATTTGTGATGCCAAATGTGGATAAATTCCATTATGTAAAATCACTAAAGCGCTATTTTCCATTAATAGCGACGTATCACGAGCTATTTGTGCTAATGTCTGAAGAAATTTATAAATTTGAAGAAATTAGAGCACAACTAACAGCAGCTGATGGACACAGGAGCATAACTGGACCCCTAAAGGACATTTATGATCCTGAAACAGCTCCATTTATTGACCCAGGTCATAAAGAAACTGAGTTAGATCAAGAGGATGAACTTTCTGAAGAAATGAAAAAATTAAATCACGAGGAGAAAAATTCCTCAATGACTTTTCTTCAACCTGTAAGCGTATTAAAACGCAAACTTGAGAAAAAACCAGTAAACGTGGTAAAAAAGCAACGTGTATCCTGGGCAAAGCAACTCAACTTGGTAAAATGTTTCGAAAAGGATGAACCCCTGAGAGCACTAGATGCGGTTGATAACGCATTAATTGACCCAGAGCAAATTTGCAGACATGTGGGGCCACAATTAGTGACCCAAACTGTGAATGACCCTACTTGTGTCATTCCAATACACATAGGCAAAAAGACCTTTGCTCTACAATTGGACTCAGGGGCCCTACCTAATGCAATTTCGAAAAAATTATTGACAACTTTATTAAGGGAGTCACCTGAATCCATCAGATTCATACCCCTCCGACGTACAGTACAACTAAGGTTGGCTGATAATACAGTCATAAGGTCAATGAGCCATTTAGCTGTAATTCAACTTGAATTCGGCACTGAGCTCATTGGAGTGCCATTTTATGTACTCGAATCGTCAGGAAGTACATTCATTATGGGGAGAATATCATTAGAATACATAAAAATTCTGATTGATATTCCAGAAAGAGTAGCCACCTGTAGGATGGACCCCAATAATGAATACGTAATTCCTTTTATGAATGCTGACGAAGCTCATGAAGCTTTTACCATATTCTCACTGACCCAAACCAGCAGGCAGGGTCACAGAATGGTTATAGATATGGCCAAGCATACAAAATTGGCTGATATCCATAAAGAAATTAAATTAGAAGAAGAAAAAGCTCGAAAACTTTTTCTTGAAAATTTGAATAAAGACCTATGTGATGCTGTGAAAAATAAATTAATCACACCAGAACAGGCTAAATTGGCAGAAGAAAAATTATGCCAATATAAAGACATCTTCAGCTTGAATCCGGGATGCTATAAGGGGGAAGAAGTGGACTTTAAGTTCAAATCTGGAAATGAACATTTAAAACCCTGGAGAGGTGAAAAGTTCAGACCAAGTAAAAAACTTTTACCTGGCATCAGGAAAGCTGTAGAAAAAATGCTTGCGCTCGATATAATTCGACCATCTCACTCAACCTATATCAACACGCTCGCACCTGTTGTTAAAAAAAACGGGGATATTCGGCTCTGCTTGGATGCAGATGAATTGAATAAACATTTAGAAAATGTACTAACAGAACCGGATACAATTGAAAGTATGATTTTTGATAATCCTGGGGATATCTTATTTTGTACTCTCGATTTTACTGCTGGATTTTTACAAAGATTATTGAATAAAAAATCCAGGCAATTTACTGCTTTTCAATTAGAGGGGCAAGTTTACGAGTTCACAAGACTACCTTATGGTACAAAAGTATCAAGTGGACTTTTCATACTTATGATCAATGCAATAATTGCAAATAAAAAGGGTCGTACCAAGTACGTAGATGATTTAAAAATTTCAGGAGAAACTTTTGAAGAGTGCTTGGACAACTTAATTGAAGTTTTTGAACTCATTCGCGAGAGTGGCTTAAAGCTCAACCCAACGAAAACCCAATTTTTCAGGAATCGAGCTGATCATCTCGGCTTTGTGCTCAGTGACAAAGGCATTGAGAAACAAAGTGAAAAACTGAAAAAATTGGAAGAGTTTGAAAAGAAAAATACCAAAAGGGGTAAATTTTCTTTGAAAAAGAAAAATGACATTTTAGCCCTAGTTGGTCTGACAGGATTATATAGGAATTTTATTCCCGAATATTCCCAAATTGTGAAGCCCATTTATGAGCTCACAAAAGGTGAATCTCAAAACGTAGAGTGGGGAGAAGAGCAACAAAAAGCTTTTGAAAAGCTCAAGGAATTATACAATAAGGACTTCAAATTGCAGCAACCCCCCCGAGAAGGAGACTTATATTTAGATACCCAAATATCGCACGATGCGATGAATGGAGTATTATTTTTCAGACGTGATGAAGAAAAACAAATCATCATGTTTGTCTCAAACGCTTTCAAAGAGCATCAGAAAGAATTCACATTATTTGATAAAGAAATAATGTGTCTCGTAAAAAGCATTTTAAAATTGCAAATGTGGCTACATGGAAGAACTGTTCATGTGAGGTCTAACTTATTGCCAATAGTCAATAGATTTAGAGAAATTTCGCAAACTCACAGAAAAGCAGCTCACTGGATTACAGTGCTCAACAGTTTCGACTTAGTATACGACATGATCCACTCAAATAAGTCACTTTACAAAATTAAAGCGCCTGAGCTGGAAATTAAAGCCTTAGAGCTTGACTGTTATGAAGCTGATATTGAAAGTTCGGACACTGACTTGGGAAATTCAGATACTGATATCGAAAATTTTGGTTCTGATCTAGAACCCATTTCAGTAAATTTTATGCAAGAACATATTTCACAATTGCATAGAAAATTAGAACAAATTGGTAAAATTCAAAGCTTTGATGTTACGTGTCAAAAAATTATGAGAATTTTAGAAGAAAAAGTTCCTTTAAATAATAAGAAACAGCGTGACATTCAGAAACTGAAAATGATGAAATTTGAAATTCAAAATTCTAAGAACAATGAAAAAGTTCTATACAGAATTTTGGAAAATGGACTGAAAGTTCCATGTCTCCCAGACGAACTTTTTTATGATACCATAGATTATTTACACGATTCCTATGGTCATGTAGGGGCTGCGAAATTGGATATGATTTTTCGCAGAATTTACTACCATCAATGCTCATTGGCATACATCAAGGAAATTTGCAATACATGTATCGTATGTAAAGTCAATAAAAGCTATACGAATAGCAAAACAATAGAATATGCTCAAATTGAGGCATACGCTATTGGCGATGTACTCTCAGCGGACATTTATGGACCCCTACCTGCTTTAAAAAATCAGCCAAAATACCTCTTAGTTGTGAAGGATATTTTTTCAAATAAAACCTGGTTGCGCACCTTATTTCAAATTAAAAAGAAAGAAGTGTGTCAGCAAATGGCGACAATAATAGACTACATAAGTAATAAAAATATTGAGATTAAAAAGGTCATAACAGATAATGGGTCACAATTTATCTCAGACTCATGGTATAATCTATTAGAAAACCATGGCATAAAAGTGGCACACACAAATGTGTATAACCCACAATCATCGTCTGTGGAAAGGACGATGAGGTCAATTGGAGATAAAATTAGGGTCAAATTAAATAAAAATCACGATCCCTATAAAACTCATCTGGGATGGCACCTACTCATTACTGAGGTTGAGTTGGAGTTGAACAATACACCAACCTCCTTCGGTTTTAAACCTAATGAGGCATGGGGAATTAAAGATAAAATTTGTGAAACCCTACCTCAACAATCAATGAAATTTGATTTTAAATTTGAATTGACAAAAATTAGGAAAAAGATGTCTGAGAAAGAAATTCCCTCGACGACATTTTTAAAATGCATGGAAAATAAATTGGATCCAGAAAAGGACTTAATTTATGACACTGATGGCTACGTCAGAGTGACAGCTGACGGGGCTTGTTCTAAAAATGGCGATATAAACGCCATAGCTGGAATCGGAATATGTTTTGCTCCAGATTCCAAAATGAACATTTCTGAAAGAATTGTCAACAAGCATTATGCCACTTCTAACAATTTGGCAGAATTAATGGCGATTCATGTGGCACTTAGAGTGCTAAGAGCTAATAATATCAAAAAAGTAAAACTTTTGAGTGACAGCAATTATGCTGTAAAAGCTCTAAATTATAGCATATCAACATGGCAAACAAATAACTGGAAAAATGCTAAAAATAAACCAGTCCACCATGAAATGCTATTTAAGAAAATCTTAGAATTAAAACTGGAATTTGAAAGCGTAGAATTCATTCATGTTTACGCCAGAAAACATGAATACACGAATATAATTGCTGATAACCTTGCGAAAAAGGCTGTCTACACAGTCGAGCAAAAACAGCAATGTATAAGTGAAATGTCTGAAAGACAAGTGATTGAAAATTTCATAAGAGAGAAAAGGCGATTAAAAAGAATTGAAGAAGAATATGCTTTCAATAAATCGCACTTAGACCCCATCTTATTAAAACCAGGAGATTGGGTCCTTATGACAAATCATAAACAATCGAATGCGGAACGAAAAACTGCATCAAAATTGTATGAAAAAAGGACAGGTCCTTTCGTAATAATTCAGAGAAACGGGCATAATTGTTACTTATTACAGCCTAAGGATGGAAGTACAGTCAATAGGGTGGCCAACATACGCCAACTCACCCCATTCATTTCCAAAGAAAATTTGGAAAAACTGAAAAACGACACCTGTCTAAAATCAAAATTAGACTCTCGAACTTTAGAACAGAAAATTAAAGATTTTTTGACTGAATATGAGAAGGAACTTCAAAACGAAATGGATGAAGAATTTGATGAGTTTTCAACTCCAAATTTCGAGCCAATTTCAAAAAGCGACCTTAAAAACGCTTCAAATAATGTTTTGAAGGAGCTCAGTGCCAATGCGCGTGCACAACGTGCAGCGGAAAGGGAGGCTAAGAAAGCTGAAGGTAATCTGAAAACTTCAACTCCTGAAAACACTGAAAAAGCTCCAAAATTGGATCTCCCTGAACAGCCAGAAATTGCTGGGGCAGTCCAAGAAACCCCAACCCTAAAAAGAGGGAGGGGGAGACCCAGGAAAATAGACTTTGATAAAGTCGAAAAAACTCCTGAAATAATTGAAAATAAAAAAGGTACTATTGATACCAATAAAATTCTAGAAGAAATTATTCAACTAGAACCCACTCAGGACGACAAAATTTTGGAAAAATTGGGCCCAACAGACCCAAAGAAAGTCCAAAATTTTGAAAATTCTAAAGACTTAAGTACAGGGGCACTACTTGAGGATTCCTCACTCATAAAAAGACCTAGAGGAAGACCCAAAAAGTGTACTCCCCGTGAGCCCACTGGTGAACCCACTAGTGAGCCCAATATCACTGTAAACTTGGCTGATTCGGAACCAAAAGATGAAAATGAAAATCTCTTTGGAGAATTACCAAGTCTTGAAACTGATGAGGAATTGAGCGACTCAACCTCAGAAAAATCAGTAATCAATCAAGCTATCACGAAATCTGATTTTAAAAAGTCTAATAATGACAAAGTCACTTCAACCCCAAGGCGTTCAAAACGCATATTGGAAAGAAAAATGCGCCTAGGGGAGGACCCCAAAGCCATTAAAAGACCAAGATTGGAGTTGAAAAAACTGGACTATGGTTCGGATAGCGATGAAGACCCTTACTCATTATTCTTTGAGGCAGTTATGGAAGCCTACAACGAAGAATATCAGAGCCTAAATTCTATGACAGTTTTGGAAAATCAGGATACTGACCAAAATGCCATAGAAGTCGTGGTAAATCCATTCAGGACAACGGACGACGAAGATTCAGAAAGTTCAAATGACTCTGAATTTTATGAAAGAATAAGTGAAACCATAGAATTGGTCAGAAACGCGACTGAAGAAAATTCACCTGATAGGAGCTCTGAAAGCTCAGTGGTCACTGTCATAGAAAATGATCAAAGCACAATCATTTTCTTTGAGACAGAGACAACTCAGGAGGACGCTAGAATAAGCGTTCAACCAACTAAAAGGTTGATACCAATTTTTGCTTCGGCGATATTTATTGTAATTTTATTTAGCGTATTTCATGCATTTTTAAATAAAAAATCTTATGATGAATAAAAATATATACTTGTCTACTTATTTCAACTTTTTCAGCACAATTCTCACTCTCTTTTCGAAAAAGACAGGAATGAAGAAAAAATGAAAAAGGGGAAAGAAGAGACAGGTATGAAAAGGAAAAATTCTAATTTGTTAAAAACAATAAAAACGCATTCGCTACATAAAAATTATTAAAATTCTGAAACCTTTTCTCCGGTACTATTTTGGAACTTTAGAAATAAAATTTACAAAAATTAGTGAAGGAAATGAGGAGCAGAAAATAAAAAAAAGGGGGGGCGAATGAAAAATCAAAATTCAATTAGGATTTCGACTATTTCCAGGAAATACAAAAACCATATAAAAATGGCCCATTTCCGATTCTTCGCAAATTACAACAAAAAATGATAAAATTACCCTTTTGTTGTGTTTTCGTTTTTTACTCCCTATAGAATTTTGGACAAAATTCACCAATAGGAATATCTCAAAAAACTCTAAAGTTTTCACTTTCTTGACCAAAAAGGCAAAAAGAGAAAATCAAAACTTGTTCTCAAAAATAAAGATAAAAATTTTTTTTTTGGGAAGAATATTTTGACAAAACTTTTTTTGATCAACTTTGAAATCATTTTTCAGAAAGAAAAATTTCAGAGTAACTTCTTAAGAATACTGAGGCTAAAAACTAAAAAATTTTCAAATTCATAAGAATGGAACCTCAAAATTGAAAATTTTGAAAAAGTCTCTGGATTTTCAAATTTAGAAGAGTCGAAAAACTGAAATTTTATTCAGCTTCTCGAAACAAAATTTGAAAAACCCAACAGAATGCTGGTTATTGACGTAAAAATACCCAAATATACATTCTAAAAGAAAATAATATTTTTGAGAGAATTCAGAAAATGGGAAAACTTTCAGAAAAAGCTGATCGAAATTAGCGTCCCAAAATATTTTTTCAATTTTTCAAATTGGTCCTAAATTATAAAAACAAGACATTTGCCTCACTCTTCAGACGAAAAACTGAAGAATTTGCCAAAAAATTTGGCACAAGCATTCAGAGTTGTCTACCTAATGAAAACTCAGACCTCGGAGACAAAAAGAGCTCACCTAAACATTTGCTCTAAGTTGTCAAAACAAAAATCAGAAAGCAAAGATGAATCTGCTAACAAATTCATCATCTTTGCCCATTTTTCTTCTTTTCGGAAATAAAGAGAAACCTCTTTGAATGGGGGACACCACATCTGCCCTCAATTCGCCCCGAAATTTGCCTTAAAAAATTAACCTACGTTTGTCCCTCTGACAAATTCAGAAAAAATTGAAATTTCAAAATGAAAGTTTTGAAATGAAATCTTGAAAAGTCAAAGCACCCCATATTACGTTTGCTCCACAAAAATTAAAATTGTCAATTTTTGAAAAATCTGTTCAAATTTTGAAAAAATTGCTAATCAGAAATAATGAAAAAATCATTAAAAAATTGAATTGAAAATTCATACTGGGTTAATGGAAATTTGCTCTCTGCAGATCCATAATTCCTTTTTGAAAAGGAGAACTATGGGATACATTGGAATGGCTCGAAAAATTCAAAATTTTTCCAAACAATCCAAACAGCAGGGGGAAAACTCAAAATAAAAACCTCTGTATAAGGAATGAAGAAAACTGCATCCAAAATGCTGAAAAACTCATTCAAAAAACCACTTTTTTCTCACTTTTGGAAATTTTTTCTCGAAGGGTCCAGAGAGTGGCTTTTTCTGGTAAAAAGGCCACCCTCTTGACACTTCGATGAAAAAACCAAAAACTCATAACCTGAAAAGAGTTGAAAAAATCTACAAGTATTTATTGTATTTAAAAATTACATTAAATATGAATAGGCATGGAAAAAATTTCGTACCTCAAACCCCCAACCCTCCAGATCATAAATGGATGAAGTTAAAGCAATTTTTTGAAAAAATTGAAAATTCAAAAAATTTGAAGAATTTGAAAAAAAAATTTGACAAAAATAAGTATACGTTAAAATCACGAAACCTAGGGAAGAATGGAAAATATCCAATCCCTACACACCCCTATACTTGTAAAAAATCTAAAATTTTGCAAAAACTCATTTTTCAAAAAACCAAAATTTTTTTTTTGGAAATTAAAACTTTCAAAAATTGGTCAAAATGTAGTAATTCATTACGATCCTATATAATATGAACAGTAATGAAAATAAAAGCCTTCAAAAAATTGAAAGTTGAAAATTTGAAATTTTTCAAAAATGAAAATTTCTAAAAAAAAAAAAAAGGGCCAAAATCGACGGATATAGGTTAAAAATCAAAAACGATCGATCATAAAGTTGAAGAAATAAATCCTCTTCGATTTCCTTCCCCCTACCCATACCAAAAATGCACTCTAAAGGGGTCAAAAAATCACTTTTCGCTTTCTAACCCATCAAAAACTGAATTTTCATGGGAAAATAATTACTCTAAAAATCTCCCCTGAAATTAATGCTAATAGTCAATTATATTGACATGGCAAAAAGACACCTGCCTATGAGCAAAATAAGAGGAGATTAAAAGTAGATTGAAAATTATCAATTTATCTACCAGCCATCGGACGACAATGTTATCTGCAACGTCGCCGAGGCCGATAATTTCCTCGAATTTTGCAAGTTCTAAAAGAAGATATCGCAGATAAGAAAAAAGTTTAGCCAAAACCGGATGGGTTGAAACCTAATCACAATAAAATAAAATAATAATACCCCCGACTGACGCAATATTGGATATAGATTTGAGTGATTGCTTGACAAACGTTCGAAGACTGTGGTTTAAAAAGCATCTTGTGCATGAAAAAGCAAAGTTTGAAAGTGTTTTGTGAATCGTGAAGTTATTAAACGTAATTTTCATCGTGGGTATCCTGCTACAATTTCAAGAGCAGTCCTATTTAATTGAAAATTGTTCGATTGATAATCTACTGTAAGTATTATTATCACTCATACATACCTATACCTGTTATGTACTATTTATTTTGCATTATATGTACCTATACGTGTATGTGATAGTATAGATAGGGTAGTAGGATGAACGAATCACAAGCCAGCCGGAAGTATTCGATCATCCTACTAAGCCAAAATTGAGATTTGCCATTCTCGGCATGAGGTAATTTTTCTGCTCATTAATACGAGCAGAAAAATTTACACCCATTCAGAACCCTCAAAAAATGTTTCAAAAACGGAATTGTGAAACACTCCAAAAATGGGAAACTATGGCTGACTTACCCCCAACCATATCAAAAAACTTCCCAAGTACTCTGCTAGAGTACAAAAATCTGAAACGATTTCGATAAAATGACACAAAATCTGATAGATTCGATCATTTTGAAACTAATTAATTCAGAAAAGTCGTCACTTAGTATTTACGACAAAAAAGTGAAGTGGTCCCTGAAAAACTTCGAACAAATTCAAATCAGAACCAAATTTCAATCTTCATTTTTCTTGAAAATAATTAAAATTAGTAAAAAATCATCCAAAAGGCGATTGGCCAAAAACTAAATTTGAAAATTTAGGAAAATAACCTAAAAATCAGTTAAATCTGAATAAGTAGGTACTACCTACCAAACCAAAACTATCTTACTAAGTAGAAAATTTTCTTAAACTAATTTTGCCTCGAAATTTTAGTATTGAATTACTCAAAAAATAATCCTATTTTGAACCTAGGGCTAAAATAAAAATCCAAATAGGTACCTACCAAACAGATTTTTTTTCTCTTTTCAAGTTTTATTAAAATTAATCCTTTTTTTTTTTTTTTGACTCGAACATGATAAAAAATACCTGATAGGTAAGATTTGGAATTGAGAAACTAAAAAATTTACAAACAAGTAGGTACCTACCTACTTCAATCATTTGGCAAATTTACACAAAATTTTCTGTCTATTTTCTCCAAATGAAATAAAAATTAGAATTTGTTTAAAATACCTTATTCTATACACACGAAGACAACTTGTCACAACAGTTCAGAAATAAAATTATTTTTACCAAATAGGTACCTATTAAAAGAAATTCTGAAACACTTTATCTCAAAATTATTAACTTTTCACCAAAATGAATAATATGGACAATTTTGAGGAAATTTTAATACTAAAAAGTTTAAATCCAAATGAAATTTCAGTTAGGTAGGTATACCTATCTACATCACACAAAATTCGTCTGTTTATTTCACCGATCTAAACGATAAAACTTCGTGAAATATTTTTTTTTTAACTACATGAATTTTGAAAATTAAAATGATTCAAACAAATAAAAATCCGAAAAAACCTAATAAGTAGGTACCTACTCAATACAAAATTTTGAACTTTTTACGATCTTCTTTTTCTAAAACTACTGAAAGTAGAATTTAAAATGAAACATTAACAAATTCTAATAAAATTCGAAAGATTAAAATGAATTTTTTTTTTCAAAATCAAAGGAATAGGTATACGTACCTACCTATTTCCTAACTCGAAACTAAATATTCATGAAATGAATAAAAAGGGACCACAAAACTTTAAGTCAATAAAATTAAAGTCGTATTGAACTGACTAAATTAATTAAAACCCTTCGATTCCCCCCCTCTCTTCTTTTCTTTTTTCCTAGATGCCGAAAAAAGGTGAAAAACAGCAGATCGACTCGAAAGAGTGGAAGGTCAAAGTGAACTTACCTCCTACGCCCAAAAATCCGATCACAATAAAGGGACGCCCAACATCGAAATTCATGGGCCTTGTCTTAGCTGGATATTGGTTATATGACTTGGGGAAGACATACATAACCACGAGAAAAGAGGATAAAAAAGAATGATTTATTCGAGTTACTTTGGTGTTCTTTGTAGTTGTTATTTTTTGTTTTCTTTTTTCGGTGACTCGCACCATGTTGTGTATACTCATACCCAGTATCTTTTCCTAAGTTTATGTTAAAATAAAGCTAAAAAATACGTATGAACAACGTGTCGCCTACTTCATTTTCACCTATACAACTTAAAAGGTTACCTACAATATTATACATACACTCAGCGCGAAAAATAATGCCTATAGGCTAAATTACTCCAAACTACGAGAACATGGACAACGAATTCGTCCATATCTGGTAAGTACATAAATCTGTCGAGGTAAAACACTGTCAAAGAATAAATCCTTCGACACATCGAATATTCACACTTTGAAAATCGATAGGTACCAGACTTTCCAATACGAGAGTCTGGACCTTATAAAAATTAGCTCTTTTGGGAAGGGATCTCAGGGAGTAAAAAAAAAAAATACATTCGGGATAAGTACTTAAAAATCAAAACTAAATTCAGTTGGAATTCTATTTCGAAGGTGATAACTTCTAAATTTTTATTCAATAGAAAATATCGTGCAGTTTTAGTAACTTCAAAAGTCAAATACAATCACTCCTAAAAGAATTTAATTCAGTTTACATCGATAAAATTTTTCCGAATAATTAATTGATCGCGAAAAATAATTAAAAATTTACAACGCGGTAATTAAAATAAAATTTATTCGTACACCACCCACGGTGTGAATCGAACGTCAACCGGTTCGGTAAATTTTGAGTGAATCGAGCTGAACGCGGTTGATAATTATTATCAATCTTCGACCAAAACAGTTGTATTTTTTATTTTCAAAACATTGTGTTTTTTGATTGCAAAAATTGAGCGAAACAATTATAAGTTATACCTGAAACGCCTAAACCTAGTATTGAAGAAAGTGGAGTATTCCAAAAACTGGATGTACGAATTATTGGAAGATTTCTACAGAACCGAAGTAAGTACAAGTGCATTTAGCTCACTAATTTTACCGGTTCGATCAAAAATTGCCACTAGTTGCAAGGATCAAAATTGGATAATAATTTCAAACACGTTTAGAAAATCTCGAACATTAAAAATGTCGAGTGTTAAAAACCCTATAAATTTTGGAAACAAAACACCAGAAATGGTACTAAATTTAACTGTTTCGGAAAAGTGCATGAAAAACACACAAATTTCTCTAAATGAAAATGAAATTCAACGTTTTGTAAAGATTCGCGAAAAGAAAGAATTACCTACAAATCGTTCAAGTGTTCCAAAATCCGAACAATAAATTCGCACCATTTCCATCGAAATTCTCAGTTTCAAAAGCCTACCAATTTTGAATACCGAAATCTTTTCATAACTACTACAATGAATTCCAACTAGCGCATTTTGAAGTAAATCACAAGCAGATATTTGTGAACAAAGTTGTGGATTCTAGCTAATAATCTTGAAACGCTCAAAAACCAAGAAAGTTGATCTTTTTTCAGAAAAAACTAGAAATTCGAACACTAAGTTCGTGGCAAACTTTTGGTATCGTATTAAAATAACCGAAAACCCTATTTTTTGGAATTTACCACTCAAATTTGAATACTAAAAAATTCCGATTATTGGTACCAAATTGGCTTATTTATTTTTTCTTCGAACCCCATTATCAAAAGTTGATTTTTTTTATAAAAACTGTAGAAAATTGATTGATGATTCGAAAACAGTGTTATCAGAACAAGCCATAAAAATGCAAATTCTGTGTTGTTCCGAATTCACCCCCATTTCACTGACAATTAAAAGTATTAGAGTGAAAATTCTGAAAAATCGAATCAAATCTTGACCAGATTAAAATTGTCTTTTAGGAAAAGTTGATTTACTCAAAAATCACACATTTTGCCTCGAACGTCTATAAATTTTCAAATTGTACCCCAACTAAGGTATTAATTTAAAAAATTCATCACTCAAGTTTGGGTTAATGTCTAGAATTTTTAATTCACAAAACAAACTAAAAGTTTGAAAAATTCTACTCGAGTTTACAACCCAAAAAATGCAATAAAATACTCAAAGTAAAAACCTTTTTGAAACTTTCTTCGTAAATTAAAAATGATAAAATTGAAAACTTCAGCGCAGATCTGAAACCAAGTGTCAAAATTTTGAATACCCATCAAATCATTCATAAAAATTGGAAAACTGATAATCAACTGAAAAATGATTAGATTCAGGCTAAGCGGAAAAAATGGAATTTTCTTTAGTAATCAACAAATTTGTCCCATAAAACCCGCAAAAAATTAAACCATCACACATCTTGAATTCTTTTTTAAAAATAGTTCAGTATTTCTGATGACTTAAGATTCAGGTTAGTTCAAAATTTAGAAAATTTTATCTCAACTAAACTGAGATCAACATTGAAAAATTACATTTCTTCAAAACTCCAACGAAGTACTCTCAGGTACCAAAAACCAAAAATAATATCAGTCTAGCATTTTTTCAACAACTACCAAAACTCGAAATTGAATCAAGTGTAAAATAAAATTGCAAAAAATCCTTCAGGAAAATAGTAATAAAAATTCCTAATTTTTCGACTACCCAATTCTACATACTTCGAGAAAATTGTTTTTTATCTTAAAAGAAAAAATAGAAAAATATAACAAAAAATACTTAAGATAAAAATGAGTCAACTAAAACGGTGAAAAACTAAAAAACATAAATCTTTGGCAATTAAATGACTAGAAAAAATAATAAAAAGCTGAAAATTATATTTTCAGAAAAAAGTAAAATATTTTTGGTAACTAAATAATAATCAAAAAACAATCAAAAATTAAAACTGAGTATTTCGATAAAAAAATAAAAAATCTTTGGTTTCGTAAAAATTAAAACTAATAAAAATTGAAAAAATTTATCAAAATAAATCACAACCCAATAAAAACCAAAACAATAAAATGATTTAACAAATCGTAAAATATTTCATCTTCGGCTAATTTTTCGAAACAAAATGTAAATGAATACCCTTTACTGCCCAATAATCCAAAAAATCACTAACTTTGACCGATTTTGAATCGTTTCAAAAGTTCCAAATACTCCTAAAAGGGATAATCAAGACCCAGTAAGCGGTATTTGAATCGAATAAACTATAAGTTTTACACAACTTTTAGTTGAAAAATGAATTCATTTTTGAAAAAGATGAAAAAATAATCATTTTTTCCAATAAATAACTAATCACAAAAATTTGTTGAAAATTTTATTTTTTCAGACGGAAATGAAGATCTTATTGTGCGACGAGTGTACGGAATCGTTGGCCGAGCCAGGGGAGCACGCTCCAAAGGACGAGAATGGGGTGAAGAAAGAGGATCCACCGTATGTAACGGTTTGTAAACATGCGTATCATTGGGGATGTATCCACTATCTTTTCAAAACGACTACAACCCCCTCTCGCATCATTTGCCGTCATCCAATGTGCAATCGAAGCCTCACGAATTTCGACTTCGTCCAATTGGATTGTCCTACTAGGACACAGGTGGTAAACCAACCCCCCAACAACGAGCACATCAGGCAGATGAGATCGACGATAGGCCAGCTCCAAAAAGAGGTCGAGGTCTTGAAAGAATTGATTAAAAATCTACAAACCAAAAATGAGAAACAGGCAGCCGAACTGAAAGAAAAAATCGATGCGAACGCCGTGCTTTCGAGCTCATTGACCGATCTAGAGCGCCGATTCAATCTCCTAATGGACCAGAAATTGAATCAGTACATTCAAGCTGGACCATCGACCCCCTCCTCTTCGATCACGTCAGGATCATACTCGAAAATTCCAGCTTTAATGGAATTAGGTACTTCGTACGTGGGACCGCCAGAGTATGATCTCACCAACGAACCCCAGCGTCAAATTCGATTCGACGCACCGGGTGTTGAACCTATGGATACGATGAGCTCGCAAATTTCGATTCCTCAAAAAATTGAGTATTCAACACCGCTAAATCAGTTATACCCGACGCAAGAGTATTATAGAGATCGCAGTTCATCCCTACCTCCAGCGAACCGAGGAAGACGAGGAATCAACGAGCGAAGAGTATTCAGAATGCCGCGAGGTACTACGAAGCGAGGCCCGCCACCGAGAGCGCTATCTCCGCGCGAAAATGAGCCCGAAGTACCTGAGGAAAAGAAAAACCCATCCGCCGAACAGCCCCGGTATCACAAAAAATACCTGTCGCGTTTTGGCAGATCTTCCAACGAACTCGAGCCCTATTATCCAATGAACGCGTACCCGTTTTATTTCACCGCCGCGGGCAGACAGGACAAAGCTAAAAATATTCACATGGTACTTTTTATGAACCAAGCGATGATGATCGGGGACGGACATATTCATGCGATGGTACATTGCATGGTTGATGAAGAAAAATATGGCCAATATCTCGATAATACCATCTATCGGCGAGACCTCTTAGCGTCTGATCTCTTTCGATTACTCGATTCAATGATAATATTACCGAAAAAATTATTTATCTCGATCGGTAATTTTGATGTGGTATGCAATACATCTTACGATGACTTCACCGATGAAATGACGAAGATCGCGAATCTCCTTAAAGAGAAAAAAGTAACGGAGCTGATTTTAGCACCATTAGTGCACACGCCCCAACTTAACAACATCGCTTTTGACCACATCAAATTGGCACTGGAAACAGACTGGGGATTGTTAGCAGGTGCGAAGACGACGCGAGTAGACGAATTTTTCGAACAACTGGATAAAATCCCACCGCCCAGAGATGAATTTGGTCCATACCACAACATCAAACGCTACGAAGAAATTTTGGACAAATTGGCCGAAAAATTCATCCCCCTTCCAATTTCTCTGCAAGAAAAAATCAAGAAAGGGAAAGTACTTCAGCCACCGAGTAAAGATCGACGACGCATTGAAATGCTCCGAAAGGGTCTAATTTCAAAAGACACCGAATCGAAGCCGACCATGTCAGTCCCACCAACCATCAAACAGGAAGAAATGGAAACTGACGATAAACCCTACACTCCGGATCAGTTGGCCGAATTAAAACGGATCGAAATAAGAAAGAAATTAATCGAACAGAAAACAGCTGAAAACGCCCAACTAGGCAAATCCGATGAGCACCCTGTAGGAGCTTCGACCAGCTCAGAATTGGCACCCGAAGATGCGCAAAATACGACACCGCAAATGCCAATTTTGACACCTCGTACCGACTTAAACCCGGCCACGCTGAACATGCCATCGACCTCCGCTCAGGCTATTAACCTGCCAGAAGTGACGCTTACCGCTATTAACGGTCAACAGGTGATACCACCCCTCACCTTTGGGATGAACTGGCAAACATTATTTGACCAGCATGCGCAGAGTTGGACCCAGGAAATGGAGCACCAAACCAGCGCGACGACAAACGAGTCTGAACAGGCTCCAAAAACACCGAACGTGTCGCTCACTGAAGAGCCCATCGTCATCTCTAGTGACGAGGAGAAAAAAGAGGGCTAATGGCTCATATTTCAACGCTCTATCGACTTAAGGTAAATTGCACAGAGTTTTTTGAATTTTTTATATCGCGTAAAAAATACCCAAATATTTGAACTACTTTTTCAAAAAACTCGAATTTTGGAAGAAATACCATCCAAAAATTACCTAGGTACAAATACGATTAAAAAACAAAAAAAAAAATTCGAACTAAAGTACCAAAATTATAAAAAAAAAAAAAAGAAAAAAACCCCAAAACATGTCGATATGAGCAAAAATCACCCTCTCAAAAAATGTAAAAATCAATCACGTTATTTTTCCTTCAATTTTGTTATTTTTCAATTTCAAATCAGCTTCGAAAGCTTTTATTTATTTATTTAATTTTTTTTTCTGAGCTAAATGTCTCTGAAATAGAAAGGAAAAAGTCAAAACTTATAATTTTTCGTTTTTTAGATTTTCTGAAGTTTTGAATAATTTTATTTATTGTATAAAAAGTGATTGATTACAAAAAATTACCCTCTAAATTTTTTTTTAGAAAAATCAGACTGATTTTTTAATGGAAAATGGTTTGAATTAAATTAAATAAAAACTCGAAATATTCGCGAATTTTCTACCTCTTGACTCAGTTTAAAAAGCACAATTTTGGCTTTAAAAGTGCTCAGGTAGTCTTCAAAAAATAAAAAAAATAAAATCGTCGTAAAAAAGACCACCCAGCTGGAAGATAACATCCACCTTCCCACAACCGGTACCGTTACGCTCACGACCTTCACCAGTAACCTAGTAACCGCCAAAACCACCTAAAAAACTGTGTCAACCTAAATTCCATTTTCCATTCATCGATCCGACCATCAAAACGACCCGTAGAGCAGAAAAAATGAACATCCAAAAATGTAAATAAAATTAAGATGTAATTTATTGAATATTTATTGATAATTTTTTTTTTCATTACAAAAAACTCTACGCATTAATTTATCTATACATTTGTATAATTAGGTTATAAAACAGCACAAAATATTTTTTTTAAATTTTTTTTACAAACATACAAAATTTGTACTCTAAAACTACGATACAACAATACATGTATGTAAATTTTTTTTTACAAACTTAAAATAAATTCAATTTATTTTTTGAATGTTTACAATTATTTTTTTTATTTTTTACAAACTTATATTAACGTAAAATACGTTTACAGAATCAAAAAATTCAAATTCAAAAAATTTTTTTTTCTAAAAATTTACAAAAATTTTAATTTTATTTTTTTTTAAAATTCTTTTTTAATTTTTTTTTATTTTTTAACAAAGATATCACATTCAGGGCACAGAAGGCCATGTTGACTCAGACCGTAGACGGATAACATTCCTTTCAAAAATCTAGCTATCTTTGTCTTCCTGTGGAACAAAAATGGCATAAGTTTACTCAAAATTTTATTTTTAATTTCTATCTAAAACTATTTTCTAAAAGAAAATACAACCTGGAAAAGAAGTCCATGAGCCAAGAAAAAGGATCTGTGCATTATTAGTTAAGGAAATCTTCTTTGTCTTCTTACTGGAACAAAAAGAATTAGGTTAGAATTTTCTAATTTTAAAATTAAAATTAAAATTATCATTTTAATTATCATTTTTCCTACTTATTTTTTTTTATATATAATAACTAATTTTAAACTACGTAATCGTAAAAATGCTATAAAAATAAGCCAAATTTTTAGATTTACTCACCTTATTGTAAATACGAAAAATGTCCCAACAGACTGGTTCAACTTTGGCTCAATCCTATTTTAAGTTTCACCCATCTTTCTCTGAACTGGTCCTAAACAAAAACAACATTTTTTATTTAATTTATTTCATAACTTTAAAATTTTTTTTTAGAAATAAAAAATGTACAGATATTTTAAATCGATCATGTGTTTAAATTAGACTGATTAATCCTAAGAAACAAAAATGCTCTTAAATTTTACATTATTTAATAAAAATGTAAATATGTTTTTGTACTTATCTTTAGTTTTTGATAGACAAAATAATTCTCTTGTCATCGTCGTTGACCACAATACACCTGTAAAGAAGAAGAAAAAACTTGAAATTAATTATGAGAAATAAGACTGACTAGAAATTAATTTATTTTTAATTAACGATAAAACAATGTTAAACAAATAAAAAAGAAGAAAAACAACGTTGCTTAGAATTAAGTTTGTTTAGGTACATTCCTATTTATTTTTATAATTTTTCTTAAAAATTTATTTTCCTTTTAAACTTTTTTAAAATTTTTTCAAAATTTTTTTTTTTAATTTGTTTTATGTTTCATCGAATAGTGGTGGTAAGTAGTTTCGCTTTCAACCGAACTCCGTGTACAACAGAAAGGTAGCGCAATTTTTTCCAAAAACTTAGCACTCTATCATAAAAATAAAATTCCAAAATTTCAATTTTTTTTGAAAAAATGAACATTTTTTCCGATAGAAAAACAATTCATTTTTCCTCAACCTTTTTTTTTCATTTTTCAAACTTCCCTAAAAAACAATTCTTTTTTGAATTTTGAAGAAATGACAATTTTTCTAATAGAAAAATAACTCACTTTCTTCAAAGTTTTTTCAAATTTTTTAATTTTTTTTTTCTTTTTTTCTTATCAATGATCAGTTTTGAACATTTCAAATGCTCAAATATCACATCAAACTTTGATAAAATTTTTCCTTTAGAATTTTTTTTTTTTAAATTTTTTATACTTTTCCTTTTTCAATTTTTTTTAAAAAATATAAAAACTCTACTCAAATTATTCAATGAATGACTTTCCAATAGAAAATCATCCATTTTTCAAAATTTTTAGTAAAAACAATAGCTATACTCAAGCCAACCTTACCAGCAATTTTTCTTCAAAAATTCTTGGTCAGACTATCCAAAGACAACAAAGCCAAACAACCACGAACTTCTTGAGCTTTTTTCATCTTCTCCTGAAATCATAAAATTGAGGAAGGGTACCTTTTAGATTAACCCTCCCCCTCAAAGATTAAATCGTACTTAAATACTTACCATTTCGGCCATGACCCTGCTGCGAAGTGACCAGATCAAAGGTAGCTTCTGGATTGATTTATTGATATTTTGACTTCGGTCAAATATTGATGGTCAATTGTAGTTACTCTTTATCAGTAAGAGTCAACTCACCAGCACACTCAAAATCCACCTCACTTTTGGAATTATAATAAAAACCAAAGAGTTTCAAAATTTATTTTGGGATTACTATTCCCCGCATCACTCAAGCAAAGTACGGGGGGCAATAGGGTCACATCCAGTGAAGCACAATGTCACCTTTTTTCAAAATTTCCGTGCTTTCCTCTACATTTCCTCAGGGGATACTTTAGAAGTAAACCCACGTTAGGGGCAAATGTAAGGGGACAATATGCCTTCACTGGCTAGACAGGGATATTCATCGTATCTCTCTCAGTGGGATTATAAATCTTTCATCTAAAGGAAGTACTGGAGAATCCAATCAATAGTTCGATTCTACAGTACTTTACGTAGATGAAAGCATATACTCGATGCACTTAGGTAAGGTGTTAAGTACGTGGGAACCACCCAAGAGGTGTTTTCACATCGTTCCATTAAGGGCAGATGTGAAAAGCTCACAAGTTCGTAAAGCTCAATTCCTTCTCGACTCGAGGCTAGAAGCCAAGTTGAGATGGAATTGATCTTCACTTGTCGATTCGCGCTTCGTCTGGTAGGTCTGACCGCGGAAAAGTAATAAGGCCACTCACTCCTACGTAAGAGTTGTGCTTGAGTCCCAGGTCCTCTGCCTTAACGTTCGTGTTTAAGGGAGAGTATTCGCGTTTAAACTTAAGTCTTCTAAATTCGCTACCCAACGCGGGCAATTTGATAGTTACACGTAGGTGGGTAAAAGCGATCCTACTTACGCCACTATTTGGTGGAATATATATTGGTTATACGCGTAGAGTTTTATATGTTTTAGACTTAAGTTTCGTGTTATAATTTTATTCCAAAATTATAATACACTTTTCGTGTTTATCGTGTGTTCTTATTTCGCGTGCGGTTCGAATTAATACAAAGTAAACTCGACTAAATCTGTTTAAATTTATGCATATTGGTGTTGTAAAAGCTGAGCTAGCAGCGGGTAAGTACTATTTTAAAAGGTGATATATTACATCTCTTAGGGAGTTAGATTCATCCTGACCTACTAGGGAAATATTCTTATCCTCCTATCATTGGCAACGCCTCTACGTATCTATTTAACAAAATGTGCATAAACTCGTTAAACAGATCGAGTATAACACACAACTCGATTTTTAGCTGCCCAACTGCATATTCACGCCTTCTGGAGCAAATTAAAAACTCGGGAGAAATTGAAAAATCGCGCTGGAGGCTCCAGAATGGCTGGAAATTGTGAAATTTTGATTTGCGGGGTTAGTTTAGGACAGAATACAGCGATTCGCGTGAATTTCGGAAATTTCCACACAAACGGGAAACTTTTGATTTTTTTGATTTTTTTATTTTGAAAAAAGCTGGTCAGAAAGTAATTTTTGAGGTGTCACTCTCAAAATCGGCTCAAAAGTGGACAAACTCGTTAAACAGGTTGAGTATAATACACAACTCGATTTTTAGCTACCCAACTGCATATTCACGCCTTCTGGAGCAAATTCAAAACTCTGGAGAAATTGAAAAATCGCGCTGGAGGCTCCAGAATGGCTGGAAATGGTGAAATTTGGATTTGGGTAATTAATATTAGTTTTGGGACTTATTTTGACCATTTTTATTGATCAAGTACGTACTTTTTTAAAAAAAGCATAAATCACCAAAATAGTCAATTTTGAATTTTTAAAAATTCGCCAAAAATCGAAAAATGAACTTGGGCAGCTGAAAATTTGGTTTTGGGGGGTTTAGACTATGCTCTTTCCAAAAATCGCGGTCTCGTTCAAATCGGAGTATGACACCTCAAGAGGTTCCCTTGTCAGATGTTCAAGGGGCTGAAAATGGGGTCCTCAAAGTAGAGTAATTTTTGAAAAAATTAAGGGTATCGAATTTTGAATTCAAATTGATCAGGGAGGTTGAGAAACTCAAATCAAATCTTTCGAGGGGGCTCACACCGAAGAATTGCCTACGAGTAGGTTATGCTATCATAATGTGACAAATAATCAGGACTTTTTCGAAAAGGACCCTACTTTGAGGGCCCCTGGGTCAGCCTCATCTTGAACATTTGAGGGGCTCTAAAATTTTCTTGGTTAATTTCCCACTCGAATAAGTAAACTTCCTCGCCAATTTTCGTCGAAATCCACGATACACATTTTTTCGATCCACCTTGATCATCTGATTAATAATAAGTAAGCAAAAATGCAGGATGTCTCAAAAGTCTTGATTATCGTTGAAATCCTTTCTCCTTGTGAATTTAATAGGGTAACCAATCGAACTCCTTACGAACAGATCTGCATACAAATGCTCTTTCGTAAATTCTTTTATATTTGTTGACAAATGATATTCACGTAAAATGTACATCATTTCCGTTTTAATCGAAAGCATCGCGTATCTGGTTCCTACAAATACAATTAATTCCTGTGTAAGTTTAGTTTACATATCGGTTACATAAGAGTCATTTCGAGTCAAATTTGCCGGTTGTTTTTTTTTGCTAAAACTTTCATGTTCTCGCTTTCTGACAAAATTACCTAAATATCTCGCTAAAAATTGTTGAGAAATTGTCATTTTTTTTTGCATGCCAAAAAGTGTCACTTTTTGATTAAGAATTTGGGAATGAATCTCGTTTTGGTCGTTTTTCTCACAAAAACGACGAGAAAGTATAATTTTTTACAATACTTATAATCACCTAGAGAAACACTTTTTGCTAAAATTGTCAAAGTTTTGCTTTTTATCAAAAACTTGAGAAAAATTCTCATTTTTTTTAGCAAAATTGAAATGACTGAGGAATTTTACTATTTTTTCAGAATAATTACCCTAAGGCTCTTTTTTATCATTGTCAATTAAAAACATACTTTTTAATGTGGATTTTAGCAAGAAATTAAAGAAATCTCACTTTGCTGTCAAAAATTGCCAAAAAATCGTTTTTTTTATCAAAAAGTTGCAAAGTTAGTTCAACTTTTTAAATATGTCACTTTTTTGGTTATTTTTTGAAGCTTTTTTGGTTACTAAATTTACCTATTTTTTTTGCGAAAATCAAATATGAGCCTACGAGTCCTGTAATTGAGATAAATTTCGA
Organism: Planococcus citri; assembly: GCF_950023065.1. Classification (NCBI taxonomy): domain Eukaryota; kingdom Metazoa; phylum Arthropoda; class Insecta; order Hemiptera; family Pseudococcidae; genus Planococcus; species Planococcus citri. The sequence goes on along the minus strand of NC_088677.1, from coordinate 3,059,708 downwards.
AAATATTTACCAAAAATTTCAAAAGTTCAGAGTTCAACTTTCAGAAACATTCAATTTACAAAAGTTTGTCTTTGGCGGTTTGAACCTTGAATTTTGCTGAAATTGTCCAAATCTCAAAAGAGAAAGAAGCAAGACTAAGTTTTCTATTTTTTTTTCTTTTTCAAACGCGTTTCAATTCTGGTATTTTTGAATTTTGTATTTCACAAAAGTTTAAAATTTTTTTAAATGGAAAATAGATACAACCAACAAGGGAATTTTTTGAAGTTGAACAAGTCCTTTCCAATTTGAACGAAACTAGACTAGATCGAAAGAGCATGAACCAGGAACTCATAGTTTTGAGCAATTCTGGAGTCTTCAGCGATTTTTTAATTTTCAGTAGGAGATTCCAAATTACTTATGAAAGGTCTAAAAATGAACTTGAGCACGTATTACTTCGGCCAGTGCTTATTGGGAACCCTCTATACACCAGGGGTATGAATTCTAAAGCAAATTTTTGACCAATTTGCAAACTCCAGAAAAATTGGGAAAAATTCAGAAACAAACCCCACCTCATAAATTCCAATGAGAATTGTTGAGTCAATGACAGCGATATATTCTCTTTGTTTTTAAATGAGTATAAGAAATCTTTTAGAAAAAATTGAACGAAATCGAAGTACCTAACCCAAAATTGGGCTGATTTGACACGAAATTGACCGCATATTAACCTATTGAAATTTAAAATTGAAGATACACGTTTTTTTTTTTTTTTTTTTTTTTTTGATGAAACTTTACATACCTATGCAAGATCGTGGTCCGTATCCAAAGCTCATAAAACTGTTTTTTGGTCGATTTCTTACAGCTTCTTCGCTGAAATGTTCAGGATCCCATTTTTTCGGATTTTTATACAAATCGGGGTCTTTATTGGCTAAAAAGAAAAGTGGTGCGACCATCGTATTGGCTGGTATGATCATGTTATCTAAAAAAAAAAAAAAGTAAATACGAGTCTAATAACAGTGAATTAATGGAAACGAGTGCTTATGTCAAAGGGTGGTAAAAATGGCTGCTGAAAGTAATTTCATATTATGCACCTTTCAATGTACATTCTTTATGAGTACGTCTACTGCCTACTGTGGAATGAGAAAATATTCTGGTGGTTTCCTTGATGCATTGCTCCATGTATTTCAAACCATTCAACAAATGATCTGCGGTGGGAGTGTCGTTGTCTTTAAATAGCTCTTCGATTTCTTGGTAAACTCGTTGCTTCAACACAGACGAATTAATTCAATTCGAATTCGTTTTTTTAAATGCATATTAATTTTTAATCATTTCTGAATTCAATAATTGTGCATATTCTACATACCTATTAAATGTAGATAGAAAATGGAACTTGGGTTACCTGAATATCCTGATGAATAGCCAACATCACCATTGAGAAACATAGATTTAGTCCTGTACTTTCGATTGCCTGAAAATATAAAAAAATGGAATGAGTATCTTCAAAGATCTAAGTAAAGAAATAATTCATCGAGGGAAATAAGTGTTCCTCAACTCATAAATTCTATTAAAACTATTTATAGTTCGTTCTACTCACTGCGAAGATAACGTGTGTTACTTCGTTTCTGATTCGTGTTTCTGTAAAACTAGATTCTGAAAAGCTTGCTTTGATAAGTCGGTCGATTATTACTTTGGATGAATCAACTGCAAAAGTAGATAATTTGAATCATTGTTACATTATTGTATAATTTATTATAGGTACTTGAAATATAAATGCAAGTTCAATCAAAATGCATTGCAATACCATGTTCTGATGAATTTTTTCCATTTTTGTACTCCTTGAGTTTATCTTGCAGTATCTAAAAGTTGAAAGAAAAATATTAAAACAATAGATTACACTCGTTGATTTAAAATTTTCGGTTTTTTTTTCTTGATGCACATTGCACCTCAAAAAAAACAATCCTGTTTGTACCTACTCTGAATTATCAAAATTTCCAAAAAATCTCGTTTTTTTTAAACCAAAATTATAAAAAATCCCTTTCTGTAACAATCTTGTACCTATTTTTTTTTTTTTTCAAAAAATCTGAATATTTATCTCTCAAACTTGCAAAAACAAATTGGATCAAAATTACTAACTTTCTTCCCAAAATTTGCGAAAAATCTTACTTTATTTCTCTATAGCCTGTTTTTTTCCCTTTAAGATTTCCAGAAAGTTGTGTTTTTGCTATCTACTTACTTGAGTAGGCAAAGCATGGAACTGATGAATGAATTTGATTTTCCCTGTTAATCTCAAATAAGCGTTGTATATGATACGTGGTTGTAACCAAGGTGTTATCGCTTGTTTTGCTACGCTTTTACTTGCTCTGAAATTCATAGAAATGAGAAATTTTTATGAATAAATAATAAAACATTGATCAGAGAAAAAAATTGAGTAGCCTGACGATGCATCGTAAATTTTAGTCTTACTCTATCAACGCGTCACTGAATTCTTTTCCTTTTTGTTCTATTCCCTGCATTGGTACGCCGAGTGTGATTTCTGAAATGAAATTGTATCTGTTCAGAAACCTCATAAAATGACAAATATGATTCGAAATTGACATAAAATGACTGCCCCTGTCCCTTCCCTTTATTTTAGACCTATGTCCTATACAATTGAAATGTTCTAGCTCTTACCTACGATACTGTCAACTTTGCACTTCATGACGTTTTCCCAAACATCTATGATTTTACCCGAATGTGCTGCTGGTTTCAACCTATCTACAAGAGCGGATGCATTTTTTTTGAAAATATTTACGTATGATGAAAGCATTTCTGTACTGAAAGCAGGCTGTAAAGCTCGTCTCGATACTTTCCACTCATCATCTGCGATTATTAATGTAGGAAAAAAAATGCAATTTGTTTATTCAAAGGTATATTTACTTATAAAGATGTTGATGTAGGTGTCTAGTTTCTACGATCTAAGGAAAATTTCTTCAACTTTGCATGTCACTTTATAAGGGCTAGGAAAAAAATCCAAAATCTTACATTTGGCGGTCACTATTCCGGTTCCTAGCCATTCTTCTCCAAATCCAAGCATATCGCGGTGTGAAGCTTGAGTTAATACGGTCTGTGAAAAATAATACCTAGGTACTTGAGTGGATGGCACATTTAAACTTCGATCTTTTAAATTATTTTATTCGTATAGAATATGATGGATGGTATTTTCAATGTTTAAAAAAAAATTCTGAAGCAGACTTTGAGATTTTTGGGGGAAATTTACCATCTTTATTTTATTCAATTGTTTCAATTTTTCAAATTTTTGGAGTCTCTGTATAGGGGAGCAAACGTTGTGGGGGAGGGGTCTACGAGAAGTTTTCCCATAAAAAGATGGGTTACTCAGAAGTCAGAAATATTCTGACTGAAAATGGGAAATTTTTGAAAAATCCAAAGAGACTCTGATTTTTTATTATGCATACAATGTATACATACTTAATATATTTTGTTTGGGGGGGAGGGGCAACTTTGGGAAGTGAGGCTCCTTATTTCAAGGGTATCTACTAACATGGGGGTCAATGGTAGTGTTGGGGAGGCCCCATCAAAAAAATGAGTTGATATTTTGTGTTCAGCGCTTCTATAAACCTAATAAACCATATTTTGTGTCCAGGGCTGTTAAATTACTGTAATTTATTCGCTGGTAAAATATGGTATTTTACTATATTTTACTAATTTGGCTTTGAAGAATTATTTGTAGTTTTGACTTCAAAGTTCTGAACTTCTGACCTACCCCTAAAGTAAATTTTCATCTGTTTTAAGTGTTATTATAGATTATAGGAAATTTTCCATGGGAATTTTTTGAAAATTTATAGGAACAATTTTTGGTTACTTTCAAATCATAAATTTCCATGCAAATTTGGAAAGTGTTCAATTTTGCTTCTTGGTAAATTACGGTAATAAACTTTTGGTAAAATAGCTTAAAATACCGCCATAATTTACCAACATAAATTACCTTACAGCCCTGGTTGCATCATCATCATCAACGTCATAGTTGCAAGAGACTACTGTGCCCCCAACAATGACCACCACGCCTCTCTGTCTTAAGCTGGTGTGGCCGCATTCTCAACTGAGCCAACCCTCTTCTGGCTACGTGTCCAAAATATCTCATTATCCTGGTCTCACATATTTTATTTTATTTAGCCTCTGGTTGGTTCTTGCCATTGTTCCACAAATGATGCATTTTTTTGATGCGCAGTGTATGGTATCTTCAACATCCTGCACCATACCCACATTTCAAAGGCATCAATTCTTTTTTGATCCTCTTGCTTCAATGTCCAGGTCTCCACTACATATAAGAAAACTGGAAAAAGTAGTGTCCTGATTAGTCTCTTCCTCATTTTTATGGAGATTTTCTGGTTGGTAGTGATTTTTCCCAACTGAGACATCACCGCTCTTCCAAGAGCAGTGTTGTGGAGCGGAACCAAACCGGAACGAACCAGAACGCTAAACCCCTAACTTTTGGGAGAATTTTTGCGGAGTGGAATGGAACCTTGAGCAACTTACTAAAAATTTACTGGAGCGAAACTGGAACCGAACTGGAATAAAAATATGGGTTTTTAACACTCCAACCTCGCATGATTTTTTGACCTTTAATGAACATTTTGCAAGACTGTAGTGTGAACAACACGTGTTTCTGCTGAAATTTTATCTCAATAAACTAGAAAATTATAACAAGACATGGTAAATGACATGAAATAGACCATTTTAAGCTCATAAAAATTCAAATCCTGAACAGTCAAAACACCAAGTAAAACCTTCCAAATTTCATTGGGTGTTTTTGGTGCTTCTTTTATCTGACAATGAGATGGACTTTAAATTTCATTAAAACACTCTTAATTCAAACATTTTTCAAAATTTTGGGTATTTCAACTTCAATTGTTGCTCATGACATGAAAATTCTGACCTACTTTGAATGCAACTTTCTCTAAAACACAAAAAAAAGTTGGAGTGGAACAGAACACTAAACCAGAATGGAACGATATTTTTGAGCAGAGTGGAACGATAAAACCGGAACAAAATTATTTTTTATGTTGGAGTGGAACCCTGAACCTGGAATGAAATTATTCATTCCGCTCCCTCAACAGTCCAAGAGCCATTTTTCTTCTAATTTCCTTGGTTGATCCTCCATCAGCATCTACAAGTGAACCCAAATAAATGAACAAGTTCACTTTTTGTAATTCATTCCGGGCTTCGGATTCTGGTAAGTATCCAGCTCTGTCAACAACCATGACCTTGGTTTTCCCCCAATTTTTGAAGAGTCCCATGTCCTCATTGACCATCCTGATCTGTTTGATCAGTTCTGCCAGTTCCTCTTCACTTACAGCTATTAAGGTGGTATCATCAGTGTAACGGAGATTGGAGATTCTTCTTCCTCCTATCTTGATGCTGCCTTCCTAGTTCTCCATGGCTTTTTGCATGATGTACTCGCCATAGATGTTGAACAGCAGAGGAGAGAGTATGCAGCCTTGTCTTACTCCCCATTATGACTGAAATGGGTTTGACTCTTCTCCACCTACTCTAACCATTATCTTGTTCTTGTCATAGATCGATTTGATCACCTCAATTTAGGTGCTCTGGAACTCGCATCTTGCATAGTATCTCATATAGCTTTGTCCAATTGACACAGTCAAAGGCCTTTGCATAGTCAACGAAGCATAGCACCACAGGGATGTTGAATTCACAGAATTTTTTGATTATTTGCCTGATGTTAAAAATCTGCTCTCTTGTACCTCTTCCAGTCATAAAACCTGCCTGTTCAGATGGAATCTGCCTATGGAAGTATGCCTCGATCCTGTTGTTGATTAGTCTAAGCATCACTTTACTGGCATGTGGAATCAGCAATTTTTCGTATCACCTTTCTTATGTAGGGGAATTAACACAGATTTGCACCAATCTTCTGGCCATTCTCTTTTATGCCATATCGCACCTCGGGAGTGATAAGGTTACATCTCAAAAAAGTGAAATTTTACAGGAGAGTGATTTTCTTTTTTTAAAAACTTGATTCATTATTTTTATCAACTTATAATTAATTGTGAGGAATGAATAGCACCTCATTTTAAAGATCTGGTATCCTACCTTCATTTAGCATAAGAACACTTTGAAAAATAAAATCTTAAAGAGGAAATATTTCAATGTTTGGAAAACATTTTGAGTTAGAACCTTTCATTAAAGGTGATGTGGAGGCGAAAGGAAGCGTCCAAAAAAAATTTCATGAGAACAAAGTTGTAGAGAATTAAATTTCCAATCGACGTAATGTCGTTAGTTTTTTTCTAGAGTGCTTAGTTTTTGAGTTTTTCTCAAAAAACTAAATATGTGCAAATTCATTTTTCTGAAAAGTGATCAATTTAAAATTTTTTTTCCATTTGGTACAAACCAATAAAAAATGCACTCCTTGTGACTATTTCTAACTGACAAACATTCAAAACAATCAAAACTGTTTGTTAACACTTTGTAAGTACATATGAAATTTGCTCAAAAAAGGTGGAGTTTTTTGAGATGTGCCCTTATAACTCCAAACAATTTGCAATGTTGTTGGGATTTTGAGTTAGGCCATTTGCGTTTTTTACAAGATCTAGATAATGTAGTAGGAGGTAGCCAAAAATGTTTCATCAAAATTTCAAAAATCCGAGAACAGAGACACCCAAAATTATTTAAGAAAATACTGAAAATAAAAAAACTTAAAATACCAAGGTACATATAACTCACCGCAATATCATCGTACTTTTTCAAAAATAGAACAGGAAAGGGACCTAACCAAAAAAACACGCGGTCATGGGGTAGCATTATTTTCTCCAAATTCCCCAGTAAATCTGAAAGCAATTTATGTGTAAAAAAATTCCTCGAGGTGAATACGATATCTCAAAATTGTGTGGTTTCGAGCATTATTGTACTTAGTCGTCAAAAGGAAAATATATTGAGAAATTTACCATTCAGAGAACCGTACAACATGTTCAGGTTTCCAATCAACGGATACGTCGGATACGAAGGAAACTGGTTTATTAATTTGTAGAACCTTTTATTTTTAAATTTATCGATAAAACTCATAAAAATGATCACGAAAATTAAACTCGCAAATAGTATTAGCAGCATTTTGTTGCACTTAAGAATCTATGAAATTACGAGTAGATATTCGCGTAAAAATCAAGATGCTATTAATCGAATAAAAACTGCACTCACTTGCATATTACGATATTTGGTACATATTTAATTGAGTTTAATTGCGAATGAACAATCCGAAGTTATAAATCTGATCTGGGAAACGGAAAAGATTTTCGAGCGTAAGTAGATCCATATTACTGCGTAGGAGAAGTAAAGTGAGAGAAATTCAACTTGAAAAACTGCTTGATACATATCTTAAAAATGATGAAGTATGATTTTTTTTAGTACGAAGATTTATCCTGGAGCTAGAATGTATGTATTATGTAGTTTGCTAAACTTTAATAAGTACATAGGTAATTATATAGGTACGAATTTGCAATTAATTAGTTTTTTGCACGTGGTACGTCAATCATACAAAATCGCGAGCTGAATTTAGCCTAGGTAATTTTTCTCATAGTGTGCAATTTCGTGCTATTTTAGCATTTCAGGTTTCCTCCCATACGAAAAATTATAAGGAAAAAATAGGTATTCAAGCATTGGATGTGTGGTACTTCTGCATAACCTGTTATATTTTTTTTATTAATAACGTTCTGAAAAGCATATCTAAATTCAAAAATATTTTTAGAAAAAAAATGCGCAATTTGCTCAAATAAAATTTTTTATTTTGTTATAACATGAAAAACATGCTGCACCTAATTACTTAATTAGGCTGCAAGTACCGAGTTTATTTATAGATAGGTTGTAAGTAGGTTTGCCGAATAATTAGTCTAAAGTGAATGCTGTATCTTCTATTTGCGTCCGACTATTTATGAATTACGTTTCAGTATTTTACAATGTATATCGTTGTTTCTTCTCATCATTTATTTATTATAATTCTCGAGGTTACTTACCTATATTAAATAATGAGAGTACATAAATATTCAAACATTCGAAAAAAAATACGTATAAAAATAAAAAATCGAGTACTTGTTTAGGAAAAGTACGTAAGTACTCGCATTAAATTATTTCAATTATCTACATAGTATCTTACTATCTACGTACATTGTGATATCTGTGTAAATGTCGAAGTATATACATATATTTTTTTTTAGCTCCATTTTACATTATTTAATGATTTTTTTACTAGATGAGGATATGAAAGTGTATCTTGGATGCATATTATAGGGTTGTTTTTTTTTCTTCGAATAGGTCTTCGAATATTTTGGAACCATCAAACGGCAATGATTTCATCACCAAAAATGAGTATTGTGTAAATGATTAAATTTTAGTAAATGAAGTTATCATAATGTCAGTGGCAAAGAACCAGGATTTTTTTTGAAAAAAACCCTACTTTGAGGGCCCCTGGATCAGCCTCCTGGACATCTAGAGAGCTCTAAATTTTTCTTGGGAATTTCCCACTCGAATAAGTAAACGTCCTCGCCAATTTTCGTCGAAATCCAGGATATACATTTTTTCAATCCACTTTGATCATCAAGCAAATGCAGGACGTCTCAAAAGTTTTGATTATCGTTCAGATCTTTTCTCCTTGTGAATTTAATAGGGTAACCGATCGAACTCCTTACGAACAGATCTGCATACAAATGCTCTTTCGTAAATTCTTTTATATTGGTAGACAAATGATATTCACGTAAAATGTACAACATTTCCGTTTTAATCGAAAGCATCGCGTATCTGGTTCCTGCAAATAGAATTAGGTAATTACTGTGTAAGTAAGTTTTCGTGTTGGTTAGATATAAAGGGTCATTCCGAGTCAAATTGGCTGTTTTTTTTTTTTTTGCTAAAACTTTCATGTTCTCGCTTTCTGACAAAATTACCAAAACATCTCGCATTCTGTCAAACTGATTTTAAAAGTCTCGTTTCTCGCTGAAAAATTGTTGAGAAATTGTCATTTTCTTTTTTGCATGCCAAAAAGTGTCACTTTTTCATTAAATAATTTTTTACAATACTTATAATCACCTAGAAAAACATACTTTTTGCTAAAATTGTCAAAGTTTTGCTTTTTGTCAAAAACTTGAGAAAAATTCTCATTTTTTTTTAGCGAAATTACTGAGGAATTTTCGTCGTACAGTCGACGGAAATTTTACTATTTTTTCAGAATAATTACCCTAAAGTCTCTTTTTTTATCATTGCCAATTATAATCAAAAAGTCCAGCTTTTTACTAAAATGATCAATTCATGCCTTGAGCATGTTCAAGTTGGCAAAAATTTTGGAATTTCAAGTAAATGGGTAATTTTTCTCAGTTCTACCTGAACCTTGACTTTTGCTAAAATTGTCAAAATCTCAAAAGGGGAAGAAGCAAGACTAAAGTTTTCTATTTTTTTTTTCTTTTTCCAAATGCGTTTCAATTCTAGTATTTTTGAATTTTGTACTTTACAAAAGTTTTGAATTTTTTTAAATGGAAAATAGATACAACCAACAAGGGAATTCTTTGAAGTTTAACAAGTCCTTTCCAATTTGAACGAAACTAGACTAGATCGAAAGAGCATTATCCTTAAACTCCTGTAACCAAAATCTTAGGCGATGAAATACATTTTTGACAGATTTTTTAAAACAAAAAATTCAAAAAAAAAACTGTTTCAAGTGTAATTTTTCAACTTTTTTTAGAAATATAAATTTCTAAAAAAATGCTAACAAAAAATATGAATAATTTTTTCAATTTGACCCCCCCCCCTCCCACCAACCAGGAACTCATAGTTTTGAGCAATTCTGGAGTCTCCAGCGATTTTTTAATTTTCAGCAGGAAATTCCAAATTACTCTGAAAAGGGTCATTCCACGTCAATTGGACTAAGAAGTGGTAAGGGGGCTTGGCAATTTTTGAAATTTTTCCTGTGGAAAGACCTTTCGAAGGGATGACCAATGGTGCAAATCGCAGCCCTCTAGCCCATTTTTAAAGGCAGCCAGGGGGTGTCAAAGTTTTCAGTGAACTTGAAATATCATCCCATTTCAGCAGTGGATTACTCGATAACCGTGATACCTACCGAAATGGAACATTTTCCCAAAGTTAAGGGTTTTGAAAAGCTTTTTGGTGATATCATAAAAATCAGTGTTGCCACTTTTTTTCGTGGAAAAAATTAGCTCAAAATGTTTCGAAACGTAGTTTTCATATCGTTCCAACTCTCAAAAATTCTGAAAAAAATATATTATGGACAACTTTTCATGCTGAACAACATATTAAAAAATGGGGGTGGTACCATGTTGCAAAGTTGATTTTTAAAAATTTAAAGTTTGCGAAAAAATGCGATTTTTTGATTTCAAACATGAAAAAAAGTTTTGATATGTCAAGTTGACCCATTTGACCTCTAGTTTTACGTATCTGTTGAAAAAATTGAAAAAAACCCTTTCACTCGATGAAGTGAACTCCTCACAAAAAAATCAAGGTTCATTGAAAACTTTGACACCCCCTGGCTGCCTTTAAAAATGGTCTAGAGGGCTGCGATTTGCGACATTGGTCATCCCTTTCGGAAGGTTTTTCCACATGAAAAATTTCAAAAAAGTCGCCGAACCTCCCTACCACTTTTTGATCCAATTGACGTGGAACGACCCAAAAGGCAAAAATTGAACTTGAGCATGCATCACTTATGGTCAGTGCTTATTGGTAACCCTCCAAACCAAGTGAATGTATTCTAAAGCAAATTTTTGACCAATTAGCAAACTCTATAAAAAAATTAAGAATACATATATCAAAAACAAACTCCGCCTCGCATCTTCCAATGGGGATTGTTGAGTAAATGACAGTGTTTCTCTTTCTTTTCAAATTACAAGAAACCTTCAAAAAAAAATTTGAGCAAAATCTAAGTACCTAAACCCAAAATTGGGCTGATTTGACACGAAATTGACCGCGTATTAACTTGTCGAAATTTAAAATTGAAAATACACGTGTTTTTTTGTTGAAAATTTACATACCTATGCAAGATCGTGGCCCGTATCCAAAACTCATAAAACTGTTTTTTGGTCGATTTTTTACTGCTTCTTCGCTGAAATGTTCGGGATCCCATTTTTTCGGATTTTTATACAAATCGGGGTCTTTATTGGCTAAAAAGAAAAGTGGTGCGACCATCGTATTGGCTGGTATGATCGTGTTGTCTAGAATAAATGTAAGAATGGATCAGTTGGAACGAGTAAATTAATACTTGTACTAAAAGTAAGGTATAATTTTAGGGAAATATTTAATTGAACGACAAAAAAGGTGGTTTGAACGACAGGCAAGTCTTACGACAATAACAGGGGTATTAACGACAAATTAGGTGCTAAAAACAGAAGCTTTTAAACGACTAAAAAGGTAGTCATCACGACTATTTTTGTTTATGAATCACGACTACTTCTCCCGACAGATATGAGTGTTAGAACGACAAAGTATATGATTCTCAGCGACAACTACATCTGTACTTGGGTATAGTGTTTGAACTGCACATAATTGGTTCAATGGAATATGATAAAGTTATAATTCAAAACTGTCTACATTTTGCCACTTCTCCAGATGTGTCTTTAAAGGAGTGGATCTCTGGATAGCAATGGGCTTCTCAAAACAAAAAAGTGATTCAAATTCCAGGCGATTCCAGCGCTGCTTCCTTTTTTTTCACCATCTCCAGCACAGCCAAACACTCATTACTCCCAAATTGATCGAACCTTCAAATCTGCAGATAAACATCGGAAAACTTTTGACGAATTCCTCAAACTCACGCATGGAATTTGGAAAATCAGCATTGTATCGAACAATTTGAAATTATCAACTTGCTCATGCCCTTATTTCATGAAAAGAACAACATGTAAACATGTACTCGGAATGCAATGTTGTCAGAAATGGGTTCGGGGACACCCCCCCCCCCCCCCCCGAGGCGAAATCCATTTCCTTCTGCCAAAAACGCAAACGTGGGAGGCCAGCTAAATCCAAAAGGGCACTATTGGTGCAATGAAACTTTTTTTCCTATCAATTTGCAAATGTGTAGTCTGTGTAGTCTCTTTTTAATTGTATAAATTGCCGTTATTTAATCATAAAATTAGTCGTTCCTAGATACTATTGTGTCGTGAATTTCGCTTATCCGGTTGTCGTGTAAAATAATTATTTGTCGTTGAATGCATTTTTTTACCGTGCAATATAAAATGCCTGTCGTTGAAGTAATTTTTTTGTCGTGTTTTTTTGTGGGCCGTGGTATTTATTTTTTCTGTCGCTTAAACCCCTTATTTTTGTCGTGCATTCCCCCTTTTTTGTCGTAACGATAAATCATACCCATAATTTTACCTTTCAATATACATTCTTTATGGGTACGTCTGCTGCCTACTGTGGAATGAGCAAATATTCTAGAGGTTTCCTTGATGCATTGCTCCATGTATTTCAAGCCATTGAATAAATGATCTGCGGTGAGAGTGTCGTTATCTTTAAAAAGCTCTTCGATTTCTTGGTAAACTTTTTGCTTTAACAGAGATAGATTTTGAATTCTTTTTAATCATTTCTGAATTCAATCCTGCATATTCTATTAATAGATAGAAAATGAAACTTGACCTACCTGAATATCCTGATGAATAGCCAACATCACCATTGAGAAACATAGATTTAGTCCTGTAGTTTCGATGGCCTGGAAATACATTATAAAAAATTGAATAGGTAGCGGTTCATCGAAAAAAAAATATTTTTTAAATCATAAATCCTATTAAAACTATAGTTCGTTCTCTACTCACTGCGAAGATGACGTGTGTTACTTCGTTTCTGATTCGTGTTTCTGTGAAACTAGATTCTGAAAAGCTTGCTTTGATTAGTCGGTCGATTATTACTTTGGATGAATCAACTGCAAAAGTAGATGATTTGAATCATTATTACCTACATTATGCGGATTTACTTATACTTGAAATATAAATGCAAGTGCAATCAAAATACATTGCACTAAGTACATACCATGTTCTGATGAATTTTCTCCATTTTTGTACTCCTTGAGTTTATCTTGCAGTATCTTGAAAGTCGAAGGAAAAAAATGAAAAAATATTAAAACCATAGATTACACTTGTTAATTTGAAATTTTCGTTTTTTTTCTCGATAACATTACATGTCAAAAAAAAAATACCTATATGTGACGCAACGCGACAAAATCGACCTTCGAGCCGAAAACAAGTTTTTGAGTTATGGGGGGTTAAAGTTTTCAGTCCAGTTCTGCTCGTTTAGCGGAAGTGCTTGCGTTCTAATCAGGTTCTCCGGCTAAACTGAGCTAAACATAGTCTTGGATAACGTTTCTTGCCTGTTTTGTGTGAATATCACTGGGTAAAATGGTTATTTACATTGATACAGGGGGCTCAGTCGTGATTGCGCTCATTTTTTCAATTTTTCATTTTATTTTTTCATTATTTCAATTTTGAAATCGATCTGGAGGCGAAACAAAGCGTTCTACGAGAAAAATACATCGAGCAAAGTTGTAGAGAATTAAATTTCCAAAAACCTACAAGAGGTTTATTTTTCTCCTAAATGCATAGTTTTTCTGTTTTTCTCAAAAAACAGAAATTTTATGGTAATCATCATGAGGTTTTTGTTTTTTGAGAAAAACAGAAAAACTATGCATTTAGGAGAAAAATAAACCTCTTATAGGTTTTTGGAAATTTAATTCTCTACAACTTTGATCGATATATTTTTCTCGTAGAACGCTTTGTTTCGCCTCCAGATCGATTTAAAAGTTGAAATAATGAAAAAATCAAAAAAAAATCAAAAAAATCAAAAAAATGAGCACACTTTTGACTGGATTACCATGTATTTGGAGCTATGCAAATCATAGGGACTTCTGGGTGGTTTTAAATGATTTTTGAATGTCCGAGTACCGAAAATCCGTCAAAAAGTGAAAAATAATTTTTTAGGTCCGAAGGTCGATTTTGTCCCGTTGCGTCACATATAATTGCCGGAAAAATTCTGTTTGTACACTGAATTATCAAAATTTCCAAAAAATCTCGTTTCTTTTATCAAAATTACAAAAAATCTATTTGTTTGGTGAAAATTTCTAAAAAATCTACATACCCGATTAGCGCAGTGGCAATTATTTTTGCTGTTTTTACTGCCACATTGGCATTTTTGAGTATAAAGTTGGCACCTACGAAATAGAAAATGAAGGTAAGAGAAAATTGCCACCCAAATGTCAAAACATTGCCACGTATTTTATTTGCGCATGCGCATCTTGCTGTAGTTGGCAATAAATTGTCAAAAAGTTGGCAATAACTTCCTTAGAAGAATATTGTCAACATTTTGGCAATTTTCTGCCAACATCAGCATCATGCGCTTGCGCAAGACATTACAGATGCTATTTTTTTTTACAATTCGGTTGAAGCGATACAAAATTCAAGTGTATGTTTTTTTTCAGGGCTAAAATTTTGAAGTTTTCATTGAAATAATTAGTATATTATGGTGGTTTTAAAGTTTAAAATTAAACTAAAATCATAATTACAACCTAGTATGGATTTTTTTTTAGAATCCAATTGAAAATTAAATCTTTTCAACATTTTTAAATTGTTTTTTTTTTTTAATTTTTACTATAATTTTTCTTTCAAAGTAGGTACCTATTTCATTTTTTCCGATTTCAAAAAAAAAATCGTTACACTCAGTCAAATTCTGTAAAAAAAAGCAAAAAAAAAAGAACAAATGCGAAATATTTTGCGAGGTAGGTACCTATTTTTAAATATTTTTAAATTCACAGCAATCACTGAAATTGAAAAAAAAAGGTTATAGGTAAGATTAATAAATATTTTTAACCAACAAAGTACCCCTCTCCAAAAAATGTGCTTTTTTCAAACTTTCTAAAAAAAAAGTTCTCCACAGTCATCGACAATTTCAAAAAGGAAACAATTTATTTTAAAATAATATTTTAAACCAAATTATCAAAAAAATCTAAGCAGAATAATTTTTAAGAACAAAAATTCTGAAGCTAAATCCAAAAATATGTTCTCAATTTTTGAAATAATTATTGCAAGCAGCCACTCAAGTTTCAAACCCCCCCCCCACCCCTCCCTCAAAAAGTTGTAGGTATTTTCAATACCTAGTACCTAAAATTGGGTATTTTGAAAATATATTTTCAATTCAATTTTTAAAAAAAATCAATACAAAATGAAAATTCTGAATGTGTACCTACCTATGTGGATTGAAAAAAATTGCAGTGAAACCAAAAATTGTAAAGCTAAACTCGGATATTTTTAAAATTTCATTTTACAAAATAATTTCTTCCAAATCAATGAAAATAAAAAAGTCAATTCACAAAATTTATTCAAAAAATTAAAAAAAAATAATTTCAATTTAATTGATATTAATTTTTAAAAATTGATTTTCTTATTTTTATTTTATTTCTGAAGTATAGAATTAACAAAATTTCTGGATTTAGATTAAAAATTTTTGGTTTTACTAAAATTTAAAGAAATCCACATCAAAGAATTTTTACAACAAAAAACATTCATAAATTTTTCTGACATAGACTGAATCAAAGCAATTAATAACAGGAGCCTGCAAGCAAATTATAAGAATTCATTTTATGCCCATTCCTCCTCGTAGCAATGGTAGCTGTAGGGTTAGATGTAGGGTTTTAGGTGCAGGAGAACACAGGTTCGAACCCCCCGTAGGTCAGGAAATTTTAGTAATATGTTATAGGTAGGAAAAATGAAACCTCATGGGAAGATACCTCTTCTGCAGTCAAAAATCAAAAATATGCAACCCTTCCCTTCATTTTTGATTTTTGAAATTTAAAATTCAAAAATGTAACTGTTATTTTGAGAATAAGAGTAATTGGCAAAAATATGTCCTCTGTTGGCAATTAGTTGGAAAAATGAAATGTACGTAACTGACAGAAATATTGCCTCTGTTGGCAATTAGTTGGCAGAATTTTTTCCAACAAATTGTCAAGTTGGCATTAAATAAAGCGTTTTCATTGGTGGAGATTTTTACCAACTTCTTGCCTTTTTTGGCCAAAAGTCCAAAATTGGCAGTTGGCAATTTTACTGCCACCGAGCGCTAATCGGGTAAGTATTTCTTAAATTTGAAAAAAAAAATTACCCATGTTTTGTATCAAAAGCACTGAGTTTCTTCCCAAAATTTATGAAAAATCCTACTT
Source organism: Planococcus citri (assembly GCF_950023065.1). Classification (NCBI taxonomy): domain Eukaryota; kingdom Metazoa; phylum Arthropoda; class Insecta; order Hemiptera; family Pseudococcidae; genus Planococcus; species Planococcus citri. The sequence goes on along the minus strand of NC_088677.1, from coordinate 3,043,537 downwards.
TTTTTCTCTAAAGCCTTTTTTTCAAAACTGCCAAAAAGTTGTGTTTTTGCTACTTACTTGAGTAGGCAAAGCATGGAACTGATGAATGAATTTGATTTTTCCTGTTAATCTCAAATAAGCGTTGTATATGATACGTGGTTGTAACCAAGGTGTTATCGCTTGTTTTGCTACGCTTTTACTTGCTCTGAAATTCATATGTAGAAATGAGTAATTTTTATGAAAAAAAAAAAAAATGGAGAAGCCCGCGGTGCATTGTAACTAAATTTTAGTCTTCTTACTCTATCAACGCGTCACTGAATTCTTTTCCTTTTTGCTCTATTCCCTGCATTGGTACTCCGAGTGTGATTTCTGAAATGAAATTATATCCGATGATTCGAAACTGACAAATGACCGCCCCTCCTCTTTTCTTTGCCATTGACCTTCTTACCTACGATACTGTCAACATTGCACTTCATGACATCTCCCCAAACATCTATGATTTTACCCGAATCTGCTGCCGGTTTCAACCTATCTACAAGAGCCGATGAATTTTTTTCGAAAATACTTACGTATGATGAAAGCATTTCTGTACTGAAAGCAGGTTGTAAAGCTCGTCTCGATACTTTCCACTCATCATCTGCGATTATTAATGTAAAAAAAAAAAAAAAAAAAAAGGCAATTTTGTTATTTAAAGGTAGGTATAAAAGATGTTGATGTAGGTGTCTAGCTTCTACAATCAAAGGAAAAATTCTTCAACTTTGCATGTCAGCTTATGAGGGTTAGAAAAAAAAAATCTAAAATCTTACATTTGGCAGTCACTATTCCGGTTCCTAGCCATTCTTCTCCAAATCCAAGCATATCGCGGTGTGAAGCTTGAGTTAATACGGTCTGTGAAAAATAATACCTAGGTACTTGAGTAGATGGCACATTTAAACTTTGATCTTTTTAATTACCTATTTTATTCGTATAGAATATGATGGCTATTATTTTCAATGTTTAAAAAAATTCTGAAGCAGACTTTGAGATTTTTTGGGGGGAAATTTACCACCTTTATTTTATTCAATTGGTTCGACTTTTCAAATTATTGGGATCTCTGTATAGGAGAGCAAGCAATATAGGGGGGAGGGGCTACGTGAAGTTTTCTCTTAGAAAGATGGGTCACTCAGAAAGATTTTGACTGAAAACGGAAACTTTTTGAAGAATCCAAAGAGATTTTTTGGGGTGGCGAGGGAGCAACTTTGGGAAGTGAGAGATCTCCTTATTTTAAGGGTACTTACTAATGTGGGGGTCGACAGGTCGTTTTGGGGAGGTTTTATCAAAAAAATGAGTTGATATTTGTGCTCAACGCTTCCATAAACCTAAGTAATAAACCATTATGTCGCGTGTTTTTTTTTTCAATTTTCAAGAAATTGAGAGACTATTGGAGGGCGTTAAAAATGGAGAATTGAAAAAATGAGTTGATATTTGAATTCAGCACCTTCAAAAACGTATAAAACGATGCATATTTCCTAAATTTCCTATCAATATTTTAACTAATACATAAATGTTGAGACTTCGTATTCATTCCATGGTTTTACGAATTCTATCACCTTTTTGTCAAGTTTTCTAACTACGACTCCGAAAATTTGGCAAACTTTTAAAAATAGGGCTTTAAAAAATTCTCAAATTTGAGATTTTGAAATTTTTGACAAATATTTTTGACTCCTCGCTGCTTAGATTTTCATTATAACAAATTATCATTGGGTGTTATTTACATTTTTTTTTAAATTGAGAAATTCAATCTTTTAAATTTTCAAGGAAATACTGAAAATGAAAACATGCACGATAACTTACCGCAATATCATCGTACTTTTTCAAAAGTAGAACAGGGTAGGGACCTAACCAAAAAAACACGCGATCATTTGGTATCATTATTTTCTCGAAATTTTCCAAAATATCTGAAATCAATTTATAACGTAAAAAATTGCTCGATGTGTAGGTAGATATTGTGTAGGTGTAGGTATCTCAAACATCAAAAGGAAAAGTATTGATAAAGAAGGAGGGTCATTATGGGCATTTTCGTGCCCCTCGCTACTTCGAGACTTGAATGGCCTTTTCTTATAGGGGATGGTCCCTAGTATTAATATTAGGCGATATTTTCCCAGAAAAGCCCATAGGGGGGCTGTGGGGTGGCCCCAAAGTCGAAAATTTCAAAAATTTTTAGAACCACTGCTCGAAAATGTAAAAAATTAAAAGTAGCGAATATATGTTGCTTTAAGGGTAAGCAATGCAGCACGTAACGCTTTTTTCATTTTTGACCTTTTTGGGGGTTGTGGTGGGGGTATTTCTATTTTTGAAAATTTTGAAACCCCCTTTTTTGACCCTTCCCATCGAGCCCCGCTAATGCCCTTTTCATGGTTTATTGCTACTAGTAGTAAGTTCAATTGATATCATTTGCAACCCCCTCACCAACTTGGCTCATATTGAAAAATTCAATTTTTGACTTTTTTTTGAAGTCCATATTTTGGGAAACCATGAAAAGCTATCGAGGTCCGGTTTGCGGCAAATATGTTGAATTTTACTTCTTAATCGACTGGCATGCTTGAATTTTTATTTCAAGTCAATTTTTGACCTCATTGTTGCAGATCACTTTTGGGGGTGGCGAACTTTGAGAACCCCTGAAAAAAGTTCTAAAGTGAATTTTTTCAAACTTTGAGCTGAAATGGTCTTAAATACATGTGTTTAATCAAGATAATATGCGAATGCGATATTTTAATACAATTTAGTCATTTTGGGTGATTTTATCAAAAAAAGTAGTGTTTTAACAACAGGCATAGCATTTCCGGCAAAAGTTCTGAAACTTCAATAACACTTCTCTCAGCCTCATTCCAACCGATTTTGAAAATTTTTCAGTATGTTATGTATATCCTTATTAGGTATCCCCACAAAAATTTTCAATCCCCTCCCCTTATATTTACCCTTCAAAATGGCGTATTTCAACTAATATTATGCTTTTTAACAATAATAAAAATAAAAATTGAGGCGGCCAAGTGTTCTGTAGAGGGCTAGATGAGTGTAGCAAAAAATCTGACGTTATATTCGTGCTCAGCGGTATCGAATCATAAGAAAACTATACCCTACTCATTAATTCTTAGTTATTTTCCCTAAAATTCCCATTTTACCCCCAACCGTCCCTATGACACATTTTTACACCATTTTGAATGGTAAATATGAGAGGAGAGGGTTAAAATTTTTTGTGGGGATACCTAATAAGGATATACATAACATACTGAAAAATTTTCAAAATCGGTTGGAATGGGGCTGAGAAAAGTGTTATTGAAGTTTCAGAAAAGGGGGGCTCTCCAAAAAGGGGAGGGGTGTGGATCTGAAACTTTCCACGCGGAAGTTTCTCAATGGTACCTACCTCCCATGCTAATATCAACTCGAACGATTTCGGTGACCATTTCACCCCTCTTAGGCGTCTATAGCCTTTATGTATTTTTCAGAGAACCCCTTCATTTGAATGGTTGCAGTTTCGCCCCTCTTGAACATACAAGGGAAGTTGATACATCATTACATCGGAAATTCGACATAGATTCTTTTATCTAGCCACATATTTTTCGCTAAAATGCAATGCGGGGGAGAAAATGGCGAAAAACTGATTTCGGGGGAGGTTCCACCCCCTTTGAGGGGGTTCCGGACCCCGTAGGGGCCAGGACTTTTAGTAGGTTGTTGAGGGGACCTCTGTGAACAATATCTGCGAAAGATCGGTTTGATATTAATTTTTCCTGCAAAAATGTCTTTAATGACTGGACTACACCACGAATACACGTAGCTTAACTTTTGCCGGAAAGCTATGCCTGTTGTTAAAACACTACTTTTTTTGATAAAATCACCCAAAATGACTAAATTGTATTAAAATATCGCATTCGCATATTATCTTGATTAAACACATGTATTTAAGACCATTTCAGCTCAAAGTTTGAAAAAATTCACTTTAGAACTTTTTTCAGGGGTTCTCAAAGTTCGCCACCCCCAAAAGTGATCTGCAACAATGAGGTCAAAAATTGACTTGAAATAAAAATTCAAGCATGCCAGTCGATTAAGAAGTAAAATTCAACATATTTGCCGCAAACCGGACCTCGATAGCTTTTCATGGTTTCCCAAAATATGGACTTCAAAAAAAAGTCAAAAATTGAATTTTTCGATATGAGCCAAGTTGGTGAGGGGGTTGCAAATGATATCAATTGAACTTACTACTAGTAGCAATAAACCATGAAAAGGGCATTAGCGGGGCTCGACGGGAAGGGTCAAAAAAGGGGGTTTTAAAATTTTCAAAAATAGAAATACCCCCACCACAACCCCCAAAAAGGTCAAAAATGAAAAAAGCGTTACGTGCCGCATTGCTTACCCTTAAAGCAACATATATTCGCTACTTTTAATTTTTTACATTTTCGAGCAGTGGTTCTAAAAATTTTTGAAATTTTCGACTTTGGGGCCACCCCACAGCCCCCCTATGGGCTTTTCTGGGAAAATATCGCCTAATATTAATACTAGGGACCATCCCCTATAAGAAAAGGCCATTCAAGTCTCGAAGTAGCGAGGGGCACGAAAATGCCCATAATGACCCTCCTTCTTTACCATTCAGAGAACCGTACAACATGTTCAAGTTTCCAATCAACGGATAAGTCGGATACGAATGAAACTGGTTCATTAATTTGTAAAAATTTTTATTTTTTAATTTATCGATAAGAATGATGAAAATTATTACGAAAATTAAACTCGCGAATAGTATCAGCAGCATTTTTGTAGGTATTACGTGTGTATAAATATCACCCGCTTAAAAACAAAAAACAAAAAAGTATTAATCAAGCAAATGTTCTCTTAAACACTTGAGCCTGTTTGGTAATCGACTGAAAAAACTGAAATTATGAATATCTGATTCTGGACGGATTTTCAGCTAAATAACCCAGAGTTAGTAGGAGAAGTATGTATATACCTATAAGGTGAGAAGAATTGAACTTGAAAATTAGCATGGCGCTATACATATAAAGCGAAGAAAGCGTGATATTGTTTTTTTTCTTATTGATGAATATTCATCCATAAGTCAGAATGTATAATTTCCCAAGCATTGATACCTGCATCAAAATACAATGTATTTTTTCTGTGTAAAAATAGCGATAAAATGAATCCAAGTTCAAACAAAACGATACGTATAATTATGCGAACGAATTACATAATTACATCGAAATGTACCATACAAAGTTTCACAAAGTTATAGAAAAATATACATTGTATGCATAAAAGGAAACGAAACAACGAATGAATTGATGAAATACGATTATATGCACCTATGGGTTAATAGTACCAACAAGCTTAATATGTATTCGGCTCTGCCGAAGGTGGTCGAACGAGCACGATGTTTACTTATCGTAGAAGACCCACAAATACACTATTGACCTGAATTTTGGCCTCGTCAATTTTTTGCATAAGCAATCCCCAGAGAAAAGGGTAGATATTCCTGGGTAAATTACGTAGGTAAAGTGCCCCCGTCCTCGGAGTTTTGAAATTTTGATGAAACCCCCACCTCATAGTCCGGCATATGACAATAGGAGTAATTGCACCCCCCCCCGCCGATCCTCCGGGACAACTTTTTTCTTGAAGGGGACATCCTAAGGAACATTTTAAAGCAAACTTGCCCAAAAAAAAGTTGGCCTTACTTACAAAATGGCGGCCATTTTGATTGACAGGTCAGCCAAAATTGCAAATTTTGCGTTTCAACATAGGACTTGCACGAAATTTTTCAAACTTCACAAAGGTAGATCAAAAGATCATGCAAAAATTTATCACCTTTCAAAATTTCATGTGCTAAAGTGCGTTTTTCGATTTTTGGTGAATTTTTGAAAATCCAATTTAGGCCAAAAATGAGGGAAAAAATCAAAATTTTACCAAGTTGACCAAGAAAGCTGAAATTTGGGATATTCCCTATTTTCGACATGCCAAATCGATTGGAAACGGTTTCAACCCGTTTTGAGCAGTTCTGGAGCCTCCAGCAAATTTTTGAAACTTGAAATTCTCACAAAATTCCATCAAATTGGAGTTGTAAAGCTAAAATGTATTCTAAAAACTAATTTCAATACGCTACGAAGTACTGCAGTTGAATTTCAAATTGTTTTGGAGCCTCCAGCGACTTTTTGAAAATTCCCAAAGCCTCCAGCAGATTTTTGAAACTTTAAATTTTCACAAAATTTCATCAAATGGAGATGGAAAGCTGAAATTTACTCTGCACTCCAGTTTTAACACCCTCTGAAGACGACTTCTGGCGAATTTGAAGTCATTTTAGAGCCTCCAGTGACTTTTTTGAAAATTACTGGAGCCTCTTGCAGATTTTTGAAACTTTAAATGTTCACAAAATTTCATCAAATGGAGATGGAAAGCTGAAATTTACTCTGCACTCCAATTTTAACACCCTCTGAAGACGACTTCTGGCGAATTTCAAGTCATTTTAGAGCCTCCAGCGACTTTTTGAAAATCTCTAAAGACTCCAGCAGATTTTTGAAACTTTAAATGTTCACAAAATTTCATCAAATGGAGATGGAAAGCTGAAATTTACTCTACACTCCAATTTTAACACCCTCCGAAGACGACTTCAGGTGGGTTCAAGTCATTTTAGGGCCTCCAGCGACTTTTTTGAAAATTACTGGAGCCTCCAGTAGATTTTTTAAACTTGAAATTTCCACAACATCAATTTATCGAAAGGAGTTGGCAAGCTGAAATTTACTTCGCAGACTACATGGTGGTTTCAAACGGTTTTGAAGCTTCCAGCTACTTTTAGGAAGTTTCAATTTTACAAAAAAACGTCATTCAACCTTTCAAAAAGTCGCTGGAGGCTCCAAAACTACTTGAAATTCACCAGCAGTCAACTTCGTAGCGTATTGAAATTAGTTTGCAGAATGAATTTTGACTCTCCATCTCAGTTTGATGAAATTTTGGAGAAATTTCAAGTTTCAAAAATTTGCTGGAGGCTCCAGAACTACTCAAAACGGGTTGAAACCGTTTCCAATCGATTTGGCATGTCGAAAATAGGGTACATTTCAAATTTCAGCTTTCTTGGTCGATTTGGTAAAATTTTGGTTTTTCCCCTCATTTTTGGCCTAAATTGGAATTTCAAAAATTCACCAAAAATCGAAAAACGCACTTTAGCACTTGAAATTTTGACAGGTGATAAATTTTTGCATGATCTTTCGATCTACCTTTGTAAAGTTTGAAAAAGTTCGTGCAAGTCCTATGTTAAAACGCAAAATCTGCGATTTTGGCTGACCTTTCAATCAAAATGGCCGCCATTTTGTAAGTAAGGCCAACTTTTTTTTTGGCAAGTTTGCTTAAAAATGTTCCTTAGGATGTCCCCTTTAAGAAAAAAATTGTCCCGGAGGATCGGCGGGGGGGGGGTGCAATTACTCCTATTGTCATATGCCGGACTATTACCCCTCCCTACTCATAATGGCGAAAAAACACTTTTTTCTGAAAAAAGTGATGCTTCGACGAGTTTGGAATAAAATATTTTTGTTATTTGTTAATTTAATTTCTGTGGTTGGATTGTTGACGTTAAAGGCCAAGATGCCGGAGGTCATAAAATACAACTTTTGATGATGATGATGATTTTGAAGTCACCCAAAATACATAAGAGGAGACATGAGTTTAGCCACGTGAAATTTTTTCACAATTTTTTGCCTCCCACTCTCAGAGTTTTTGAGGATGACCTATGAGGAGGAAAAATTTTCAAATTTTATTCTGTCATATCTCTCCCCCCCCCGGGCATGGGGGCCAAAAAAAATTGAAAAAATTCACGTGGCTAGACTCATTGTCTCCTTTCTACATTTTGGGTGAATTTAGAACTTGTTAAAGTAGGTATGACTTTTTTTTTCAGAAAAATCATTTTTTGGTCATTGTTGCCAAGGGGGAGGGGTGGGAGTTACCCAATAATGTTTGATAAAAATTTCAAAAATCCGAGAACAGAGGCACCCAAATTTTAAGAAAATACTGAAAATGAAAAAAATTGTAATACCAAGGTATAACTCACCGCAATATCATCGTACTTTTTCAAAAATAGAACAGGAAAGGGACCTAACCAAAAAAACACGCGATCATGGGGTAGCATTATTTTCTCCAAATTCCCCAGTAAATCTGAAAGCAATTTATGCGGAAAAAATTCCTCGAGGTGAATACGATATCTCAAAATTGCGTGGTTTCGAGCATTGAAAATATATTGAAAAATTTACCATTCAAAGAACCGTACAACATGTTCAGGTTTCCAATCAATGGATACGTCGAATACGAAGGAAACTGGTTTATCAATTTGTAAAACCTTTTATTTTTAAATTTATCGATAAAACTCGTAAAAATGATCACGAAAATTAAACTCGCAAGTAGTATTAGCAGCATTTTGTTGCACTTATACTTAAGAATGTATGAAATTACGAGTATTCGCGTAAAAATCAAGATGCTATTAATCGAACAAAAACTTCACTAACTTACATACGATATTTGGTATTTAATTGAGTTTAATTGAATGAACAATCCGAAGTTATAAATCTGATCTGGGAAACGGAAAAGATTTTCGAGTATACGTATTTTTAAGTAGGAGAAGTAAAGTGAGAAAAATTCAACTTGAAAACAGCTTGATACATATCATAAAAAAGATAAGTACCTACTACCTACATATGATTTTTTTTATATGAAGATTTATCCTGGAGCCAGAATGTATGTAGTTTCCTAAACTTTAATAAGTAATTATGTAGGTACGAATTTACAATTAATTAGTTTGTTGCTCGCGGTACGTCAATCATGTAGAATCGCAAGCTGAATAATTTAGCCTCGGTAATTTTTCTCATAGTGTGCAATTTCGTGCTATTTCAGCATTTCAGGTTTCCTCCCATATACAAAACTTTAAGGGAAAAAAACACCTATTGAATGTGTTGTATAACGTACTGTATTTTTTCTAATAACGTTCTGAAACGAGTACCCAAAAATATTCTCAGACGAATAAAAATCCGCAATTTGCTCTGATGAAAATTTTTATTTCGTTGTAACATTAAAAAACATGGATTAACTAATTATTTAATTAGGCTACGACTAGGTACCGAGTTTATTTATAGATACGAGTAGGTACATGAGTATAAATTTGTAGTTTTGCCGAATAATTAGTCTAAAGTGAATGCTTTACTCGTATCTTCTATGTATTTGCGCCCGACTATATTTTTTTTTCAAAGTTTAAACGAGCTTTAAAAAATTCCAGTCGAATTACGTTTCGGTATTTAATAATTATTCTTATTCTTCGACCTTCGACAGCGGTGCAGTATTTTTTTCTATCGTCAATGCGTTTATTGTCTTCCAAAGTGATACCATGTTGTGGGGCTACTTTTATACACCCTTTTTTGATTTTTTTAAAATTGTCTCGAGGCCAATGACTTCGTATGAGCAAATATTTCGCATTAATTATGCCAAAGTATTGAAACATTTCATTCATGAAACTGGGAGGAGTTGATATGATATTTTAGAAGTCAGTGGTGCTCATTTTTTGATCATTTTTGCCAATTTCAAAAATTTTTTTTTTTTTTTTTTTTTTTTTTTATAATAAGCATATATGTAGAACTGGTGTTTTCGGTGGTACCTGAAGTAAGGCGACATCATGATTATTTTGTCTTTAGTTTTCATCAGAAAAGTACCATTGAAGGTTTTGACAATCCCCACCCCCTTCTCTTCCACCCTAAAGGTAGTGAAAAAGTGGAACTTCGCGCTCCTTCAGAAAATAAACCAATTTAAAAACATAAAAATTATTTTGTTTTTGGATTTTAGAAAACTAAAAAAAATTATCGACTCCACTTTGTTTCATTTTAAAACAATTTTACCAGCTTTGAGAGCCCTTATAGAAAGGGATGACCAAGGAAGGTTCTTTGAAAGCGGGGTATTTGGAAGAATTTTGACACAGAGATTTTTTTAAACTTTGATTTTAAAAATTTTAAAAAGGGGAAGCTATGTATTCAGTAGGACTTTGACTAAAAATGGTAAATTTTCCAAAAAAAAAATTTAATTTTTAATTTTGTATTTATAATTTTTTTCAGTTTTGGGTCATTTCATGTCAATTCGACCAAAAAATTGCGATTTTGGAAGTCATGTTGTAGCGGTAGAAATGATCACTTCTTCCAGTATAAGCGGTAGAAAATGAAAATTTCCTCGTAAATACAAGGTATTCGTGACGTCATACGCATTCTATTTTATGGTATTCGTGACGTCAGTTGATGGAAATATTCGCGACTCATCAACCCTTCCGCGATTCCACCACCTATTTTATACCGCCAATAAGACCTACGCGACGCGCGCTGTTATGTCCCTACTTCTACGTAAGAATATCCGTCATCCCTGCTACTTTTGCGTTGAACTTTCGCCTTTATAAGTTCATGCACGAGCGTTTTTTCCTAAGTTGTTAGTTCCACCAGTTTACCTTGCTAGCTGATCAAATTGTTGTACGCATTCCTCCTCACGCTTTCGACTTCTTGCTGCCCAGTGGAATACCTCGGTGACCAAGACTTCGAAATACCAATTTATGCCGCGGATACGCTTTCTATGGACCCATGGAACTTATCCCATCCGTTATGGAACAACATACCGAGTCACGCCTTACGCGTTCTTATATCTCCACAGTACCGTGGAATATAAGTCATAAAGGATCATAAATGAGGAACTGTGGAATGTAACTAGCACTCGGGCATCGGGGTTATACGCTCGTCAGTAGACACAGCAATCCAGAGAACGCGATGTCCTTAGCCATGACCTCGAGGGATTCGGGGGTTGCATATGAGCTTTTTCGGTTTTGGGCTCAATATGCAACTAAAAACGTTGAAAGCCTGCCACCATCTTACGCATTCGATTTTCTGTACGTTTTCTATTAGAAGTTTATAATTATCATTTAATTATAGAAGACTCATTCATGTATATGATTTGAGCAACCTGTGATATTACGTGTACCAATACATGAATTTTTATTTGGCTAATTGAGATGTCATAATTTCCTTCGTACGCTTTAACCCTGAGAAGATCTACCACCAGGGCTTCCTACCTGAACTACTTATCAACTTATGACGTTTTCTACTTATTTATGACTTCGCGCTTCACGATATCAAGTTCCCCGTTAAAATCGTGTATTTAATCCGGTTCACGAGGCTCCTTAGGAAAGAGTCAGAGGACATAATGTTGGTGGATAATTGCATCTATGTGAAGAAATGCAATTATATCGAGAATCACCAGAAGTAATGTGCTTGAGTTTGCAGTTGTTCACCCCCTACATTGCGGAGCTAGGGCACAATAATTACTTTCTCCCCCTACAATGTCTTTCGATTTCGCTCAATTTTTTTTACAATATCTACCCACCTAGTAGTAAGAAAAGAAACCCGCAATCAGTTGTGTCCCAGCCCCCTCAGGGGTGGGTGGGGGGCTTCCATTATTATCACATTGTCTCGAGGTACTCAACTTCAGCAGCGCATTCCTTCAAAACTATGGTACTTTGATCAAAACTGATTCCACAGTTCGAAAGGGTATTGAATTTTGAACTTTTTAAGCATTTTGAAATTTTCAAAAGTTGAAAGTTGAACTTTCAAATTGAAAGTTCAAATTTCAAAATAGTGCTGTAAGTGGGAGCTACCATTTAAAATTCTGAAAAAATTTCCATAGATGTACCTATGGATGCTGTTTTGAAATATTCAAATTTCGAGATGGGATCCCTTAATGAAGGGGGAGCACCCCTCCCCCAATTTTGGAAAAAACTATCGAAAAAAAATCTGGGGCATGTGATGTATCGAATTGCATGTTTATGGTCACGCTGAACACGAATATGACGTTAGATTTTTGATTGGACCCCATCCACGGCCCCCAGCACCTCCCCAAATGGGGTAAAAGTTCAAAATAAAGTTTTTTTCGTGCGATGCATCAAATAGTATGTTTTTGGTGACGCTGAACACGATTATGACGTCAGATTTTTGGTTGGACCCCATTCACGGCCTCTAACAAATTTTTTTGCCTTTAACAATGGGGGGAGGTTCTGGGAGCCATGGGTGAGGTCAATTTGAAAAACTAAGGCTATATTCGTGTTCAGCGATACCGAAAACATACCTACTATTTCATGTGTCACACGATTGAAACCATTTTTTTTAGGTTAGATCCCTTGGGGCGGTGTTGGGGACCATGGATGGGTCCAATCTAAATTCTGACGTTATATTTGTGTTCAGCGTCACCAAAAACGTACTATTTGATGCGTCGCACGAAAAAAACTCTATTTTGAACTTTTACCCCATTTGGGGAGGTGCTGGGGGCCGTGGATGGGGTCCAATCAAAAATCTAACGACATATTCGTGTTCAGCGTTAACAAAAACATGCCATTCGATATATCACATGCCCCAAATTTTTTTTCGATAGTTTTGCCCAAAATTGGGGGAGGGGGTGCTCCCCCTCCACTAGGAGATCCCATCTCGAAACTTGAATATTTGAATATTTCATAAAAGCATCCATAGGTACATCTATGGAAATTTTTTCAGAATTTTAAATGGTAACTCCCACTTACAGCGCCATTTTGAAATTTGAACTTTCAATTTGAAAGTTCAACTTTCAGTTTCATCTTTTGAAAACTTCAAAATGCTTAAGAAGTTCAAAATTTAATACCATTTCGAATTGTGGAATCAGTTTTGATCAAAGTACAGTACCATAGTTTTGAAGGAATGCGCTGCTGAAGTTGAGTACCTCGAGACAATGTGATAATAATGGAAGCCCCCCCACCCATCCCCTGAGGGGGCTGGGACACAACTGATTGCGGGTTTCTTACAAAAAGGAAATTTTCAACAAAATGTGGCTCAAGTTTGATTTATTTCATTTTAAGTAAATGTTTTACTGGTTCAAATTAGCTAAAAGAGGTGGTGTTTTCTTTTCTCTTTTTTTTAAAAAAAAAAAAAAAAAAAACTTTTGCAATGGGAATTAAATTATAAACAGTGGAAAAATTTACTAGGCTGCAGTTCAATTTGGTGGCTAGCTTATGATGAGGAGAAAATCAGTTTTTGCATATTTTTGATTTTTGAATGTCTTTTCTTCTTTAATTGGTTTTTTTTTTAAATTCACATAAAAATGAAATGAAATACTTTTTTTCCAAATTCTCAAAAATGATATGAAAAATTAGAAAAATGTCTAAGCCATAGAAAATTATTTACAAGCATTTCAAGAAAATCACGATACAACTTAAAAATACTTTTTCAAATTTAAATTCCAGTACAAGATTTATTTAAATTCTTTACAATTGCGACCATTTCTCTTCTCAAATTTTATAGGGTAACCAATTCTACTCCTTATACACAGATCTGTTTTCAAATGCTCTCTCGTAAAAGTCTCAATATTCGTTGATAAACGATAGTTACGTAAAATGTACACGATTTGCGTTTTAATCGAAAGCATCGCGTATCTAATTCCTGAAAACATAAAAAATTGTTCAAAATTTTGAAGATTCTGGTGTTAATATTGTAATTTATATGTATGCTACTCAAAAGCCATGTGCCATGTGTAATTAGGAGATTTACGAACCTATGCAAGATCGTGGCCCGTATCCGAAGCTCATAAAGCTGTTTTTTGGTCGATTTTTCATTGCTTGTTCGCTGAAGTGCTCTGGATCCCATTTTTCAGGATTTTCATACAAATCTGGGTCTTGATTGGCTAAATGTAGAACTGAAGTGACTTGTGTGTTGGCAGGTATGATCGTATTATCTAAAACAAATGTAGGGTTGTACATACGTATGTATTCTGTCGGTACGTCATTTTGAGTGTGCCATCGGGGGGGGGGGGGTCTGCAGTCAACTCTCTAGAGAACCACAAAAGCCAGACAGTTTCGCTTTTTTAAAAATTTTGCAATTTCGCAAGATTTGAATCAAATTTAAATTTTTGTCAAGTACATAAATTATAAAAGCATCGTTATTGAAAATTTAAAGTTATTCAACATTATTGTATTCAACTCCCCCCCCCCTCCAAGATTTGTTCGAACCGTATCTGGGTAATTAGCATGAAAAAAAGTGTGGGAAGGGGTGTGGTGTGAGGTAAAAATCGGGAGAATCTGGCGAAGAAAGTTGAGAAAATTTCAGCCCCCCCCCCACGACACATCACTTTGTCACGCCTCTGAATAATTCGCTGGTCACAGCTGAATCGATGGAAAATAATTTTACCTTTTAATATACAATCTTTGTGAGTACGTCTGGTGGTAACTATGGCGTGAGAAAATACTCTGGTTGTTTCCTTGATGCATTGCTCCATGTATTTCAAACCATTAAATAAGTGATCTGCGGTTAGAGTATCGTTATTTTTGGTTAGCTCTTCGATTTCTTCGTAAACTTTTTGCTTCAACATAAATGAATTGATTTGATTGAGATTTTGCTTCGTTAATAATCATTCATAATGAAATTTGAACGTGTGTGCTACCTGAATATCCTGATGAATTGCCAACATCAACATTGTAAAGCAAAGATTTAGTCCTGTGGTTTCGATTGCCTAAAAATAGTAAAAAATTATGCCCAGGATGAGATTATGAGATTGGTTTTGGCGGGTTGAGATTTTGTAAACATCTTCCGTCTGAGTTCATTCGACACTATTTACGATTAGACTAATTATTGGTTTAAATAATACTCACTGTAAAGATTATTTGTGTTAGTTCGTTTCTCATTCGTGTGTCTGTAAAACTGGGCTCTAATAAACCTCCTCTGATAAGTTGATCGATTACAGCTTTCGATGAATTAACTGTAAGCAAATTAATTCGAATAATTATGAGAACCTTTTTACTATTATACCTTTACCTACTATTACGATATCGATCATTTTGCCCCAACTATGGGAATTAGGATTAAAATGTAGGTATCGCTTATATCGTACCTTGTTCTTCTGAATATTCTCCACTTTTGAACTCATTGAGTTTATCTTTCAATATCTGAAAATATGTTCGATTAAGTATAATTGATTCCCTTCGCAATTAAATAGAAAGCATTAATTTCAAGATTCCGTGCGAAGTGTACAGGGAAATACTTATCAAAATCGAAGTAAAAAAAATTGAATTGATTGAAAATTTAAAATTTGTGTAAAGTAATGGCGTCAGAATCAATCAAATAATTCCCACAACCCATTTGATGATTTTTTCAAAACTAGCAAACAAGTTTCGCGAAGCACGTGGCTGTTCCCATTCGCGAGACAGACAACCAGTCATTATAACATTTTTTGTTCGTCTCCTCGCTCGAGTACCATCTACTTACAGGTTGAATTTTGGCGGACGATTTCCGGACCACCCTGTAGTTCCTCCTCTTTTAAGAAAAACAGTCAAAAAAAGTTTTCATCTAAAAATGAACCAGTTTTTTTTTTTTTAATTTTCTGAAACGAGTTTTAATGCACGATTCTAATGCAGTGTAATGTTTTCCCCTGTGCTCTTCGTACTGGCTTATAGATTCATTTCGTATTTCGTATACTTACCTTTGTTGGCAAAGCTTGCAACTGACGTATGAGTTTGGTTTTTCCAGTTAATTTTAGGTAGACGTTGTATATCAAACTCGGTTGCAGCCAAGGTGTTATCGTCTGTTTTACCACGCTTGATATTCCTCTGAAATTCATAACAGATTAATTTAGGGCTCGTGACTCGTGTTCTAGTCCGGCATATGACAATAGGAGTAATTGCACCCCCCCACCCCCCGCCGATCATCCGGGACAACATTTTTCTTAAAGGGGACCGGCCATTTTGATTGACAGCTAGGTCAGCCAAAATCGCAGATTTTGCGTTTTAACATAGGACTTGCACGAACTTCTTCAAACTTTACAAAGGTAAGTAGATCGAAAGATCATGCAAAAATTTATCACCTGTCAAAATTTCAAGTGCTAAAGTGCGTTTTTCGATTTTTGGTGAATTTTTGAAAATCGAATTTAGGACAAAAATGAGGGGAAAAATCAAAATTTTACCAAATTGACCAAGAAAGCTGAAATTTGAGATAGACCCTATTTTCGACTTGCCAAATCGATTGGAAACGGCTTCAACCCGTTTTGAGCAGTTCTGGAGCCTCCAGCAGATTTTTGAATCTCGAAATTCCCACAAAATTCCATCAAATTGGAGTTGTAAAGCTAAAATTTATTCTAGAAACTAATTTCAATACGCTACGAAGTACTACAGGTGAATTTAAAGTCGTTTTGGATCCTCCAGCGACTTTTTTAAAATTCCTGAAGCCTCCAGCAGATTTTTGAAACTTTAAATTTTCACAAAATTTCATCAAATGGAGATGAAAAGCTGAAATTTACTCTACACTCCAATTTTAACACCCTCTGAAGACGACTTTAGGTGGGTTCAAGTCATTTTAGGGCCTCCAGAGACTTTTTTGAAAATTATTGGAGCCTCCAGTGGATTTCTGAAACTTGAAATTTCCCCAACATTAATTTATCAAATGGAGTTGGCAAGCTGAAATTTGCTTCGCAGACTACATGGTGGTTTCAAAATATGATTCTGAAGCTTCCAGCCACTTTTATAGGAAATTTTAATTTTCCAAAAAAACGCCATACAACCATTCAAAAAGTCGCTGGAGGCTCCAAAACGACTTGAAATCCACCAGCAGTCAACTTCGTAGCGTATTGAAATTAGTTTGCAGAATGAATTTTGACTCTCCATCTTAGTTTGATGAAATTTTGGGGAAATTTCAAGTTTCAAAAATCTACTGGAGGCTCCAGTAATTTTCAAAAAAAGTCGCTGGAGGCCCTAAAATGACTAGAATCCACCTGAAGTCGTCTTCAGAGGGTGTTAAAATTGGAGTGTAGAGTAAATTTCAGCTTTCCATCTCCATTTGATGAAATTTTGTGAAAATTCAAAGTTTCAAAAATCTGCTGGAGGCTTCAGGAATTTTAAAAAAATCGCTGGAGGATCCAAAACGACTTTAAATTCACCTGCAGTACTTCGTAAGTTGTCAAAGTCTTGCTTTTTGCTAAAAATTGTTTTCTCTTGCGCCAAAAATTGCAGAAAGTGTCACTTTGTTGCGAAAAAATTTCCTAAAAGGTTCGATTTTTATGGTTACTTTTTAGAGCTTTGATTGCTAAAGTTTCTTTTTTTGAAAAAAATTGAGAAATACGAGACTTGAATAAAATTTATGGATTGATTATCAATACAGAAACTGAATTTCAGTTTTCTGATTCAAGAATTCAGTATCAGATCAGATTACATTAAGTACCTACATATTCCATTCGATTTTTTTTTTAAATTCCAATTTAAAAAAATATTTTTGCACTATAGATAGTTCTATTAATCTTAATCTTACTCTTGCAGCGCTTCATTGAATTCCTTTCCTTGCTGTCCTATTCCTTGCATTCCTACGCCCAGTGTGATTTCTGAAATGAAAACATGTGTCGAGTACATATTTTCAAAACATGGAATAGGTACACATAAAAAGAGGGGAAATTTAAAAAAAATTCAATTTCAAAATAGGTACCGAAAAAAGTGATATGCGTAAACCCTATTGAAATTATTCGAAAGGCGCTGATTTTGATAGTGAAATTAGTTTGACCCTGTGTTATCAAAGTTGAGCATTCTAAAGTCTCAGGAAGGGGGGGGCCTTCGGTCTAAAATTTTGAATAATAAGATGAGGTTTACAGAGACGCTGATTCTGATTTTGAAACCCGTTTGACCCGAAGAACCAAAACTGAGTTTTCTAGAGGAGGACTTGAGAGAGTCTGAGTTTTTAGGAATGCTGATTCTGATTTTGAAATCAGTTTGATCTTGAAACCGAAACAAAAATACCTACAGAGTGGGGACTTGAAGCTCGAATTTTCGATAATCGTCATGTACATATTTAAGGACTTTAAATCTGATTTTAAAATCTCGTTTGATCCAAAATTAAAATTAGATTGCATGATTCGAAATTTTGGATTCAGGTTTTCGCCTGGGTTCACGGATTTTCAGGATCAGAATCAGTGCCCTAGACTAGAAAACTTGATTTTCAATTGCTGATTGTCTTCTTTTTCTTCTTCGTTTTTTTTTGTTGGAAATTTTGCTACAGAATGATTGACGTCAATCGACAATTTTACGTCGCTTGACGACATCGGTTTTTACCTACGATAATGTCAAGTTAACCTTCATGGCATTTTTCCAAATCCAAACGATACAATTTCAATTCAAATACGCCCCTCCAAAAAAAAATACTATTTTTGAAATGCACCATCTTGATATGCATACTAAAAGTCTCATTTTGAACTTCAGGGGGGCAGGGGAAGAGGCTCTGAAACATTTAACGAATTGCTCTTACCTACGATAGTGTCGATATTAGTATGTATGACATCTTCCCAGATATCGACTACTTCACCAGAATCTGCTGCTGGTTTGAATAAATCCACAAGAGCTGAAGAATTTTTTTTGAAAATAGTTACATATTTTGCGAGCATTTCCGAGGTGAAAGCAGGTGCTAAAACTTTTCTCGATATTTTCCATTCTTCGTCTGAAAAAGAATTTGGTGTAAAATTTGTTTTTGACTTGCGATGAAATCTTCGTCAGTTTACTGACAAAGTGTGTTGGATACTTCACGAGGGAAATATCCCAACAGGACGAAACATTTTTGAAATGTTGCTACGTCGAAAGAGCATCTAGGAATTCATCAGTAGCCAAAACTTCTGGTGCTGAGATTTTTAAAAATAGTTTTTAAGCATTATTGAAGAGATTTGAGCCCTCAATTGGGTCATGATTTTCGGTATTTTTAAATTTCCGAAGAAAATTAATTTTTTCTGTTTTGACTTCTTAAGCACTTTGTGGAATTGCGAGCCCAAAATTCATATGATAATTTTTTGGATCGTTATGATAATTTCTAAAGATCAACCAAACGTTGAGCTCCAATTTTTTACTATCAGTAATCATGAAAATCATGACTTAGTTTTGTGCTCAAAATTAGGTATACAAAATTGCTTTAAAAACATCTTATACGAAATATTCGATGGTTTCGACAGGTCGCTGACATCTTTTTTCAAAATTTCGAAAATTATTACCAATTTTGGGCTGAACATTTTTTAAACTGCGTAAAGTTTCGTTGAAATTTCAACATTCAAAAATCTGCTGGAGGCTCCAGAACTGCTCCAGATGGTTCTAAACTGTCTCCAATCGATTTAGGTGGACAAAAACGCCAATTTGGTGAGATTTTGATCGCCAAAAATTGACCAAAAATCTAAAAATATATTTTAGCATCTGAAATTTTGGCTAGTGATGTATTTTTACGTGCTCTTTCGATCTAGTGAGCATATGTAAGTGTAATGCGTGCTTACATGAGGCGTTTAATATTCCGGTTCCTAACCATTGATGTCCGAATCCAAGCAACTCACGGTATTGAGTCTGATTTAATACGGTCTGTGGAAAATTAATTTTTACGAATGTATTAAAGTTATGTGATGAAAATTCTTCATTGAGCTTCAAGTTGATAAATTTAAACCAAAAAATTAAAACCCGATCTCTCGAATATGTTGAGAAAATAATGAGAATAAAAACATTCAGGAGCGATAACTCACCGAAATATCGTCGTATTTTTTCAAAAATAAAACAGGATAGGGACCTAACCAAAAAAACACACGATCGTAAGGTAGCATTATTTTTTCCACGTTCTTCAGTAAATCTGAAAGCATTGTTCGAGTACAGTTTTTGAAATATCTGTCATTTGATGTGTTGCATTTGATGAAAAATAAATAGATACCTACTTACCATTCAAAGAACCGAACAACATATTCAAGTTTCCAATCAATGGATACGTCGGATACGAAGGAAATTGATTCATTAATTTATAAAATCTTTCATTTTTAAATTTATCGATTAATTTTATTAAAATTATTACGAAAATTAAGCTCGCGAATAATAATATCAGTATCATCGTAACGTAGATATATCTCTGAAATTACTATAGCGTTAGGATGCTGGCGAGCATCAATCCAACTAATAACACGTCTTCGAACACTTCTCCGTCTATCTATAGTACATATCTACCTATTTGACTGTGAAGTGTAATTTTACGATGCATTTCATCTACCTACCTATAATAGTACATATCTTGAAAGCATAAAACTGGAAAAACGAATGATTGTCATCTCTTAAAGAAAAGCGGACATGCTTAGGAGGGGTAAAGCCCGGAATGAGTCAACTAGACGATTTAGAATCATTAAAAAGAACAAGTGTAAACGTACACGTTTCTAATTTTATTGATGGCGATTCTTTCTGCACTAGCCAGCATATGGAATAGTGTTTCCATATTAACATAACTAGACTTCCGAGGTGAAAATTCCAATACTTATGTCTATAGGGTGAGCCAAAACTGCCAAAAGTAACGCTACATTACTGCTAGCATGATGAAAAATTTTAATTTAGTTATAACCTTGAAAACATCGCGTATTTACATAGTTGTTTCATATCATGGATTTTTGTATGTTGTGCGTGGAATAATTAGTCTTATAAATAAACCATCGCGCTATCTTCAATTCTCATCTGGCATCTTCAAAAAAAAAAAAAAAAAAATGTAGATATTTAATAATAATTGAAAAAAACAGCGATAAAAATTAGGTAAATACATATATTACGTCTAAATATTCCATTTATGAGTATTTTAAGCAAATTCAAAATAAGTATATAAATTGAACATCTAATTTCGTATCGTATTATTATTTTCGATCTCCTTTCTTCTTGAAAATTTTATATGGTAACCAAGTTTACTTTTCGAATGGACTTTTCGGTGTTGAGCAATTTTTAAGCTCTCTTCCAGTCACAGTGGAGAAATAGGTGTAGTGTTTCAATCGTCTTCTTATTGGTAATTGCCAATTGGTAAGTGAGCGAGCGAGCACAGGACTTCTTAGAAATCTACAAGATTTAGACCCTTTCTCTTCGTAAATTTTATAGGAAACCCGATTGTACTCCTTACGAACAGATCTGTTTTCAAATGCTCTTTCGTCAATTCTTTGATATTGGTTGACAAATGATAATCTCGTAAGATGTACACCATTTGCGTTTTAATCGAAAGCATAGCGTATCTAATTCCTACAAATACAGAAAATTAATTCGTGTGTAAGTTTATGTGGTCTACCGTGCTACATAATTAATTACATGTTTGAATTCAAATTATTTACTCAATTGCTTTCTAGTCCGGCATATGACAATAGGAGTAATTGCACCCCCCCGATCCTCCGGGACAGCTTTTTTCTTGAAGGGGACATCCTAAGGAACATTTTAAAGCAAACTTGCCCAAAAAAAACTTGGCCTTATTTACAAAATGGCGGCCATTTTGATTGGCAGGTCAGCCGAAATCGCAGATTTTGCGTTTCAACATAGGACTTGCACAAAAATTTTCAGACTTTACAAAGGTAGATCGAAAGGTCATACAAAAATTTATCACCTATCAAAATTTCAAGTGCTAAAGTGCGTTTTTCGATTTTTGTTGAATTTTTAAAAATCGAATCTAGGGCAAAATGAGGGAAAAATCAAAATTTTACCAAATTGACCAATAAAGCTGAAATTTGGGATATACCCTATTTTCAACATGCCAAATCGATTGAAAACGGTTTCAACCCGTTTTGAGCAGTTCTGGAGCCTCCAGCAGATTTTTGATACTCGAAATTCCCATAAAATTCCATCAAATTGGAGTTGTGAAGCTGAAATTTATTCTAAAAACTAATTTCAATACGCTACGAAGTACTGCAGGTAAATTTCAAGTCGTTTTGGAGCCTCCAGCGACTTTTTAAAAATTCCTGAAGCCTCCAGCAGATTTTTGAAACTTTAAATTTTCACAAAATTTCATCAAACTGTGGTGGAGAGTCGAAATTCATTCTTCAAACTAATTTTAACACCCTCTGAAGACAACTTCAGGTGGGTTCAAGTCATTTTAGAGCCTCCAGCGACTTTTTTGAACGTTACTAGAGCCTCCAGCAGATTTTTGAAACTCGAAATTTCCCCAAAATTTCATCAAACTGTGGTGGAGAGTCGAAATTCATTCTTCAAACTAATTTCAATACGCTACGAAGTGGACTGCTGGTGGATTTCAACTCACTTTGGAGCCTCCAGCGAATTTTTGAAAGGTTGTATGACGTTTTTTTTGGAAAATTGAAATTTCCTAAAAGTAGCTGGACGCTTCAAAACCATTTGAAACCACCATGTAGTCTGCGAAGTAAATTTCAGCTTGCCAACTCCATTTGATAAATTAATGTTGGGGAAATTTCAAGTACATATAAAAAATCAACTGGAGGCTCCAGTAACGTTCAAAAAAGTCGCTGGAGGCTCTAAAATGACTTGAACCCACCTGAAGTTGTCTTCAGAGGGTGTTAAAATTAGTTTGAAGAATGAATTTCGACTCTCCACCACAGTTTGATGAAATTTTGGGGAAATTTAGAGTTTCAAAAATCTACTGGGAGCTCCAGTAATTTTCAAAAAGGTTGCTGGAGGCTCCAAAATGACTTGAAATTTACCTGCAGTACTTCGTAGTGTATTGAAGTTAGTTTTTAGAATAAATTTCAGCTTTACAGCTCCAATTTGATGTAATTTTGTGGACATTTCGAGTTTCAAAAATCTGCTGGAGGCTCCAGGACGGCTCAAAACGGGTTGAAACCGTTTCCAATCGATTTGGCATGTTGAAAATAGGGTATATCCCAAATTTCAGCTTTCTTGGTCAATTTGGTAAAATTTTGATTTTTCCCTCATTTTTGGTCTAGATTCAATTTTCAAAAATTCACCAAAAATCGAAAAACGCACTTTAGCACTTGAAATTTTGACAGGTGATAAATTTTTGCATGATCTTTTGATCTACTTTTGTAAAGTCAGAAAATTTTCGGTTGAAACGCAAAATCTGCGATTTCGGCTGACCTGTCAATCAAAATGGCCGTCATTTTGTAGGTAAGGCCAACTTTTTTTTAGGCAAGTTTGCTTTAAAATGTTTCTTAGGATGTCCCCTTCAAGAAAAAAGTTGTCCCTGAGGATCGGCGGGGGCGGGGGTTGCAATTACTCATATTGTGATTTGCCGGACTATTCTTTTGAAAATTAACATACCTATACAAGATCGGGGCCCGTATCCGAAGCTCATGAAGCTGTTTTTTGGACGATTTAGGACCGCTTGTTCGTTGAAATTTTCCGGATCCCATTTTTGAGGATTTTCATACAAATCAGGGTCTTGATTGGCTAAGAACAGAAGTGGTACGACGAACGTGTTGGCTGGTATGACCATGTTATCTACATTACATAAAATAATGAATGCAGGTTTTAATCAAATAAGTAAGAATGGATTAGTTGTGACGAGTGCTTGTGTCGAGGGGATGAGGGTAAATTCTTGAAAGTATGATTTTACCTTTCAGTGTGCATTCTTTATGAGTACGTCTGGTGGTGATTACGGCATGAGAAAATACTCTAGATGTTTCCTTGATACATTGCTCCATATATTTCAAATCGTTGAACAAATGATCTGCGGCGAGAGTGTCGTTGTCTTTAAATAACTCTTCGATTTCTTGGTAAACTTTTTGCTGTAAGAGATAGATAAATTGAACGATTTGAATTCGTTTTAATGAGACATGCTTTTTGCATCATTTCAGAACTGAATTACGTGCACGATTGATACTACATAGTTTGACTTATTGTTAGTACGTAGTCGGGTGTGAATTGAATATAGACTACCTACCTGAATATCCTGATTAATGGCCAACATCAGCATTGAAAAACAAAGATTCAGTCCTGTAGTTTCGATTGCCTGAAAACATATTATTTACCCATTGTAGAAACCCATTTATCAGAATCACATTACATTTACAGGGTGTTTACAGCACGAAAAAAGTACGAATTTACGAAAAAAGCACGAAATTTGAAAATGACCCAAAAAAGTACGAAAAAACGTCAAAAATGTGCGAAATTTACGAAATTTGTACGAAATTTTGAAAGGATTCCATTGTTAATTTGCCAACAAAATCACCAATATATCCTCAAAATTCTTATTTTTTCAAAAAAAATTTCCCTCGCTTCACTCGGGCTAAATTATTGTTTTCTATTTCTCAAATTATTCATAATTATGTTTGGAAAGTAGGTAGGTCTAGATACATAGTTAGTTTTTAACAAACCTTTAAAAATGTCATTGGTGGAAAAACTGGCTTTTTCACATCAAAATTACTACTATTTTGCTTCTTGAAACTACAAAATTTAGAAAAGCTTTTGCCCTCGCTTCGCTCGGGCCAATTTAGTGCCTTTTCCCCGCAACCAATTTCAACAAACCATTGATAAAATTTTAAAAAATTGAGATGAAAAAAAATTTCTTGCATTAAAATTGATATTGTTCTAGTACTTTTCGAACTACAATTTTCTAAAGCTTTTGCCCTCGCTTCGCTTGGGATTCTTTTCTTTTTAAAAATTGAAATTCTTGAAAAAAATATATCAACTTAGTATTCAATTTTTATAGTTTCAAAGTGAAAAAATAAAATTCTCGCATACTTACTTCTCGAAATACATTTTTTCAATAGTTTTCACTTTCACTGGCGCCTGTTCTCTGACTTTAAAAAAAATCAAAATTCACATCCTAGAAAAATCTTTCCAATTCGAAAATTTTAAAAAACATTGTTTTTTTATAGCTCTTTCAAAATACGAATTTTCCAAAGTTTTTGCCCTCGCGAAATCAAATTTTCAAAAACTTTCGCCCTTGCTTCGTTCGGGCAAATTTTTTTCTTCTTTTAAAATTGGAAAAAAATCACATTTGAGCCCCCAAAAATTGAAAACAGAAAGTGAAAATTTTTGTAAGTCTTATGGTTATGACATCAATCAGCGAAATGGGTATTTTTTTCCTATTTATGTTGACCAATTTTCAATCAAACCCCTCCCTCTCAAAAGACCTCTATGGGCAAATTATATTCGTTCTGGTCTCACATTGGCTCTTGATGGCCCAGACCACACTGCTCAGCACGTTCAAATTTTGATTTTTGTGGCCGAAATGACATGATACACCCCCTCCCCTCCATGTAAATTCAAAGTATGATTATTAAAAATATATTGTACGAAAAAAATACGATAAAAGTACGAAAAAGGTACGAAATTTTGTTTTTTGGATTTAGTAGACACCCTGATTTATTATATGTTCATTATGATGATTCTTGAAGGCGAATAAAAAAGGTATCCCAATTGGCTGAAAAAATTTCAACATGGACAAACCTAAATCGAAAGAACATTCAAAATATATCACCAGCCAACATTCAGTTGCTAAAGTGTATTTTTTGTTTTT
Source organism: Planococcus citri (assembly GCF_950023065.1). NCBI lineage: Eukaryota > Metazoa > Arthropoda > Insecta > Hemiptera > Pseudococcidae > Planococcus > Planococcus citri. Next base: position 3,018,287 of record NC_088677.1, on the reverse strand, counting down.
TTTTCTGATTTTTTAAAATCCAATTTTGGTCGAAAAATGCGAAAGAAATCAACATTTTACCAAATTGACCGAAAAAATTATTGTTGAGGTATTAATGTACTTTTTGAAGATCTAGAATTTCCAGAATACATCTTTATGCCTCAGAACGATTTGAAACCACCTCCAATGGACTGAGCATTTTGAAATTAGGGTACTGCGAAGTAAATCGTAGCTTTTTGACTTCATTGAGTAAAATTTTATGGAAATTTCAACTTTCAAAGTAAATTTTTAGTTTTACTCTATCAACGCGTCGCTGAATTCTTTTCCTTTTTCCTCCGTTCCTTGGATTTCTACGCCCATTGTGATTTCTGAAATGAAATAATTAAATCAAAATTCACCCCTCAAATTAAAATTATTTTAATTAAAAAAAAAAAAAAGAATGGAATTTTGGAATTTTTATTTCTGTCGGATAGATTGTGTAGCTGGCCATTTTGTCATGTAAAGAACCGAACCTGAATTATATTTTTTTGATTACATAGTTCCTGCATTTTTATTTTGTTTTCAAAAGATGAGAATATTTTTTCGGATTCCAGTTTTCATTTCTTCTTTGAAAAAATCATTAAATTCTTGATGAAAATTAGTGCTGCGTCGGCGTCGCTGCCTATTGGATTTTCTCGAACTCGGAAAAACTTGTTAGGTAAATGATGTCTTAAACTCTTACCTACGATACTGTCAATATTCGCCTTTATCACGTCTTCCCAAATATTGATAATTTCACCGGAATTCGCTGCTGATTCAAACCTGTCTACTAAAGCGGACGAATTTTTTTTGAAGGTATTTACGTATGTTGAAAGCATTTCTGTACTGAAAGCCGGTGCTAAAACTCTCCTCGATATTTTCCAATCATGATCTGCAATTATTTAATTTTATATAAAACAGATCACCTCACATCGTGGTGAGTTGGGAATTGGAAAATCTTACAATTAGCACTTAGTATTCCAGTTCCTAGCCATTGTTCTCCAAATCCAAGCGTATCGCGGTGTTGAGTTTGAGTCAATACAGTCTGTGAAAAATATTAAAATAGCGTATTTGATTAGATATTTCATAGATCAGAATGTGTTGCTTTTTTTTATTCTATATAGTGAGAAAAATGTTCACGATTTTTTCACTCTACTTACTAACGTTTTTGGTTTTTGCGGGGAAAAAAATCAGAAAATTTTATTTCTGACTGGTCTATTTTCAAAACAGAGTTGGAAGAGCTTCCACCTATTACTGAAGAGATTTTACAGAGCACTGAAATTGACTCTCGCCTTGACTCTCTGTCTAGAACAATTCTTTGTGCTGCCTCCAAAGCTCAAAAAGCAATCTCTAAAACCAGCATAACAAATCTTCCTTTTCCTATTGTTCGACTCATCCTAAAAAAAAATCACCTGAGAAGACAATGGCAAAGAACAAGAGACTATTCCTTGAAAAATCGCTTGAATCATCTAACCCATAATGTATGGAAAAGATTGGAAGAATATCGACATGCCAACTACCAAAAATATCTTGAGAGCCTATTGCCCAGTTCTTCTTTATGGAATCATACTAGAAGTCTTCTCAACAAACCAACAATATTACCTCCACTAACTCGTAATAACAAATTGGCGACTACAAACCACGAAAAATGTGAATTATTTGCTGATTTTTACATAGATATTTTCTGTAATAGAAATACAGACACTCTTGATATTTCGACTGAACCCAGCAATCATCGTCTTTGCAAAATGCTTCATCAAACCTCAGTTGAAGAATTCGCTATATTATCAAAGAAATCAAAATCCGGAAATCACCAGGCACGGATAACATCATAGTAGGGGTACCATGTCGGTCTATCGTTTCAAAATCGCAAAAGAGTGAGACCGGAAAGACATACTTTTTTCGCGATATTTCCTCGAAAGAGGATCATTTCCCGACCCCGAAACCACCATTACATTTTTGAGATCGAATTGCAAAACCGATCCAGGGGTTCCCAAAGTTGTGAAAATTGAGCACCTTCGTTGTCTTCTATTTTGGTCCATAAATCCTGACCAAAAGGGGGTAGGGGGGTGCTTGTGGTCTCAAATAACTCGTATTGGATCACTCTTGAAATATCTACCCATGACCGTTCTCATTTAGTGATACCTCACATTTCAGTGGTTCCCAAAGTTGAACTTTTGTATTCCAAATTTTTAAAGTCTCGCATTCAAACGAATATTGTCAGTAAATAAATTTAGCAATCAAAAACTAGTCCAGATAAAAAGTTGCGAAATTTTACGACGATTTCAAAAATGTGTCATTTTTTTTCTAAGCATTGATAGGGGCCGAGCTGAGGGGGTTGGAACGTCAAAAAACGTGATGTAACAATAGTCCAGTAACTTAAGCAAAAAAATAGGGGGTATCGTGAATCTGTAGGTGGCAAGCTGATTTTTGGTATACTGGTCCATTTTGATGGCCTGAAAACGAATCCGAGGAGTCCCTTGCGGTCCCGGGTGAGCTTTCCCCTAAATTGTGGATCTTAGCCCCCCAAAATCGGTCGCCATAATGTTGATGGGTAATATTGATTGTAGTACCTTCAATCGTTCCAAAATGGTACGGGGGTGGTTTCCTTTGTTTTTCTGAGGTACAGAGCAGAGCACAATGTCATCCCGCCCCCTCCTCCCCCTTCACTTATCAGTTATTTGCCTATATACGCACGTGAGATGAATTGAAATGCGCTAAAAAATGTAAAATTGTCGAATGGAATGTTGATACGAGTTTCAAAAACCAGTTTTAGCGTATTGTGACCACTTCTCCCCCTTTGTGGATCTTAGCCCCCCCCAATCGGTTTTTGACCAATATATCGAAAAGTATTGAGTCCAGCTCAAAAATTGTTAGGACGAATGCGGCTCTACATCTAATTTCTCATCAGATGACCCATTGATCAATTTTCAGGTCCCAAGGGGGTTGGACCTACCCCTTCTGACCTCTCACCATTCAATTATTTGCCAGTATACGTATATGAGGGGAATTGAAATTTACTAAAAAAAAATGTAAAAATGTCGAATGGAAAGTTAATACGAGTTTTAAACGTATCGTGAACATTTCTCCCCCTTTTTGTTTTACAAGCCCTCAAAACTTTTTCGTACTTCTGAAGTGGAGTGAACCTAAATCATCGAATACCTATGTACCTTCTCGTTCCTATACTTTTCAAGTCTGTGTGTATGAAATTTCCAATTCAATCGCCAATAGGCAAAGTAAAAATTTGAGAGTAGGTAATTTTATAAGTTAGATGCATTAAAAAATTTCAAAATTTTATTGTAAATTCAATTAATGAACAATGGAAACGGGTAGCGAGAGAGAGGTAGGCGATGCAGCATCGTGTCCCTAGTTTAATTCTGAACCAAAATGCCAAGTTTCGCTATGCTTATGCGATATGCCAATGTTTCAAGTGTGTTAGAATGAATGGTACTTTTGGAAGTAGGTTGGTGGAGCGAGCAATGAATTCTTTGAGCATTCACAGCGCTTATTTCACACCAATTTTTGAAAATCTGAGCTTCTAAACAGTGGTACTGACTCTCGGAGAATTGCAATTTTGGTTCAGGATTGAACATAGAACACAATACTGTATCTCCCATATCTCTGCTGTTACTTGTAGGTATCAAAGTGATGGGTTTGGAGGAGTTGATTTTTGGTAGCCCCTCGTAGGGAAAAAATCTGAGATCTGGTCACAAGGTGAGCTTTCTCAGGTTTGGGTACGATTTCGAATCTGTACATACGAGAAGGTATTTTTCAGCCCAAAATTTTTCAAAAACTCAGTTGAGCTACAGACAATTTCTGAAGTTGCAGCCCAATCGCACTTTTTGATCATTTCCGCGAAATTCCATTCGTCATTTTTACATTTTTTTTAGTAAATTTCAATTCCCCTCATATACGTATACTGGCAAATAATTGAATGGTGAGAGGTCAGAAGGGGTAGGTCCAACCCCCTTGGGACCTGAAAATTGATCAATGGGTCATCTGATGAGAAATTAGGTGTAGAGCCGCATTCGTCCTAACAATTTTTGAGCTGGACTCAATACTTTTCGATATATTGGTCAAAAACCGATTGGGGGGGGGCTAAGATCCACAAAGGGGGAGAAGTGGTCACAATACGCTAAAACTGGTTTTTGAAACTCGTATCAACATTCCATTCGACAATTTTACATTTTTTAGTGCATTTCAATTCATCTCACATGCGTATATAGGCAAATAACTGATAAGTGAAGGGGGAGGAGGGGGCGGGATGACATTGTGCTCCGCTCTGTACCTCAGAAAAACAAAGGAAACCACCCCCGTACCATTTTGGAACGATTGAAGGTACTACAATCAATATTACCCATCAACATTATGGCGACCGATTTTGGGGGGCTAAGATCCACAATTTAGGGGAAAGCTCACCCGGGACCGCAAGGGACTCCTCGGATTCGTTTTCAGGCCATCAAAATGGACCAGTATACCAAAAATCAGCTTGCCACCTACAGATTCACGATACCCCCTATTTTTTTGCTTAAGTTACTGGACTATTGTTACATCACGTTTTTTGACGTTCCAACCCCCTCAGCTCGGCCCCTATCAATGCTAAGAAAAAAATGACACATTTTTGAAATCGTCGTAAAATTTCGCAACTTTTTATCTGGACTAGTTTTTGATTGCTAAATTTATTTACTGACAATATTCGTTTGAATGCGAGACTTTAAAAATTTGGAATACAAAAGTTCAACTTTGGGAACCACTGAAATGTGAGGTATCACTAAATGAGAACGGTCATGGGTAGATATTTCAAGAGTGATCCAATACGAGTTATTTGAGACCACAAGCACCCCCTACCCCCTTTTGGTCAGGATTTATGGACCAAAATAGAAGACAACGAAGGTGCTCAATTTTCACAACTTTGGGAACCCCTGGATCGGTTTTGCAATTCGATCTCAAAAATGTAATGGTGGTTTCGGGGTCGGGAAATGATCCTCTTTCGAGGAAATATCGCGAAAAAAGTATATCTTTCCGGTCCCATTGTTTTGATAATTTTCACTTTGGTACCCCTACTATCAGTAAGATTATGCTTAAAAACCTTCCAACAAATACCTTAACTAGCTTCAAAACACTTTTCAACTCTTGCCTTTGAATTGGTTACTTTCTGAACACCTGGAAAATTGCCAAAGTAATTGTGCTATGCAAAAAAGAATCTCCTTCTTTGTCTCCTAATGATTATAGACCTATCAGTCTTCTCTCTTCTCTATCCAAAATCCCTGAAAAAATCATTCGTAAACGTCTTTTGGACTTTCTGAAAATGGAACAGATTTTGCCATCTTTTCAGTATGGTATGCGTAATAAAATGAGCACAGTTCATCAGTTGCATCGAATGGTACAACTTATTAACAATGGCTACAAAAAGAAGCAATTCACAACTGCAGCTTTTATAGACATCAAAAAGGCCTTTGACTCTGTATGGCATTGCGGTTTAATTCACAAATTGGTTACAATCGAAACACCCCCTTTTCTACATAAAATCATTTCTACCTTCCTTCAAAATAGGAAATTTTATGTTCAAATCGACGATGAAAGCTCTTTGCTTTGAGAAATCAGCTAAGGTGTACCTACCGCAAGGCGCTGTATTGAGACCAACATTGTTCATCTTATAATGCTATGATATTATTGATATTCCTAAACCAGCATAATGAAATAGCAATGTTTGCTGATGATACGTGTTTACTCAGCCAAAATAAGGATCTTCTAATTGCTCGTAATAAACTTCAAGCTGGTATCGATGAATTGGAACCATGGTTTGAACACTGGAAACTTAAGCTAAATCCTCTTAAAAGTGAAATGAAAATCTTCACACTTCGCAAAATTTCACTGACTCCAGAAATCGTAATCGATAACACTGTGGTACCATGCAATACATCAACAGTTGAATATGTCGGCATACACTTGGACCAGAAACTATCTCTCAAAAACCACATCATTCTCAAATCAGGCGATGCCTACCTCAAACTACGTAAACTATACCCCTTATTGAATTGTCATTCCAGATTGTCTACATCTTGTAGTCTACTTCTTTACAGAAGTCTCATCCGTAGATCATTCACATATGCAGCACCAATATGGATAACAGCTTCAAAAACTAACAAACATAAGCTACAAATTATACAAAACAAAGTTCTGCAAATCATTACAAACGCACCATGGTTCCTCCAAAACAATCAGTTACATAATGAACTGCAAATAGAATCAATCGACTTATTCTCTGAAAGACTTACTGAAAAATACCTATTCACGCTGGAATCGCTTGATGACTTTGAATTCCTACTTAGCAAAAATCTTATAAATCGTGTCTTAAAACACGTAAAAATCCTCAAGATCTTTTTTGATGCAATAAAATAATAATTCTTTCAAATCGTTATATTCGTAGGTTTTTATAAAAATTGTTGCCTACCCTCTTAAGTATCACGTTATTGTATAAAAATTGATCCCTTCGTGTATAGCGTTTAGACGCTGAGCCAAATAAAGACATAACTACTTTTCTCTCTCAAAAAAAAAATTAGATCATGCTAGGAACGCTTTCCTACGTGTTCAAAAATGAGAAAAATTTTAAAAATGGAAATTATGAAGTTTTTTACACGCGAATTTTGGATTTGGTCAATCCTCATCTACAGAACACTACTCGATAGTTTTAATACACCCTTCCCCCACCCGTAATGAATAAGTGGAACTTAATTCTAAAGCCTTTATAAAAATGAGAAAAATACAAACAACGAAATTCTCATGTTTTTATACTTATGTATAGGTATCTATTCTAATTCTGTAGATTTGGTACATGGAAATTGGAAAGGATAGGAAAGAAATAAAACCCGAGTCCTCAGATCGAAATTCAAAAAAAATAGGTAAGTACCTACTACCTTTCTTTCTTATTATTTTGGTTCTTTATGATTCTTATCAAATTTGGGAGTCTCCAAAACATAAGGAAGATGATCAACATTGTTCGGGAACCGAGGGATTTTTTTTTCGAAAAAGGAGTTGGAGTTTGACCAAAAATGGGAAAATTTTCCACAAAATCTTTTCTTCTTCATTTTTTTACATAATTATTTTTGATTTTTGTTTTCTTGAATAAAGGGGGCCCAAAAGTCCATACAAAAAGAGTAGCATTTTTGGGGGGGATTAAGAAACGGTTTTTTTTGGAAGATGATTATTTAGAAGAATCCTGGTTCAGAAATGGGAAATTTAAAAAAAAATCATTAACCCTGATTGTTTTTTTTTTTTTTTTGATGTTTCACAACTTGGGGATCTCTGCGTACAAAGGATTATTTTAGAAAATTCTAACTCATTTAGAAAATACAGAAAATGAAAAAAAAAACTTTTTAAGGTACCCCAGGTAACTCACCGCAATATCATCGTACTTTTTCAAAAGTAGAATAGGGTAGGGACCTAACCAAAAAAACAAGCGATCATGTGGTGACATTATTTTCTCCACTTTACCCAGTAAATCTGAAAGCAAATTCCAATATTAAGTAGGTAAACAATTTATTTTGATTTTACAAGGGAACCTTATCAACTCAACAGCTCCGATTTGGCTAATATTTGACTCAGTGAAAGTTCACGTCACCAACACCGCGGAATCCAATTTTTAGACTGGAAAAAAGAACAATTTTTGCACCCATGAGTTGATTACACCGCCTTCTGGAGCAATTCCAGTGTGCTGGAGAAACCCCTGTTCCTGCGGGAGGCTCCAGATCGTCTTGAAAATGGTCGTAATCGATTCGTGTGCTCAACTTTAGTGATCCAACCCTAATTTCAGATTTTCGTCTCGTGGTTTTACCTACCATTTTTATGAAAACCTCTCCAGTACCACGACGGCCTATTGCCATTTTCAAAATTAGGTACGCTAAAATGTGAAAAATTAACTTCGGCAGCTGAAAATTTACTCCTGACGTTTCAGTGAGCCAAATTTGAGCCAAACCGGAGATGGTTCAGGTTCCCTTGTTAGGTATCTCAAAATAATGTCCTTTTGAGCGTATACAATTCAACCATCTACAATCTACATACATAAGAAAAATATTGAAGGATTTACCATTTAGAGAACCGTACACCATGTACAAGTTTCCAATCAACGGATACGTCGGATACGATGGAAATTTCTTCAATAACGTGCAAAATCTTTGATTTTTAAATTTATCAATAAGTTTTATTAAAAATACTACGAAAATTAAACTCGCGAATAGTATTAGCAACATTGTTGCACTTGAATGTACGAAATCACTCGCGATCTCAAACTCGAAGAAGGGATGAATCGAACAAATGCACCTCAAACACTTGGGCCTGACTGAACAAACTAAGATTATAAATCTGAATGCGACAACCTAAATCTACGTAGGCCTGTAAACTGTTTCCAAAAGTACCCAATGGAAAATGTCTATTCCTCTATAACATGTAGAGCAACGCATACCTACTTAATTAACTGTACGAATATAAGATTTATTTAATGTATTCTTCCGGGTAACTGGGACATAAATTGAGCTATGATATCTTCGATTTGCATTTTAATATTTAAAATAGGCCTGAAAAAACTTCATTGGAATTACGTTATGGCTGTTTTCATGCGAATAACGCGCTTTTAGGGTACCTCTACCTATCTACTGCGTAGTACTTATTTATCAGTTTAACATTTTTTAAAGAAAAAAAAACTACCGAAAATTTACAAAAAAATAATCAAGAATGTAATAAAATTCTCTAAATTCAAATTAGGCCTAATTTAAATTTGCACACATTTTACTAAAAAAATTAACTCGATCTTGAATATTTTTCTCACTTTGCGATATGGTTGATACATCATTGGTCGAAGTAAGATATTTCGATAAAAATTAAAAATTCGTGTCTGGGTAGATGTTTTGATGGTTTTATAAAATTATACCATACTCGTATTTTGGGACACTTTAATACACTTTGCCCAATTTTTTTCTAATTCTGTACAGATTATGACCTTGGTGAAAAATCAGAAAATAATAAAAAGTCAATTTTTGAAAATCAAATGCGGGCCCTATCTGCGCCATGGTTTGGTTACATCTTACTTATTGTTCGAAAAAGGCTGATGAATCATGGTTGATGGTAGGATGTAAGTAAGTATAAAGGATTAAATTTTATGTTAATGAAGTTATATCTAAATTTGATTTAAATTTACAATTTAATTGAGTAAATTAAAAGCAACAGAGGTGTAGTGTAGATATATTATTTTAACACAAGGTTTTATCTTTCGAATGAATTTTTCGATGTTGAGCAATTTCCAAGCTCTCGACCAGTCACGATGCTGAAGTAGAGGTAGTGTTTCAATCATGTTCTTATTGGTAATGCGAGCGAATACAGGACGTTTTAGGAATCTTCATGATTCTGACTCTTTCTTTTCGTGAATTTGATTGGAAAACCGATTGTACTCCTGACAAACAGATCTGCTTTCAAATGCTCTTTCGTCAATTCTTTAATATTGGTTGACAAATGATACTCTCGTAAGATGTACACCATTTGCGTTTTAATCGATAGGATAGCGTATCTAATTCCTGCAAATAAAATTAATTCGTGTGTAAGTTTATGTGGCTTACCTGTTACATAATTAATTACGTGTTTAAATTCAAATTACTCGATTTTTTTCTTTTCGAAAATTAACATACCTATACAAGATCGAGGACCGTATCCAAAGCTCATGAAGCTGTTTTTGGGTCGATTTTGCACCGCTTGTTCGTTGAAATTTTCCGGATCCCATTTTCGTGGATTTTCATACAAATCGGGGTCTTGATTGGCTAAGAATAGAAGTGGTACGACGAACGTATTGGCTGGTATGACCATATCATCTAAAATGAATACAGGTTAATCAAGTATTTAAGTATTAAGAGTGGATTAGTTGAGATGAGTGTGCTCGTGTCGAGGGGATGGGATCACGAGGGGAAATTCCTGAAAGTATGATTTTATGTACCTTTCAACATGCATTCTTTATGAGTACGTCTGGTGGTGACTATGGCATGAGAAAATACTCTAGATGTTTCCTTGATGCATTGCTCCATGTATTTCAAATCGTTGAATAAATGATCTGCGGCGAGAGTGTCGTTATCTGTAAATAGATCTTCGATTTCTTGGTAAACTTTTTGCTGTAAGATAGATAAATTGAACGATTTGAATTCGTTTTAATGAGACATGCTTTTTGCATAATTTCAAATCTGAATTATGTGCACGATTGATATAGTTTATCTTATTAGGTGTGAATTTAAAATTACTACCTGAATATCCTGATGAATGGCCAACATGAGCAACGAGAAACAAAGATTCAGTCCTGTAGTTTCGATTGCCTGAAAACATATTCACATATTGTTGAAAACTATCAATATCACATGTTGATACTTAACAGCGAAAAAATTCACTATAAAATTTTTTTAACTGAGTATCTCAATTGACAGAAAAAATTGCAACTGGACAATCTTAAATCGAAAGAACATCCAAAAATACATCACCATCCAAAATGTAGACACTAAAGTGCGTTTTTTGATTTTTGTCAACTTTAAAAAATCTAATCTGGATGAAAAAAATCAGCATTTTGCTAAATTGACCTAGAAAACTAACTAAAGTAAGGGTAAGGAGCCCCAAATCCGACCACTTTTAGTAAAACTGCCACCGATCGAAGACTATTTCACTTCAGATCATGGGAAATGGCTTAAAAGATAGGTTGAACCTTCCCCTAACTCATACCAAAATTTTGGCGTAAACGAATAATTCTTTATATTTTTTTTGAATTTTTTCCCGCAATGTCTCAAAAATGATTTTTCAAATTTTGGTGCCCTAATCCCAACCACCTTCAAAAGTTAGGTACCCTAATTCCGACCACATTTGAAAGTGCAGCAACCAATAAAATACTATTTCACATGAAAATACAGTAAGTGGCTTAAAAGATAGATTGAACCTTCCCCCAACTCATATTAAAATTTTGGGGTTATAGAATAATTCTTTATGGCTTTTTGGAATTTTCTTCTGAGGCACCTCAAGAATGACTGAATTTGGTACCCTAATCCCGACCACCCCGACTGAATTTACATGATCTGATTGGTGGTCTGGATTAGGGGACCCATACCATTTTACACTTACGTGAAAATTTTTTATACATACCTTTGATGGATTAAAAAAGCGGCTATATCATCGGAATCTTCAGTCAATAACCATTACAAAACGTATTTAAAACCATAAAATTATTCAAAACTAATTAGAAAATTTTGGCGACGAAAAATGTTGAAAAACAATTTTTTGAACATGGAATTTCTTCAACTTGGATTTATTTCGCGAGGTTTGGCTCTACAGCGGCCGGGTATGTCTCAAATTAATCGTCTGTGATAGAGGAACACGTTTATACCATTTTCCAATAGGTAGCGCTAAGAACAGACGAGATATAAAGGGTGGTCGGGATTAGGCACTGGTCGGAATTGGGCGTCCTTACCCTTACTGTTATTACCTAGGTACGTTATTACGTTCTTTTTGAGGATCTGGAATTTCTAAAATATGTCTGGAGGCCTCAGAACGATTTGGAATCATTCTTTGACTATTTTGGGTAAAATTTTATGGAAATTTTAATATTTTTAAATCTCCCGGAGGCTTCTGAACTGCTTGAAATGAATTGAAACCGTTTCCAATCAATTCTAAGGATCGAAACTAGAAAGGACACTTATCAAATTTCAGCTTTCTGGTTTAATTTTGTAAAATTTTGATTTTTCCCTCCACGTATTTTTAGGACAAATTTTTGTTTTTTAAATGTTCACCAAAGATCAAAAAATGTGCTTTAACGTCTCACAAACCAGATTGAAGGAGTTGTTCCAAATCTTAGTTATTCACTATTATACATTTTCAATTTTTTCATCCATGTTTGAGATTATCTTGTAAAACTTTAAAATTCTAAACTTATTTTAGATAAATTATATTAAATCTAGTTATGTACTCACTGTTAAAATAATGTGTGTTAATTCATCTCTCATTCGAATTTCTGTGAACGACGATTCCAATAAGCCTCCTTTGATAAGTTGGTCGATTATTGCTTTAGATGACTGAACTGCAAAAGTAATTTGAAATTTGAATTAGGTATTAAACCTACGTATTAGTACCATTGTATCGAGATCTCAACAATTTATCTTTATCACTTATCATACCATTTTCTGATGCATTTTCTTGGTTTTTGATTTCATTGAGTTTATCTTGTAATATCTAAAAGTTGAAGGAAAAATTATTAGAATAATGAATTTAACCGCAATGAAAATGCCCTACTTTTTACCAACATTTTTTTTGTCTGGGTGGTAGACACCCCCCCCCATCATATTGAACATTTTTTATTATAGAAGTATGTAATTGAATTGCATATAGGTAGGCTACTTATTTGACTTAGGTAACGATTAATAATAGTTAGGTATGAGTAATGAGTATACTACCTTAGTAGGCAAAGCGTGGAACTGATGAATAAACTTGGATTTTCCAGTCAATTTTAGATATGCGTTGTATATCAAACGTGGCTGTAACCAAGGTGTTATCGCTTGTTTTGTTACACTTTGAGCTGCCCTGAAATTCACCAGGTACTAGTAAATACATAATAATTTTACTTTTAGGCGAGTCTTCCTCTCTTAATCTTATTTCTTAATTTATTATTTTTTGAGAAAAATCACTAAAAATTTACAAAAATTCCAATTTTTATTTCAAGCCATTCTAGAGCACTTGCCAAGTTTTCCAAAAATTCCATTTGTAAGAAATTTTAAGAGGAAAGTTCTGTTGATCTCAGAGAAAAGCACGAAGCACTGTAAATTTTTAGTTTTACTTACTCTATCAACGCGTCACTGAATTCTTTTCCTTTTTCCTCCGTTCCTTGCATTGCTACGCCCATTGTGATTTCTGAAATGAAATTATATCTTATCCGGTTAGTAAGTAATGCAAAGAAGAAGAGCTGAAATTTTTTTAAAATTAGGTAACATTAACCATTTTGCTGTCCTTTGACGTAGGACGTAGGACCCTTCCTTCCTCTCCCCTTTATACACAAACAATATGCTGAAATAATGAAGTAAGAACACATTACACGTTCTATATCATCTCACCTACGATACTGTCAACATTTGCCTTTATCACGTCTTCCCAAATATTTATAATTTCACCGGAATCTGCTGATGTTTCAAATCTGTCTACTAAAGCTGATGAATTTTTTTTGAAGATAGTTACGTATTTTGAAAGCATTTCTGTACTGAAAGCAGGTACTAAAACTCTCCTCGATATTTTCCAATCATCGTCTGCAAAATTATGTATTCAAACTTTTATAAAACAAATCACCTCACATCGATGGTGAGTTGGGAATTGGAAAATCTTACAATTAGCATTTAATATTCCAGTTCCTATCCATTGTTCTCCAAACCCAAGCATATCGCGGTGTTGAGTCTGAGTTAATACAGTCTGTGAAAAATATTAAAATATAGATGTATTTGAATAGAGTTGTTGCAAAGATCACGAAGGGAGAGGTTGATTTCCAGCTTTTAAACATTTTATAGATCGAGATAGTTAGGTAGCTCTATTTTTATGCTCGTGAAAAAATTTTCACGATTTCTCACTCCAACTCCCTAGCGTTTTTGGCTCTTGTGAAAAAAAATTTGAAAATGTTGTTCTCAATTTAGAAATGGGTGTTCCGGGGTAAAATAAGTGAAACGCCTCTGTCCTCACATTTTTGAAATTTTTATGAAAAATTGTCGGCAACCTGGGTCATTCCATGTCAACTCACCCAACGTTTTTGAGTCATGTCTTTCGATTTCGCTCAAATTTTGTTTACAATATATACCCACCCAGTAAGTAAGAACCCCGCGATTAGTTTGGCCCCAGCCCCCTCAGGGGGCGAGTGGGGGGATTCCATTATTTTCACATTGTCTCGAGGTACTCAACATCAGCAGCCCATTCCTCCAAAACTATGATACTTTGATCAAAACTAATTTCACAGTTCAAAAAGGCATTGCATTTAAAACTTTTCAAACATTTTGAAATTTTCAAAAGTTGAAAGTTGAACTTTCAAATTGAATGTTCAAATTTCAAAATAGCGCTGTAATCGAGAGCTACCATTTACAATTTTGAAAAAATTTCCATAGATGTACCTTTTAATGCTTTTTTGAAATTTTTAAGTTTCGAGATGGGGTCTCTCAATGGAGGGGGAGCACCCCCACCCCCACTTTTTGGGCAAAACTTTCTAAAGAAAATCTGGGGCATGTGATATATCGAATTCTATGTTTTTGGTGACGCTAAACACGAATATGACGTCAGATTTTTGATATGACCTCATCCACGACCCCCAGCATCTCCCCAAAGGGGGTTAAAGTTCAAAAAAGTGGTTTGTTCGTGTGACACATAGAATGGCATGTTTTTGGTGACGCTGAACACGAATATGACGTCTGATTTTTGATTGGACCCCATCCAAGGCCCCCAACCATTTTTTTGGACTTTTACCTATTGGGGGAGGTTCTGGGGGCCATGGGTGAAGTTGATTCGAAAAACTGAGGCAATATTCGTGTTCTGCGATATCGAAAACGTACTATTTCATGTGTCACACGAATGTAACCATTTTTTAGGGGGGGTCACCCCCTTTGGGGAGGTGCTGGGGGCTGTGGACGGATCCTATCCAAAATCTGACGTCATATTCTTGTTCAGCGTCACCAAAAACATAGAATTCGATACATCACATGCCCCAGATTTTCTTTCGAAAGTTTTGCTCAAAAAGTGGGGGTGGGGGTTCTCCCCCCCCATTGAGAGACTCCATCTCGAAACTTGAAAATTTCAAAAAAGCATTAAAAGGTACATCTATGGAAATTTTTTCACAATTTTAAATGGTAGCTCTCACTTACAGCGCCATTTTGAAATTTGAACATTCAATTGAAAGTTCATCTTTCAACTTTTGAAAATTTCAAAATTCTTAAAAAGCTTTAAATACAATGCCCTTTCGAACTGTGAAGTCAGTTTTGATCAAAGTATCATACTTTTGGAGGAATGAGCTGCTAAAGTTGAGTACCTCGAGACAATGTGAAAATAATGGAAGCCCTCCCACCCACCCCCTGAGGGGGCTGGGACCAAACCAATTGCGGGCTTCTCACTTACTGGGTGGGTATATATTGTAAACAAAATTTGAGCGAAATCGAAAGACATGACTTTCAAAATCGCCTTTTTTTGGTTGAGTTGACATGGAATGACCCACCTTTAAAAAAAAAGGTCGAAACCAAAAAAAATCCCCCTTCGCCCCCTTGCCCATAATGGCGGAAAATGCCTTTTTCGGGAAAGAACCTCATATTTCAACGAGCTTTAAATAAAAAATGCTGAATGGTCAATTTTTGGGCAACCCCCTCCCTCAATGTGACCCTTAGGAGCGCCCAACTGGAAATCCAACTTCGTATTCGTGTTCAGCGGGTTCAATTCATATGATAACGATACCCATATCGTAAATCTTCTTTCATCCCCAAAATTGGGGTGAGGGGGTTGCCTATAGCCCCAAAATTGGGGTTTCGAGAAGTTGTAAATTTGAAAAAATGCACGTGGCTATAGACTCATGTACCCTCTATGTATTTTGGGTAAATTCAAAATTTTGTTCTCAAAACTCGTTGATAATGATTCCACCCCCCCCCCCCCCCCGTAAAAGGCGTTTCATTGTGAGCAAGGGGGCGAGGTGGGGAAATTTTTTCGGCTTAGACATTTTTGTTAAGGTATCCGACAATTTTTCATCAAAATTTCAAAAATCTTAAAATTCTTCTATTTGGTCCATCCTCTTCTAGAGAACACTGCTCGACAGTTTTGACATCCCCTTCCCCCTCCTATTACGAAGAAGTGGATTTTAATTCACAAGCCCTTGAAAATGAGAAAAATCCAAGAAAATTGAGATTTTTATGTTTCTACAAATTCTAATTCTTTAGATTTAGTAGGTACATTGAAAGCAAGCATTGTTTTTTTTCCCTGGATAGTAAAAAGTGAACCTCGAGTCTCAAGATATAAATTTTTAAAAAAATTACCTTTTTTATTAGCTAATTACCTAGAGGATAATTTTTTTCTGAAAAAAGAACTGGAGTCTGAAGTCTGGCCAAAATGGAAAATTGTCATAAAATTCTTGCCTTCTTTAATTTCTTATCAATTTTTGATTTTTTTTACATAGATGGTCCATGCAAAAAGAGCAAGATTTTTTTGAGGGACCCAGGAATGTGTGTGTGTGTTTTTGGGGGGGGGAGAGGATTTAGTCTATTTAGGAGAATTCTGGCTCAGAAATGTGAATTTGATTACTTTAATTTTTTTATTTGATTTTTTTTTTGAAAATAAGATTAGGCCTAATTATTTAAAAAAATTTTAACCCAGAATTTTTTTGATGGATTCATTTTCAACTTGATGTGCCCAAAATGAAAAATTGCAGAATTATTTTCTAATAAAATCCAACAGCTTTGGGGAGTGGGAGCACAAAAAAGCGAAACTTTGAGATGTTGACCTATGTTTTATTAAATTTTAAGAAAATAATACTGAAAATAAACAAACTTGAGATATCAAGCTAACTCACCGCAATATCGTCGTACTTTTTCAAAAATAGAACAGGGAACGGACCTAACCAAAAAAAGACGCGATCATGCGTTTGCATTATTTTCTCGAAATTTCCCAGTAAATCTGAAAGCAAATTCCAGTAGTAAACAACGATTTGACGAGGTTCAGTTTCCCCTCAAAATCATATCCTTTTGAGCGTGCACAGCCATCAAATAGAAAAATATTAAGACAATTTACCATTAAGAGAACCGGTCAACATGTTCAAGTTTCCAATCAACGGATACGTCGGATACGATGGAAATTTCTTCAATAAAGTATAAAACCTTTGATTTTTAAATTTATCGATTAATTTCATTAAAAATAATACGAAAACTAAACTCGCGAGTAGTATTAGCAACATTGTTGTAGTTTTATGTACGAAATCACTCGCGATCTTAAACCCTAAGAAGGTATGTATGTAGGTATGAATCGAACAAAATGCACCTTAAACACTAATTTGATAATTGACTGGACAACCTGAGATTATAAATTTGATTTGGGAAACCGCGAGTAGATTTTAATCGCTCATGGGTTGGCCCAAACAGACGTAGTAGGAGTACGATTTGAAAAAGTATAATCTATCTAGCATCATAAAAATGAGTAAATGCTAATATTACGATCTTACGTATATTTCTTAGGAGACGACTGACGATTCATCCATAAACCAGAATGTAATTTCCCGAACGTTGATACCTCATACTTCTTCTTAGAAATTCTTTTTCGGTACCATATACCTGGACCTACACTAATATCGACTTTTTTCACACGCCTTCGGAGTTGGAAGTTGAGATTACGCTCTAAATTCATAAATTACTCACACGTATACTTGCCAATTTTGGTGCGTTGAAATGATGAAACGAGTACGTAGTTCGTTTGGTAAACAAAATTTTAAAAATAAAAGAAGACACGAGGTGCGATATAAGTATTTTATTGATTTTGTACTACATATAAACAGGTGCATACCTAATTAGCACGTTATTGATAATAATAGGTATAATAGCGATGAAACAGCATAAAACATTCAAAACAATATTTTGAAGTATCATCTCCAGACAGGTCGTAGACCTAGTGCAATTTCAGTGATTGAATCGAAAATGTTAATTTTTTATACTTACTCGTATAGAGGATGCGTTTTTTCATTTATGTAGTTTGGGAAAGTGTCCCTGAAATTACATTGAACGAAACCGGTTTGGTGTTGATTTTCGTTTAAACGCGAATTTTAGTCCATAGATCATCTGAAAAAGCGACCAGGATTCTCAAAATGGTGTGATAAGTATACTTACTTTTTCCGAGGAAATTACGAGTATAAATCGAAGAAAAAATAATTTGGTTTTTCTCCGTTTGGGGGGGGGGGGGTTCGAAGTCATGTAGGAAGATGATAATTTAATCGGCGAATTTTTAGATCATACGTACCTTGGATCAATTCCCACTGGGATTATACGCGTACTTATCTACTTGATTATTTAATACCAGATTTATTTATTCCAAGGTGGTAGGTATGTATTTTGCCGAATAATTGGTCCATAAAATGAGCCATTTTATGTTCGATTTGCGTTTAAATTTAAACATAGGCCTGAAAAAACTTTATCGGAACTACATGACTGTTTTATGATGAATAAAGCGCTTTGGGCTACTACGTATATGTTTTTACTTTTTATTCATCAGTTTACAATCAAAAAAAGCCGCCAAACATTTGCAAAAAATAATCGAGAATGTAAAGAGAAGCTCCAAATTCAAATTAAAGCTAATTTAAATTTGCAAATTTTTTTCTAAAAAATTAATTTCGTATATTTTTTCCTCTATGCGGTGGTCGATAATACTTGATGGAAAATTTTAAAATTATTCGATCATTTGATCCAAGTAATTCATTTTTATAAAAATGAATAATTCGTGTCTGGATACCATTTGTAATCCACTAGATCAGAAAATAATAAATCATCAATTTTTAAAAATCGAATAAGAGGCCAAAAATTGAAAAAAAATATAATTTTTATCTTTATCTAGAAAGCTGAAATTTGGTAAATTTCTCATTTTCAACTCCCAAATCGATTGGAAACGGTTTCAACCAGTTTTGAGCAGTTCTTGAGCCTCCAACAGATTTTTGAAACTCGAAATTCCCACAAAATTCCATCAAATTGGAGTTGTAAAGCTGAAATTTATTCTAAAAACTAATTTCAATACGCTACGAAGTACTGAAGGTGAATTTCAAGTCGTTTTGGAGCCTCCAGCGACTTTTTGAAAATTCCTGAAGCCTCCAGCAGATTTTTGAAACTTTAAATTTTCACAAAATTTCATCAAATGGAGAGGGAAAGCTGAAATTTACTGTACACTCCAATTTTAACACCCTCTGAAGACGACTTCAGGTGGGTTCAAGTCATTTTAGAGCCTCCAGCGACTTTTTTGAAAATTACCGGAGCCTCCAGTAGATTTTTGAAACTTCAAATTTCCCCAAAATTTCATCAAACTGAGATGGAGAGTCGAAATCCAACTAATTTCAATACGATACGAAGTTGACTACCGGTGGATATCAAGTCGTTTTGGAGCCTCCAGCAACTTTTTGAAAATTCCTGAAGCCTCCAGCAGATTTTTGAAACTTGAAATTTCCCCAACATTAATTTATCAAATGGAGAAGGCAAGCTGAAATTTAGTTCGCAGACTACATGGTGGTTTCAAATGGTTTTGAAGCTTCCAGGTACATTTAGGAAATTTTAATTTTCCAAAAAACGCCATACAACCTTTCAAAAAGTCGCTGGAGGCTCCAAAACGACTTGATATCCACCAGTAGTCGACTTCGTAGTGTATTGAAATTAGTTTGCAGAATGAATTTCGACTCTCCATCTCAGTTTGATGAAATTTTGGGGAAATTTCAAGTTTCAAAGATCTACTGGAGGCTCCAGGAATTTTCAAAAAAGTCGCTGGAGGCTCTAAAATGACTCGAACCCACCTGAAGTCGTCTTCAGAGGGTGTTAAAATTGGAGTGTAGAGTAAATTTCAGCTTTCCATCTCCATTTGATGAAATTTTGTGAAAATTTAAAGTTTCAAAAATCTGCTGGAGGCTTCAGGAATTTTCAAAAAGTCGCTGGAGGCTCCAAAACGACTCGAAATTCACCTGCAGTACTTCGTTTGCTTTAAAATGTTCCTTAGGATGTCCCATTTAAGAAAAAATTTGTCCCAGCGGATCTGCGGGGTGGGGGGGTGCAATTACTCCTATTTTCATATGCCGGACTAGAACTGGTAGAAACCTGTTTTGGAAAATTGGTACCTAGGTGATTGGCCAAGTTGGTCACAAACAAGCATCAATCGCGTTTACACGATCTATTAAACATGATTTGTACAGTTTTTATAATAACTGTTTTCAGAATCATTTCTTGGTTCAAATGTAACAAATTAGACACAAAAAAAAATGCAAGCGGAAAATTGTAAATTTATTTGTCAAACAATTTTTGGAGTAGAAAATATGTGGAGAGGATACCTGATTTTTTTCAAAACTTAATAAGTCAAAATGAGTGTAAAATTCGGTTTTGAAAATTTTTTTAAAATTAATATATTCTTTCTTTTAAAGACCTCAAAAAAGAT
Organism: Planococcus citri; assembly: GCF_950023065.1. Taxonomy (NCBI): domain Eukaryota; kingdom Metazoa; phylum Arthropoda; class Insecta; order Hemiptera; family Pseudococcidae; genus Planococcus; species Planococcus citri. Next base: position 2,998,112 of record NC_088677.1, on the reverse strand, counting down.
CTGTTTCGTAAATTCATATCGTGAACATCTTCAGAAAAATTTCAAATTGATTTAAAGAAAATAATTATAAAAAGCTTGGTCTTTATCAACTTATATCTAATCCTTGAAATTATTTCAATTTTTTTTAGGAGTTTTTAGATAAACAAAAATAAAAACAAAATGATATTTTTTCAATTCTTTCAATTTTTATTTTTTAAACCACATTTTCAACACTTTTGAACGCTAAAAAAAAAAAAACTTTCAGTACCTACCGAAGAGAAATGTAATACAAAGAATACTCAGCCATTTAAATATTTCAAAAATAGAATTTTTTAAACTACGAAATAGTAAAAATGATTTTTTTTTTTATTTAAGGTGTTTATAATTGCAACTGAATATCCAATTCAACAGGTAAACGTTTTCAAATTTTGTTTCAAAATACTTATTTAGACAAGTATTTTAATTCAAAATTATAATTTTTGTTTTGAGATTTCTGAAACAATTTTTTTTTTTTTAATAAAATTTTGATTATTTAAATCACGTTTTTCTGCATTTAAAAAATATGAATTTCAAGTATATCGACGAATAAATGTGTACCTTTCATGAAATTTTAACCAAAAATTCAGTCAATTTTTCTCTCAAATTTCTTCATTTCTGAATAATTTTATTGGCAAACATTTTTAAAACTTTTCACATCCACACAAGTGCAAAATTTAAAAACTTTGGTTGCCAATTTTTTATATGTATTATTATCCCAGAATTTCACATGCTTAGTCTAAGTAATTTTACAAATCAAATGGAACCTGACAATCGATTTTTAAGATCTAAAATGTATGCAAATGAAGCGAAATTCATTTTGAAAAATTGAAAAAATAACGTTCGAATGTGTGCATTGGGTGGGCTCAAAAATCTTTTTGAATAATCAAAACGAGGCAATTCGTTAAAATTCCAGCACGATTGTCTCAAAATTTATCCAATTTTACTGACATTCCTCGAAAAATAAACTAGTCACTGAGGCTCATGATAAACAGAATTTTACACCTTGGATTACAAATACCGAGTATAAATTCGAGGATACAAATGAGGCGGTGTCGGATTTTTGAACACTCTTTCTCCATCTTGCTCGAAATAAATATAAGGTTGGCAATATACGCAACTCCATTGTAAAGATTGGCATAAGTTGGCGGTAAATTGACTGGCACAAGTACAAATGAGGAGCTTGTAACCGTTATTTTTGGCCACTTCGGTACCGTGTTGAAATAACGCCCTCATAATGCCTTTTCTTCGAGCTGTTGGTAACACTGCGGCGACATGAAATTCTATTCCTTTGTCGTTTTGGCTGACTTCGAGGATTTTGGCTCCTAGTTCCATCGTTTCGTAAAATTTCAAAACCTGATGAGGTAAAACAACAATAAAATTAGGTAAGTAAGTACAGGGGAATTTTTCCAAAATTTAAATAAAGTTTATTGAACAAAATATTGGAGAGTTGAATCTAAGACTACAGGTATAGGTAGAGGTAAATTAGGTAGGAATGTTTACTTTCAAGAAATACTCCGACGAGCATGTTTCCATCTCTTTTCTTCGATCAGAGTAAGTGTCTCGATTAACTTCTCCCATTAGTAGAATCCCTAAAATCACCCCATCGTCGTCGACAGCAGCATACGAATATCCTTCATCGATGATACCGAGTTCGTGCTCGTCTTGACTAGGATCAGCTTTCTTGACATTCATCGCATTCAAAATAGGATCATCTGGATAGTAAGCCACGTGTAAAAAGGCGCCAATTCTTTGTTTATCATCCGGCGTAACTCGAATAATTTGGAAATTAAAATTTGCCATCGTTGATGGTCGAAACAGCAATATCCTATCGCGTTGTATGGAAAATGTACCATGAAAATTATTATTGATAAGATTAGGTACTGAGAATTCTAAATCAAACTCACTTTTATTCAAATTAATATGAAACTGTATCCACGGTTACGTTGTATTCACTTTTAAGTTTTAATAGTGGATATTTCTACCATTGGCTTTGACACACAAAAATCTAAACCGCTTAGCTTTTTTGAAGCAGGCAACTCGCATATTATTAAGACTTTAACAGTTCACCGAGACCGACTAACCGAACCGACTTCTTTGCTTATCATCGCCATTATTGATAGGCGACTCGAGACAGCATTGATGTGCCTTCGTATTAAGTAGGGTTTCTTATTGGTTTCACGTTTCAGATAGGAAACGTTGTATTATAGGTTTAGGCATCGCGTTTTCGCATATCTGTTTTTTTTAGTTTTTAAAAACCGGCTTGTGACCTATCAAAATGAATTAAAATTTCGCGAGAAAAACAAAAATGTCAGTGGTTTTCTCTTTTGGTCACTTCCAGACGATTTTGGCACTAAAATTGACAAAATTTCATCAAAATTGGAAAATCATTACGCAATTTGTTAATGTGGATTAAAATTTCGCGAAAAAAATAAAAATGTGAGTGGTTTTTTTAACACTAACCAAAAAAAAAAATTGAGATCCAAAATTTCATAGAGCAGGAAAATAACGTAAAAAAGCGAGGGCGAAAAGGAAAAAATTAGCACATAAATTTTTTCTTCGGGAATGTGTTCAGATGAACCCCTTGAACTACCAAAAAAAACCACACCTTCTACCCCTGGAGCTAACTTTTTCAGGGAGCTAAAACCGGTTCCTATTCACGTTTTTTGCGATTTACTCCGAAGATATTAGGTTTACGATAAAAACTACCATGACTAAAAATGTTCCCCTTCAAATTCTCGACAATTTGATACTACGCTCGATACCCATCCCTCAAGAAGGGTGTCTGAAAAAAGGGGTGGAAAGAGTAGGTGTTTCAAAAAGGTCAGTTCAATAAATTGATCAAGGTTACCACTTAATATGTAGCATTCGTTTTCGCTCAAATTTTTTTTACAAAGTCTATACTCACTCAACTATTAATTACACCACCATTGATTGGTCTTCAATTCTCCCCGGGGGTTGGTGGGAGGGGTGCTTAATTTTTCAAGTAACACACAACTGAATCATATATTTGAAAAACGAATCTGGACATGCGATATATCGGATAGTATGTTTTCGAGGTCGCTGAATACGAATACCAACTTATTTTTTGGGTCCAGTTCCTCAAAGCCCTTCTGTGCCCCAAAAAGGGGTTATAATTTTGAAAAATCGAGAAAAGTCGAGTGATATATCGAATGGTATGTTTCCGAGGTCGCTGAGTTCGAATATGAACTTATTTTTTGGGTCCAGTTCCTCAAAGCCCCTCTGTGCCTCAACAAGGGGGCTAAAATTTCAAAAAATCATCAAAAAGTCGAGTGATATATCGAATGGTATGTTTTGGAGCTCGCTGAGTACGAATATGAACTTACTTTTTGGGTCCCACCCCCTAATGTCTGTATGTGCCTCAAAAAAAAGGGACAAATTTCGAAAAATCATGAAAAGTCGAGTGATGTATCGAATCGAGGTGTTCGCTGAATAGGAATATGAACTTATTTTCTGCTTACAGTTCTTCAAAACCCATTTACGCCCTTCTATTCTAAATAGGATAAAATTTTGAAAAGTCACTGAAAATTGTGTAATACGAGTATATCGAATAGTATGTTTTCAAGATTGCTGAACACAAATTTTTAGAATCCAAAGCACAATGGTTCTCTGTCCCAAAAAAGTTCTTAACGACAAAACATGGTGTGATCTTTTTCTTTGAAGATTCTCACCATTATTTTAGAAATAATTCTGAAAATTCATCTCAAAAACACTGATAAGAGTAACTTTTGGAGGGAGGAGGGTAGAGGTGGTATTACCAAGGCGGTATTATCGGGATCGCTAGGGATTCCCAAAATGGCGTAATACAATACATATACTTTTCCTCAAGGAAATTATAAATCGCAGAAAAAATTTACAAATTTGGATCACGTCAAACCAATGCAGATATGCATTTAAAAAAATCTAATTCGATTTTTTTTTTGAATTCCAACGAGGTGATGAATCGTAGTAGGATGTACTCGTATATTGTAGGTAAAGGATTAAAGTTTATGTTAAAGAAGTTATATCTATATTTAATTTAAATTTACAATTTAATTGTGTAGATTAAAAGGGACAGAGTAGTGTAGATATTTTATTTTACAACAAGGTTTTATCTTTCGAATGAATTTTTCAATGTTGAGCAATTTCCAAGCTCTTGACCAGTCACGATGCTGAAGTAGAGGTAGTGTTTCAATGGTCTTCTTATTGGTAAGCGATCGAGCACAGGACATTTCAGAAATCTTCAGGATTCAGACTCTTTCTCTTCGTAAATTTGATAGGAAACCCGATTGTACTCCTTACAAACAGATCTGCTTTCACATGCTCTTTCGTCAATTCTTTGATGTTGGTTGACAAATGATAATTTCGTAAGATGTACACCATTTGCGTTTTAACCGAAAGCATAGTGTATCTAACTCCTACAAATAGAGAAAATTAATTCGTGTGTAAGTTTATATGGTCTACCTGCTACATAATTAATTACGTGTTTGAATTTAAATTACTCAATTTTTTTCTATTTGAAAATTAACATACCTATGCAAGATCGAGGACCGTATCCAAAGCTCATGAAGCTGATTTTTGGTCGATTTTGCACCGCCTGTTCGCTGAAATTATCCGGATCCCATTTTCGAGGATTTTCATACAAATCAGGGTCTTTACTGGCTAAGAATAGAAGTGGTACGACGAACGTATTGGCTGGGATGACCATGTTATCTAAGTACGATATGTAAAATGAATGAAAGTTTTAACAAAATAAGTAAGAGTGGATTGTTGAGACGAGTGCTGGTGTCGATGGGATGAGTTACCTTTTAATGTGCATTCTTTATGAGTACGTCTGCTGGTGACTACGACTTGAGAAAATACTCTAGATGTTTCCTTGATACATTGCTCCATGTATTTCAAACCGTTGAACAAATGATCTGCAGTGAGAGTGTCGTTGTCTTTAAATAACTCTTCGATTTCTTGGTGAACTTTTTGCTTTAACACAGATAAATCGAATGATTTGAATTCGTTTTAATAAGGCATATGCCTTTTGCATCATTTCAAAACTGAATTATGTAAGTTCACGATCAATTGTTTGGCTTATTGTTAGTTGGGTGTAAATTGAAAATAGACTAGGTACCTACCTGAATATCCTGATGAATGGCCAACATGAGCAATGAAAAACAAAGATTAAGTCCTGTAGTTTCGATTGCCTGAAAACACATTTACCAATTGAGAGAAACAGAACTATTGAAATCACATTATGTTCATTCGTTCTAGGAAAATTCATCCTGCGAAATTCATAGCGGGAAAATTAATAGCGCGACCACATTTCGCGTTTTTCAAAAACTGTTTCGAAGTTCTAATCAAAAACCAGTGGTGCCAAGAAAATGGAATTCATTCGCGGTGTCACCATGTTCATTATGTTGGTACAGGTGCGTATACTTCAGAGCTAAAAAATTAATTGCGAATGATTTCCATTTAAGCAACTAAAAGTAAGTTCAATTGACAGAAAAAATGTCAACTAGACAAACCCACTTTGAAAGAATATTCAAGAATAGGTACACCACCATCCAAAATTTGGGTCACAAAGTGCATTTTTTCTTTTTTTATGAATTTTGAAAAGTTAATTTGGCTCCAGAAATGCAAAAAATCAAAATTTTATCAAATTCACCCAGAAAATCGTATTATTGCACATAAAATTTTGAAAATAAATCTGGAAGCGTCAGAACAATTTGTAACCCTCTCCAATAAACTGAGCATTTTGAAATTATGGTAGGTACTGCGAAGTAATTGAGTAAAATTTTATGGAAATTTCAACTATCAAAAAACCTGCTAGATGCTCCAGAAATGCTTGAAATATTCAAAAATTTCAGCTTTCTGGTTTAATTTGGTAACATTTTAATTTCTCCCTCTATTTTGATGATGTGGACATAGCCAGGTGACAGGTATAGAAACCAGGATTACTATATCCTGATTGGCAAGTGATGGAGAACCTCATGCAAGAATGCCAAAACACTGCCAGATGCAGAATGCAGGTCTGATCACCGGCTATTAATGATGGAGCTATGCCTAAAACTAAAAGTGCCTAAGAAGAAAATGATCCCATAGGCAATGAAAGTCACCAACCCAAAGATATACTGTGTCACCCTGGATATATCTCTCACAGCAGCAGTCTCAAGCCCGGAGGCACCACCAAACCAGCAGTGGTTGGAGCTGAAAACACACATAAATGAGGCATATGACACCACTCATCTAAAGACTGAACCAAACATATGGTAGCACTGGTTCATGGAGGAAAGAATTGAGACAATAGAAGAGTGTAGATGTAGAAAGCTGCCAAGGACTGCAGAACAGGGCAGGCAAAGCAAAATTTTATCTCGACGCATAACCGGCCTGTCGCAGTGGGATAAAAATGCCCACATTTCATCAATATGTTAGGAAATTGAGATGCACATGTAGAAGAACAAGACCTAGTTGCTCTTTCAAAAAATCAGGTCGATTACAAAGGAATTCAAAGCCAGCAAGTAGATCATTCGAGAGAAAAAGGGCAAAGTTAAGACTGATGCAGAAGAGGTTTTGGAGACATGGAGAAAGTACTGCAAGAAGCTACATATATGACGAGGAAAAGGAGCTACCTGATGATCCTAGATTCAACATCATAGAGGAGAAGAAGCCACCAATTCTACTTGATGAGGTCATCAAGGCCATTGAGTACTTGAAAAAGAACGACGCTCCAGGACCAGATAAGGTGACAGTGGAGGTCTTCAAAGCTGGAAGCGCAGAAATCACCCACCAAATCCACAACATACCTACACAACTTGATATGGTTGAGTGGCAGATGGCTGGAGGACTGGGTATAGTCAACATATGCCACTCATCTGTATGAAAAAGGATCTCCTGAGAACTGTGAGAATTACAGAATAATCTCTCTGATGAGTCACATCAGCAAGGCACTATTGATGATTGCGTACAACAGGTTATACTTACTCATGCACAGTCAATTCCCTCCAGAATAGCAGGATTTATGAGAGGAAGAGGAACTAGGGAGCAGATCTGCAACCACAGATTGCCAATTGAGTTAGCATGAGAATACAATGTGTGTACTGTGCTGTGTTTTGTAAATTACAAGAAAGCGTTTAACTGCGTACTATGGCATAAACTATGGAGAATTCTAATCAAGATGGGTGCTTCAATACATCTGGTGTGGCAGATTAAACAGCTGTATGAGGGGAGCATGGCAAATGTTCAAATTAACAGAGAAAAAACGTCAGAGAAATTCCACCTAGAGAGAGAGAAGATCGACAGGGCTGCATTTTGTCCCCCACTCCTGTTCAATCTATACTGAGAATATATCATTTGTGAGACTCTACAGCTACTTGTATCTGAAAGCACCAATAATGATGGCTCAGGTGAATAGCAGGGAGGAGTGTCAATTGGAGGTGTACAAATGTCCAATCTCTGTTACACTGATGACACAACAGTCAACACTCATTGCCTCAAGTGTCAAAAATGTGTCTGTGTTTCTGAATGCCTGGAAGAGGTTAGTGCAGAATATGGCGTGCTGATAAATAAAGGGAAGACTACAATTATGATTGTGAATAAGCCAGAGAACAACTTGCCTGAGATCCAGGAAATTGAGGGAATCGATGTGGTGAACCAATTTGTATTTTTTGGATTGATTGTGTATAACAAAGGAGGCAGTGATGCCGAGATAAGATGCAGAGGGCAAATCACAAGAAGCGCCATGTCTCACCTGAAGAAGATTTGATCAGATGCAGCGGTGAGCAAGTTACTATAAAGATAAGGCTTGTAAATGCATTGGTTTTCTCAGTGTTTCTGTATGCGCCAGAAACCTGGATGGTAAGCCAGGGAGACAGAACAAAAATTTATGCGCCTCAGATGTGATGATGGAGAAGAATGGTCCGGATCCCATGGATGCAGAAAATGACCAATGTTTCCTTCCTGGGGGAAACTGGTGTCCAGAAAAGGCTGTCGGCATGTCGGCAATGGTCCTAGGCAGAATCCTCAAATACTTTGGGCATGTCACAAGGGCTGATGAGATGGGAGTCTCTGTTCATCCAAAGCAAGGTAGAAGGAACAAGACGGTGTGGATGCTCCCACAAGATGGACAGACTCTATCTGTAAGGCCACTGGACACAGCTTCCCAGTGTGTGTCAGGAGCACCCTCAACAGGGACAGCTGGAGGGAGCTGGTGTGTTGGGTCATGGAAACGGCAACTGGTGCATCATAATCACAAAACCCCCCAGAGGGGTGATACGACACCAAGAAGAAGAATTTTCGGGACAAATTTTTGTTTTTTAAAAGTTCACCAAAAATCAAAAAATGTGCTTCAATGTTTTACTAGCCAGATTGAAAGAGAATGCTCTAAACCTTCACTATTACGTTTTCAATTTTTTCATCCATGATCCAAATTTGAGATCATCTTGTGAATACTTGAAAATCTGAGCTCATTATAGGTGAATTCTAATAAATCTACAGTTACGTATTGCATACTCACTGCTAAGATAATGTGTGTTAATTCATCTCTCATTCGGGTTTCTGTATAGTTGGATTCTAATAAGCTTCCTTTGATAAGTTGGTCGATTATTGCTTTAGATGAATGAACTGCAAAATTAATTAGTATTAAACCTACTACCATTGTAGAGAGATCTCAACAATTTATCAATGCAACTTATCATACCATTTTCTGATGTATTTTCTCCATTTTTGATTTCGTTGAGTTTATCTTGTAATATCTGAAAGTTTAAGCCAATTTACATTATTATTGGAATAATGGATTTAACAAACGCAATGAATGGTATATTGGTATAGGGAAGAAAAATCTTAAATTTGTGTTGAATTATGCACGCAGCATGATTGTAAAATACAGGTGTAGAAGATTTTCAAAATTAATTGTTGGCTAATTAATATTATTGATAAAAATGGTAAAAACTTGAAAAAAAACAATCATTAGTGAAAAAAATTAATCGCTTCTGTTCTTCATTTTTTGCGGAAATTCAGGATGTTGATAATTTTTATTTTCTTAAAAAGAACCAACTGAGGAAAAAAATGGAAATTTTTTCCGCATTTGCTGCATCAAATAGGCTATATTTTTGCAGAAAGCTGGCACTTTCTTGTAGTTTTGACTGGAATGTATTGGAAAGAGCTTTTGTTTTGGGAAAATTTCAAGTAAAACATCATTTTTTCTTGGTTATTCTTCGATTTTTCCTGCCTGGACATCTCCTTCCCAACTTTTACTAATTCCCAACTTTTTACCAACATTTTTCTGTCTGAGAGGGTTGAAACACACCCTCCCACTTCATATTGAAAATTTATTGTTAGAAACGTACCTAATTGAATTGCGTAAGTATAGGTACTTGTTTGATGAGTACCTAATAATGTAATTAGGTACATTTATGAGTAGTGAGTTTGAGTATACTATACCTTAGTAGGCAAAGCGTGGAGCTGATGAATAAACTTGGATTTTCCAGTTAATTTTAGGTATGTGTTGTATATGAAACATGGGTGTAACCAGGGTGTTATCACTTGTTTTGCTACACTTTGAGCAGCCCTGAAATTCACCAGGTACAAGTAAATAATTGCACTTTTAGGCAAGTCTCCTTCTCTTAATCGTATTTCTTTGTTTTTGATTTTTTGAGAAAATGGTGCAATTTTTTTCAAATTCATGAGTAAAGGAGATGATCCAACCGACTGACATAATTGTATATTCCGTTGCTCTGAACATGATTCATAAAATCCTTCAAACATTTTATCAAAAATTCCAATTTTTATTTCTCAAGCCATTCTATAGAGCATCCAGCAGTTTTTTAAATTTTGTAGTGGGAGGAAAGTACACAGCTTTCTCAGTAATATAGGTACCTGTAGTACTGATTCCAGTAACTTAGGAATACTTGTATAACATCGATATGAAACATCATATGACCAAGGAAATAGGTTGCGGATTATATTAATTTATGTAAATAAATAGTCAAAATCGCATCAGATATAACCATATTGTGCTAAAATTTGGAATTGGTTACAATGACATGGGTATATCATGAAGCTTACCTCGAGTTTTTATAAAACAAATAGAAAAGAAAAAGAGTTTAGGAAATTTTTTATTTTTCCATTTATCTCCCTCCACAATTTACAAGTTGCCTATCCGAAAATTCCATAAAAAGGGACAAATTTTAACAGATATTTCAAAAGGAAAGTAGGTATAGATCTAAGTGAAAAGCACAAAACACGGTAAGTTTTTGGTTTTACTCACTCTATCAACGCGTCACTGAATTCTTTTCCTTTTCCCTCCGTTCCTTGCATTGCTACGCCGATTGTGATTTCTGAAATGAAATTATACTTATCCGGTTAATAAGTACCTACATATAATGATCTGAAGTTTTTAAAATTAGGTAGGCCTATAACATTAACCATGTTCCAATCCTTTGCAACGCTGGCCGAATTGATATGGGACCCTCCTTCCTCCCCCACCACCCCTTTGTACACAAACAATGCTGAAAATGATGAAGTTAGAACACATTACTTTTTAGTATTTTACCTACGATACTGTCAACGTTTGCCTTTATCACGTCTTCCCAAATATTTATAATTTCACCGGAATCTGCCGCTGTTTCAAATCTGTCTACTAAAGCTGATGAATTTTTTTTGAAGATATTTACGTATTTTGAAAGCATTTCTGTACTGAAAGCAGGTGCTAAAACTCTCCTCGATATTTTCCATTCAGCATCTGCAATTGATTATTTCAACTTTTATAAATGTAAAACAAATCACCTCACACGTGAGTTGGTAGTAGCGTGCCCAGTAATCGACATGCCTCAAAACATCGCCAGTAATCGACACCTAATTTCAATAGGCGAAAAAACAAATTCATTTCTGTTATTACCACTTTTACTGCAGTAAAAACGATCAATTAGGTCTCCAACTATTCATGCCTGTCAAAATCGTCTGTTTTCAAGACCCAAAAGTTAAAAAAAAATAAAGTTGTTATCAGCTTGAATTTTGGTGGCATTTTTAGCTAAATTTTGGTGTTCAAATCTAAGGAGCAACGGTGAATGGTTAAGGATTTCTGAGTAAGTAAATCAACTTTTGGTGGCAAATTTTGTTTTAAATGTATTTCATAAGGTTTCAAGAAGTGGATTTTGCTTTTGTTGATATTCTGAAAGTCTTAATATTTAAATAATAAGTGAAAATATCAACTGTTGATAATAGGGTGTCGAATAATACATATCGTACCAGTAATTGACAGCTGTTGTTTCAATGCAAATTTCACTGAATTTTCAATTTTTGTTGATTTAGAGTGGTTTCAATACTTTTTTAGTCGGATGAAGTGCAAATATAATTTCTTTTAAACCATTCTAACACCAAAAAAAATTTGAAAATTACGTACATTGAAGCAACCTGTCGATCACTGGTACAATCCAATTCCATACCTATTCAGTTCAGTACCAATCATCGACAGCGGATATTTCCACCTAAATTATAAAATTATTAAAGCTGTGGTTACGGTTTTATTATTTCATTTCTTCGAAGTTTCAAATTTTAATGCATAATTTAATTTTTCCTACATGAATCAATTTTCAAAAAGCAGTTTACAAGTCTTATTTTATTGTGTCGATAACTGGCACCCTTTTTGTCGATAACTGGAACATGTGTGTTGATTACTGGTCCATGTATGATTTTGGACTTTATCATGAAAAAACGTAATTACTACATTAAATAATGAATAAAAATCTAAAGTAAAATATATTTTGTGTACCCAAATAGTGCCAGAAGGTACACAAAAAAAATGCAGCTCAGTAACCTAAATTGTTTTGAAGATACATCAGTATTTGGAGGAAAAAATTCTTAGCACTGTCTATCACTGGGCACGCTACGTTAATTGGAAAATCTTACAATTAGCATTTAATATTCCAGTTCCTATCCATTCTTCTGCAAATCCAAGCATATCGCGGTGTTGAGTTTGAGTCAATCAGAGTTGGCGCGATTCGAATCGTGTGAAAGAATCGAGAAAGAATCCGATTCTCACGATTCGAATCGGATTCGAATCGCGGTTCTCCAAGTCAAACGAATCGGGAAATGCAGGAATCCGATTCTCTTTTACAGAGAATCGCACCTTCTCGATTCCCTGCGATTCCTTGCAGGTGTTATTCACGTGTTAAAATAGTAAAATGCACTGTTTTCAATGGCTTTTAGTGATACATTTGCATTTTGTAGTTTGGGACTGATGACATTTATTTAAAGGTTAGCTGTTGTGTGAAAATATTGTGAATCAGTGATTCTATGCAGTGAAAGAATCGCGCAATGTAAGAATCGGATCCTCTTTAATAGAGAATCGCGCCTTAGTGATTCTCTGCGATTCCCTACTCACAGCCACAAACGAAACAATAGAACATGCAAAGTGATCATATCCCTAGTTGGGGAAATTGCTGATTCTATATCAAATTCATTTGTCAGTCCTGAAGTTGAAAAAAATTAGCATTTGGGAATCGGAATCGGAGGGAATCGAGAACCGCTAAAGAATCGGATTCAGAACCGGATTCGCTTTGTGAAAGAATCGAGACTGGAGAATCGCGATTCTCCCATGTATGGGAATCGTAATTCAGGAATCCGATTCTGACAAACCCAGGAATCGCGCCAACTCTGGAGTCAATACAGTCTGTGAAAAATATTTAAATAGGTAGGTAGCGTAATTGATTAAACATTTTATAGATCAGGATGTGTAGCTTTTTGTTTATTGTAGTGAGAAAAATGTTCACTATTTTTTCACTGCACTCGTTTCTGTTTTTGGGGGGGATCAGAAAATTTTATTTCCCCAATTTAAAATTAGATCATGCTAGAGGAACACTCCCCTTCTTTTTCAAAAATGAGAAAATTTTTAAAAATTGAAATTTTGATGTGTTTTACATAGAGAACACTACATACTTGATAATTTTGACACACCCTTTCCCCTCCCATAATGAATAAGTAAGTGGAACTTATTCTGAAGCCCTTATAAATGAGAATAATGAAACTAACATGAAATTTTCATGTTTTATGTTCTACTCCTATAGATTTGGTATATTGAAAGGATGTGATGAGCAGGATTGCCCTGACCACCTGTAGATGTTCCTGTTCACAACGTGATACCTCCACTACATAGTTTTATGATCTTGCCTACCTTAGACAAGATTATGCGAATTCTACTGTAGGGGCGCATTCAAGGCTATCACGCGATAATTCTGTCGAAGCTGGGGTCCGGGTCCTGCTCCAGCTTTGTTTCTTCTAAAAAATCAGTCTTCTGATGGAACAGCTCGCGATAGTTTCCTCTTAAGCTTGACCAGCTAAATAGGTTACCAGGGTGCCCTGACTCGGCACTCTAGAAATCACACATTCGATGTACCCATCCGTAGATGGCGATGCTGAACTTATAACATGTTGCGGCGTTAATCCCTCGTACTGACATAGTACTATTTTATATAACGCGATACTTCGTTAACTCCTCGTAAGATCATGGTACTTTTTTGGCTCATCCCTTGATTTATCCGGAAATCAGGGATGATAACCCTATAAAAATGGAGCTACTAAGCATACCTGCTGAAGTGACTAATAATTGGGGTTGCACAGGAGAGGCAGGCAATGTGAACAGTTAATTTAGAAATGTACCTACTCCATCACCTCAGGTAATTGTTGAATCCTTTATTCATGATTGCGTGCACCCACAATTTACCAAATTACGTAAATTATATCTATCATTAAGCATAATTATATCAATCTATAGGTGACGAGGTGTTAATCACCTATCGATTGGTCTACTTACTTAACTTATAGACGCTGTTGTAATTTATCTATCATTGTTTTACACCGCTTTGTAACTATCTTCTAAGCTATACTCGCGAGAGTTTTAAGTCCTCCGCATAATCCTGGCAGATTATGCTGCCGTCATTGAATCTCATGGCAATACAGAATAGTTATATATTTTTATGTATGATTATTTGTGTACACACATCTCGATTATTGTAAATATTTCTGATTAAAATTAATGTACATAATCGCTCCTTAAGTTATCATTTCACTTTTGATTATAAAAGGTAACTGAGGATATTTGTTGATGCAGGTACCTGAGAAGTATTCCCTCTGTAACGAATATTTCTCAGAATTCACCTATGTTAAAATTACAAGATTGTCTCCTTTATCATGGAATTATCCATATCTATCCTATATGCAGTCTTTCTTACTCTCACTATTACAAGGCGTGTTCCCCAGATAGAAAAAAAGTAAAACCTTAGTTCCTCAGATCGAAATTTAAAAAAAAAAACCTTTCTTATTATTGTGATTCTTTATGATTTTTATCAACTATGGGAGTCTCCATAACATAAGGAAAATAATCAACATTGTTTGGTAACCGAGGGACTTTTTTTTTTTTGGAAAAGGAGTTGGAGTTAGACCATAAAATGGAAAATTTCCAAAAAAGTGATACAGTGAGACTAGATGGGACAGGTATATAGAAGAAGTTATTAGCATAATTTTCTCCCAAGGTGTTTTCTGAGAAATATTCAGGGAAATATTTTTCGCATGACGAAAAAGGGTGTCATCACAACAAGCATTTTTTCATTCATAAAAGATAAATGAACGACGAAAAATGATGAAGTTCCACACCACATGATGCCCGTCAATAAAGTATTTATGAACGACTACGATTTAATAATGAGATAGCAGTACTCACGGCAAAATAATTTCATGCATGACAGAACATTATCAGTTCAATTACAATTACATTTTGTAAAAAATTTTGATAAATAATCAACTGAGGGTTTCTTTCAAAAAAATTTGAGTGAAATTGTAACTCAGTAGAAGAGAATCAAATTGGCCTAAGCGAAGCGAGGAAAAAAGCTTAGGGAAAAAATGAGAATTTTGATGATAGATTAGTGATTTTGTCGGCAAATGAACAATAATTAAATACATGATTGTAAAGAATTTGAATTTTTTAAAACTGAAACTAAAATATTGTTGGAATTTTTGTATTTTCCTAACTTTCTTGAATTTCTCACAATTTCCCAAGTTTTTCCTACTTTTGTGGAACTGGAGGGGGGCAAACTGTTTCCCCTTAGCCGTGTTTCGCTTCATCCCTGAAGTCAAAAGAGGAAGAGGGGTCACCCATCAAAGTCCACAAAACATTACTTCTATAAACAGCAATTTTTTACATACCTACTTCGTTTTTTTGGTATCATTTTAATATTTTTTAAACGTTTATTTCTGTCAGTGAAATGCCTGTTTTTGATAGAAAAATTTTGTCGTGCGTTGCCTTAAACTATAGCAGTTGAAAATAATAAAATGTCGTGAATTTTTTGATTCGTCGTTTGATACATTATTTCGTCGTTGGAGTACCTTTTATGTCGTGATAAGCTCTTCATTGTCGGGAATTTCTAATTTAGTCACGGTAATGATTTTTCTGGCGTGAAAGTGCCTATGCTTGTTGTGCGACGCCCTTTTTTGTCATGGTATTAAATCACACCTGAAATATTCCATAGGGATGGAAATATTTGCCAATTACATCTGACTAGCTCTAGATATGCAATCCTATCTACCTCAATGCACACAGTGAGAAGTTGCTATACCTACTATAAATAAAGAAAGTCTTCTCGAACCAATTACTTATGGGTTTTTATTACAAATGTTATCGTAATGCAAGTAATTGAGCAATATTATACCAAATAATTATAAGAAGTAAACTTATAATTAATCTGTGTATTAGTGGTCTGCGCGGGTCGGGCAAGCCCGCGGGCTTACCCGACCCGGCCCGAATACTCGGGCGAAAAGCCCGACCCGACCCGAAAGCCCAAAACAAGCCCGACCAGCCCGAGCCCGACCAGACAATAATTTTTTCAACACTTCTGATAAATTTTGTTGCAACGTTGGCATGATGCGACGAGATGGTTTTCCCAACAATAGGCATTGTT
Organism: Planococcus citri; assembly: GCF_950023065.1. Taxonomy (NCBI): domain Eukaryota; kingdom Metazoa; phylum Arthropoda; class Insecta; order Hemiptera; family Pseudococcidae; genus Planococcus; species Planococcus citri. Next base: position 2,982,159 of record NC_088677.1, on the reverse strand, counting down.
GTGATGTGAACATGGTGCAACACTTCTTTATTTACGAGTACTCACAGCGCATGCGTTGAGTACGAAACCTGAGCCAGAGAAAGCCTGACAAGCCTGACAAGCCTGGCCCGACCCGACCCGACTTTTATCGGGCTCGGCCCGCGGCCTTTCGGACAGGCCCGTGCAGACCACTACTGTGTATGAGATAGGTAGTACACATTACCTATCTACTCACACTACGAGTAGGTAATGTAAAACAATCGCAGGAAAACCTGGCAACGTATTATAAAGCAAAGTAACATAAAAGAATACGTTGTTGCTGTATTGGCAACTGTCAGCAAAGTAGTCGCTATCTAGTGGCTACTCTCTAACTAACGAAAAGGGGATAACATTTTCAAATTACATTGCTCTTATGGGGGAATTCACGTTTTTCAAAAATTAATTAAAATGCCGCGATGTGATTGACATTGACCAGGCAAGCTCGAGATACCTTGACCAAGTGATTTCTCTAGGTTCACGATCCTTGCAGCGAGGCTCAGATCGCAAGTACAAGTACATTATAATATGTAAGCCATTGTCCACACCCACAAAGTGAGTTCAATAACCTACACTTTTGGGGAGTTACATTATTAACTACTAAGGCGATCAGGGCATAGCTGCTCATCACAAAAGTCTGCCTTTTTCAATTTTTTTTATCAATTTTTGATTTTTTGTTTTTTAGATAAAGGTGGTCTATGGCCCGTACAAAAAAAGTAGATAACATTTTTCGAGGGATTAAGGAACTTTTATTTCGGAAGAGGATAATTTAGAAGAATCCTGGTTCAGAAATTGGAAATTTAAAAAAAAAATTACCAACTTGATTGTTTAAATTTATTTGATTTTTTTGATGTCTTACAATTTGACGATCTATACGAAGGATGCAATAAAAAATATTACTTACCTATAAGAATTTAACTCAGATTTTTTTTCATAACTTCATGGGGGTGGGAGACTTCACTTTTTTTCTAACTCGAGGCAAAATGAAAAATTTAGGGTTTACTTTCTCATAAAATCCAACAACTTCGGGTAGTTGGGAGTGCAAAAAATCGACACTTGGAGAAGTTGATCTACTTATTGCATTTTAAGAAAATCTTAAAAATTAAAAAAAATATAAGGTTACTTAGGTAACTCACCGCAATATCATCGTACTTTTTCAAAAGTAGAACAGGGTAAGGACCTAACCAAAAAAACACGCGATCATGTGGTAACATTATTTTCTCCACTTTACCCAGTAAATCTGAAAGCAATTCCAATAATAAGTGAACAATTTCTTTCGATCTTACAAGGAAACCTTCAGGTTCGCTCCTTGTTAAGTATCTCAAAATCATGCCATTTTGAGCGTATACAGTATGTATAATTCAACCATCTACCTATAAGAAAAATATTGAAGGATTTACCATTTAGAGAACCGTATATCATGTACAAGTTTCCAATCAACGGATACGTCGGATACGATGGAAATTTCTTCAATAACGTATAAAATCTTTGATTTTTAAATTTATCAATAAGTTTTATTAAAAATATTACGAAAATTAAACTCGCCAATAATACTAGTATTAGCAACATTGTTGTACTTTTATGTACCAAATCACTCGCGATCTTAAACCCGAAAAAGGGGCGAATCTAACAAAAATGCACCTCAAAACACTTAAGCCTGACTGAACAAACTAAGGTTATAAATCTGATTGCGACAACCTAAATGTACGTAGGCCTATAAACTGTTCCAAAAGTACCTAATGGAAAATATGTCTATTCTTCTGTAACATGTAGAGCAACGCATACCTACTTAATTAACTACGAATACGAGTACTAGATTTATTTAATGTAGGTAATCTTCCGGGTAACTGAGACATAAATTGAGCCATGATATCTTCCGTTTGCAATTTAATATTTAAAATAGGGCTGAAAACACGTCATTAACACGCTTTAGGGTATAAAAAAAACTACCGAAAATTTACAAAAAAATAATAAGTAAACAATGTAATAATTAAAATTCTCTAAAATTCAAATTAGGAATAATTTAAATTTGCAAACATTTTACTAAAAAATTAACCTTGGTCTTGAATATTTTTATCACCATGTATGCGATATGGTTGAGAGATCCATTTGATCGACGTAAGTTACATATTTCGATAAAAATGAAAAAAATCATGTCCGGGTCGATGTTTTGATGGTTTTATAAAATGATACCATACTCGAATCTTAGGACACTTTAATACACTTTGTCCAATTTTTTTGTAATTCTGTAAAGATGACCTATGACCTTGGTGAATAAGTCAAAAAAGAATAAAAAGTCTATTTTTGATAATCAAATGAGGGATCTCTCTAAACAATGATCATTGATCACACCTTACCTTACGCTTATTGTTCGAAAAAGGCTGATAAACCATGGTTGATGTTAGGATGTATAAAGGATTAAATTTTATGTTAAGGAAGTTATATCTAGATTTAATTTAAATTTACAATTTATTTGTGTAGGTAAATTAAAAAAGGGGTAGGTGTCTAGTGTAGATATTTCATTTTATGACAAGATTAGGTTTTTCGAATGAATTTCTCGGTGCTGAGCAATTTCCAAGCTCTCGACCAGCCACGATATAGCGAAATAGTGTGTCGGGGGAGGGGGGGGGGGGGTAATTTGTACAAAAAATGAAGCCTCACAGACAATTCGCCTCACCTGTGATAATTTCTCGCCTCCAAATTATACGAAAAGTTAAAAATGGAATATTAAATGATGGTAAAGACTCCTTCCTTCGGAAAGCTTTTAGCAATTCAGTATTTTTTTTTCGAAATTTCTAAAAGCAGGACAAGGTAATAAGTTTGTTTTTTCTACACGGATTTTGACCGATTCTCGAGAATCTGCTAGCTGGCATAATCGCTTTTGAAACTGGAGTTTGGATTTTACTGATTTTACTTGAAGAAATAAGAAGACTTTTAAGGTTAGAAAGTTTACGGTTGGAATCTAAAAAGATGTTTGAAAAGAGATTCAAACAACATTCAACCCAAAAACCAGATTTTTGAGAGTCCGCGAAAAAAAACATAATTATGCAGGCGTATTTAGTGCAATTTTAATTTCATTGTAACCTTGAGAACATCGCTTATTTGCAATGTTGATTCATTATTATGGATTTAGTACGAATTACGCATTGAATAGGTAATCAGCGTTTTAAATAAGCCATCGCAATCGCGTTATCTTCGATTTTCATTTTACATGCTTCAAAAAAAAAATAAATAAAAAATTTAAAAAAATGAAAAAACGAAAAAAATGAAAAAGTAGCAAAAAAATTAGGTATAGGTACTAAAACCGTCTAAATATTCAATATGAATTATTTTAAGCAAATGCGGTGCTTCAATATCTAATTCCGTATCGTATTATTATTTTCGATCTGCTCTCTTCTCGAAAATTTAATTGGGTAACCAAGTTTACTTCGTATGCTCAAATCGGATATCAAATCCTCGTCGGTCACTTCTTTTATATTAGTTGTCAAATGATAATCACGTAACAGGTACGCAATACTTGTCTTGACCGTAACCATGGCATATCTGATTCCTACGAATAAAAAGAAATCAGGGTGTGTATTGATTTAGGACACTGAAGGGTCCAACTTTGAACCTGAAAAGCAGAAGCTATACTTTACTGCGAACTCTCATACCTATACAAGATCTTGGTCCATGTCCGAAACTCATGAAGCTATTTTTTGGTCGATTTTTTATCGCTTGTTCGCTGAAGTGCTCTGGATCCCATTTTTGCGGATTTTCATACACATCGGGGTCTTGATTGGCTACATGTATAAGTGGCATAATGAACGTGTTGGGTGGTATGATCACACCATCTAAAAATTAAAAATGGAGGAATCAGTTTCAACATAATACATAAATGTAGCTATCCATGTAGGTATATTGGATGCTCATATAGGTAAAGGTAGGTATGTCAAAAGAAAATATGGGGAAAGCAATCTCACCTTTTAATATACATTCTTTGTGAGTACGTCTGGTAGTAATTATAGCGTGAGTAAATCTTCTGGATGTTTCTTTGATGCATTGCTCCGTATACTTTAGTCCATTGAATAGATGATCTGTGGTGGGAGTGTCGTTATCTTTAAAAATCTCTTCGATTTCTTCGTAAACTTTTTGCTTCATGGACACAGATACAATCAATAAGAAGTATGAATAGACCAAAGACAGGTGTAATACTAAGTCATGGATGCATCAATTTAGGTTACCTGAACGTCTTGATGAATGGCCAGCATCAACATTAAAAAACATAGATTTAATCCTGTGCTTTCGATTGCCTGAAAATTATAGAAAATTGGCGGAATGAATAAAATCGCGGATTAGTTTAATCTTGGACCCGCATCAAAAGATCCTTCTCGATAGGTAAATTGTTCTAAGAGAAAATGCTTATTTTTCTTCAAGAGTCTATATGTAAGGCTAAAAAAAGCTGCCTCGAATTTAATCTAATTTCGAGAAAGTTTATTCATGTGCTTGTAAATCTACTCACTGTTATGAATACGTGTATTAGTTCATCTCTCATTCGAATTTCTGTGAACGAAGATTCCAAGAGGCCTCCTTTGATGAGTTGGTCGATTATTGCTTTGGATGATGGAACTGCAAAAAATACGATTAAAGGTATTCTGTTGTGTTGACAACTCTTATATTAGTAGGTAAATATGTTGGTTATATCGCACCATGTTCCAATGACGAATTTTGCGCAATCTTGTAATCGTTGAGTTTATCTTTCAGGATCTAAAAAAAATTTAACGAAAAAAAAATCAAAAATTCAACAAGAAAAAGATCTCAACTGGCAGAAATTTTTTGTACCGCATACAGCTAAATTGGAAGAGCATGTCGAAATACATCACCTAGGTACTAAAATTTCACATGCTGAAGTTCAGTTTTTTTAATTTTTGGTGAATTTTTAAAAATCGTGCCAAAAATGGAAAAAATCAAAATTTTACCAAATTGACTTTAAAAAAATAATTTTAAACCGAAGTATTTTCAGGGGTTCCGGAGTCTCCGGCCTGAAGACTGAAGACCTTTCTAAAAACCCAAACAAATGACTGTGGTTTGGACCTCAGTTACGTTCAATTTTTCAAATTTATACTGCCATTTTAGATGCTTACTTCAAATACATTTCCAATATGATTCAATTTCTTTCTAAGATTCAATGTTCTGAAAGTGAAAATCACATTTTTCTACTCATCTAATGTGTTAGGAAGTTTTTTTCTTTCTGAAAAATGAAAACCATTTTTTGGACCTGGACTGACCCACGGCCAGGATTAAAATTTGTAGGGAGGACTGCACCAGACCGACCCACAAGACAAAAATGTAGAACAGAATGACCAGACCAGTGTTGAGACAGATTGTGCAGTATTTCCAGTCACGTAAGCGACAGGTTCTTCCAATAGTCAACATACGAAATAGTTCTGTAATACGACCTCTAGCGGATTAATTCTCTTAAAACTTTGTGTTGAAAGAGAAACACTAGAGAAACCAGTCATTTGGTGACTCCCAATGAGATAACATTGGTACATTGGCGTTCCGGAGATGCATAAATCTAGCTAAGTATCCAAACTAGTTGCGTAAGTTCAGTCGTATTTCGAAATATGAATTGTCAAATGCACTCGGGTGCTTGGTTATTACATAAAACTTCAAGTTCATCCTTATTTCAAATCTCTTTCAAAAGAGTAACGTAGATGGACCTTCCCACATCCGTGTATTGTTCCCCTTCCCCGTGGTGATGTGCTTATGCACTCCTCAAAGGCATTTAGAATGCTACCTCTCATTTATGTAAGACTGTACAGGCTCAGTATAATTAGCTTGAGTAAGTTATTACAATGTGATTGCTTTATTTGAACAATAAACGATTCAAAGTATAACTGAAGACTTTTCTTATTTCATAAGGTAAATGTCGGTGTATGTTGTGTGTTACGTAATTGAACAATCATTGTCCAAAAAATAGGTAACAAGGCGGTAAGTCGCCAGGTACCTACAAAACTCATGGAAGCTAGGTACTGCTACAGGGTGCCTAGAAATATCGAGTACCCCTAAAAAAGTTACAGTGAATGATAATAATGATAGCACATGATTGGTTGTTGGACTGGAGAGATAACATTCCACCAATCATACGCATCTATTTCACGTTGCCAACTTATTTTTTTAATGAAAAACTTTCTTAGGGGTACTCGATATTTCTTGGCACCCTGTAGAACCTCAGTAGGTAGCTAGCCCCTGTGATGATAATTGCACATTGAATGTGCACCAATCTATCTCCACACCAGACCGTTTAAAAACTCCAAACTCCAAAGACCTTGATTTTGGAGCAACCACAAAACCTGAGTGGTCTTATAAAAGCCTATCTTTAGGATCTTCAACATCCTCTCATGGTTAACCACAATCAAATGCCTTTTCATAATCAATAAAACATGGAATTATTTCCCTGTTAGCATTTAACAGTAGGGCTATTGCATCTCTGGTCCCTTTCTTTGCTACAAAGCCATATTGAGTTTCACTGGGGTTCTCATCAATCTTCATTTTTTCTACTCTGGCATTTAATGATGGTATACAACAGCTTTGATGCGTGGCTCATTAATATGATGGTTCTATACTCTGAGCATTTTTGCGAGTTACTCTTTTTTGGTATTGGTACAAAATTCACTGCTTTGAAGTTCAATTATTTGCGATCAATTCATTGAGAAGTTGAAAATAGGATAAATACATAGGTACCAAATTTTGGATTTTTTGTTAAATTTGGCAGCATTTTGATTTCTTTCTAGTTTTGGTACGAAAGGATGTTCCTAGCTCCAGAATTTTTTTTAATGTAACCAACAATGTTTCATCAAAATTTTAGAAATCCAAAGACAGGGCCATTTCACCTATTTCACCCAAGAATACCCTTTGACTTTCAGAAAATCACCAAAATTCAAAAATTGTACTTAGTATATTTTGGCTCCTGAAATTTTTCTCGTTGCACTTTTGGCAGTGAATGTGTATAGCTTAAATGTGCTACCTTTGTGGGCAAAGCGCGGAACTGGTCTATAATTTTTGATCTTCCTGTCAATTTGAGATATGCATTATATATTAAACGTGGCTGTAACCATGGTGTTATCACTTGCTTAGTTACACTTGGCATTGCTCTGAAATTGATTACAGATTAATAAATGTAAAATTTTGAATTTGAAATTGATAAAATGAACTAATCTTGAGTAGATAAGAGGTACTACAAATCTTAAATCTTACTCATGCAACGAGTTACTGAAGTCTTTTCCTTCTTGCCCTACTCCCTCCAATGCTATGCCAATTGTGTTTTCTGAAATGAATATAAATGTGAATTTCAATCAATATCAATCAAAGATTTGGGAAAATGATTGACAAAACGCGATGATTCTTACTGAATTTCAAGGGAAAATGGAAAAAATTTAGAGAGAACTGTAGATGCACTGTCTCATTTTAATCTTGTGAATGAGTGAACGTCGCTGAAGATATGGTTGGTGCTTTTTCAGGTTGGGAGGGCGTTTAAAAAAAAAAATTGTACAGAACAGTAGGGGTATATTAACTGTGGCTCAAAAAATTTTCTGTCCAGGAAAAATTATTTTTCTTTTGAAGGATCGTGTTGGTACTCGGTTGAAAATATGTACATCAGCCTACCTACAACTGGGTAGCATATATTCATGCGGCAAGTTTTGCGTGCATTGTTTTTCAAGTTTTATTTGGTCTGGCGCTTACCTACGATTGTGTCAATATTGATCCTTATCACATCTTCCCAAACATCTATTATTTCACCAGAAAGTGCTGCTGGTTTGAACGTTTCCACGAGAGCCAATGAACCTTTTTTGAAAGTATCAACATATTTTGACATCATTTCTGTTGTGAAAGCAGGTGCGAATGCTCTTCTCGATACTTTCCATGATTCGTCTGTAAATTATCAAAGCATGAGTCATTTTCTTGTGTGGAGCTAGATGGAGCCTTGAAAAGCTCCAGAAATGGAAAAGCTCCAGGTAGAGATATGAGTAAGTTGCCAACAGACTTATTCAAGAACACCACAATAATAGTTGAGAAGAGACTGCTAGCTTTCTACAATAAAATACTATCAGGTGCTATCGTACCTGAAGACTTCTGTACTGCAATTGTAATACCTATTTTCAAAAAAGGAGACTGAAACAACCCAGGAAACTACCGTGGAATAAGCCTACTAAATGCTGCTTACAAAATACTTGCAAAGATGCTAGTAAGAAGAATCAAGAGCCGTGCGGGGCCAGTAATATTGGAATGCCAAAATGGATTTTGAAAGGGAAGATCATGCTTTGATGGAATATATGCAATGAAGCTGCTGATGGAGAAGGGAGGAGAGTATAACCTAGAAACACACAATATATGCTTCATCGATCTGGAGAAGGCATACAATAGTGTCTGAAGGAAGAAGTTGTTTGAAATCCTGAGGAAAATCAAAGTGAGTAAACAAATAGTACGCTTAATTGAAGAAATATACACAAATGATGTAATAAAAGTACCCATACAACAATGACCATGCTAATGTGGATGTGAATGTCGACCCATCCACATCCGTCACTTTTGGATGCCACATGTCAATGTGAATTTTGACCCTGTGTCAAGCTAATTGTAGATGTAATTGTCAATTGATGTTGATCTGCATTTGTGTTGACAATTGGCTCGACACAGGGTTGAAATTCACATCAACATCAACATGGGGCATCCAAAAGTGACGGATGTGGATGGATCGACATTCACATTGAAATTTATATCGACCTCCTGCTTTGTAAAATTATAAAATTTGAGTTTAAAAATTTGCAATTTTTTCCAAAAATTATTTCCTCTGACGTAGCTATTGCTCATGCTGAAAACAGCATTGATGCAAAGTCCATTTCCAAAGAAGTACAGACGAAAAGTCTGTATAATCAAAAAGTTGAACAGAAATTATTCCTTGCATCAAAGATAGGTGCAATACATTATCTAACAATAAGAGTACTAAACTAATCCATTTTCATGTCGACGTTGATGTTGATGTGAAATTTGACATCAGCAAATACATCCACAATATCAACACCATATCATCTACAACTCCAAACTGTGGAAAAGTGAATAATTTCATCAATTCCCTAAAAAATTTGCTTTCCTCACTGAACAAGATCATATTTTTGAATGTTTGTTTACTAAACTTTCAAACTCTAGAACAGACATTTTAATTCTGAAAAATTGGTCAACATAGTTGTAGATGTAAATTTTGAGCATCAAATACATCTACATGTCGAGATGGCATGTCAAGGTATCAGAAATCATGAGAAAATTTCAAAAATTTTCATTTACCTGGCTTTTATACAGACAGAAGATTCCTACTAAATAATTATTAATTGATCACTTTTCCATTATTATGTTGAAAAAAAACATAGTCGATGTAAATGTTGACGTTGACAATTGTTGTGCGGGTAAAATCCAGAAACTGGTTGGAAGCGAAGAAGACAGGAAGAGGAGTGCGACAGTGATGCTCAACATAGTGTAGTATGTTCAACATCTAATTTGACAACATGATTAAAGAATGGCTGAAAACCAAGCCAAAAGGGCTAGACATCAATGACACCCACCGCCCACGGCAATACTCTGCTAGGTATTTGCTGATGATCAGGTGGTCTTTGCTGACAACAAAGATGTTTTGCAGAGAGCAATGTACAACCTTCAGAAAGTAGCAGATAAATACGAAATGAGAATCTCGTAGTCAAAAACAAAGGTGATGGCCTTTGAGGGGAAGAACCAATACACAGTAAAATTATTGTCAATGGACTGCCATGCCAGTGGAACAAGCCAGAAGCTTTAAATATCTCTTGTGTGAGCTATCTTACAAAGGAGAGGTTGATGCATGACTTAAGAAGATCAACAAATTCCTGAAAGTAAGTGGGACGATAAACCAAGCCATCCCTCCAAGAAAAGCCAGAGCCAAAACTCGAATCTGGCAAGACCAATGCTGCTGTATGGAAGCAAAACATGGGACAATGAGAAAAGATTATAATAAGCAGAGTAACTGCAGCTGGAATGATATTTGTGTGAGCCATGGCAGGATATATACAAAACGCGATAGGAAAAGGAAGGAAGACATTCTGAAGAAACTAGGAGCAGAGCCAATCATTAGATGGGTGAAGGATTACAAAAAGAATTGGCGAAGACACGTTGATAGAATGCCTGATGAACAATTGACAGGAGGAGCAGAGGAAGGCCGAAGAAAAAACTTGATGATACATCGGCAAGCAATTCTTCTGCAGTTTCCCAAACTGGCTGAACAGCTCACCAGGCCAAAGTTCAATGATGATGATGAGTTGATGACTTGGGTAGTAGGTAAGGATGTAAGGAGTCAAATTTTGATCACGATTAATTGACTGCTTAGGCATTTGTGTAAGAATTGAAATCAATGATAATAAGGAGAGAATGATTCTTGAACATACTAATCAAGATTTGACTCTGTCTTGCATATTTATTTTAGAAAAGCTCATTCAAGTTGAACGTAAAACGTAAGTCTGGTGGTGTTGCTTACATTTGGCAGTCAGTATTCCGGTTCCAAACCATTGATCTCCAAATCCCATCCAATCACGATATTGAGTTAGGTTTGAAACTGCCTGTGGAAAATGAATTAGTTCGCCATATTAGGATAAAATAGTAGGTACTGGTACATATTCAATCAACCTTCATTTTGAGTTAATAGTTTCTAATAAAAAATTTAGCTCCGAAGATGCTCCTGGAGGGAGATTTGGGTTAATTTTGCTTTTTTTGTAAATTATGGTAAAATATGGTAATTAACTTTTGGTAAAACACTGTAAATTACGTTACAGCCCTGGGAAAGATTTCTCCGAAATGAATCATTTCACAATTTTTTACTCGTTGAATAGGTAAATTGACCTCCCAAGTTTCAGGAAAACCTGATAAAAAAATAATAACAATACCTAATAATAATTGGTAATAATAATAACTGACCACGATATCATCGTGTTTTTTCAAAAACAATACTGGAATAGGACCTAACCAAAAGAACACGCGATCATCGAGTGACATTATTTTCTCCAAGTTTTTCAGTAAATCTGAAAGAAATCCAATGTACGAGAAACAGTTGAATAGGTAAATATATGATACCTAGGTTGGTACGTATGAGAAAAAAAAGTGTTTTGAGGTTACCTTTGAGTGAACCAAATAACATGTTCAAGTTTCCAATCAAAGGATATGCTGGATACGAAGGAAACTGCTCCATCAATTTATAGTACTGTTCATTTTTTAATCGATCGACAATTTTTATCAACATTACGATGAAAATTAAGCTCGCGATCAACATTAGTATCATTGTTGTACGTATTTATGAAATTATTCGCAGATATCAATAATTCGATTAAATGCACGTTCGAATACCTAATTAACGATACTTATTACGAAGGTAGAGTACTTACGTAATTCTTTTATAAGGTATCTGAACGAACTGAATTTTCATTGTTCACCTGGGAATAATCAAAAAAAGTGTGTAAGTAGGTAGATGAAAGTGTTATAGGACCATGAAAAAGAAGAAGTGCGAAGGCCATTTTACCTATGTGCTTTCTTCTCAACCTTGATAGGTACTTCGCTCGTCCAGGGAGTTGAAAATTTAATTATTCCTTAAATTTATAACACTATTTTTTACCTACGAATATTTGTCTAATTTGATGCACTTTGAAAAAAAGGAAGGAGTATTAAGTAACTGAGGTGGCCCTTATTTATATGCACTTTGTGGGATTTTTTTTCAGTTTGGTGCCACTTCATGAGAAAATGACATATAACAAATTCGAACTCAATCGATGCATATTCACTGAAATTTTGCCCATACATTCGTGTCACTCCAAAAAGCTGTAGGTAATTGAACTTCAAAGTTGTTGTAACGTCATTGCGCGGGCAGCTTGAGAACCTTTTGAACTTGAATTTGAACAAAATTTCCATAGTAATAGATTACCTACTTCTACGCCAAATAAGCGGATACTGTAGGCACGCGCAAACCTCATCAGCATTCAATTCGATTTTTTTTTTATGAAAGTAGGTGAAGGCCTGTACAGAGAAAGAAATGTAAAATTTTGTCTACATATAATATTATACGTGACGTATCAAATATCACGTTTTTCCAGCTCTAAATTCAAGTAGAGTACTGACATCTTTTTATAGCGAAGAAAATTATACAGTACATGAAAAGGACAAATAATTGATCAATTTTTTTACGCGCTCAGAAAAAAATTGAAGACATATGACCTATCAAAACACGTTAAAATTTTGCGTGAAAAACAAAAATGTCAATGATTTTCCGTTTTGATCTCTTTTAAAAGATTTTGAGATCAAAATGTTCAAAATTTCATCATAATTGAAAAAAATGAAAAATTATCACGCGAGCCATCAATTTAGGTACTTACCTGGGTTAAGTAAAATTTTGCAGGAAAAAAACATAAATGCGAGTGATTTTCTTTTTTGGCCATTTTCAAAAAAAATTGAATTCCATTTCATCAAATTTGCTAGAAGTGGATCAACACGCAACCAGCACGATGAAAAATTGTATGTTGTGTATTGAATAATTAGTCTCTTAAGTAAGCCATTTTACTATCTTCTATACTCAATTCAAAATCTTTCAATAACGAACAATTTGACAACAACAAAAATATAAAAATAAAAAATGAAAAAGTGGCAATAGAATTACCTAGGTAGTAGAGGTACCTATATTACATCTAAATATGTACATACATAGGTACTCGTACATATGTATTCAATATGATTATTTTAAGCAAATGTGGCGCTTCAATATGTAATTTCGTAGCCCATCGTATTATCATTTTCGATCTGCTTTCTTCTCAAAAATTTAATAAGGTAACCAAGTTTTCTTCTTATGCTCAAATCGGTTGTCAAATCCTCATTGGTCACTTCTTTTATATTAGTTGTCAAATGATAATCACGTAGCAGGTACACAATACTTGTTTTGACCGAAAGCATCGCGTATCTGATTCCTACAAATAAAAAAAAATATATTAATTTAGAACACATTATACAAGTAGGTCTGAATGTGGTTCCTGCTAAATGCTAGAAATCTGAAAGAGTCCATGAACCTGAAAAGCTATACATTACTGCAAATTCTCATACCTATACAAGATCTTGGCCCGTGTCCAAAACTCATGAAGCTATTTTTTGGTCGATTTTTTATCGCTTGTTCGCTAAAGTGCTCCGGATCCCATTTTTGCGGATTTTTATACAAATCTGGGTCTTGATTGGCTAAATGTAAAACTGCAAGAATTAACGTGTTGGCTGGAATGATCATGTTATCTAAAAAATGAATAAATAAATTTAGGTATCAACATATATGTAGGTAGGTATGTTAAATGCCTAATATGTTAAGGGGAAATTAACCGAAAGCAATCTCACCTTTTAATATACATTCTTTGTGATTGCGTCTGGTAGTAATTATAGCATGAGTAAATCTTCTGGATGTTTCTTTGATGCATTGCTCCGTATACTTGAGTCCATTAAAAAGATGATCTGCGGTGAGAGTGTCGTTATCTTTAAAAATCTCTTCGATTTCTTCGTAAACTTTTTGCTTCATGGACACAGATACAATCAAAGAAGTATGAATAGACCAAAGACAGGTGTAATACTAAGTCATGGATGCATCAATTTTGGTTACCTGAACGTCTTGATGAATGGCCAGCATCAACATCAAAAAACATAGATTTAATGCTGTGGTTTCGATTGCCTGAAAATTGTAGAAAACTAGCGGGATGAGTAAAATCGGATTGGTGTAATCGTAGACTGGGATCAGTCGACTCTTCTTGATAAATCATTGTAAGAGAAAACGCTAACCTATTTTTCCCAAGGAACCTATATAAGGCTAAAAGCTGTCTTGGATTTACATAGTTTAATTTCGCGAAAATTTATTATTCATTTTAAAAAACTGTACTCACTGTCATGATTATGTGTGTTAGTTCATCTCTCATTCGAATTTCTGTGAACGAAGATTCCAATAAGCCTCCTTTGATAAGTTGGTCGATTATTGCTTTAGATGATGGAACTGCAAAGAAATACGAATAAAGGTATTACATACTTAGTTGGTTATGCTTATGTTGACATTTTAGGTTATGAGTGTACAGTAGTAGGTAATATGTATGTAGTTGCTTGTATCGCACCATCTTCCAATGACGAATTTTGCGCAATCTTGTACTCGTTGAGTTTATCTTTCAGAATCTGAAAAGTCAACGAAAAATATTTGAAACATTCAACGAGGTAGGTATCTGAACTCCAGGTCATTCCATGTCAACTCAACCAACGTTTTTGGACCATGTCCTTCGATTTTGCTCAAATTTTTTTTACAATATCTACCCACCCAGTAAGTAAGAAAGCCGCAATCAGTTTGGTCCTAGCCCCCTCAGGGGGCGGGTGGGAGGGTTTCCATTATTTTCACATTGTCTCGAGGTACTCAACTTCAGCAGCCCATTCCTCCAAAACTATGATACTTTGATCAAAACTGATTTCACAGTTGAAAAGGGCATTGAATTTTGAACTTTTTAAGTATTTTGAAATTTTCAAAATTTAAAAGTTGAACTTTCAATTTGAAAGTTCAAATTTCAAAATGGCGCTGTAAGTGGGAGCTACCATTTAAAATTTTGAAAAAATTTCCATAGATGTACATTTTGATACTTTTTTGAAATATTTAGGTTTCGAGATGGAACTCTTGACGGAGGGGGAGCACCCCCCACCACCAATTTTGGGTGAAACTTTCGAAAGAAAATCTGGGGCATGTGATGCGATGTATCGAATTGTATGTTTTCGGCAACGCTAAACACGAATATGACGTCAGATTTTTTATTGGACCCCATCCACGGCCCCCAGCACCTCCTCTAGTGGGTAAAAGTTCAAAAAAGCGTTTTGTTCGTGTGACACATGGAATAGAATGTTTTTGGTGAGGCTATATGAACACGAATATGACGTCAGATTTGTGATTGTATCCCATCCTTGGCCCCCAACAATTTTTTTTGAACGTTTACCTATTGGGGGAGGTTCTGGGGGCCACGGGTGAAGTCGATTCGAAAAACTAAGGCAATATTCGTGTTCAGCGATATCGAAAACATACTATTGCATGTGTCACACGAATGTAATCATTTTTGGGGGGGGTCACCCCATTGGAGAGGTGTTGGGGGCCAGACGGGTCCAATCACAAATCTGACGTCATATTCGTGTTCAGCGTCACCAAAAACATACTATTCCATGTGTCACACGAACAAAACGCTTTTTTGAACTTTTACCCCCTAAGAGGAGGTGCTGGGGGCCGTAGATGGGGTCTAATAAAAAATCTGACGTCATATTTGTGTTCAGCGTTGCCGAAAACATACAATTCGATGTATCACATGTCCCAGATTTTCTTTTGAAAGTTTCACCCAAAATTGGGGGGTGGGGGTGCTCCCCCACCGTCAAGAGTTCCATCTTGAAACCTAAATATTTCAAAAAAGTATCAAAATGTACATCTATGGAAATTTTTTCAAAATTTTAAATGGTAGCTCCCACTTACAGCGCCATTTTGAAATTTGAACTTTCAAATTGAAAGTTCAACTTTTAAATTTTGAAAATTTCAAAATACTCAAAAAGTTCAAAATTTAATGCCCTTTTCGGCCTTTTCAACTGTGAAATCAGTATTGATCAAATTATCATAGTTTTTTAATAATTTACTTTACTCTCAAATTTCAACATTCTCAGATTGAGTTATATTACTTATACGATCTAAAATTGATTTGGACTTTTATTGGCCCCACTGCCGAAAGTAGTGCTTATTTTATGAACCCCTATATTGAAAATATTAGTAACCTGTGAAATTATCGAGTCAAGGACGATGGAATGCGCAGATTTACAAGATCTCTGTGTAGCGACGTATGCAGGGAGATCCACCCTCTGTGACGTAGGTCAGTTAATTAATGATCTCGCGGCTCGCGTCATGATGACATTTATGACCACAGATAGGGTTTAAGAAACGTAAATTTTATTATTTACGAGCTTTGTACTTGTACATAGCAATTGCGCCTATACCACCACTCTTTAGGGGTAGAGATTTCTTGCAGAAAATCCTCACTTGGTTTCGGTAAATACTAGTTAGCTGGTTCCGCATCGCCTGTTAATATAATGGACCATGGATGCGCCCCCAGGGGAGGCCATGGTCGAGCCGTATAGTTGTACAACTTATATTTGTACCCACTTCTAGCGTGATAAGGTAATTCGTTTTTAGCCAAATTTTTGTAAAAACTGATGGGTAGGCCCAACTTTGGATAAAAAGCTAGGTGCGGGGTCAAAAATTTTGATAGTTCTCGACGTTTTGAGCTCAAACTAGACGATTCCGGGTGTGTCAGTTTTTATATATATATTTATTTATTTATTTATTTATTTAAGCAGGTATATATTTACATAAATAGAAGTTTCACCAAAACTTAATATGACCCCAAATTAATGAAAAGGGTCCAAAATCATACCATTGGTCAGTACCTCTATTGTGATCAACATATCCAAATTTCAGCTTCCTAGGTCATCCCCACCCTGTTTAAGGTGAGAAAAACCACATTTGACCCCATTTTTTAACCCCCCTCACCTCTAAAATTTATCTAGAAGGCCCACATTTTCAGCATACAATGGGGGGGGGGGTGCCCCATGAGTGATTATTACAGGTTTCAACCTTCCAACCCTATTTGACCTCTCTCCAGGGTCAAAACAGTGGATTTTTTTGCTATTTTACGCGTTTTCTAATTTTTCAGATAGCCTGTAGCCCCTCCAAATTGACCAAGAGGGTCTAAATTTTCACAGTACAATGAGAGGGTGTATCCGAAGTGCCTTTTGCATGTTTCAACCGTCCAACCAACCCTATTTGACCCCTTTCCAGGGTCAAATGTGTTTTTCAACGTTTAGGAAAGCCCACAGCAGCACCTCCAAATTGACCTAGAGGGTTCAAATTTTCACAGTACAATAGGAGGATGTAACCGAAGGCCCTTTTGCCGGTTTCAACCTTCCAACCCCATTTGACCTGTTTGAGGGTCAAGACAGGTTTGTTACCATACTTTTTGCAGGAGGAAGAAGAGAGTTGGGCGAAACCCGAGTGGGGTAAAATGCAGACAATGCAGAGGAGCGAAGCAAGGGTGCAAGTAGTTCAACAGCCCTCAATGTTTCTGGCACAAAAATTTGGCAGAATTTTGATTTTTTCTAGTTTTTGTCCAAATTTTATTTTCAGAAAATCACCAAAAATTGAATATTGTACGTACTCCTATCCACTTGGATTTAAGTTACATTGATTTGTTTATTTAAGAAAAAATTCTGCCAATTGGGATATCTCTCTCGTAAGCATAATGTAGGTACCACACATGCTTTGTTTCGTTCACTTATTATTTGACACTTGTTTCCTTGCACTCTTTGCACTTACATTAATGTGTTTACTGTTTGGATTAAATGTAATACTACCTTTGTAGGCAAAGCATGGAACTGATCTATAAGTTTTGATCTTCCTGTTAATTTGAGGTATGCATTGTATATTAAACGTATTTGTAACCAAGGTAACATCGCTTGTTTTGCTAACATTTTCATTCCTCTGGAATTCGTATTGCGGAATTTTAACGGATGAAATTAACTACGAGTAAATAGGTGGAGGTAGGTTCTACAAATCTCAAATCTTACTCATGCAACGCGTTACTGAAGTATTTTCCTTCTTGTCCCATTCCCTCTATTGCTACACCAACTGTGTTTTCTGAAATGAAAATGTGAATTTCAATAAATTGTGGAGATAGAATTTTCTGCACATCTCAATGTGTTTAGCACATCTCGAAGTGCAGTACTTGTCACAGACAGAGGCGCATTACGTATTTAGCCGCTCAAAGCTGATTAAAAAAGCCGCCCTTTCTGTCATAATTGTGGGATTAGGGTGGGGGGGATGGGTGTCTTATTCCCCTCGCTGAAAACAAAACTAGGATAAGAACTTTTATTTTTAAAAAAGTTGAAAATTCCTGTGCTTATATTAGCCTATCCACTAAATTAGAACATAAAACAACAACGTTAAAGATGAGCAAAATAAAAAACACAAAATAAACAAAAAATTAGAACATTTTTTTTTGAGATTTTTGTTTTGAGAAATCGTTGATGATATCTTCGATATTTAACAGCATTGTCAAATCCGCGTTTAAATGTAGCATAGTTAAATGGTTCAGTCTGTCCTCATTCATTCTACATCTGAAAGGACTGTTTATTCGTTTCATTGCTGAAAACGATCTTTCTGCACTACAATTTGTAGCAGATGTTGATAAAAATATACGCAGAATTATTTCAGTATTCGGATACAAGTCTTTGTGCATTAAAATCAAATCATAAAGTGATGTGAGAGAAATTTTTTCAAGTTGTACCTTAATTGTTTTAAATGGTATTTCAAAATCGTCAATATCGTTTTTGTAAAATGTCAATCAATCTCTTGGCTTTTTCTTCAATTTTATTAAGTCTATCAGAATCCTGTCTGGCAATATGTTCAACAGGATGGCACGAATGTGTAACAAATTTTTTATTTAAAAAAATTTTTTATTTGTACCTCGAAAAATTTGCCGCCCCTGGAAATGTCGCGCCCTAAGCGACTGCTTCTAGTGCCTACTGGATAATGCGCCCCTGGTCACAGATGCTAGCTACCTACTTAGGCCTAGCAGTACCTAGTGCCTATGGGCTTTGTGGGTACCTGGTGACTTACCACCTCGTTACCTACTTTTCAGGCACTGATTGTATTATTTACAAAATATACAACACAGACATTTACCTTCCCAGGAAAAAAAGTTTTATAAACTTGTGTACAGGGGTGCGGTGAACCCCCTACGTCTACGACGAGCGCCCCCCATCTACAGACCACCCCCCCCCCCCCGCAACAGAAAATGAAAGTGCAAAACCAAATTTTTAGGGATGAAAAATCGAAATTATAGTGACTTTTCTGAAAATTTTTTGTGACACATGATGATTTTATGAAAAGAATGGTAAATTTATTGCTCGAGCGAAGCGAGAGCGAAAATTTTTCGAAAAAATGGGTCCCAAATACGAAAAAACGTCCATTTTTTTCATGTTTCATTTTAAATTTTCGCGGGGGGGGGGGCTTGATGGCCTCCTTCGCCACCCCTTGGCTACGCCACTGAAAATATCATCAAAAGCCAACTGGGATCTACCATGCTCGATAATTGGCTCTCTTTGCATGGTGATTTTGTGTTTGAAAAGCGATGAGGATTTCTAACCAAGAAATGATAAAACAGCTGGCAATTTAAATCTAAGGCTTATTCGCGTATCTTGTCAAAAAAAATTATATACTTCTGTGTACTTATTAAATTTTCATAATTATTCTGATCTTTGATTTGTATGAAAAGTACCCAATAAAATTTTGAGATCGAAAAAAATTCATGTCTTAAGTATGTAAAAAAATTGAGAAGGGGGTTCTATTCCAATGGGGGGCTTACAATTTTGGCACAAATACCAAGTACCTAAATCCAATAGTTTCAAGGAAAAGTTCCAAGTTTTGAAGTTGTCGTGTTTTTTTTTTACAAAAGAGAAGCTGCATAATTCAAAAAATGGAGGGGGGGTCCGTTCAGATGAATGGAGTCTCATTTTGAAATCTGAGGCTTATTCGCATATCTTGTTAAAAAAATAATTACATGAATACTTCTGCATACGTGTTTACTTTTTTGTCAATTTTTTTACTTTTGGTTTTGACTTGTATGAAAAGTAATGACATTCGAGATTTAAAAAAACGTAAAAAAATTGAGTGGAGGGGGGTCTATTCTGAATTGGGGGGCTCATTCAGATTAGGGGGGCCTTACACTTTTGGCACAAACATCAAATAAATTGAATAATTTTAAGGAAAAGTTCCAAGTTAAGAAGTTGAAGTTTTTTAAAGCAGCAGAGTGATATAAAAAATAGTTGAGTGTGGGGTGGAAGAGGGCTATTTTGATTGGGGGGGGCCTCAATTTGATTGGGGGCGGTTTAACATTTTTGCCTCAAGTATTAATATATCCACTAATTTTGAGTTGAAAGTTCTGAGAACTACATTTTTTAGCAAAACAATAGGTATAATTTAAAAAAAAATCGGCCCCCCCTAAATCGTCAACGACGAATCGCTCGTCAAGAATACCCCATCACCGCACCCCTGCTTGTGTAGAATTCTATAAAAATTGCATAAACTTGTATAGAGTTCTATAAAAATTGCATAAAATTTTATAGAATTTCATCAAAATTGAAATAGCTTTTTATAAAGGTGTATCAAATATGATACAATTGTATGCAGTTTTATACATTCCTATACATTTTCATAAAAAGAAAAATAATTGCTTTGATAAAATTGCATAAAAGTTTATAGAATTTCATCAAAATTGAATTAGCTTTTTATAAAGGTGTATCAAATGCATATAATTGTATACAGTTTTATACATTCATATAGATTTTGATAAAAAGAAGAGTAATTACTTTGATAAAATTGGATAAAATTTTTTTCAGTAGAATGGATATTTTGCATTAATTGTATAAACGCTTATAAAATTGTTTAAAACTGTATACATTTGTATAGAATTTGATTTAGCTGTATAAAATTTGATAAAAGTGATCAAATCGCACCTCGGGAGTAATAAGGTGACATCTCAAAAAAAATTGATTTTGATGTTTTTGCATTTTTGGGGTTTGTATGACCCCCCTCAACCAAAAATAACACTTTGAGTTGGGTACATTATCTAGATCATGTAAAAAACCCAAATGGCCTAACTCAAAATCCCAACAACATTGCAAGTTGTTCGGAGTTATAAGGTGACATCTCTGTAAGTAGGTGCGATCCTTCGGGGCGCCCCTATAGATCCTACTACACACTACTCGTTTCTCCCAGGATCGAGACTCCGTTCAGAGGTTTAACGGATCAGCCAGAATAACTTTAATGGTTGAGAAATAAACCTCATATTTCTCCACCATCCGGCAGTTCGTAAGATCTCGACAGAATCGATCTTAACATCAACCATTAACTTATATTCGTGATTTTTTTTGTTCGAATTTTGTGTATGTTTTTTTTGTATCTTTCTCGATTTTTTTTGCTGGTGTTGATATTAAAAAAAAAAAAAACGATTTTTACCTACATTTATTGGTGGTATTGTGCGTTTCGCGAAAGTGAAAGTACCTATTTTTCTGATTTTCGAGTATTTTTTTTTCTGTACATTGATATACATTTTTTTTGAGTAAAATTTTTCGGAATTTATCGGTTAAAATGCGTACGCGATCGGATAAAAATAGTGCTGATGCTGAAGGCGGCGGCTCACCCGAGATGACACCAGAAGTTCAGTTACTGATACAGCAACAGGTGCAAATGCAGGTACAGGCGATACTAGCTGCTAGTAATAATTCGTTATTTTCGGACCAACAGCAACTTATGGCAGCAGATAGGGCATATATTACGCCACCTTTCCAGCTTCGATCTATGGGTGATCACGAAAAACTCATTGGGCACAGAAATTTTAGAGCCTGGCGAAATATGGTGGAGTTAGACTTACGTGCTCTAAATCTATACCCTTTTATTAATTCTCCAAAAGGATCAGAAGTAGAGCTCTCTCAAGTCAAGAGAAATATACTAGATGCACAAACTATGCAGTATATTACCCTGGCCGTTTCTAAGACTATTGCAGCCAGACTCCAAGATTTGACTACTGCTTACGATATGTATAGGTACATATCACAAAATTATGGATCTGGGAGAGTCCAAGATATGGTGGATCTCCATAATCGATTTGTAAGGCTGCGTTTTCGTCGTAATTTTGACCCAGACCGATTTATGGCTGACTTTGAACAGATGATTAATGAGTATCAAAATTTGGGAACAGTATTCTCCGACGAATATATAACCACAATTTTTCTTCAAAAAATAGAGGGGATCTATGATCATCGAAGCCCTTATTCGACGTTTTTCTCTACGATCACCAATCTGCCTGATGAAAATCAAACATTAGAATTCATCAAGGAACGATTTTTGAGGATTGCTGAAAATGACAAAAATAAGAAATTCTCTGATAAAAAACCCTTTGATTCTAAAAAGCCAGAAAATGATAAGCGCAACGAGTCTTCCTCTTCCGCCTCCTCTGCCTCTGGTAAAAATCAACGAAAACGTCCAATTGACTCCACTGAAAAATCCGACGAGCCAAAAGTGAAAATTTCCAAACCTAAGTATACACCTCAACAAGTTGAACAACTCAAGACTATGTCCAAAGAGGAGAAATTGAAAATACTTTGCACGAAATGCGGGGAGTATTTCCATAAAGAGAAAGACTGCCCAAATCCGGGAAAAGCCTGCTATGGATGTCGTGAATATGGTCATGTTCGAGCTGATTGTCCTAAAGGTAATGATTTTAATAAAACTGTATTATTTTTAGTCGACTCTGGTGCGAGTCATCACATGATTGATGATCAAAATTTACTGAATAATTTTACTCTATTTGAGAAACCTCAAGTGGTGACTACTGCTAATAAAGATGCACCTCTATACTCACTTGGTGAAGGTTGTCTATTTTTATCAGTGATTTTTGGAAAAACTAAAACAGCTTTAATGATTAAGAATGTTCAATATGTACCTAAAATTGACGAAAATATTATTAGCGTATCTACTTTCAACATTCAGTTCAAATCTGTATTTGTTTTGTATCCTCGAACAGGGCATATATTAGATCGAAAAACAGGTATAAAAATCGCCAAAATTGAACAATCGAATGGTCTTTATAGGCTAAGAGCTGAACTTATTGACAGCCCAATCGAATCTAAAAATGATAACGAATCAAAATCGACTGTAACTTTACCAATAAAATTGAGTAAAATTACAAAGCGAAATAAAACTCGAAATTTGAAACGAAAATTAACACCTAAACAGTTGGAACTGTTGAAGCAGGAAGGGGCATTATGGCACAGGCGAATGGGACATATATCCGCTTCTGCAGTCAACAGTTTCAAAAATGTAGCATTAGGGGTTGATAAACTAATTTGTGAGAAAACAAATCCTTGTGAAATTTGTATGAAATCAAAACAACATAAGAAAACATTTGACAAAGATAGGGATAGGGCCACCAGACCTTGTGAGTGTATTCACGTAGATCTGATGGGTCCTATTAATCCCCCTACCTTTGTGAAGAAAAATGTTTACATTATGTGTGTTACTGACGACTATACACGATATTTACAAGTTTTTCTAACAAAATCGAAATCTGGCTCAGAAATAGCTGAATGCTTGAATGAAGCTTTTCGTTATCTTCAGGCTCAGTTCCCTGGTGCTGGACAATTCAAAATTTTGCGATGTGACAATGGCACCGAATTTACTGGAAGTGAAGTGAGGGCCATTTTAACAAAATATGGAATTATTACTGACGAATCAGAACCTTATTGCCATGAGCACAATGGGTTAGCTGAACGAATTAATAGGACCATTCAAGAGAGAGCTCGTGCTCTGCTCTTTGAATCTGGATTTCCTGTTGGAATGTGGGGATTGGCTGTACATGCCGCCTGCTATATTTATAATCGAACCCCACATTCTGCATTGGACATGATAACACCTTATGAAAAATTTTTCGAATCAATACCTGATGTATCAAATATAAAAATTTTTGGCTCTAGGGTATATACTTTGAATGAAATTATACCAAAAGGAAAGAAATTTACTTCGCGATCAAATACTTATTATTTGGCTGGTTTTACAAACACTGGTTGTACAGTATTTGATCCAAAAACTAACAAAACTTCAGAAGTTTGCAGTGTAGAAGTAGACGAAACAATACTATATAAAAATGACTTTCTTGACAAAAATGTAGGAACATTTTCAGTGGTGGATGAGTCCATACCTGAAAATACAACTAATACCTCTCAGATAGATGAAAGCAAGACAATACAAGTAAATACTGTACAAAATGACTCCGATTCAATTCCTGGTTCTCAGGTTGAAGAGAAAAATTCGGAAGATTCTGGTAAATTGGAAACACATACTTCGGATGTTGTACCTAATATTCCAGATCTTACACAGGAATTGGACTCCGATCCTGAGACTCATGAAATTGATGAAAATGACGAGTATAATAATGATAACATAGAAAATCAACCTAACAACCTAAACCTTAAATATTGTTTCTCAAAACCATGGCTATTATTTGCTAGCAGAGAAAAACCTGCTACATATAACGAAGCAATTTCAAAGGACAACGTTGCCAAATGGGGCACACCTATACAAAACAAACTTGACGCTTTTAAAAGGCATAATGTACTTGAATTGACTAAACGTACAAAACAAATGAATGTGATTCCACTTAAATGGGTCTTCACTGTAAAAGAAAACGGCACACCAAAGGCTCGTTTAGTCGCAGTAGGGTGCAGGGATAAGGAGAAGTATGATTCAGCCGATACTGCCTCTCCTACTCCCTCTACCACTGCTATACGATGGTTGTTTTCTTATGCTGTGCAACACTCTTGGAATATGTATCAATTTGACATAAAGAATGCTTTTCTACAAAGTAAAATGGATCGAGTCAAATATGTCAACATTCCACAAGGTATGACTGGCGACTCGAAACGATTTGTGTTTAAAGTAAATAAAGCACTGTATGGAATGCCTACGGCACCAAAATGCTGGAATAAGGAGTTCGACGAATTCATGGCATCACTAGGTTTTGTTAGAAGTGAGAGAGACCCTTGTATTTACGTAAAAATACGAGGCAAATTGGTTACAATTGTGCTGCTATATGTTGATGATATAGTATGCACTGGCAACGATGAGATTGAAATACAGGCTTTTATTACCAACCTTAAAAATAGATTTGAAATGAAGGAATTAGGCAGACCAAATAAGTTTCTTGGCTTTGAAATTGACTGGAGGGATAACAGTAACTCTGTCTTTCTTCACCAGTCAAAATATGCAAATTCTCTTTTACGTACATTTGGTATGTCTGAGTGTAGGGTTGCTACCACGCCGATGGTTGCTATCTCTTCTCAGAAGAAAACAAAAAACGATGTTTTGAACGAGGAACAGCCATCCTATTCTTATAAACAGGCGATAGGCGCTCTTTTGTATTTGTCAAACAATACGAGGCCGGATATGGCTTTCTCTGTAAACTATCTTGCAAGGTTTCAGTCAGACCCACAGGAAATACACTGGAGTCTACTAAAACGTGTTTTAGAATACTTATGAGGTTCTAAGAATTTAGGCTTATTGTATTCTAAAAATAACGATGTAACTACTACTGTCAACACGTTGGACGCATATGTAGATGCCGACTATGCTGGAGACCAAAGGACACGTAAGTCGACTACAGCCTATATCATTCGCCTGTATGGTAATCCTATAGGCTGGTGCTCGAGATTACAACGCTGCCGTGCTGAGAGCTCAGCTGAAGCAGAATACATGGCTATCTGTGACGTAGCTCATGAGATTCTGTTTCTAGCTAGACTCTTTGAGGAGGTGATTGGGCCAATATCTTACCCTCTCACTCTCTTTGAAGATAGTACGTCAGCGATGTCCATTTGCAAAAACTCAACCAGTAAAGGAAGGGTTAAGCATATCGAATTAAAATATTTAAAAGTGAAAGAATATTTCCGAAGAAATATTCTCAAAGTAGTGAAAGTAAACTCAAAAAAGAATGAACAGCTGGCCGATTTTTTTAACGAAACCCCTGGATGAAAACGACTTTAAAATTTTGAGATCGAAAATAATGATACAACCATGCTGAGGTTTCTCCTAGAGAAAAATCAATAAGCATAATACTTGATAGAATCGAATGCATGAACAGTACTGTAAATAAGATCGATATATTGGCTGTTACAGGTCGTAAATAAAAGGACAGAATGGATAAACAATCACATGAGGGACGATTTTTATTTCCTGTTGAAGGACTTGATCGAAATTTGTATTTCATTTTTCTTTTAATTCGTATTATTTTAATTTTATTTAGAGAAATGGTTCGTAATTTTAATCAATAAACTACAGATGTATAGAATATAGTAATGGTAATTTCAAGCTAATAATTAGTGTACTTGAACTCGAAAAATTACAAATATCTATGTAGGTATTGTTCCTTTGAATTAAAATCGTTTTATTTGACTATGTTTTTGAGTTCATCAATTGTTGGTAAACATTTCGAGAATGAGAGTTTGTGATTTCATATTATGGCAATGTATAAAGAAGAAACTTAGTTTCTGTGTTATGCTTGCTAGAGACGAATAAGGTAGGACTTTGTGATAGGTGCAAAGAAGAAATTATGTTTCTGGGTTGTACTATACATGAGAAAATATTGCGACAAATTAATGAACGAATTGACTTGTAGTGCACGACAAGTTATTAAACAATTCACTCAATCGATTATTGCACGAAACATAAAATTGTCACTCTGGGAAGGGGTGAGCAATGAATTTTTATCGAATTGAAACTCGTACGTGTGGGAAGGGGTGTAAGTAGGTGCGATCCTTCGGGGCGCCCCTATAGATCCTACTACACACTACTCGTTTCTCCCAGGATCGAGACTCCGTTCAGAGGTTTAACGGATCAGCCAGAATAACTTTAATGGTTGAGAAATAAACCTCATATTTCTCCACCATCCGGCAGTTCGTAAGATCTCGACAGAATCGATCTTAACAATCTCAAAAAACTCCACCTTTTTTGAGCAAATTTCGTACATTACAAAGTGTTAACAAACAGTTTTGATTGATTTGAATGTTTGTCAGTTAGAAATAGTCACAAGGAGTGCATTTTTTATGTGTTTGTACCAAATGGAAAAATTTTTTAAATTGAACACTTTTCAGAAAAATGAATTTGCACATATAATGAAATTTTAGTTTTTTGAGAAAAACTCAAAAACTAAGCACTCTAGAAAAAAACTAACGACATTATGTCGATTGGAAATTTAATTCTCTACAACTTTGTTAACATGAATTTTTTTTTCGACGCTTTTTTTCGCCTCCACATCAACTTTAATGAAAGGTGCTAACTCAAAATGTTTTCCAAACATTGAAATATTTTCTCTTTAAGATTTTATTTTTCAAAGTGTTCTTATGCTAAATGAAGGTAGGATACCAGATCTTTAAAACGAGGTGCTATTCATTCCTCACAATTAATTATAAGTTGATAAAAATAATGAATCAAGTTTTTAAAAAAAGGAAAATCACTCTCCTGTAAAATTTCACTTTTTTGAGATGTCACCTTATTACTCCCGAGGTGCGAAATATGGTGTTAGTTTTAAAATTTTTTTTATCAAAATTTATGTAATTTTATCAAATAGACAATATTGTATACATTTTTATATAAGTTTATCAAAAATGATACAATTGTACATATCAAATGAAATGGTATAGTTATTAGTACTCTTAGATAAAGTACTGCATCATTCTCTATATATTGATTTTATTGGTCTCTTCTAATTATATTCCACTCAAAGTGTCATGTGTAGTGAAGTGACAAGCGTGGGACTTAATTATTGATAAAAAGTGGATGCTTTGGAAGCCCACAATCCACAAAATGATCTTGCATTAATTCATGAATAATTTTGAATCAATGTTAAAATTTGTCTTCATAGCAACCACATATAAAATTTTATAAAAAATACCCAATTATTTTTTATACAAAATTTGTCTCTAGGTATCAAACTGTATACAACTGCATACAACTGCATAAAATTTTATACAATTGTATACAGTTTGATAGAGACAAATTTTGTATAGAAAATAAGTGGGTATTTTTTATAAAATTCTATAAAACTTTTTTTCCCGGGTTATGAAATAAGAAAAGTCTTCATCGTTATACTTTGCATCGTTTATTGTTCATAAATCAAGTACAGAGTAGTAACTTACTCAAGCTAATTATACTGGCCTGTACAGTATTACATAAAGTGAGAGAGATAGCATTTTAAATGCCTTGAGGAGTGCTAAAGCACATCACCATGGGAAAGGGGAACAATAAACGGATATGGGAAGGTCTATCTATGTTACTCTTTTGAAAGAGATTTTGAATTAGGGTGAACTTGAAGTTTTACGTAATGACTAAGCACCCGAGTGCATTCGACAAACTCAATCAGCGCAACTGGAACTCAATCTATTTCGAAATAGATCCTTGATCATTGCTTCACCAGTTCATATTTCGAAATACGACTGGACTTAGCAACTTGTTTGGATAACAAGATTTATGCAAACATGAGAATAGGTACAAGCCTATCTTATCTCTGGAAAGCTGACATACCAATGCTATATCATTGGGAGTTGCCAAATGACTGGGTTCTCTAGCATTTCTCTTTCAACACAAAGTTCTAAGAGAATTAATCCGCTAGAGGTCCTACTACTGAACTATTTAGTATGTTGACTCAGAACGAATTTCTATCGCTTACCCGACTGAAAATACAGCACAATCTGTCTCTACAAAATTGAATATTAAATGATTGACAAAACACTATCATTTTTACTGCATTTTGGTGGAAAATGAAAACAATTGTGTGAGAACTGTAGGAGGATGCACTGTCTCATTATTTCAATCATGTGAAAGATTGGAATTTGCTGAGAATACGGTTGTTTTCAAGTTGGGAGGGCATTCTGGTACGTGAGTATATAAAAGTGTATTTGGTATGAAAAAGTAATATCAACTGTGACCCCATATATCTTTAGTCTAGAAAAAATCATTTCTTTTACAAGATGGTACTTGGAAATCTTTGAATACATACAACTGAGCATACCTATAGCATATTCATGCGGAAATTTTTGCATAGATACATTGTTTCAAGTTTTATTTGATCTGGCGCTTACCTGTGATGGTGTCAATATTGACCTTTATCACATCTTCCCAAACATTTATTATTTCGCCCGAAAGCGATGCTGGTTTGAACGTTTCTACAAGACTTGATGAATTTTTTTCGAAAGTATTGAAGTATTTTGACATCATTTCTGTAGTGAAAGCAGGTGTAAATACTTTTCTTGATATTTTCCATTCTTCGTCTGTAATAATTATTAAGATGTAGGTTGTAAATACTCGTATGTCAGATGAGGAGTTAAATTCTGATCATGATTATTGGCTGCTTTGGCCTTTGTGTAATAATTCAGACTGACAAACACTTGTTTAAGAGTGTGTGAATTATCGGCATAAGTAAATTGATCCTGCAAAATTAACTGAGACGCTTGATATCAATGTGATTTAATACCTCAAGTAGGTATTGACGAAAGAAAAGTTTTATCTTTTATGTTTTGTTCTGCAAGTCGACTGTTGTATAATACAAAGAAAAAAAAAAGTTGAGCGCAAGTCTTGGTGTTGCTTACGTACATTTGGCATTTACCATTCCAATTCCGAACCATTGATTTCCAAATCCCGGCCAATCGCGATATTGAGTTTGGTTTAAAACTGTCTGTGGAAAATGAATTAGTTCCGTATTAGGATAAGATGGTTTTCAATCAGTTGCGAAATTTAGTAGCGGCCAAAACAAAATTGTCGTGTGTTGTGAGATGATTTGAGAACAACAACCTGGACTAATGAAAAATTGAGCCCTGTACCTATGTAGGTAAATTATGGCGGATCGTGAAAAAAAAAGTGGGCGGATGTTGACCAAATTCAACAGAGACCTTCATCATGTTGAGTTGAAAAGTTACCTAGAAAAAATTTTAGCCCTAAAGATGCCCCTGCAAGTAAAATTTGGGCTCTCGAAGAGAGGAAATTTTTGAAAAAATTGTGTTTCTTTCGCTCCTAATATCGCCACTCAAACTGATTTTTAGGGTTCTACTGAGCGGTTGAAAATTTACGAATAGCTTCTGTTTGCGAGGGCCCAAATCTTCCTTTCAGGGGTGCCTTCGGAGGTAAAATTTTTCATGGGCAACTTTCAACTTGAAACGAAGATCTCTGCTGAAATTCCTCACATAGAGAAAGAAAAAAATTGTTCAGCAATTGAGAGGAACTGCTTCAATTTGGAGAAAATTTGTGTAGGTGTTTTAGATGTAACTGAATGTAAGGCTTAATGTAGTTTCGAAAATATTTGCCAAAAATCTCATTATTTCAAAGCTGAGCTTTATTTTGAAAGCTTAATTTTCAAAAACTTACCAGATTTTGGAGATATAATTTGAAAATTAAAAAGAAAATCTGGGAAGCATACGTTCAACTACGAAGTTTTTGTGATGGGTTCCCAAAACTATGAGACGTTGGTATGGAGTCCTAAAATTTTGGTCGAAATGTAAAAAAATAGATTATAAATTATTATCGATTGTTTGCTTTTTTATTAGCTGCGGACCCATAAAAAAATACATTTTTTTTTTTAGTTAGGAAAGTAACTACAACTATGTAGGTACCTATTTTGAATTTATAGTCCGGCATATGACAATAGGAGTTTGCACCCCCTCCCCCCTCCGATCCTCCGGGACAACTGTTTTCTTATAGGGGACATCCTAAGGAACATTTTAAAGCAAACTTGCCCAAAAAAAAAGTGTGCCTTACTTACAAAATGGCGGCCATTTTGATTGACAGGTCAGCCAAAATCGCAGATTTTGCGTTTTAACTTTTAACATAGGACTTGCACGAACTTTTTCAAACTTTACAAAGGTAGATCGAAAGATCATGCAAAAATTTATCACCTGTCAAAATTTCAAGTGCTAAAGTGCGTTTTTCGATTTTTGGTGAATTTTTGAAAATCGAATTTAGGCTAAAAATTAGGGAAAAAATCAAAATTTTACCAAATTGACCAAGAAAGCTGAAATTTGGGATATACCCTATTTTCGACATGCCGAATCGATTGGAAACGGTTTCAACCCGTTTTGAGCAGTTGTGGAGCCTCCAGCAGATTTTTGAAACATTAAATTTTCACAAAATTTCTTCAAATGGAGATGGAAAGCTGAAATTTACTCTACAATCCAATTTTAACACCCTCTGAAAACGACTTCTGGTAAATTTCAAGTCATTTTAGAGCCTCCAATGATTTTTTGAAAATTACTGGACCCTCCAGTAGATTTTTGAAACTTGAAATTTCCCCAAAATTTCATCAAACTAAGATGAAGAGTCAAAATTCATTCTGCAAACTAATTTCAATACGCTACGAAGTTGACTGCTGGTGAATTTCAAGTCGTTTTGGAGCCTCCAGCAACTTTTTGAAAGGTTGTATGACGTTTTTTTGGAAAATTGAAATTTCCTATAAAAGTAGCTGGAAGCTTCAAAATCATATTTTGAAACCACTATGTAGCCTGCGAATGTAAATTTCAAGTTTCAAAAATCTGCTGGAGCCTCCAGTAATTTTCAAAGAAAGTCGCTGGAGGCCCTAAAATTACTTGAACCCACCTGAAGTCGTCTTCAGAGGGTGTTAAAATTGGAGTGTAGAGTAAATTTCAGCGTTCCATCGCCATTTGATGAAATTTTGCGAAAATTTAAAGTTTCAAAAATCTGCTGGAGGCTTCAGGAATTTTCAAAACGTCGCTGGAGGCTCCAAAGCGACTTGAAATTCACCTGCAGTACTTCGTAGCGTATTGAAATTGGTTTTTAGAATAAATTTTAGCTTTACAACAAATCTGCTGGAGGCTCCAGAACTGCTCAAAACGGGTTGAAACCGTTTTCAATCGATTTGGCATGTCGAAAATAGGGTATATCCCAAATTTCAGCTTTCTTGGTTAATTTGGTAAAATTTTGATTTTTTTCCTCATTTTTGGCCTAAGTAAATTCGATTTTCAAAAATTCACCAAAAATCGAAAAACCCACTTTAGCACTTGAAATTTTGACAGATGATAAATTTTTGCATGATCTTTCGATCTACCTCTGTAAAGTTTGAAAAAGTTGGTGCAAGTCCTATGTTAAAACGCAAAATCTGCGATTTCGGCTGACCTGTCAATCAAAATGGCCGCCATTTTGTAAGTAGGGCCAAATTTTTTTGACAAATTTGCTATAAAATGTTCCTTAGGATATCCCCTTTAAGAAAAAAGTTGTCCCGGTGGATCGGGGAGGGGGGGGTGCAATTACTCCTATTGTCATATGCCGGACCATTATTAAATCGACTTTTTCTCCTAATATTTTTGATAACAAATTTTGAACCCTAGAACTTTTTCCGACATGAATCATTTTACAATTTTTTACTCGTTGAATAGGCGAAACCTTTTAAAAAGTAAATAGGCTACTGGGAATAAATAAAATAATGACAACTGACCGCGATATCGTCGTATTTTTTCAAAAACAATATTGGCATAGGACCTAACCAAAAAAGCAGGCGATCACCGAGTGACATTGTTTTCTCCATAAATTTCAGTAAATCTGAAAGAAATTCGGAAACAATTCAATGAGTAGGTGGGTAAATATAGGTAGGTACGTATGAGAAGAAAAATGTCAAGAGATTACCTGTGAGTGAACCAAGTAACATGTTCAAGTTTCCAATCAAAGGATATGCTGGAAACGAAGGAAACTGCTCCAGGGATTTGTAGTACTGTTTATTTTTTAATTGATCGATATTTTTTATCAACATTATGATGAAAATTAAGCTCGAAATCAACATTAGCATCATTGTTGTACGTATTTACGAAATTGTTCACAAGATATCAATCGTTCACCTAATTAACAATTATACCTATGTACTTACAAAAGTACCTAATTGTAAGTAATGTTTTGATAAGGCATCTGAACGAACTGAATGATTACTTCGGAGTACCTACCTAATCGTAGAAAGTTCGTAAGTAAATAAAAGTTGAAAGGACAATGTAAACGAGGAAGTGCGCAGGTGTTTGTTGATCACTGACGATTCACGTCAAGGCAATCGTGTGCTTTCTTCTTGACCTTCATAATTTTTTCGTCAAATTGAACTTCACTTGCCCTCGCAGTTGAAAATTTATTCTCTACATTTATAGGTAGGTATAGCTATTTTATACGAATATTCGTCTAATTTGATGCACTTTAATGAAATGTACGAGTAGGTACTCGTATTAGTAGGTAATGTAAGGTAGCTAGGTACTGTGTAAATTCTTGAGCCTGAATATCGCTGGACGGAGTAAAGTATCATCTGGTTAATCTTACGACCAAAATTCAAGATGAACCAATTTTAAATTTTTTCCGCTTTCGAACAATTCTGAAAGATAGGTATCTACTTATGTACCTACTACTCCTAAAATTCTCATGAGGCACGAATGAAAAAATATGGTTTTCACCTCTCTTGAAAAGGAAAGATATATAAATACAGGATTAAATTGCATAGTCAAAAATGAAAATTCAATTCAAAACACTAAAACAGTAAGTAGGTACTTACTTTAGAAAGAATTAATTATTTTTTTATTTTTCAATACACAAATCTTTGAACGCTTTTGCCCTTACTTCGCACGGGTCTGTTTTTTTCAGAATCGAAATTTTCCTTTAAAAAAAAATATCCTGCAATGCTTTAGTAATTTGCAAGTTTGGATCGTCTAAATGCAGATGGGCAATGCGTTTAGTGTTCGACTAAGACATATCTAACGACTTTGTAAGTCACTATAATATGTATCAAGTTCATTAGGTAAACGCTTCTGAAATGAGTGCGGCGATTTTAGAACGATTGGACTGTTAAATGAACCGACTATTTGATTCGCTTTCAGTAACCTTGATCTTATGGCTAATTTTAATAATTTGGTGAGCATTCTCAATAGTAAATTTTAAAATGAACATTTCGATCAAGTTCAATAAGACAATACGTATTTTAGAACAATTAAATTGTTAAATGAACCATTATATATTTACAATTCGCTAGTAACGAACTTATTGATAGTATGTTAAAAATTTATCTGGCTAATAATGTAGCAGACAAAACACGAATGAAATGACCTGTAACATTGTTACAAAACTCACAGATAGGTATTTATATATAAAAAAAAAATTTTAAAAATAGAAAAAAAAATCAGTAACATTGTTACAAAAACATTCAAATATATTTTTTTTAAATTAAAAAAGTACAAAAAAACACACGAAAAAATCTAGCTTTGAATTCAATTCATACGTTATTATTAATTTTAACGTCAATTTTTTCGTCAATCTGACCTAAAATATTTTCCAAAACACACAGTTCTGGAAACGATTGAATTCGTTGAATTTTCTTGGTAACTACCTCGATCAGTTCGAGTTTCCTCTTCTGCAATTTTTCCTCCTGCGATAAAATCGGCATCACCGATATATTAAAATCATTCGTATCGATAATAAGTCTCGGTTGATCGACAGCACTAGTATTGTCCAATGAGCTTATTTCGATTAGGTTATCTTGGTCGCAACTCTTGACAGGGTTTTCATCAGGTATAATGAGACTCGAGTCGATTTCATTTTTGATTTTAGAAGTATCGTATTCGTCGATATCGGTATTGTAATCGATTCGATCGTCAAATTGATCGTTTTCCGATTCGATATCTTTAAACGTACCGTTTCCTTCGTCCAAAATGAAACGTTTTTTACCGTCTCTGAATCGAATGACTAAATGTATATGTTTACACATATTATTTTCAACAGTGTGATCGACGCAGGAACAAGCGAATTGATGAATACAAACGTGGCATTCGGAACAGGTATAATTACAGTTGCATTTTTGCAGTACTTGTTGCACGAAGTATAATTCGTAAGGTTCGTTGAGTTCGACGAAAGATGAAACGTGCCAACCTTCGGCGACAGCGATGATCGAATCGAAACTACCGAAATAACTATCTCGGTGACGTTTCTGTATAAGATTCAAGTGGTAAACGGTCTCGTCGCTGTTCAAAATCACCTTACGATTGACTAGGTGATCGCCGACCATTCGTAGTACGGAATTGATGATCTTTTCGAGCGGTTTTTGTTTCTTACCGTAGGTGCAGATGTATTTCAAGTGCTCGTGTATTTGTTGCATTTGACTATCTTCGTTGATACGGTCTTCGATACGGTAACAGCTAGCCCATCTTTCGGTACACGATGCGTAATTCTCTTCGAAAAAAGATCTTAATTCGGCGTCGAGTGCTTCGTTGCTCAAGAACAAGTCGAATAGTTTTTTGAACTTTTGTTCGTTGCTTTCGGTTTGAATATTCTTCAGCATGGTGTACGCTAATCTACGTTCTTCGGTGGGTTTGACTCGATTTAGACGCGATCTCCAGGCTTTATCGACGAGCCAAGAGCAGTACAGGCGACGTGCTGGGGCACCGAATACTTTTTCCCAGGCGAGATGATGGGTATCGTAGAAATCAGTCATTACAGCTTTAACTCGAACCGGTTCGATTTTTTCTCTAATGAGAGAGAAAAACATCTCCATGATGTTTTGATCGATTCTATTGGCGAATAAGAAAGCGCAAGGGAAACCGTTCAAAGCGTTATCTCGTACCATGAGGGTAACTAAATCGAAATTATCATTAGCTCCGGTTAAACTATCGATGCAGACTAAATCGTGACAGAAATCGGCGAATATTTCTTTCTGACATAAATTCATAATGATTAAAACGAAATCGGTTTTTAATAAATTTGGATACTGCGGACAGGGTTTGTTTTGAGGTTTGTAGAAGAGCACTCCTTCGGTTTCGTTTACCCAAGTATCGACTCCTCGATCGTCCCAAAGTACCGCTGTCTGCTGCAGAGAGTACCTTTTGGCGATGTTGAATAAATCTTTACGAGTTAATAGTTGTAATCTGTCGACGGATGTTCCATTTTTTGATAATCTAGCATCTTTTATAATTTTATCGAAAGGTACTCCGTTGGCTATTTGTACAGCTAGAGCATCTCGTTGTTCGCGAGTCAGCGTTGTACGTTGTATTTCGTTCGAATGACCGATGTGAGTTTTAACGTAATTAACTTGGCAGCCGCCTTCGTCGTAGGTTACCTCTAATTCCGAAGGGCAATAACCGTCGATTTTATTACTACCTTTGTATTTTACTTTGCGAATACCTTTGCTGGCTTTTCTGTAGAATCCCGAACGATGGCATATGTAACGATACGTCGTACGTTTACCGTTATCGGTGACTGCTTTGGAATTCTGAGCGTAGCTACTGTTTGTATCTTTCTCCATCGTGTTTTTCCATTCTAGAAATTGAGCCATGTTGGCGAAATTGAAGGTTTTTGTTTGTAACTTGATTCGATGATCGTCGGTGAAGTGATCGAAGATTTCTTTTTTTATAGTGTTCGAGTAGGAACAAAGTGGACATTTTTTCATTTTTTTTGCTACACGTGTGGAAGGTGTGAGAGTAGTGACGTCCGCTGGGTGTTTATCTTTCACGTGCCTGCGATAGGTGCTCATTGTAAGGCATTGGAAATTGCACACGGGACATTTCTGTAAGAAAAATTAACGAATTGAGTAGGTAGTAGGTACATAGCTAAGGTAATACGTAGCTTTCAGTGAGAGAGTTGTTATTTTCCACCTCTCAGGTGAGGAGTGATTCGGAAAAGGTTCTTAAAAACACAGTTTTGAGAACAGAACCGTGTTAACCCAAAGGCCAAAAAGAAAACAAAAACCGAGTCCAAAAATTGAATCAGGAACCGAAAAATATTGAGAACCGATTTTTAGAACCGAATCGAAAACCTCAAAATTTGAAAAATGTTTTCAAAAACAAAATCATCAACTTGAAAAAAATTGAATCAAAGATTTTGGGAAACTAAAAACCTTTAGGCAAATTATGACAAGAAAAAAACAGGATTTTTTGGGATTTTTTTGGTAAAAAAATTGAGACTTGGTAGCCTATTTTTTGAAAAAAAAATGTTTTTTTTTGGCAGTTTTGAGTTTGACAAAAAGTGGGTCTCTTTTATAGAAAAACATGATTCCAAATTTCAGTTAAACTCGAATAATATTAATTAAAAATTGTTAGGAGTTAAATATTGCTGGTAAACCATAAGTATAAGTGGAAAAGACAAATGGAGATGCATTTTGAATTTACTTTCAGATTAACCTCACCTACAGAGGTGGAAAATAATCAATTGACCATGAGGAGAGATATCGAATAATTTTTACCATTTTCGTTTTATCATTTATCTTATTATTGAAATCGGGTGAGGGCGAGGGCCAGGGCACGGTTACGACTTCAGTTGTTGGTTCATATATGGTCGCATGCTCATCTTTTATATGAGATTTTAAGCTTCCAGAGGAACGAAATGTCTTCGAGCATTCTCTGCATTCCTGAAAGTACATCGAGTATTACGTTAGTTGCCAATGTACGATTCAAATTTCGAAAAACAGCTTCTTACAATATCCTGGTAACAAGGTACGGAAGCTAAATCCTTTATTTTAGCTGGATGGAACTTCAGTACGTGTAATCTCAAGTCTATATGCGTCGGTAGTATTTCTTGACAATATTCGCAAGTTTGCTTCACCATTTTCGATTCTGTCACACCGACAGTGAGCTTATTTTTCTGAAATGAAATGGAACAAAAATTTATCAAAAAACGTATAACCTGAGAAAACGTATTACTTGAAAATCCCGCTAAAGTATAGAAGCTGATGTTAGAAGTCGTATGAAAAGCAAGAAAGGATTTATGCACATAGACAGTGCTCAAAGACTGCAATTTGGGCTGCAACTTTGAAGATGAAAATACGCCCAATTATCGATGATTATTGAAATAATGACTTACTGAACTCTGAAAGAAGAGTTATATCACTATTTCGTGTTATTTTTCATGAATTTAGTTCATTTTGAACGAGAAAAACTAATTTTTGCAACAGTTTTTTCTGTTTTATTTTCGTTTTCGTTTCAAAAATTTTGATTTTATCTTTGTTTGTTGGCTTTGTTTTGTATTGATTTCAGGCAGTACTATCGATTCTTAGAACATGAGCAGCTCTAGCCAATGAGAATGAAGTATTGTGGAGTTTTTAAAAACTGTCCGTAACGATGGCAGCCATCTTTTTTTATGACGTCACTTCACTTGTTGGTTGTTGAATGACGAAGAGGTGAGGGGGGGGTGGCCATGTGCAGGAAAAATAGTGAAAGAATGTTTTATATTATGAGTGATGATGCGATCCAAAAATTAGAGAAATTAAGGTAATTTTATCGTATTTTAATTATTATTATGAAATTTTACGAATTCAGAGTGTTTTACGCTGATGTTTTTCATTCCAGAGCAGTCAGAAGCACTTGGTTAATGGCGGTGTTTGCTTATTCGAATACTTTCGAGGAATACGATCGGCGGCGGCGTTATGGGTATTCATTCAGGTAAATTTTCTTAGCTTTTTTTCTTATTTCATCTCGAGTAATGTACATTATTGTTATGTGTAATTGTGTAGATGAGAGTATTTGAATTTCGATGGCTGTTAGCCGATGTACTTTCCATTTTGATCAATTCGTTACTTCGAATGTAACGTATCGTTTGAGTAACTGAAAACTCTGTTCGCAGATACGC
Source organism: Planococcus citri (assembly GCF_950023065.1). NCBI lineage: Eukaryota > Metazoa > Arthropoda > Insecta > Hemiptera > Pseudococcidae > Planococcus > Planococcus citri. The sequence goes on along the minus strand of NC_088677.1, from coordinate 2,943,830 downwards.
TGCTGTCTTCGTGATGGAAATTCTTATTTCACCGCTGTTACGGAATAGAATCAGAATTATGAATAAACTGTTGTATTCGTTGATTGACACCAAATGAAACACCTTGGTTCTAAACGACATCCCACAGTACGAGTAAGTAATCCCCTGTACCGGTGAATGAATTTCATTTCTTTTTTTTTAGAATTTTAATTCAAATTTCTATTAATTTCAGAGTGTGTTATCTGTCTACACAGACGAATGAAGAATGTCTCGTGTTAATTTGAACGTTCAGTCGTCTGTGAAGCGTGAAATTATGTATCAATTCAGAATACTGTTCGGTTTAGAACGATTACAATATCGAACACCTGAAGTACGTATTCGTTTGCAATTTGATGAATTTAATTTTAAATACTTCTTAAGTGTCGTAATTCTGATGTTACTATCGTCTTGTTACGAGTTGATTATCACAGTATAGAACTTTTTTTAGTACGTTCCATTTGAAAAACTTTGTTTGATGTTCGTGATGAATATTTGATTCATATTCGTAAATACCCTCGTCCTTTCGAAGGCTAAACTCACGGTTAATGATTATTGATTTTCCTTAAACTTGTTCAAGTCAAATGATTATTCTACTCGATGATTTATCGTTGTGACTAATTTTTGTATTCTTACGAGTTTATATTTATGTTACACGGTGGAAAATTCCGAACGAATTTTGAAAAATGTTCAAACTAGTTTTTTTCCTCGTTTGTTTACAGGAAAGTCGTAAGTTGCTTTAGCACTCGAATGAAAATACGACCTTTGCATTTGCACCGAAGAGCGAGCTTTTCATTCAGACGACGAAATACGATAAATGATGTTTAATTTAATAACGTCAAGGTTTTAATTGAAAATGACGCCCGATGGATTCGATCGTTAGTTCGAATTTCCAATACACGTTAATAGGCCAGATGGTACCCAACAACCCTATTATTACATTCAAACGTCTTTATCGAGCAGTCGGCTCGTGCTGGCAGCGTCGTGTTGCGTATTAAGAAACTACACTACAAGTTAGTACATTTTTTTTTCTTTATTATACTGCGAATTTTACGTGTATTTATAAACACAACGAGTGATTGTTTTAATTGGAAACCTTACTGGCGAGTTGGGATTGTTAATACTGTTGTAGACGAGTACAGAAAGGCGATATGTAAGTTTAAGTGCTACACGTTAGCTTGTGTATTAGTCGATGATTGATTTGCATTTTGTAATAATTTTAAGGTTAATTGGAAGAAGAAGAAAGAAAAGGACGTGAATCATGAGAAAATCACGAGCCGATTATCCACCGTCGTCGTCGCTGCCACGTACAAGTTGCCATTTTTTTATAATAAGTTTCGTGCTATGATCGGTATGGTGCAGTGTAACGTGCGAAGGATCTTTGTCGCCGAGGCGCATAAGGATAATGTGGTCGATTACGATGGTCACAAGTTTGGACAAAGTTACATGGATAAATTACCACGGTAAGATCGCCTTTGCGTGTTTATCTTTTTACTGAGTATCTTTAATATGGAGTATGTATTGTTGGATGTTGTAGTCTGGCGTAGATTAGAAATTATTGACCCATTTATAGGATGTGTTGTAATAATTAGGATAAGTGATCATTTTGTATCCGCTGTGAATTTTTCAACCCTTTAAGAAACTAAAGGCAAGACTTGAGGTAATCTAGCGTTCGTGGTTAGTTTATCAAATGATTTCTCCCTCTATTATCATCGAATTTTCAATAATACGGAGTTGAACTGAGCACATTCTAAATCTAAAGATGACACAATTGATTTTCTAGTAAGAAGGATTGGTCTTGTGTTGAAATTTGTGAGAGAAGTTGAAAAAAATTTGCGTTGAAATGTTGGCTACGAATCGAAAAAATTTGAGGAATGTTTTTTTCAGATTTTAAGCCAGTGTTATCTATTCTCTCAAAAAATTATTATTTTTGCGCAGTTCAGATAGAAATCATTTTTAAAAAATTGAATCTGTAGAGTCAAGCGGGGGGAGGGGTATTCTATGTTAGATCAGCTCGATTTTTGGTTTTAGGCCCTATGAGTTTGCTCAACATTTTCTGTACTCTTCCCCTCCCCTGCATTACTTTTTCTTTTTTCACATATTTTCAAAAAAGTTTTTTTTTTTATACATGTACATCTTGAATCACAAAAAAATTGTCAAGTAGTTTCGTTTTTGCTTGAAATTGTCGCCTTTTCGAAAAAAGTTTTTAAATGGTCCTAATTTTAAAAAATATAGGGCTAATACGTATATTCAAAAGCCTACTTTTTTTCACCAAAAAATCCATAAAAGTCTCGGTTTTTCGACAAAGATTGCGAAAAAGTATCGTTTTTTTGCTAATAATTGTCAGAAACTCTCATTTCAGAAAGTCTTACTTTATTCCAAAAACTGTTATAAGTCTTGCTTTTTGCCAAAAGTCGCTAAAAAGTCTAGCTGTTAGCTAATGAAAGGTCTCGTTTAGAAAAATCGCAAAATTGTGAAAAAGTATCATTTTTTGCCAATAACTACCTTAAAGTCCGGTTTTTTTGCTAAAATTGTAAAAGTTTTGCTTTTAACAAAAATACTATATTTTTTTAATTCAAAATTTGTAGTTTTTTTGCGAAAAATTCCAAATACTTAGTTTCACTTTTTTTTCCAAAAATTGTTCGAAAGTCTTGTTTTTTTATTTTCCGAAAATTTTCAACAATTCTCGCTTTTTTGACAAAAATTGTGAGAAATCATCATGTTTTGCAAATATTTGCTAAAAAGTCCTGCGTTTTGCTAAAATTATCAGTCTTGATTTTTGATGAAAATTCTGACTTTTTCACATTCTTATTAACAAAAATTTGTACCTACTTAGTTTGTTCTGGAAAAAATTCCAAAAAGTCTCATTTTCCAAAGTTGCTTTATTTTTCAGAAATTGCCAAGAATACCCAACTTTCGCTTTTTCAAAAAAAAAAATCGTGCAAAAACATCATTATTTTTTTACAATTATTGCAAAAAGTTCTGCATTTTGTTAAAATTGCCAAAATCTTGTTTTTTGCCCTAAAGTTGACAAAAGTTTTCAATTTTTAGCAAAATTTCAAAAAATTGTCGTTTTTTGCAAAAATAAATTCCAAAAAGTTACACTTTTTCCAAAATTGTCTAGAAGTTTTGATTTTGGCCAAAAATTGCCAAAAAATCTCAATTTTTGCTGAAATTGTCCAAGTCTTGCTTTTTCATCAAAATTCTGCGAAATAGTGCAATTTATTACTAGAATATTTCATTTTGTAGTTTTTTAGTTTTTTCTGGTAATTTTTATTGCATTTAAATGTTTTATCACTTTTGAGGAGTGTGTATTTTTTTTTTTGTTATTCTAAGCCAGTGCTATTCTCTTGAAAAATAATTAATAATTAATTATTTTTGCGCAGTTCGGATAAAAATCATGTTTAAAAAATTGAATCTGTAGAGTCAGGGGGGGGGATATTCCTTGTCAGATCAGCCCGATTTTTGGTTTTAGGCTCTCTGAGTTTGCTCAACATTTTTTGTACTCCTCCCCCTCCTCCCTCCATTACTTTTTCTGTTTTTCACATAATTTTTTTTTTTTTGATAAATCTTGAATCACAAAAAAAATTTAAGTATGTAGTTTCGTTTTTTGCTTGAAATTGTCGTTTTTTCGAAAAAAATTTTAAATGGTCTTAATTAAAAATATCATTTTTTTGCTAGTAATTGCCAAAAGGTACTGATTTTTGCTAAATTTCCCAATCCTGCTTTTCGCCAATAATATTGTCAGAAATTCTCATTTCAAAAGGTCTTACTTTTTTCCAAGAACTGTCCATATAAGTCTTGGTTTTTGCCAAAAGTCGCTAAAAAGTTTCGCAAAATTGCGAAAAAGTAGATACAATTTTTTGTCAATAACTCCCTTAAAGTCCAGTTTTCTGCTGAAATCGTTAACGTTTTTCTTTCGACAAAAATTCTATATTTTTTAAAAATCGAAAATTTGTAGGTTTTTTTGGTAAAAAATACAAAATAGTTTCACTTTTTTTTCCAAAAATTGTTCAAAAGTCTCGTTTTTTTATTTTCTGAAAATTTTCAAAAATTCTCGCTTTTTTGACAAAAATTTTGAGAAATCATGTTTTGCAAATATTTGCTAAAAAGTACTGCGTTTTACCAAAATTATCAGTCTTGATTATTGTCAAAAATTCTGACTGAAAAAATTCCAAAAAAAGTCTCATTTTCCAAAATTGCCAAGAAATAGGTACCTAACTTTTGCTTTTTCGAAAAAAATCGTGAAAAAACATCATTATTTTTTTTTACAAATTATTGTCCAAAATTCTGCATTTTGTTAAAATTGCCAAAATCTTGTTTTTTGCACCAAAGTAGACAAAAATTTTCAATTTTTAGCAAAATTTCAAAAAATTGCCGTTTTTTGCTAAGAATTCCAAAAAGTTGCACTTTCTCCAAAATTGTCGAGAAGTTTCGATTTTTTGCCCAAAATTGCCAAAAAAAAGTCCCTCTTTTTGCTGAAATTGTCCAAGCCTCGCTTTTTCATCAAAATTCTGCAATTTTTTAAATAAAATAAAACTAGAACATTTTTTGTTTTGTAATTTTTCATTTTTTTCTGGTAATTTTTTCCTACATTTACCTAAATGTTTTGTCACTTTTTTTGGTTACTAAATTTTTTTTTTTTTGGAAAAAAATTGAGTGAAAAAAGAGGTAGTAATTTATGTTAGAAGTAGGGTGAACTCTCGAGAAAAATTCTACTCCTTTTTAAAATAATTATATATCCTATAAGATGCAATAATAATATTTCTGTTGTCGAGTTTCAGAATGAATTTTTCATTTCCGCGTTAATCGAGTCAACTAATGTGAAAATTGAAGGAACTCGAAATGAAATTCAAGTCACGGCGCCAAATTGACTGCTGAAAAATATTTTTTTCTTTCTGGGAACTCGATAATTGAAAGAAAATGTTTTTCGAAACGGTTCACTGCGAAATTTTCTTCCATTAATTCCGTTGTATTATTCAAGCCATCTTTTAATAAGCGTGATTAGTCGTCGCTTGAATATAACGTTGGTGAAATTTTTCGAGTAATTTCCCTTTAGAATGTATTCTTTTGACAACGTTATGTTTATTTTTTACTCTTTACAAGAACAAAATAACTTATTCAATGGGTATTGTTTAAAACCACGTATAATTTCGCAAATTGTGAAAACTAATTGCAAACAATGAGAATTTCATTTAGAGGAGAAACAAGTCGAAAAAAATTGTCCCCTAGAACTTGTTTATAATACGAACGTACCGAACATGTGCAAAATTTAAAATTTAAATCACTCAGAACGAAGTTTGTGGTTTTGCCAACTTATTTTAAGATTGGGAAAATTTCACCTTTCACGAATAGCTGAAAGAAAAAAAAATTGTGTATATTATGTATCAACTTTGTTTTTCCTCGTTAACTTACTGATCAGACAGAAAATTGAAAATTTCGATACCTTTCATTAATCATACGTTGTTGCATCGTATTCCTTTATTAAAGCAAAGTGATTTGCAGGAAGTTGTCAAAACAGAGTAATGAATAAGAGGTACAGGTGCAGGGTATTTTACGTTGCAAAATTGATTATTAGTACGAAGCTGCGATTGGTAATGCATAAAATGGCGCGATTTTACGTCTATATGGCCTGTCTCTGTACGTATGTACAATTAGAGTATCCTGGCGAACGACGAGGTGTATTGTTTAAAGGACGAAATAAGAGAAAGAAATTCAGAAAACAGTTTGATTACGGTAGCTATTTGCGTGTGAACGTCCTGTAAGTGAAAATTTTTTTCAAGCCTTGAACTTGTAAAAGCGGTTATTAAAATTTATTACTCGTATCGTGGTTGTTTTTATAGACTAATGTCGCCTGAAAAACGGATGTAGCGATTTGTACCTACTTTTGTTCGTCATTGGCAAATTTCGAATTTTCATATTACGCGTTGGAAATTTTCTCCGCTGAAATTTTTCTACTGCTGTGCAGTTTTCTCGGCCAAAAGCAATAAAATTGTGCCAAAAAATTCGCTAAATTTGCTCCTACTTTATGCTTACTCGTTCGGGTTTTTTATTTTTAATCTTTATGGTCTCTGTGTGAGAAAATAGGGGAGTAGGGAAAGCCTTTGAAGAGAGAAAAAATAATGAAATTTACTCGACGACGACGTGATTTACTTAATTAAAACGAGTTTGTGTTCGATTTTTATACTGTTGTAGATTCTTGTATCGTATGTTCGATTCAATGTTGTATTGAAGTTTTTTTTTTTTTTTTTTTTTTTGTCAAATTATGGCGTTTTAATGAGATTTAATTATGCGAAAATGCGAATTTTTTTGCAATCGGGTTCAAAGAGAAGTACCGGTCAAGCGTCTGGTTTTTTCAGCGGTTGTCTCTTTATTTAATTCTTTTATTTATTTTGATAAGATAAACCGCACCCATCAGTTTATATTTGGACAACGTTGGATAATAATTATGCTAACTGGTCTCGTGCAGTATTGAATTTTATTCGTCCAAATGCTCGCTAATTGGAACTTTGATAATTAATCTAAAGATAGCTATAATTTCATCGATGATCTGGACTGAATATTTCAAATGTTAACTTCTAAATTTACGTAGAAATTTAATTCAATTATTGGGAAAAAAGTGTCAAATCTCAAAGTCAGATTAGCTGTAGAAAGGTTATTGACCTGTTTCCTGATACCTTATTCTCGTATACCAAAAGATAAATTTTTTCGCGAGTTTTTTTGCTTCCACATCTTCGAGCTGCTGTTTGCAATTAAAACAAAATTTTCTGAAAGTGGTTTTGCTCCAACTCGAAATCAAGCCCCCCCCCTCTCACAACTTTTCAAAAAATTGAAAAAATTGGAATTTTTACGTGTTTTTATTCTAAATTTTAGATGTGGTCTATTTTCACCAGAAAAACACAATTTGATGATTTTTCTCTCCCCCTCTCCTCCTCTCCTCGCTCCCCATGATGAAAAAGTGGAATTTTCACTCAATTTTACTGAAATTTCGTTAACTCATGGTAATTTTTAGTGATACTGATTTTCGTGTCAATTTTTCAATACTTCCTGGTTCCTGCGATTTTTTTAAAAATTCAATTTGAGTAATTTTGATAATGTTCAGTCAAATTTTGAGTATTCGAAAATCGAGGCAGTTTTTGCAAGTTTTTGCCAAAATTCTAAAACATTTAAATTTTACGTAGTGAATTTATACCCATTTGAAAACACATGGCAATTGGCAGGGCAGAGGGAAATTTTTAGGAACATGCTAACGAAGTTTTCTTTTAACCTTGCGTTGTTCTTTCTTTATGTGAAAAATATTACAGCGAAAAGATAATGACACACCCACCTTTTTTGGCCCCATTTTTTAATTGAATTTGAATCTTACGAGTACCTACGTACAGTCACCTTCTCTACGCTGCGCTGGTGGAAAACCTACCTACGTAATTTTATTTTATAAAGTAGGCGGCTCGGTAAGGGTAGCTCTTTTTGAAATGATGCGAAAAATTCTCTGTAATACGTATTATAGTATAGTCGCTATAATGAATTTTTTTTCTTCTTCAAATATGTACGTTTTGGAATATATAACGACCATTATTAATTGGAATATTGTTAATCAAACGAACGATTGTGCACAGTTTATGTATCGGAATGGGAAATAATAACAATTTGTTTGAACGATTGAGTGAACGAGCCTCCGAGTCGAGCCCCTCTGTTGTATAGTGCGATTACGATAAGACGACTACGCTAACGATTATATAAATTACCGCTTGATCGTGAATTTTTTCTTCGTTTCGACGTTATCGCTTATTGCAGCATTTTTTTTTTTTCGATAGCGAGGACGATTATTTCTTAGTTATTTTACGTGCCACTGTACACCACCGTGTCGATGGCTCGTGTATATCTGGTTACCTGCAATCTGCTTGCAAGAGACTATACTCTACCAGTGGTGAAAATGAGAGAAAAATTTATGCACGTTTTTTCGATTTGAAAATGTTAGCTCAGATTTTAAAATTTTGTGTTTCTTAAAATTCCTTTTAAAATGGGAATATTTTTCATCTAAAAAAAACTTTGATTTGAAATTTGGACAATTTTTTCATCCGTCCTTTTTAGCAAAAAATAGAGATTCTTTGTGATTTTTTGTACAAAACGCGAGAGTTGAAAGGAACAATTTTGAAAATATGAAATGTGAGGAATTTTTTGAAAATTACAGGCCATGAGAGGTACATATTTGATTGAAAAATGAATAATCCAGAGCAATTTTTAAAGTAGATTTTTTTTTTTTGAAATAATTTTGGCGTATTATTGTGTTGATTTTTCTGATTTTTTTTTTGGTGGTCTCTATAGGCTGCATTTGGAGAATTGGAGAGATTGCTTTTTGGAAAGAGAGTTATTTAGAGGGATTATGAAGCAAAAATTGAGAATTAGGTATTTTAAAATTATGTTTCTCCAACTTCTATTTTATTCCACTGTTTTGAATAACTCCGCATTGAAGGAACAGTATTGTTTGAATGGAGGGGAGGTGAGTAGACAGAGGGGTTATCTTGAAAAAAAAATCAACTCATTTTGAAAAATTCTGCTGTCTAAATTGAGATTTCTTAATAATTATCTACTTTTTTAACTTACATATTGAATTTTTTTGATTTTTTTCATCTTTGGATGTTCTTCTGGTGCCATTTTTTGGACCTGGGGAAAATTCAAAAAATAAGAAACATCGTAAAATCCTATAATAGGGAGGGGGTGTAGAAAAGTGAAACTACAAAAATAAGGACAATCCTGGGTCATTCAATGTCAAGTCAGTCCGGATTTGGGTTTAGGTCTTCTGATTTTGTTCAATTTTTTTATGTTCCTCGAATTTAATTAATTGAGAAAGAAAATCGCTATCACTGGCACACCTCCCCCACCCCTCTTTAGTCGAGGAGCCCGCATATCTATTGCACCCCCCCACCCCCCCCCAGGACGATCCTCTGGGACAACTTTTTTCTTAAAGAGGGAGTTCTAAGGAACATTTCTAGCCCTTGTGCTAAAAAAAAGTGGCCCTACTTACAAAATGGCGGTCATTTTGATTGACAGGTTAGCCGAAATCGCAGAGTTTGCGTTCCAACATGAAACTTGCACAAAATTTTTAAAAACTTACTAAGGTAGATCGAAAGATCAGGAGAAAATTCATCACCTGTCAAAATTTCAAGTGCTAAAGTGCGTTTTTCGATTTTTAGTGAATTTTTGAAAATCAAATTTATATGCCAAAAATGAGGAAAAAAATCAAAATTTTACCAAATTGAGCAAGAAAGCTGAAATTTGGGATATACCCTATTTTCGACATGCCAAACCGATTAGAAACGGTTTTAACCAGTTTTGAGCAGCTCTGGAGCCTCCAGCAGATTTTTAGAACTCGAAATTCCCACAAAATTTCATCAAATTGGAGTTGTAAAGTTGAAATTTATTCTAAAAACTAATTTCAATACGTTACGAAGTACTGCAGATGAATTTCAAGTCGTTTTGGAGCCTCCAGAAACTTTTTGAAAATTTCTAAAGCCTCCAGCAGATGCTTGAAACATTACATTTTTATAAAATTTCATCAAATGGAGATGGAAAGTTGAAATTTACTCTACACTCCAATATTAACAACCTCTCAAAAAACAACTTCAGGTAGGTTCAAGTCATTTTAGAGCCTCTAGCAACTTTTTTGAAAATAACTGGAGCCTCCAGCAGATTTTTATAACTTGAAATTCCCACAAAATTTCATCAAATTGGAGTTGTAAAGCTGAAATTTATTCTAAAAACTAATTTCAATACGTTACGAAGTACTGCACGTGAATTTCAAGTCGTTTTGGAGCCTCCAGAAACTTTTTGAAAATTCTAGAAGCCTCCAGCAGATGTTTGAAACTTTAAATTTTCACAAAATTTCATCAAAATGGAGATGGAAAGCTGAAATTTACTCTACACTCCAATTCTAACACCCTCTGAAGACGACCTCAGGTGGGTTCAAGTAATTTTGGGCTTCCAGCGACTTTTTTTGAAAAATACTGGAGCGTCCAAAAGATTTTTGAAACTTTAAATTTTCACAAAATTTCATCAAATGGAGATGGAAAGCTGAAATTTACATCACACTCCAATTTTAACTTTCTCGGTTTTACAAAGGTAGATCGAAAGATCATGCAAAAATTTATCACCTGTCAAAATTTCAAGTGCTCAAGTGGGTTTTTCGATTTTTGGTGAATTTTTAAAAATCGAATTTGAACCAAAAATGAGGGGAAAATCAAAATTTTACCAAATTGTTCAAGAAAGCTGAAATTTGGAATATGCCAAATCGATTGGAAACTGTTTCAAACCATTTTGAGCAGTTCTGGAGCCTCCAGCAGATTTTTGAAACTAGAAATTCCCACAAAATTTCATCAAAGGAGTTGGAAAGCCGAAATTTATTTTGGAAACTAATTTTGATAGGTACACTACGAAGTACTCCAGATGGATTTCAAGTCGTTTTGGAGCCTCCAGCGACTTTTTGAAAATTCCTAAAGCCTCCAGCAGATTTTTGAAACTTTAAATTTTCACAAAATTTCATCAAATGGAGATGGAAAGCTGAAATTTACTCTGCACTCCAATTTTAACATCCTCTGAAGACGACTTCAGGTGGGTTCAAGTCATTGTAGAACATCCAGCGACTTTTTTGAAAATTACTGGAGCCTCCAGCAGATTTTTGAAACTTTAAATTTTCACAAAAATTCATCAAATGGAGATGGAAAGCTGAAATTTACTTCGCAGACTGCATGGTGGTTTCAAATGGTTTTGAAGCTCCCAGCTGCTTTAAGAAAATTTCAATTTTCCAAAAAAAAAACGCCATACAACCTTTCAAAAAGTCGCTGGAGGCTCCAAAACGACTTGAAATTCACCTGCAGTACTTGAAATTAGTTTTTAAAATAAATTTTAGCTTTACTACTCCAATTTGATGGAATTTTATGAAAATTTTGAGTTTCAAAAATCTGCTGGAGGCTCCAGAACTGCTCAAAACGGGTTGAAACCGTTTCCAATCGATTTGGCATGTCGAAAATAGGGTATATCCCAAATTTCAGCTTTCTTGGTCAATTTGGTAAAATTTTGATTTTTTTCTCTCATTTTTTGGCCTGAATTCAATTTTCAAAAATTCACCAAAAATCGAAAAACGCACTTTAGCACTTGAAATTTTGACAGGTGATAAATTTTAGCATGATCTTTCGATCTATCTTTGTAAAGTTTGAAAAATTTCGTGCAAGTCCTATGTTGAAACGCAAAATCTGCGATTTCGGCTGAACTGTCAATCAAAATGGCCGCCATTTTGTAAGTAATGCCAACTTTTTTTTGGGCAAGTTTGCTTTAAAATGTTCCTTAGGATGCCCCCGTTAAGAAAAAAGTTGTCCCGGAGGATCGGGAGGGGGATGCAATTACTCCTATTATCATATGCCGGAGTATAGTGAATTTAGTCAAAAAGGTACATAGTAAAAAAATGTAAGAATTCAAATTAGTAACAAAAACCTTCAAATCATTGAGAAAAAAGTTTTCTTTTTTGATGAAATTGGTACGAGTGTTTGGAATATGTGATGTCAGCTTAGCCGGTTAATTTTCATCCAAATTCAATAATTTTCCTGTGAAAAATTTGGCTTGTGTTAAATTTTTTTGTATTGGTGGAAGGGGGTCGACTGGAGCGCTTTCTAAAAATTTGGTTTAAAAAAAGTGCAAAGAAGTGATTTTTTCATTAAAAAAAATTCGTTAGATACCATGCAAAAGTTCTCACTTTTACGTCAAAAATTGTAAAAATTAAAAAAAAGCCATGCTTTATTGCCAAAGAGTTCTCACTTTCCTCACAAAAATTTGGAAAAGCTATCATTTAATTGCCATTGCAAATTTGCAATTGCGAAAAAGTCCTGCTTTTGGCTGATATCGTCAAAGTCTTGATCGAGTTTCATTACTTAATTAGACTTCAATTATGTTTTTCCCAGTACCCATAAGTATTTTAATTGAAATATTCTGGCATTTTTTGTGATTTTTTAACAATATTTTTCTCATGTCTTTCAATTTTTTGGTTACTTTTCGATCATTTCTTTGGTTACTACCAAAGTTATTTTTCTAGGAGAAAAATTGAGTACGTGTACTTACTTTCAGAAAATTCCTATTTACCAGCCTTTGCGGAATTCTATAAAATGAGACCGAGCGATGTGCCTCGAATTGGGAAGTTACCTGTTTATCGAGATTTTGTGCTTGGAATCTTATACAGATTTTTCTGAACGATGTGATGGGAGAGAGGAAGGAGGGGGGGGGGGGTAATGAAAAAAACTAGTTGAAATTTTTTATAAAATTATATAAATCTTATTTTTCTCTTGATGATGTATTCAATTGATTTTTCCCCTCTACCCTTCCACCCTTCTGTTCAATGTAGACGTTACCTATACATCAGTCATGCACGTCTCGAGTCGTATGCATTCATCGTTGACAGTAATGTGAAAGATCATCGTTTTTATAGCCATAGACAGATGGGCATGTCTAGTTACGAGGGGTTATGCTGACAGTACAGCGACAGCAACTCAGCAAAAGCGAGACAATAAGACTATAGCATCGAATAACGAATAGACGGGAGAGACATCTAAAATAGAAAAAAATTCTCTTAAAATAGAAAGGGAAGCGAAATTGAAATGAAAAAAAAAATGAATGCTTATGGCAACGAAGGTTACGTGTACCTACGAGTACGATTACAATGTCAGATAGATATCATTTTCATACATAAACAGTACACTTATGCATTGAGAATGCGCTATTTGAGCGCGGTAAATTGTATGTGTGCTGTGTACACATGGTGATAATGTACACACGAAGCGAACTCGAGCTACGATTGGTTAATTAGAGATGGCGTGTCCCGGCGCGGCTGATAACCAGTTGCTAATAGGTCGTGAACATAGGCTATGTCTGCCTTGTGCTTGTCGCATTCGCACGTCGAAATTAAAATACAGTAAACCGGTTAACAGTTCAGTGGTCGTGCAATTTTTTTTTATCCAATTTGCAATCGTACCGTTTGGTTGCGTTATCTACAACCTTAAATATATGCGAATTTTTTGACTCATGGTTCCAAAAATAGACTAAGCACAAGTACCACTATACCCGTTGAAATATACATTATACGAGAGTTCGATTACATTTTCGATTAAACAGTTATTTAGGTGAGGTGCTCGGATAACGAAAGAATTCCCATAAGAGTTTCCAATACCTACCTCGACTCGACTTTTTATTTGTTCGTTTTCTCGATTCCGAGTGCTTAGAGGTAGGGTAGAGCTACATTTAATCGAGTATTGCATCAGATTGGCTGTAGCTTTTATCTTTATATTTTTATGTGTTCGAGTGGAAGCTTCATTTGAATTGGAAAAAATACGTACACTGAAATGTGCTTTTACGTACATTTTTCATACGATCGAGTATTTTGAAAATACTGATACTGATTACTGATTGGGTGTTGAAGATAGAAATTTTTCACCATTTATGTGCCCTGTAGAAACTCTGCTGCTCGTAGTTTATCGAAATATTCAAAAATTTTAACATCAAACTGGTTTTCGTCGGTATATTTTTTTTTGTTGCCATTTCGAACCCACTGGTTTAATTGTACGACTACGACTACGAGTGTACTTTGAGAAAGTCATCGTCGTCGATGCTGATTATAGAACTATTTTTATGAGAAATTTTATTATAGCACTCGATGGCGAATTTTTTTCTCAGCTTAGAACTTGCGAGACAAGAATTCGTGATTTTTTTCACCCTGAAGGTGAAATGTAATTTGTTAAAAATGATGATAAGATCTTTGTCGAGTAAAGGTTCCACGTATTTAAAGAATTTATAATGTATTCTGATTAAATTCGCGCGTATATTTACATTGAAATTCGTAAATTATTGAAGTACCTATTAATTTCCTTAAACAGCTTTTCAATAATTTCAAATAAATTATTCTTCGAAAATTATCTAATCTATGGTACGTATTTATCGCGATCAGTTCTGGAGGCGTTGATGTGGCGGATTCAGCTGAGAATACTTCCGGTTTGCTCGACTGTACATAGGTACTTTGATATTGGCACGATCGTTGTCCTTGAAATGGTTCCTCGCTATCTTGTCTGAGGATCGATATTTTGGCAAATTGTGTGTACTCGTAAATGCGCCTGGAATGAAAGAGATAATTATTGCGTGATTTTAATGTATGAATTTTAGATTTTTAGCCAAGTTTACGGGTCTCCTCGTGGAAGATCTTGGAATGTTGAATGGTACTTGAGTTTATTATCTCGAAAGATGATTATTTCCACGTGCAGTCTGCACGAGACTTTTTATAATTGGATCGAAAGAGTGTCAGTTTTGATTTTTGGTATTCCTGAAACCTTGCAATCGATATTAATCAGACAAAATTTCATTTTTCCAACTATCTGTCTGTGGAAATTTGAGAAAAGTCAGAAAATGTTACTCTTTTGGCAAGTTTTGACCCTTCTAAAAGTGGTTATGGGGTGTGGAAAAGGTCGGATCAAAAAATTGAAGTCATATTTTGTGTTTAGCATCTTCGAAAACATCTTGGGGGAGAGGCATGCCATTGTCATTAAAAGACTAAATTTTTCATTTTGGGCAAATTTTTGAAAATCCAAAAAATTGCGATTTTTTGAAGAAAAAAATTTTTACTTGAAATGATGGAAATCTGTTTTGGAGTCGATATTGACCGGGCTCTCTTTCGGTCAAATTCCATAATTTTCAGTCATTCTGAAAGCCTCCAGCGATACTTTCGATTTTTTCAGGATTTTTGAATTCCTCCAGAAGGCACGAAAATGAATTTGGGCTGAGGGAAAATGGAGTTCTGGCTTATTTTCGACCTGTTGAACGAGGCTATCCGGAGGCAGGGCAATTTACAAGTGGGCATCTCGAGTGGGTTTCTTGGAACAGCATACCTTATGAGGCAAAAAATTCAAAAAGTCAGAAGTTCTTTGCTCTTGGAGAAATTTCTGGAACTCGCACGAACGACCCTTGGGTCAGTTGGGTCCATGGACCACTTTATGTTAAATTAATCCGGTTTTCATTTACGCTCTTCGACTTTGCTACAATCGTTTCGTAGATTCCTCAGCGTTGGAAACACTAACAAGAAAAATTGTTATAATTGACCCTCCACCCCCTTCCTCTGATACAGGTGGGGTGTTTTTTTTTCAGCAGTGAAATTTCTCGTCATGATGGCCAACTTTGTTGTCTGATTGCTCGGAATTTCCGCAACATACTATTCAAAAATTTTCGTCAAAGTTGAGCTTTTTTGAGAGCTCAAGTTTCAAAAGCTTGCAAAATTTTGGGGATGAAATTTAAAAATTTTGAATGATACAGGAATTATACATTTTTATGTTATAATATTTACATTTACAACCATGATGTTTTTGTGACGGATTCGAAAAATTGGTGAAAGGGGGGGGGGAGTGATAGAGCCGTAAAGTTTTGGTCAAAATATCAAAAAATGTCAAATATTGTGTGACATATCGTTTCATATGTTTTCAGTAGCGCAGAATGCGAATATCAAGTAAGTTTTTTGATTCGACCCCCTCCCCCAACACTTCCTTCCACTGTCTCTTTAATTTCCTGGAAGTTGATCGAAAAAAATCGTGTGACATGTGAATCATTAGGTTCTCAACGCGAGTATTTGGGGGGGGGGGTGTTTATAAATTACAATGTTTTTTTCATATCGATCTTCAAAATTTTTTGGAAAAGGAAAAAATCACGTGACATGTTTTGAGGGCGATGAATGGAAATGTATAAAATTATTTTTCAATTTCCCCCTCCCCCCTCCCCCCAAAACGAGTCATTTTGAGCATACCTTTCATCGATGTTACTCTCATCGGGATAACCAAGGTGACTATTCAATATCAGTCAGGAAAATTGGAAAACATTTGTCTGGAGAACTGAGAAAAGTCAAAGAAAATAATTTCTCTGAAAGACTAGACCCTCTGTATTATTTGATAATGAATTTTTCTACGAGATATACTTAAGTAGTCGACTAATCGTTTATTTGTTTTGTTTCCTTGTTTCAGGTGAGTTACGAATTTTTCTCTTTGAGAATATGTAGAATTAACGATATGAAAATGTTGGGTGAGTCATAAATGAAGTTTTATTTTTGTTTGGTCTTGTACAATTGTGTTTAAAATTGTTTTTATTCCTTGAATTCTTTTCATATTGGGCTTGAAAATCGTATTTTTACAATCAGGGCTGGTGCTTGGTTATTTTTCCAGTAATCAGGTTGCTAAAGTTACTGAAAATAATTTTTGGTTACTTTTTCAACGTTTGTGGTTATTAAAGTTACTTTTTTTCATTTCCAAGAATTCAACTTTTTTATGCATCTTAAAGAAAAAAAAAGATTATAAAAATTCCTAAAAAATTTCAATTTTTATCAAAATTGACATAATAAAGCCCCGTTTTTTGCTAAAAAAAAAAAATCCTAAAACTTGTCGCTACGTACATATATTTTTTTTGCCAAAAATTGATAAAAATTTTCGATCTGTAGCAAAATTTCTAGAAAAAATTTACATCCTTTCCTATAATTATCTAAAAAGTTTCGTTTTTTGGGTTGAAAATTAAGACCAAAAAAGGTTTTTGTCAATAAATCCCGAATTTATCAAAATTGACATAAATTTTAGCTTCATCAATAATGGCAAACAATTGTCATTTTTTTGCAGAAAATTTCAAAAATCTCATTATTTTGCAAAAATTATCCAAATGCTTAGTATTAAAATGTCTTGCTTTTTACCAAAAACTGTTGGAAATTCTCGCTTTTTCAAAAATTGACATGAATTTGCACTTCATTGAAATGGCTAAAAATTGTCTGTTTTTGCAAAAAATTCCTTAAAAGTCACATTCTAATTCAAAAATTGTGAAAAAGCATCATTTTTTGCTAGTAATCTCCTAAAAGTCCTGCCTTTTGCTACAATGTCTTGTAGTCCGGCATATGACAATAGGAGTAATTGCACCCCCCCCCCCCCCACCCACCGATTCTCCGGGACAGCTTTTTTTCTTGAAGGGGACATCCTAAGGAACATTTTAAAGCAAACTTGCCCAAAAAAAAGTTGGCCTTACTTACAAAATGGCGGCCATTTTGATTGACAGGTCAGCCGAAATCGCAGATTTTACGTTTCAACATATAGGGCTTGCACGAAATTTTTCAAACCTTACTAAGGTAGATCGAAAGATCATGTAAAAATTTATCACCTGTCAAAATTTCAAGTTCTAAAGTGGGTTTTTCGATTTTTGGTGAATTTTTGAAAATCCAATTTAGGCCAAAAATGAGGGAAAAAATCAAAATTCTACCAAATTGACCAAGAAAGCTGAAATTTGGGATATGCCCTATTTTCGACGTGCCAAATCGATTGGAAACGGTTTCAACCCGTTTTGAGCAGTTCTGGAGCCTCCAGCAGATTTTTGAAACTCGAAATTCCCACAAAATTCCATCAAATTGGACTTGTAAAGCTGAAATTTATTCTAAAAACTAAATTCAATACGCTACGAAGTACTGCTGGTGGTGAATTTCAAGTCGTTTTGGATCCTCCAGCGACTTTTTGAAATTTTCTGAAGCCTCCAGCAGATTTTTGAAACTTTAAATTTTCACAAAACGCGTTTTGTCGCTTTTTTGGCCACTTTTTCTAGATTTTTTTGGTTTCTGTGGTTACATTTTTTTGAGGAGGGGGAGGGGGGAATTGAGCACTAGCTAAGTAAAATTTCTGGAGGCACCAAATCGGCTTGAATTGATGTTGAATCGATTTTTTGGATAAGGTACAAAAATACATATGGCATGCCAGCCAAATGTTGGCTTAGCATGGGATCTGCTAAAATTCAACCAAAAAAATTCAGTGTTCAAAATTTTTCATGGTGGTGTATTTTTGTGTCCTTTTCCGATTCGGTTCCAAATTTTTTTCAAAATTGTTAGCTCATTGGTCAGCGAAGTGTTCAAAATGTCCGAATAGATTTTTCAACTGGCATACTCCAAAATCAAAATGAACATTCTTCAATTTTTTTTTTCTTGAAAAAAGAAACTGGCGTTTCGATTCACGAACTAATGTAGATTTTTTCCTCGTAATGAATAATTTACGCGATTGTCAATTGTAAATACATAATATGTGGAACAGGGGGTGCATCGTAAAATATGACTCGCGTATATAATGTTTTCAAAACGTGGAGAAAATATTTACAAAATTTTCGTTTGTAAAACAAACACACGCTGAATTTTTCATCCAGTTTGTCGAGTTTTACACATTTCAAATAAAACGCGACTATATAATATCGCCACGTGATTTTTATTAAAAACTGCATCGAGCTTAGGCCGAGCTAAATGACGAGAAAATGCAAACTATCGTATAATTTCGCTCGAACGTACCTATGAGTTATTTTTATTATTTTTAATTTAGCTGACGTTGAATGGAATTTGACACCGTTTACAAGCATCAACAGATACCCTACGTTTACGTGGGTATAATAAGCCTATCCTGAAATGATATTTAGTATTGAGGAATCGAGTAAAAATAAAAATAAAATACCATAATATAGGATATGTAGATGTAGACTGTAGTGTTGAATTTATAAACAGTACATAATATTCTTTTGCTCGAGATACACAAATTATTGTATGTACTCGTATTGCAATGCGATTGGCGATCGATTATTAAGATATGAAAATTTATGAGGCAATGTAATCAAATAGTTGCGCCCCGAAGTTGGAAATTGTTTATAATGAGGTCAACCTCTGAATGACATCCCCGCGATATAAGTATAGATCTTTTAGATTAGGAAAATTGCGTAACCCTTGTTGCCCCTTGTTTATCACGAATGTGAGCTGATTACGCGAGCTTTTCGCTGATTGGATGAAAAGACTGAAATTAGTGTCGAATTTCGAAGATAGTCTGCTTAATTCGTTTTTTATTGCTCGATTGATAAAAAACCAAAAAAGTTTAAATTAACTTTGGCGTATTTCTCGTATTTCGTGTATTTTTAATGTTTTCATCTTACACGTGACTTAATTGATCGTGTCGTAGCAGACTCGTCTGATCTGGTGTGCATTTGAACCGTGTTATCGATTCTGATTGGTTCAAATGGCCTGGGTATTGACCGAGTTCATTCGGGGCAGAGGAACTGATGCAATTTGATTTTCGAATTTGTTGACAGGATTTTCAAGGAAATTAGATAATACGGGGATTAATAATTTTTTGTTTGGGTTTGTTACTTGACCGAATGATGAGGCAATTTATAAGTGGAAAAATATGAATTAATTCATTAACTGCTATCTATATGTTGTGCGATTTATACGGACTAATGGTTCCAATTATCGGGCATTTAATGGAAAATTCTTGATTGAATCGTGTTGTTTGGATTTTGTTTATTTGAATGTACTTCGTCGTAATGTTAATACCCGGAAATTCTATTTTTGCGCAGTCTTCTCTTATCATACAAGTTGGAATTTTTCAATTCTCTCGATGTATAGGCGAAATATAGATAGGTATGTGTGGTATAATAATTTCAGTCGTGAAATGCCGCATCAAGTCGAGAGATAGGAATTCGCGATATTTTTCTCGATGGTGAAAGTTCGATTAAAATGTTATCGACTTTTGAACACCCAACTTGGAGGTCAGGAAAATGCGTTTTTTCGAACTTGAATTTGAATTTTTTGGGACACGATACGAGTATAGAGTGGGGCTCTCTACAGAGAAAATCCGTAACTTATTTTCGCGCAAGATCGAGATCGCTTTGACTGAGAGACCGGTACGGTGACGAATTGGCTTTGCAGCGAGGCGACGACCTTAAAAAATTTTCTTTCTCGCGGTGGCGGTAGAGCTGGCGAATTTTTAGGTTCGTTGACACGATTTTATGGTAATGAGCCGGTAATGCTCGATGGTACGATTGGTAACTCTAGCCTCTAGCCTGCTGTTAAAATAGATGCCTACGTACTTATTTACTCGCACTTATTTTGTCTTCTGTTTGGCGAAATATTGACGCGCGCGTGTGATGCAACTAATGACATTTGTGTCGTTGACTATGTACTATGTAGGTACGTAAAGTAAAGCAGGGTATTGGGATGGGAACAGAACAGAGACAGACAGACGTCGACTGTCGGGAGCCGTTGATGTTTTCAAAATATGTATAAAGCATTATTTTTTACGTGTGTTAGGTACCTACGAGTGTATGTGACATGATACAGTTGTGTGGCTAATTTCGATTGAAAAATACTCGTGTAATGGATAGGTGAAGATTTGTTCGACACAACAGGTACCCAACTGGTAGAAAAATATTGAATTAGTGGAGCTAAATCGAGAAAGTAGGTATGCAAAAATACTTACATCACATGTCAAAATTTCAAAAGTTGAAGTTCATTTTCGACTTTCAGTGAATTTTTGGGGAATCAAAATTTGGGGCAAGAGTGAGAAAAAGGTTAGAATTTTGAATTGGGCAGATTTTAAGGTATTTTTTCGGAAACTAGAATTTCTAAAACACGGCTGGAGGCTCCAGAACGACTTGAAATTAGCTCCAAGAAATTCAGAATGTGGGAATTAGTGTATAATTGGAGTAAATTTCAGCTTTCTAACCCCATGAGTGAATTTTTGTGGAAATTTCAACTTTCAGAAATCTGATGGAGGTTTCATGAACTGCTCAAAACGGCTCGGAATCGTTTCCGATCAATTTCAGGTTGAGTTCGAAAATTCTGGTAAAATTTCTAATTTTTCTCTTCCTTTTGACCTTAGTTTGATTTTGAAAAAATAATTCACCAAAAATCAAAAAATTCGCTTTAGCGCTTATCTCGTGCATTTATTTTTCACCGGGGGGGGGGGGGGGTGTGCTAATTCTCAAAAGTTGTTAGTCCATAATTTTTTGTACTCCTCCCCCCCCCCCCCCCAGATTCTAAGAAAATTGATTTTCGCTTCACCTGTTCAGAAAATCCAATTTTTGTTCTATGTACAAGTAGTTCTGTTTTTTTTTGTCTTTGCTCTGGTTAGAAAGTGTTAATTTTGGAAAAGTTGTCAAAAAGTTTTAATTTTTGGGGGAAAAAGTTGAAGCGTCAATTTTTATCAAAATAGTCAAGAAGGGTCCATTTTTGCCAGAATTTACAAAAATGCCCATTTTAGGTTAAATTGTCACAAAGGGCCAATTTTTTCCAAAATTTTCAAGCAGTCTTGTCCTTGTCAAAATTGTCCAAAAAAATCATGGTCTTGTCAAAATTTTACAAAAATTTCTGTTTTTTGTTAAAATTGTTGAAGTGTCAATAGGAAGTTGTTTTATTGACAAAATAGTCTGATGGGCATAATTTTTGTCAAAATAGCTATGAAATTTGTGCCCTTTTCGTAAAAACGTCCAAAAAGCATTGATTTATGGCTTGCTTGCCTAAAAAGTCCTCTTATTGGTAGTGTCGCTTTGTCGCAAAAAATTCTAAAAAAGTCTTCATGATTTTATAACAACTGCCTAAAGGCCCCTTTTTGGCCAACAAAAGGCCAAAAAGTCGCTTTTCAACCGAAAAATTGAAAAAAGTCTCCCATTTTTGGCAAAGATTGCGAAAAAAGTCATCATTTTTTTGCCATTAAATGTCATAAGTCCTGCTTTTGTTCAAAAACACGAGCTAAAATTTCCCAAAATTATGCAAAAAAGTGTCGTTCTTTTACTTGGAAAATTCCAAAAAATTCTCTGTTTTAAAAACAATTTTGAAACAATATGTAACCTCTTTTTCAATGATTCCCAAAAATTGCCAAATTTTTGCTTTTCTTGCTGATTGATGAAGATTTTAGGTAGTTTTTTTCTTCAAAAATTATCCATTAGCCTCATATTTTGTCAGAAAATGACAAAAAAAGCTTGCCAGTGATTCCCAAAAGCTTCTACTTTTTACTAAAATTGTCAAGTTTTTGCTTTTTACTCAAAATTGTAAAAAAAATCCCGTTTTTTAACAAAGTAGCCAAAAGTTGTCTTTTTGTTCAAAAAGAAACCTGAAAGTCTCACTTTCTTTCAAAAATTGTCCAAAAGGCCCTTGGCTTTTGTCAAAATTGTCAAAGTCTCGCTTCATTTCACCAAAAATTGTTTTTTTTGCCAGAATTGTCAAAAAATCTTACTTTTTATCAAAAAGTTTCAAAGAAATTCCATTTTTTAAAATTATAACGGGTTCCAGAACATTTCAATGTACCTAATTTTCTGTGGGTTTTTCGTGATTTTTTCTTCATTGAAATGATTGATTTTTATCTTAACATTTTGAAATTATTTTTTTTTTTACAAATTATGCTTGAAAGCTTTTTTTGCAAATTTAATCCCCCCCCCCCCTCCAGCTTTCGTTTTTTCAGTTTTAATGGCAATTTTTTTGATATTTTGTAAATTTGCATTGAGGCAGCCCTGCAGCTTGTGAGTAAAGATTTCTTTCTGATTAGGGTGGAAGGGTCTTGGAATGGACTGTCTATAGATGTTCCAAAATTATAAGAAAGAACTACATTATTTCTATTTCCTTCATTCTCAATCATTTTGTTGTATTCTTGACTAATTATTTTTATTCTAATGATATCAAATAAGAAATTGTATTTATCAAAATCTTCTAAAATTACAATAATTTGACTACCTAATTCAAGAGTTGTCTGTTCTGAATTTTTAGATATTAATTTGAATTTTGAATAAATCCTCCAACTTGAAAATTGAGGGACTTCAAATTCGTTGGAAAGCAAAAGTTTAGAATTCTTCTGAATTTTTTCAAAATTTTCGGAGCGTTGCATCGCCTAAAATATTTGAAAATGAAAATGGACAAGGTACCTACACGTTATACTAATTTTCAAATATTTTAGAACATTTCAAATATGTAGGTAATTTTGAAATTTTTCTGTTCAATTTTTCTAATCTCAAAATTTTTTGGAAGTTCGAACAACTGCGTCATATGCAATTCGCTCGAGTAAAGCGTGGGCGAAAGTGTCGCTTTGTCGCAAAAAAATTATAAAAAAGATCTTCATGTTTTCGTATCAACTGTCAAAAGGCCCGCATTTTTGCCAAAAAAGCCATTAAGTCGTTTTTTAACTAAAAAAAATGAAAAAGAGTCTTTCATCTTCGACAAAGATTGCGAAAACATTATAACTTTTTTGGCTAACAAGTGCCCATCAAGTCCTGCTTTTTACCAAAAACTCAAGCTGAAATTTCCAAACATTGCACAAAGAAGTGCCGAAGTTCTTTTACTTGGAATACTTATGCAAAAAAAAAAGACTCACTTTTTAAAAACAATTTTGAAATAATATGTAACTTCTTTTCCAATGATTCCAAAAAATTGCCAAATTTTTGCTTTTCTCGCTATTGCTGAAGATTTTAATTTTTTTTAGCCTCTTTTTTTGTCAGAAATTGCCTAAAAAGTTTGCCACTGATTCCCAAAAACTCCTGCTTTTTGCTAAAAATTGTAAAAAATTCTCATTTTTTTAAAAGAAAATATAAAAATTGTCTTTTTTTAAAAAAAAAACCAAAGGTCTCGCGTTTTTTCAAAAATTTTCCTGAAGGCCCATGCTTTTGTTAAAATTGTTGAAGTTTCGCTTCATTTTGCCAAAAATTGTTTTTTTTTGTTGCCAGAATTGTCGAAACTCTCGCTGTTTGTAAAAATGATTCAAAGCAACCAGAACTCTTCAATGTAATCTTCTGTGAGTTTTTCGTGATTTTTTCTTCGTTAAAGTGTTTTGCTCGTGTTTTGTCAATTTTTTGATGACTGAAATCACTCATTTTTTCGGTTGGGGGGAGGGGGGGGGGTTGAATACGAGTCCTGTTTTGACTATTCTTGTTTCAAAAAAATGAAAATCGCGATTTTTGGATTATCAAAAAATCGAAAAATCAATTCAAATATTTAGCTAAAAGTTTGGTTTCCGAGGTTCATACCATGATCTTTCCCAACATTGCGGAGGGGGGGGGGGTTCGTGTGCAGTTTCCTTGTTTGTGCTTTTCAAATTTGATTGATCAAGGGTTTGTGAAAGAACGAATTGGCTCGCTAGGGCAACAGCTTTCCAAAATTCATAAATTTCTAAAAGTGAAATACCATCAATTTTGATATGAGAAGCTGTGCTCTTGAATCCTCCTCTGAATATATGTTTGTTTTTTTTACGAGACAGTTTTCAAATTTCAAGACATTTCATCATAAGAAACCAACTTGTAATTCAACTTACACGAATTTTTAGTTTTTTCTCCAATTTTTGACTAAAAACTGAATCTGGATCCTCACGTCAGGGTTTCAAATTTCTGATGAAATCTGATTTGGGGTGATAAAACTGATGAAAATTCTAGTCAGAACAACTATCACCATGCCTCTACGTAATACGTCTATGTTGATTCTATTAGAATAAATTTCGCAGCCACCGAGGGTCATTTTCAAATCGCGTTCTTCCGCAAAAAAATTACCGCAATGTCATCTAAGGAATTTCCTCGAGCGTTCCAAAGGTCGTCGTATGCAAAAAAACGAGTAAAGAAGATGCCAATTTTAGAAAAAATGGATCGAATTCGTTAATATTATGTATTTTGACGTAGGAATATTCGCCGTTCTGTTTTGTATGCAATTTTCACATTAAATTGGCACCGAAATGGACTCTTTTAGACACTCGACGTAATAAATTTTAATTTCGCTCGTAAGCGGTTTCCTTTATACAGGCTATGCCGAGAAGATAGGAGGGGGATTCGTATACAGGGGTGAGAAATTTTCTATGTTTGGTATCGCGTCCTACTAAAATGGCGCGACGACAATTGGTCGAATGTCGAGTATCGTACGTTGGAAAATTGGTGTAAAAAATTTTATTACATCCGGTTAGAAATTCTCAAGTGCGGATGCGGCTGCGGAACTCGGTTCTGTGCGACGCATTTACCGTTAACGATGTTGAATTTTTTTGTTTATGTTGATTCGCTTCGGCTTGACCCGGAGACGCGGACGCGGACGCGGCCGACGCGGCGCCGCTAATCACAATCACCAAACAAAAATGATGCAATTTGAAACTAAAGCCAGTAATTTTTTCACTTCTCTCTGTGCTTCCCCCCCTGGCCCATCGACCATCGTGCTGCATCGTCGCCTGATTCTCCCAAGCTCAAGTGGAGGACGTAGGATGATTGGTTATTGCGCGCATTTCTAGCAGGCACACCCCCTTTATACGAGTATTGAGATTGAGATTTGCGTCGATATGCGATATGCTTATTGCTTAGCGAGCTGTAAATTTACAAATGTATGATTACTCGTATAAATGTGTGTGTGTGTCTGTAATTTTTCTCGAAAAAAATGACGCTTGTTTATTCGCGATAAATACGTATACGCGACGACGACGTGGTACCCCCTACTCTCGAGGAGAGCTTTTTTGCACATTACGTACTTTTGAAAATTAGCTAGCGCTACTCGCGACTCCTGGCCCCCTCCCCCCCGCGCCCCCGCGCAGCCGCCGTCTCCGCGAGTTATATTTTTCAGCTCGTAGACGGTTTCTTATCAATGCACATTTCGTAAGGCTACCGTGTAAACGCGTTAGAACACGCGATCACTTCGACAGAGCTCGTTTCTTACGCGTATCGTGCTCATTCGCTCTTCGGCCGTAAATTTTTTTTTTTTAGTTTTGTAATTTTTTTCCTAGTTTCTCCGCGTTTTTTTTTTTTTGAAAATTTTTTAATTCGTTGATTCTTTCGTTCGAGTAAAAATGAAAAATATTCCGGAAACACACACGAAAAGAAGACACTCGTATCATGGTAAAGTTACGTGTTATAAAGTGTTTGTCCAAAGATGCTCTGTAGCTGTGCATTTACGTAGAAGGTAAGAGAAAAATTAGCCTTGATGTATTTTTACAAATTTTGGTTTATGGAGCTTTGAAAATTTGAAATTTGTACGTGTGAGGGAGGAAAATGCAGGTTTTTTGGAAGAGTTTGGGAGTAATTTTTGATGAGGAAATTTTGGGAATAATTGCTTTTAAAATTTCTTTAAAATTTGAAAGAAAATTGATAATTTTAAGAATTCAACTTTTCTGTGAATTTTTCGGTTTTTGAGTTCATCAATTTAAGAGTAAATTTGTAACTTTTTCGGATTAATGGTTATAAATTTGAAAAAAATTGGTTTTATGCATTTTTTGGTGGTCTTTAAAGTAAAATTTTTGAAATTGAATTATTATTCAAGCATACGCCTGAAAAAATTTTTAAATCAAATTTTAAATTGGCCAATTTTGTGCTTGGATGGTCAGAGGGTGGGGAGAGTGAAGTAATCATTTTTTTCAAAATGAAAAATTATCATTTGATTCTTTTTAGTTTAGTTTTGAATTTCTAATGTTTAATCTGAATGAAAAGAAAAATGGTAGTTAGAAATGAAAATTGATTTGAGTTATCTTTGAGGAAATTTTAAAATAACTGTTTTTGAAATTTTTCAAAATTTAAAAGAAAATTGATAATTTGCAAAATTTGACCTTTCTGTGGATTATTCGTCCTCGAATTTCATCAATTTGAGAGTAAACTTGTCATTTTTCCGGATGAAAAATTATAAATTATTTTAGGAATTTTTTGATGGTCTTTAAAATAGAAATTTTGAAATTAAATTATGTGAGGATGATAAAAATAGAAAAAAGTTATAATTTATTTTTTTTAAAAATAGCTTGAAAAATTTAAACACAATTGCTTGAAAAAATTTTAAAATCGACTTTCTAATTGGTCAATTTTGTGTTTGAAAAGCCGGATGGAGAGGGGGGGGGGGTGAAGTAATTTTTTAAAAAAATGAAAATTTGGTTTTGGTCGTTTTTAGTTCAATTTTGAATTTCCAATTTCAAGTCTGAATGCGAAGAAAATTGTACCTAATTTTTTAAAAAATGATTTGTGTAATTTTTGTGGCAGAAAGATGAGGAAGGATGGAGAGTTGATTTGAAATTTTTGTATTAATTACGATTTTAGGGGGGGGATCACTTAGACTCTATGTAATTGTTTGTATAAGCTGTATTTGAATTGATTGTTGAGGATCTTCATTCCTGGCCATTTTAATTTTGGAAAAAATCAATGGCTTTAACTCAAATTTTGGTATAATTTTTGTTTTTGTTGCTTGAAAGAGAAAAGACAAAAGAGTTAATTGGGCACGAGTTATTTTTGTCTTGGAAATTAATGTGCGAAGAGAACTGTACTTATTTGTGTGTCATCTTTCAAAACTGATGCAATTTTTACATCATTAACGAATAACCCTTTAATTTCGAGGTGTTTTCCGCTTCAGATGGCTGAAATTTGATCAGACCACCTGTTGCTATTATTGTTTCGAAGATTTTTTTTTTTTTTGAAGAATCAGCGTCAATATTTTCTGGTATACTTGGATAAATAGTTATTTGTTGATTACTTAGTCGACTGAATTATTGCGTCTTCGTATATCTCGAACGATGCCAATATAAATAATTAGTCTATTAGTGTTTACTTTTCTACTTTGGCTTCGAATGAATCATTTTTTTAACGATGGATTTTCAAAATAGATGAGCTTTTTGTAAGGACTGGTGCTTCATTCGTTATGACTTTGAGAAACAAATCGGAAATACTGGGTTAATGAACGAACACTTGAACAGATTGTTCTCAGAAATTCAATTTTAATATGACTTTTTGAATTGAAAAATTGTGGGTAAATCGAGATGTAGGTATCTTGAAGCCTCGAATCGAGTAATTTGGTTTTCGTAATTTGAAAAAAGAAATTAGGAATCGTGTTTTTTTGACTCCTTTTTATTTATAGGTTGTTTTTATTTCAAATTTAATCTGTGCCAAGATACGCTAAAAAGGTGGATTCATTGCTTGAATTCATTCGCTGAAATCGTCAAATTTATCGCCATGATATGCTAATTTTTTTTTTTTGAAAAGATAACCTTTTTGATTTTTTTTGAACTTACGATGGTCGATTTCGATTTATCAATTGACGTGGTGTTTTTGCAAATTCAAAAGGTCTAATTTCTTTCCGAGTCAGTAACATTTGTAATTGATTTTTTTTTAGATATACTTACTTATGCATTAATCTGATCACATTTGCGATTTTTTTTTTTTTTTTTTTTTGCAAAAACACCACATCAAGGTTTAATTGATTTTATCACCTTTTTTTCTTTTAGAATATTTTGAGATAAAAATTCTATTGAAATGGTTTAAAAATCTAATTGTGTGTTTCGAATGAAATTCTTGACCCCCAGCTCTATTAAATGTCTTCAGTTCGCTACGGTTTACCGAGAAAGGTTGCGTTTACACGTATGATGAAATATTACTCAATATTACTCTCGAGCTCGAGTCTCATTTTGAAGAATCTGATTTGATAACTTTGATGAATTAATAATTATCGATCGTATAGGAATTAAATAGTCGATAAAAATAAACCGGAAGAGCTTTGAGAACAGATCTGTGGCAAGAGAAGGGGGTTACACAGAAGCAATGGCCCCTGATTGATTGATTGATTGATTTGATTCTGCTGGTCTCCTCCCATTAACGGTGTAGATACCTAATTTCTTTACGAGCGATATTTTATAACCTCGTTTGAATTTTTACTTACATCTTATTCGAGTGTAATCATCTTCGCCATTAAGTATGCTATTTTTGTAGATGAGTTCGTTGCGTTGAAATGAATTTTTTTCTACCGTTTTCTGCATGTTTCTGAGAGTGAATGAGTCTCATTTTGCTGCTCTTATGCTGGTACGCACAAGTGAGGTATGGTCAAACGCTTTTCTCATTGTAAAATTCTATGTATGTCCTAATTGGTTGAATTTTATTTTCAATTTATAAATATTCGATGCTGTATGTTGTTATTTTGCTCCCTTCGTTCTGAGCTTCAAATGTCACCCAAAACATTAAAGTACAAACAGACGATTTAACATTTTCAGCTTTCAGCCCCCCCCCCCCTCGCCTTCGTCTAGTGAAATGGCGTTTATTTTGAAGTTTGACATTTTTAAGACTCCCATTCCATTTTTGTTATTTTCTCTTAAGTCAAAAAAAGTTATCCTGTGAGCCCCTTCTCTAGTTGAAAAATATTCAAAAAAAATTCTATTTACCCAAACGTTTTCCATTTCTCCCTCAAAATTTTTGTACATATTTTTTTTCAAGAAAAAACATCCTCCTACAAATTTATTTGGTCCCTTTGTGTGGAGCCTCTCAAACGTTGAAAAAATTCATAACCAAAAAATAAAATGAATAAAAGTCGATAATTTTTTTCTGAAAATTTTACAAAACCTTCAAGAAGCACACCACAGGTTCTGTACAGATGTAAATCCCCAAATTTCAGCCTCATAGGTCAATTTGGGGAGGCCCCAGCGATGATTCTGAATCGAAAATCATTTTAAAAAACGAGAAAATTCACTTTATTTTTGCTGAAAAGGGACGAGGAAAGGTTGAAAAGTCGAAACCTTCAATATAGAGGACACATTTAAGGTACTCTTCAGATTTATTTTTATATTTCAAATTCGGCCTCTTCGATTAATTTGACGATGTTTCGGCGATTCATTCAAAATCAAAAACCTTTAAAAAGGACGAAAATTCACTTTTTTTGTAGCTGAAAAGGGTGGGGAAGGGTTGATAAGTTGAAACCTCCCATACTTGCCAAGTTCCAGTCTCCTAGGTCAATTTAGAAAGAGGGGAGAAGGGGTGTTGTCAAAAAATACGAAAAAAATCAGTCTTCTCCCCTCCGTATCAGTCTAAGAGGATGATTTTTGGTTATGTAACACAACTTTCAATTTCCGATCAATTCGATTCCTATTTTGATTTTTTTTTAACCATTTCACTTCCATTCATCCCTTTCCTTAAAATTTGAAGATTCGTGAATTTTGGGTCAAGGTCATCGCACTCAGGTCCCTCCAATCCAACGCCAACCCAAGCCCAAGAACTAAATTTGCGCAAATTAAAATGCACTCGTCTATCGAAAATTTATCATTTTTGGTCAACACTTTTCTGAATGACTATATTTTCAAAAACAAAAAAAAACTTAACCGCAAGCAATGTTGGTCCCCTCAATCCCAGAGGTTTTCTCGAAAAAGAGGTTATTTGGAAAATTTTGATCAGAGTGTTAAATAGATATATAGAGGCGTTGCGTACGTTGGGAGGATAAGAATATTTCCCTAATAGGTCAGGATGAATCTAACTCCCTAAGAGATGTAATATATCACCTTTTAAAACAGTACTTACCCGCTGCTAGCTCAGCTATTTCAACACCAATATGTATAAATTTAAACAGATTTAGTCGAGTTTACCTTGTATTAATTCGAACCGCACGCGAAATAAGAACACACGATAAACACGAATAGTGTATTATAATTTTGGAATAAAATTACAACACGAAACTTAAGTCTAAAACATATAAAACTCTACGCGTATAACCAATATATATTCCACCGAATAGTGGCGCAAGTAGGATCGCTTTTACCTATCTGCGTGTAACTATCGAATTGCCCGCGTTGGGTAGCGAATTTAGAAGACTTAAGTTTAAACGCGAATACTCTCCCTTAAACACGAACGTTAAGGCAGAGGACCTGGGACTCAAGCACAACTCTTACGTAGGAGTGAGTGGCCTTATTACTTTTCCGCGGTCAGACCTACCAGACGAAGCGCGAATCGACAAGTGAAGATCAATTCCATCTCAACTTGGCTTCTAGCCTCGAGTTGAGAAGGAATTGAGCTTTACGAACTTGTGAGCTTTTCACATCTGCCCTTAATGGAACGATGTGAAAACACCTCTTGGGTGGTTCCCACGTACTTAACACCTTACCTAAGTGCATCGAATATATACTTTCATCTAAGTAAAGTACTGTAGAATCGAACTATTGATTGGATTCTCCAGTACTTCCTTTAGATGAAAGATTTATAAACCCACTGAGAGAGATACGATGAATATCCCTGTCTAGCCAGTGAAGGCATATTGTCCCCTTACATTTGCCCCTAACGTGGGTTTACTTCTAAAGTATCCCCTGAGGAAATGTAGAGGAAAGCACGGAAATTTTGAAAAAAGGTGACATTGTGCTTCACTGGATGTGACCCTATTGCCCCCCGTACTTTGCTTGAGTGATGCGGGGAATAGTAATCCCAAAATAAATTTTGAAACTCTTTGGTTTTTATTATAATTCCAAAAGTGAGGTGGATTTTGAGTGTGCTGGTGAGTTGACTCTTACTGATAAAGAGTAACTACAATTGACCATCAATATTTGACCGAAGTCAAGATATCAATAAATCAATCCAGAAGCTACCTTTGATCTGGTCACTCCGCAGCAGGGTCATGGCCGAAATGGTAAGTATTTAAGTACGATTTAATTTTTGAGGGGGAGGGTTAATCTAAAAGGTACCCTTCCTCAATTTTATGATTTCAGGAGAAGATGAAAAAAGCTCAAGAAGTTCGTGGTTGTTTGGCTTTGTTGTCTTTGGATAGTCTGACCAAGAATTTTTGAAGAAAAATTGCTGGTAAGGTTGGCTTGAGTATAGCTATTGTTTTTACTAAGAATTTTGAAAAAATGGATGATTTTCTATTGGAAAATCATTCATTGAATGATTTGGGTAGAGTTTTTTAAAGTTAAAAAAAATAAAAAAATTTGAAAAAAGAAAAAGTTCAAAAAATTCTAAAGGAAAAAATTTTATCAAAGTTTGATGTAATATTTGAGCATTTGAAATGTTCAAAACTGATCATTGATAAGAAAAAAAAAAAAGAAAAGAAAATTAAAAAATTTGGAAAAACTTTGAAGAAAGTGAGTTATTTTTCTATTAGAAAAATTGTCATTTCTTCAAAATCCAAAAAAGAATTGTTTTTTAGGGAAGTTTGAAAAATGAGAGAAAAAAAAAAAGGTTGAGGAAAAATGAATTGTTTTTCTATTGGAAAAAATGTTCATTTTTTCAAAAGAAAATTGACATTTTGGAATTTTATTTTTATGATAGAGGGCTAAGTTTTTGGAAAAAATTGCGCTACCTTTCTGTTGTACACGGAGTTCGGTTGAAAGCGAAACTACTTACCACCACTATTCGGTGAAACATAAAACAAATTAAAAAAAAATTTTGAAAAAATTTAAAAAAGTTTAAAGGGAAATAAATTTTTAAGAAAAATTATAAAAATAAATAGGAATGTACCTAAACAAACTTAATTCTAAGCAACGTTGTTTTTCTTCTTTTTTATTTGTTTAACGTTGTTTTATAGTTAATTAAGAATAAATTAATTTCTAGTCAGTCTTATTTCTCATAATTAATTTCAAGTTTTTTCTTCTTCTTTACAGGTGTATTTTGGTCAACGACGATGGCAAGAGAATTACTTTGTTTATCAAAAACTAAAGATAAGTACAAAAACATATTTACATTTTTATTAAATAATGTAAAATTTAAGAGCATTTTTGTTTCTTAGGATTAATCAGTCTAATTTAAACACATGATCGATTTAAAATATCTGTACATTTTTTATTTCTAAAAAAAAATTTTAAAGTTATGAAATAAATTAAATAAAAAATGTTGTTTTTGTTTAGGACCAGTTCAGAGAAAGATGGGTGAAACTTAAAATAGGATTGAGCCAAAGTTGAACCAGTCTGTTGGGATATTTTTCGTATTTACAATAAGGTGAGTAAATCTAAAAATTTGGCTTATTTTTATAGCATTTTTACGATTACGTAGTTTAAATTAGTTAAAAAAAAAATAAGTAGGAAAAATGATAATTAAAATGATAATTTTAATTTTAATTTTAAAATTAGAAAATTCTAACCTAATTCTTTTTGTTCCAGTAAGAAGACAAAGAAGATTTCCTTAACTAATAATGCACAGATCCTTTTTCTTGGCTCATGGACTTCTTTTTCAGGTTGTATTTTTTCATAGAAAATAATTTTAGATAAAAATTAAAAATAAAATTTGAGTAAACTTATGCCATTTTTGTTCCACAGGAAGACAAAGATAGCTAGATTTTTGAAAGGAATGTTATCCGTCTACGGTCTGAGTCAACATGGCCTTCTGTGCCCTGAATGTGATATCTTTGTTAAGAAATAAAAAAAATTAAAAAAGAATTTTAAAAAAAATAAAATTAAAATTTTTGTAAATTTTTGGAAAAAACTTTTTGAATTTAAATTTTTTGATTCTGTAAACGTATTTTACGTTAATATAAGTTTGTAAAAAAAAATAAAAAAATGATTGTAAACATTCAAAAAATAAATTGAATTTATTTTAAGTTTGTAAAAAAAAATTTACATACATGTATTATTGTATCGTAGTTTTAGAGTACAAATTTTGTATGTTTGTAAAAAAAAATTTAAAAAAAATATTTTGTGCTATTTTATAACCTAATTATACAAATGTATAGATAAATTAATGCGTAGAGTTTTTTGTAATGAAAAAAAAAATTATCAATAAATATTCAATAAATTACATCTTAACTTTATTTACATTTTTGGATGTTCATTTTTTCTGCTCTACGGGTCGTTTTAATGGTCGGATCGATGAATGGAAAATGGAATTTAGGTTGACACAGTTTTTTAGGTGGTTTTGGCGGTTACTAGGTTAGTGGTGAAGGTCGTGAGCGTAGCGGTACCGGTTGTGGGAAGGTGGATGTTATCTTCCAGCTGGGTGGTCTTTTTTACGACGATTTTTTTTATTTTTTGAAGACTACCTAAGCACTTTTAAAGCCAAAATTGTGCTTTTTAAACTGAGTCAAGAGGTAGAAAATTCGCGAATATTTCGAGTTTTTATTTAATTTAATTCAAACCATTTTCCATTAAAAAATCGGTCTGATTTTTCTAAAAAAAAAATTTAGGGGGTGATTTTTTGTAATCAATCACTTTTTGTACAATAAATAAAATTATTCAAAACTTCAGAAAATGTAAAAAACGAAAAATTATAAGTTTTGACTTTTTCCTTTCTATTTCAGATAAATTTAGCTCAGAAAAAAAAAAATAAATAGATGAATAAAAGCTTTCGAAGCTGATTTGAAATTAAAAAATAACAAAATTGAAGGAAAAATAACGTGATTGATTTTTACATTTTTTGAGAGGGTCATTTTTGCTCATATCGACATGTTTTGGGGTTTTTTTCTTTTTTTTTTTTTTATAATTTTGGTACTTTAGTTCGAATTTTTTTTTGTTTTTTAATCGTATTTGTACCTAGGTAATTTTTGGATGGTATTTCTTCCAAGATTCGAGTTTTTTTGAAAAAGTAGTTCAAATATTTGGGTATTTTTTACGCGATATAAAAAATTCAAAAAACTCTGTGCAATTTACCTTGAGTCGATAGAGCGTTGAAATATGAGCCATTAGCCCTCTTTTTTCTCCTCGTCACTAGAGATGACGATGGGCTCTTCAGTGAGCGACACGTTCGGTGTTTTTGGAGCCTGTTCAGACTCATTTGTCGTCGCGCTGGTTTGGTGCTCCATTTCCTGGGTCCAACTCTGCGCATGCTGGTCAAATAATGTTTGCCAGTTCATCCCAAAGGTGAGGGGTGGTATCACCTGTTGACCGTTAATAGCGGTAAGCGTCACTTCTGGCAGGTTAATAGCCTGAGCGGAGGTCGATGACATGTTCAGCGTGGCCGGATTTAAGTCGGTACGAGGGGTCAAAATTGGCATTTGCGGTGTCGTATTTTGCGCATCTTCGGGTGCCAATTCTGAGCTGGTCGAAGCTCCTACAGGGTGCTCATCGGATTTGCCTAGTTGGGCATTTTCAGCTGTTTTCTGTTCGATTAATTTCTTTCTTATTTCGATCCGTTTTAATTCGGCCAACTGATCCGGAGTGTAGGGTTTATCGTCAGTTTCCATTTTTTCCTGTTTGATGGTTGGTTGGACTGACATGGTCGGCTTCGATTCGGTGTCTTTTGAAATTAGGCCCTTTCGGAGCATTTCAATGCGTCGTCGATCTTTACTCGGTGGCTGAAGTACTTTCCCTTTCTTGATTTTTTCTTGCAGAGAAATTGGAAGGGGGATGAATTTTTCGGCCAATTTGTCCAAAATTTCTTCGTAACGTTTGATGTTGTGATATGGACCAAATTCATCTCTGGGCGGTGGGATTTTATCCAGTTGCTCGAAAAATTCGTCTACTCGCGTCGTCTTCGCACCTGCTAACAATCCCCAGTCTGTTTCCAGTGCCAATTTGATGTGGTCAAAAGCGATGTTATTGTGTTGGGGCGTGTGCACTAATGGTGCTAAAATCAGCTCCGTCACTTTTTTTTCTTTAAGGAGATCCGCGATCTTCGTCATTTCATCGGTGAAGTCATCGTAAGATGTATTGCAGACCACATCAAAATT
Organism: Planococcus citri; assembly: GCF_950023065.1. Classification (NCBI taxonomy): domain Eukaryota; kingdom Metazoa; phylum Arthropoda; class Insecta; order Hemiptera; family Pseudococcidae; genus Planococcus; species Planococcus citri. The sequence continues at coordinate 2,908,654 of NC_088677.1, read as the reverse complement.
ACCGATCGAGATAAATAATTTTTTCGGTAATATTATCATTGAATCGAGTAATCGAAAGAGATCAGACGCTAAGAGGTCTCGCCGATAGATGGTATTATCGAGATATTGGCCATATTTTTCTTCATCAACCATGCAATGTACCATCGCATGAATATGTCCGTCCCCGATCATCATCGCTTGATTCATAAAAAGTACCATGTGAATGTTTTTAGCTTTGTCTTGTCTGCCCGCGGCGGTGAAATAAAACGGGTACGCGTTCATTGGATAATAGGGCTCGAGTTCGTTGGAAGATCTGCCAAAACGCGACAGGTATTTTTTGTGGTACCGGGGCTGTTCGGCTGATGGGTTTTTCTTTTCCTCGGGTACTTCGGGCTCATTTTCGCGCGGAGATTGCGCTCTCGGTGGCGGGCCTCGCTTCGTAGTACCTCGCGGCATCCTGAATACTCTTCGCTCGTTGATTCCTCGTCTTCCTCGGTTCGTTGAAGGTAGGGATGAACTGCGATCTCTATAATACTCTTGCGTCGGGTACAACTGATTCAGCGGTGTTGAGTACTCAATTTTTTGAGGAATCGAAATTTGCGAGCTCATCGTATCCATAGGTTCAACACCCAGGGCGTCGAATCGGATCTGACACTGGGGTTCGCCGGTGAGATCGTATTCTGGCGGTCCCACGTACGAAGTACCTAATTCCATTAAAGCTGGAATTTTCGGGTACGATCCTGATGTAATCGAAGAGGAGGGGGTCGATGGTCCAGCTTGAATGTACTGATTCAATTTTTGCTCCATTAGAAGATTGAATCGGCGCTCTAGATCGGTCAATGAGCTCGAAAGCACGGCGTTCTCATCGATTTTTTCTTTCAGTTCGGCTGCCTGTTTCTCATTTTTCGATTGTAAGTTTTTGATTAGTTCTTTTAGAACTTCCATTTCTTTTTGGAGCTGACCTATCGTTGATCTCATCTGCCTGATGTGCTCGTTGTTAGGGGGTTGGTTTACCACTTGTGTCCTTGTTGGACATTCTAACTGAACAAAGTCAAAGTTAGTCAGACTTCGATTGCACATAGGATGTCGGCAAATGATGCGAGAGGGGGTTGTAGTCGTGTTGAAAAGATAGTGGATACATCCCCAATGATACGCATGTTTACAAACCGTTACATACGGTGGATCCTCTTTCTTCACCCCATTCTCGTCCTTTGGAGCGTGCTCCCCTGGCTCGGCCAACGGTTCCGTGCACTCGTCACACAATAATATCTTCATTTCTGTCTGAAAAAATAAAATTTTCAAACATTTCTATTATTAGTTATTTATTGAAAAAATAATTATTTTTTCATCTTTTTCAAAAATGAATTCATTTTTCAACTAAAAGTTGTGTAAAACTTATAGTTTATTCGATTCAAATACCGCTTACTGGGTCTTGATTATTCCTTTTAGGAGTATTTGAAACTTTTAAAACGATTCAAAATCGGACAAAATTAGTGGTTTTTGGATTATTAGGGCAGTAGGGGGTTATTTTTTATATTTTGTTTTGAAAATGTAGCCAAAGATAAAATATTTTACAATTTTTTAAATTATTTTATTATTTTGGTTTTTATCAGGTCGTGATTTATTTCGATAATTTTTTTTTTTAATTTTTTGTTAATTTTAATTTTTACGAAACCAAAGATTTTTTATTTTTTATCGAAATACTCAGTTTTAATTTTTAATTGTTTTTTGATTATTATTTAGTTACCAAAAATATTTTGCTTTTTTCTGAAAATATAATTTTCAGCTTTTTATTATTTTTTCTAGTCATTTAATTGCCAAAGCTTTTTTATTTTTTAGTTTTTCAACGTTTTTGTTGATTCATTTTTATCTTAAGTATTTTTTTTTTTTGTTATATTTTTCTATTTTTCTTTTAAGGTAAAAAAAAAAAATCATTTTCTCGAAATGTGTAGAATTAGGTAGGCGAAAAATTAGGAATTTTTATACTATTTTTTAGAAAGATTTTTATAAATTTTTATTCTATACTGAATTCAATTTCGAGTTTTGGTGGTTTGTGAAAAAATGCTAGAATTGCGTGGTTTTGGTTTTTAGTACCTGAGTACTTCGTTGGGGTTCACATTATTTCGAAGAAAATGTAATTTCTTGGTTTTGATCTCAGTTTAATTGAGATAAAATTTTCCAAATTTTTGAAATAACCTGAACCTTAAGTCATCAGTAATATTGAACTATTTTAAAAAAAAAATTCAAAATGTGTGATGGTTTAATTTTTGTGGGTTTTATGGGACAAATTTGTTGATTACTAAAAAAAAATTCAATTTTTTCCGCTTAGCCTGAATCTAATCATTTTTCAGTTGATTATCAGTTTTCCAATTTTTATGAATGATTTGATGGGTATTCAAAATTTTGACACTTGGTTTCAGATCTGCGCTAAAGTTTTCAATTTTATCATTTTTAATTTACGAAGAAAGTTCCAAAAAGATTTTTACTTTGAGTATTTTATAGTGTTTTTTGGGTTGTAAACTCTAGTAGAATTTTTCAAACTTTTAGTTTGTTTTGTGAATTAAAAATTCTAGACATTAGCCCAAACTTGAGTGATGGATTTTTAAATTAATACCTTAGTCGGGGTACGATTTGAAAATTTATAAACGTTTGAGGCAAAATGTGTGATTTTTGAGTAAATCAACTTTTTCTAAAGGAAAATTTTAACCTGATCAAGATTTGATTCGATTTTTCAGATTTTTCACTCTAATAATTTTAATTGTCAGTGAAATGGGGGTGAATTCGGAACAACACAAAATTTGCATTTTTATGGCTATTTCTGATAACACTGTTTTCGAATCATCAATCAATTTTCTACAGTTTTTATAAAAAAATCAACTTTTGATAATGGGGTTCGAAGAAAAAATAAATAAGCCAATTTGGTACCAATAATCGGAATTTTTTAGTATTCAAATTTGAGTGGTAAATTCCAAAAAATAGGGTTTTCGATTATTTTAATACGATACCAAAAGTTTGCCACGAACTTAGTGTTCGAATTTCTAGTTTTTTCTGAAAAAAGATCAACTTTCTTGGTTTTTGAGCGTTTCAAGATTATTAGCTAGAATCCACAACTTTGTTCACAAATATCTGCTTGTGATTTACTCCAAAATGCACTAGTTGGAATTCATCGTAATAGTTATGAAAAGATTTCGGTATTCAAAATTGGTAGACTTTTGAAACTGAGAATTTCGATGGAAATGGTGCGAATTTATTGTTCGGATTTTGGAACACTTGAACGATTTGTAGGTAATTCTTTCTTTTCGCGAATCTTTACAAAACGTTGAATTTCATTTTCATTTAGAGAAATTTGTGTACTTTTAATGGGAGAATTTTGTGTGTTTTTCATGCACTTTTCCGAAACAGTTTTGGGTATGAATTTTAAATTTAGTACCATTTCTGGTGTTTTGTCCCCAAAATTCGTGGTGTTTTTAACACTTTTCATTCTTAATGTTCGAGATTTTCTAAACGTGTTTGAAATTATTATCCAATTTTGATCCTTGCAACTAGTGGCAATTTTTTGATCGAACCGGTAAAATTAGTGAACTAAATGCACTTGTACTTACTTCGGTCTTGTTGTAATCCTCAAGTAATCCGAACATCCACTCTTTTGAATAATCTATTTTATTCAGAACTAAATTTAAGCGATGCAAATATAATTTATATTTGTTTTGGTCACTTTCTTCAGAATTAGAATGTAATTTTTCGAACATGAAAACTTCACTTTTGAATAATGATAACAAAATTTTGATAGTGTTTATCACTCGCGTTTTAGCTGTATTCACTCTGTTACCGAACCGGTTACGTTCAATTCACACCGTGGGTGGTGTACGAATAAATTTTATTTTAATTACCGCGTTGTGAATTTTTAATTGATTTTCGCGATTAATTAATCATTAAAAAAAAATTTATCGATGCAAACTGAATTGAATTCTTTTGGGAGCGATAATATTTGATTTTTTGAAATCACTAACACTGCACAATACTTTCTATTGAAAAAATTTTTTAGAAGTTATCACCTTCGAACCAAAATGCCAACTGAATTTAGTTTCGATTTTCAAGTTTTTATCCCGAATATGTTTTTTACTCCCTGAGTTCCCTTCCCAAAGAGCTAGTTTTTATAAGGTCCAGACTCTCGTATTGGAAAGTCTGGTACCTATCGATTTTCAAAGTGTGAATATTCGAGGTGTCGAAGGATTTATTCTTTGACAGTGTTTTACTTCGACAGATTTATACCTTACTAAAGTATGGACCAAAATTCGTTGTCCATATGGTCGTTGTCTGAATTCATTTAGCCTATAGGCTTTATTTTGTACGCTGAGTGTTTGTGTGTGAACTTGTGAATAACCTTTTAAGTTAAAAATAAAGTTAGGCGACACATTTTACATTTTTAACGTATTTTTTAATGCTATCTTAGGAAATGCAATTGTACATGTTATCGTGCGATATCACCGAAAACAAATGGTGAATATGAATACAAATGCAAAATATACATTATTATCGAATACATACAAAAAATCGTTTATTCCTTCTTTTCCTCTTTTGGCCTACCCTCGAATATCTTTAATGCGCGACATATTATGTCATAGCCTAAGTATATGCCAAATAAAGTTTTCACCGAGCGCGTTGGAAGTTTCGCAGATACTACAGATGGTTTTTCTTTCGATGGCGGATACCGGAAAAGTATCTTCCACAAATCCGGCTTCTTATTTTCCTCCGACATCTATGGGAACAAAAAACAAAGAAGGGGTGGGGGGGGAATAAAGATTATTAGGTCAGTCAGTTCATTATGACTTGTAATTTTATTGACTTAAAGCTTTGTGGTCCCATTTTATTCATTTTACGAATATTTATGTTTTTGAGTTAAGAAATAGGTAGGTATGTATACCTATTTCTTTGATTTTGAAAAAAAATTCATTTTAATTTTTCGAATTTGATTAGAATTTGATAATGTTTCATTTTAAATTCTGTTTTAGAGTAGTTTTTGATTCTAAAAATGCCAAAATTCAAATTACTATGATGAGTAGGTACCTACTTATTGGTTTTTTCCACATTTTTATCCAATAATAATCATTTTGTTTCCAAAATTCATGTAGTTGAATAATATTCCACGAACTTATCGATGAAAAAGGTACAGAGGAGTTTTTGGTGATGTGAATAGGTATACCTACCTAATCGAATTTTTGTCCGAATTTGAATTTTTTGGTAAAAATTTATCATAATTGCGATGTTTTTTAAGGTAATGATCTTGAGACAAGATATTTCAGACTTCATTTTGATAGGTACCTATTTGGTGAAAATGATTTTTATTTTGGATTTTTAAAATATTTCATCGTGTGAATAGATTTCCATTATTTATAACGAAATTCTAAGTTTTTATTTCATCCGAAAATATGCAAGATTTGGGTAAATTAGCCAAATGCATGTTTTAGGTAGGTACCTACTTGTTTGTAAATTTTTGCATTTATCGATTCAAAATTTTACCTACTAGGTATTTTTTATGTATTCGAGTCAAATGGGGATAATTTCTTTGCAAGATTTTGACAAAATTTGTTTGGTAGGTACCTATTTGGATTTTAGGTTTAATTAAATAATCAAAATAGGATTATTTTTGGGTAATTTAATACTAACTTTTATCGGGGCAGAGTTATTTTACTTTTTCAACGAAAATTTACTGCTTTAGGGGATAATTTTGGTTTGGTAGGTATCTACCTATTTTTCAGGTTCCACAGATTTTTTGGTTATTTTTTCCAAAATTATTATTTTCGCTATTGGCTGATGGCCTTTTTAGGTAGTTTTTTCTAAATTGAATCAGTTTCAAAGAATGAAAGTTGAAATTTGAGTCTGATTTGAATTTTTATAAAAAATTTTTCAGGGACCACATTACTTTTGTGTCGTAAATACTAAAGTTTACGACTTTTCTGAATCAGTTTGTTTTGAATGATCGAATCTACTAGATTTTGTGTCATTTTATCGAAATCGTTTCATAATTTTGTACTCTAGCAGAGTACTTGGGAAATGTTTTGATATGGTTGGGGGTAAACCAACCATGATTTCCCATTTTTGGGGTGTTTCTCAATTCCGTTTTTGAAACATTTTTTGAGGGTTCTGAATGGGTGTAAATTTTTCTGCTCGTATTAATGAACAGAAAAATTACCTCATGCCGAGAATGGTAAATCTCAATTTTGGTTTAGTAGGATGATCGAATACTTCCGGCTGGCTTGTGATTCTTTCATCCTACTACCCTATCTATACTACCACATACACGTATAGGTACATATAATGCAAAATAAATAGTACATAACAGGTATAGGTATGTATGAGTGATAATAATACTTACAGTAATTATCAATCGAACGATTTTTCGGTAACGTAGAAATAATAGAATCTTCCTGGCACCAATCACTTCAAATTACACTTTAGCTGGTTAGGAATTGCACTTTTTACGCTTCCAAAATACTTTATTTCGCTTGTTAAACGCACAGAATACCTTTTCTAACTATATTCATCAATCGTTTGTCAAGAAATCACTCAATATTGCGTCAGTCGGGGGTATTATGATTTTATTTTATTGTGATTAGGTTTCAACCCATCCGGTTTTGGCTAAACTTTTTCCTTATCTCCGATATCTGCTTTTAGAACTTGCAAAATTCGAGGAAATTATCGGCCTCGGCGACGTTGCAGATAACATTGTCGTCCGATGGCTAGTAGATAAATTGATAATTTTAAATCTACTTTTATTTCTTCCTCTTATTTTGTTCTTAGGCAGGTGTCTTTTTGCAATGCCAATATAATTGACTATTGGTATTATTTTCAGGGGAGATTTTCAAAACATTTCTTTTCCCATGAAAATTCAATTTTTTGGTTTGCTTGAAAGCAAAAAGTGATTTTTGACCCTTTTAAAGTGCATTTTTGGTATGAGGGAGGGAAGGAAATTTGAAGAGGATTTAATTCTTCTATTTCATGATCGATCGTTTTTAACTTTTGATCCATATCCGCCCATTTTAGCCCTTTTTTAGAAATTTTCATTTTTGAAAAAATTCCAAATTTTCAAATTTCAATTTTTTGAATGCTTTTTTATTTTTGTGACTGTTCGTAATATTTGTGATCGTAAGTGGTTTTTACCTTTGATCAATTTTTGAACATTTTCATTTTCAAAAAAAAATTTTTTGAAAAATGAGTTTTTGTAAAATTTTTGACTTTCTATGGGTAGAGGGGTATGTGGGGATTGGATATTTTCCATTTTTCCCTAGGTTTCGTAATTTTGACCTATACCTATTTTTGTCAAATTTTCCAAATTCTTCAAATTTTTGAAATTTTCAATTTTTCACCAATTGCTGTAATTTCATCAATTTTTGATCTGGAGGGTTTGAGGTACGAAATTTTTTCCATCCCTATTCGTATTTACTGTGATTTTTTTACATGCAATAAATACTTGTAGATTTTTTCAACTCTTTTCAGGTTATGAGTTTTTGGTTTTTTCGTCGAAGTGTCGAGAGGGTGGCCTTTTTACCAGAAAAAGCCACTCTCTGGACCCTTTGAGAAAAAATTTCCAAAAGTGAGAAAAAAGTGGTTTTTTGAATGAGTTTTTCAGCATTTTGGATGCAGTTTTCTTCATTCCTTATACAGAGGTTTTTATTTTTAGTTTCCTCCTGTTGTTTGGGTTGTTTGGAAAAATTTTGAATTTTTCGAGCCATTCCAATGTATCCCATAGTTCTCCTTTTCAAAAAGGAATTATGAATTTGCAGAGAGCAAATTTCCATTAACCCAGTATGAATTTTCAATTCAATTTTTTAATGATTTTTTCATTATCTCTGATTAGCAATTTTTTCAAAATTTGAACAGTTTTTTCAAAAATTGACAATTTTAATTTTTGTGGAGCAAACGTAATATGGGGTGCTTTGACTTTTCAAAATCTCATTTCGAAACTTTCATTTTTGAAGTTTCTCTTTTTTCTGAAGTTGTCAGAGGGACAAACGTAGGCTAATTTTTTAAGGCAACTATTGGGGCGAATTGAGGGCAGATGTGGTGTCCCCCATTCAGAGAGGTTTCTCTTTATTTCCGAAAAGAAGAAAAATGGGCAAAGATGATGAATTTTTTAGCAAATTCTTCTTTGCTTTCTGATTTTTGTTTTGACAACTTAGAGCAAATGTTTAGGTGAGCTCTTTTTGTCTCCGAGGTCTGAGTTTTCATTAGGTAGACAACTCTGAATGCTTGTGCCAAATTTTTTGGCAAATTCTTCAGTTTTTCGTCTGAAGAGTGAGGCAAATGTCTTGTTTTTATAATTTAGGACCAATTTGAAAAATTGAAAAAATATTTTGGGACACTAATTTCGATCACCTTTTTCTGAAAGTTTTCCCATTTTTTGAATTCTCTCAAAAAAATATTATTTTCTTTTAGAATGTATTTTTGGGTATTTTTACGTCAATAATCAGCATTCTGTTGGGTTTTTCAAATTTTGTTTCGAGAAGCTGAATAAAATGTTTTTATCCAAATTTGAATTTTTTTAACTCTTCGAAATTTGAAAATCCATTTTCAAAATTTTCAATTTTTATTTCCTTTTTAATGGATTTGAAATTTTTTAGTTTTTAGCCTCAGTATTCTTAAGAAGTTACTCTGAAATTTTTTCTTTCTGAAAAATGATTTCAAAGTTGATCAGAAAGGTTTTGTCAAAATATTCTTCCCCAAAAAAAAATTTTTATCTTTATTTTTGAGAACAAGTTTTGATTTTCTCTTTTTGCCTTTTTGGTCAAAAAAGTGAAAACTTTAGAGTTTTTTGAGATATTCCTATTGGTGAATTTTGTCCAAAATTCTATAGGGAGTAAAAAACAAAAACACAACAAAAGGGTAATTTTATCATTTTTTGTTGTAATTTGCGAAGAATCGGAAATGGGCCATTTTTATATGGTTTTTATATTTCCTGGAAATAGTCGAAATCCTAATTGAATTTTGATTTTTCATTCGCCCCCCCTTTTTTTATTTTCTGCTCCTCATTTCCTTCACTAATTTTTGTAAATTTTATTTCTAAAGTTCCAAAATAGTACCGGAGAAAAGGTTTCAGAATTTTAATAATTTTTATAGAGCGAATGGGTTTTTATTGTTTTTAACAAATTAGAATTTTTCCTTTTCATACCTGTCTCTTCTTTCCCCTTTTTCATTTTTTCTTCATTCCTGCCTTTTTTCGAAAAGAGAGTGAGAATTGTGCTGAAAAAGTTGAAATAAGTAGACAAGTGCATATTTTTATTCATCATAAGTTTTTTTATTTAAAAATGCATGAAATACGCTAAATAAAATTACAATAAATATCGCCGAAGCAAAAATTGGTATCAACCTTTTAGTTGGTTGAAAGCTTATTCTAGCATCCTCCTGAGTTGTCTCTGTCTCAAAGAAAATGATTGTGCTTTGATCATTTTCTATGACAGTGACCACTGAGCTTTCAGAGCTCCTATCAGGTGAATTTTCTTCAGTCGCGTTTCTGACCAATTCTATGGTTTCACTTATTCTTTCATAAAATTCAGAGTCATTTGAACTTTCTGAATCTTCGTCGTCCGTTGTCCTGAATGGATTTACCACGACTTCTATGGCATTTTGGTCAGTATCCTGATTTTCCAAAACTGTCATAGAATTTAGGCTCTGATATTCTTCGTTGTAGGCTTCCATAACTGCCTCAAAGAATAATGAGTAAGGGTCTTCATCGCTATCCGAACCATAGTCCAGTTTTTTCAACTCCAATCTTGGTCTTTTAATGGCTTTGGGGTCCTCCCCTAGGCGCATTTTTCTTTCCAATATGCGTTTTGAACGCTTTGGGGTTGAAGTGACTTTGTCATTATTAGACTTTTTAAAATCAGATTTCGTGATAGCTTGATTGATTACTGATTTTTCTGAGGTTGAGTCGCTCAATTCCTCATCAGTTTCAAGACTTGGTAATTCTCCAAAGAGATTTTCATTTTCATCTTTTGGTTCCGAATCAGCCAAGTTTACAGTGATATTGGGCTCACTAGTGGGTTCACCAGTGGGCTCACGGGGAGTACACTTTTTGGGTCTTCCTCTAGGTCTTTTTATGAGTGAGGAATCCTCAAGTAGTGCCCCTGTACTTAAGTCTTTAGAATTTTCAAAATTTTGGACTTTCTTTGGGTCTGTTGGGCCCAATTTTTCCAAAATTTTGTCATCCTGAGTGGGTTCTAGTTGAATAATTTCTTCTAGAATTTTATTGGTATCAATAGTACCTTTTTTATTTTCAATTATTTCAGGAATTTTTTCGACTTTACCAAAGTCTATTTTCCTGGGTCTCCCCCTCCCTCTTTTTAGGGTTGGGGTTTCTTGGACTGCCCCAGCAATTTCTGGCTGTTCAGGGAGATCCAATTTTGGAGCTTTTTCAGTGTTTTCAGGAGTTGAAGTTTTCAGATTACCTTCAGCTTTCTTAGCCTCCCTTTCCGCTGCACGTTGTGCACGCGCATTGGCACTGAGCTCCTTCAAAACATTATTTGAAGCGTTTTTAAGATCGCTTTTTGAAATTGGCTCGAAATTTGGGGTTGAAAACTCATCAAATTCTTCATCAATTTCGTTTTGAAGTTCCTTCTCATATTCAGTCAAAAAATCTTTAATTTTCTGTTCTAAAGTTCGAGAGTCTAATTTTGATTTTAGACAGGTGTCGTTTTTCAGTTTTTCCAAATTTTCTTTGGAAATGAATGGGGTGAGTTGGCGTATGTTGGCCACCCTATTAATTGTACTTCCATCCTTAGGCTGTAATAAGTAACAATTGTGCCCATTTCTCTGAATTATTACGAAAGGACCTGTCCTTTTTTCCTACAATTTTGAAGCAGTTTTTCGTTCCGCATTCGATTGTTTATGATTTGTCATAAGGACCCAATCTCCTGGTTTTAATAGGATGGGGTCTAAGTGCGATTTATTGAAAGCATATTCTTCTTCAATTCTTTTTAATCGCCTTTTCTCTCTTATGAAATTTTCAATTACTTGTCTTTCAGACATTTCACTTATACATTGCTGTTTTTGCTCGACTGTGTAGACAGCCTTTTTCGCAAGGTTATCAGCAATTATATTCGTGTATTCATGTTTTCTGGCGTAAACATGAATAAATTCTACGCTTTCAAATTCCATTTTTAATTCTAGAATTTTCTTAAATAGCATTTCATGGTGAACTGGTTTATTTTTAGCATTTTTCCAGTTGTTCGTTTGCCATGTTGATATGCTATAATTTAGAGCTTTCACAGCATAATTGCTGTCACTCAGAAGTTTTACTTTTTTGATATTATTCTCTTTTAGCACTCTAAGTGCCACATGGATCGCCATTAATTCTGCCAAGTTGTTAGAAGTGGCATAATGCTTATTGACAATTCTTTCAGAAATGTTCATTTTGGAGTCTGGAGCGAAACAGATTCCAATTCCAGCTATGGCATTTATATCGCCATTTTTGGAGCAAGCCCCGTCAGCTGTCACCCTGACGTAGCCATCGGTGTCATAAATTAAGTCCTTTTCTGGATCTAATTTATTTTCCATGCATTTTAAAAATGTCGTCGAGGGAATTTCTTTCTCAGACATCTTTTTCCTAATTTTTGTCAATTCAAATTTAAAATCAAATTTCATTGATTGTTGAGGTAGGGTTTCACAAATTTTATCTTTAATTCCCCATGCCTCATTAGGTTTAAAACCGAAGGAGGTTGGAGTGTTGTTCAACTCCAACTCAACCTCAGTAATGAGTAGGTGCCATCCCAGATGAGTTTTATAGGGATCGTGATTTTTATTTAATTTGACCCTAATTTTATCTCCAATTGACCTCATCGTCCTTTCCACAGACGATGATTGTGGGTTATACACATTTGTGTGCGCCACTTTTATGCCATGGTTTTCTAATAGATTATACCATGAGTCTGAGATAAATTGTGACCCATTATCTGTTATGATCTTTTTGATCTCAATATTTTTATTACTTATGTACTCTATGATTGTAGCCATTTGTTGACACACTTCTTTCTTTTTAATTTGAAATAGGGTGCGCAACCAGGTTTTATTTGAAAAAATATCTTTCACAACCAAGAGGTATTTTGGTTGATTTTTTAAAGCAGGTAGGGGTCCATAAATGTCCGCTGAGAGTACATCGCCAATAGCGTATGCCTCAATTTGAGCATATTCTATTGTTTTGCTATTCGTATAGCTTTTATTAACTTTGCATACGATACATGTATTGCAAATTTCCTTTATATATGCCAACGAGCATTGATGGTAGTAAATTCTGCGAAAAATCATGTCCAATTTCGCAGCCCCTACATGACCATAGGAATCGTGTAAATAATCTATGGTATCATAAAAAAGTTCGTCTGGGAGACATGGAACTTTCAGTCCATTTTCCAAAATTCTGTATAGAACTTTTTCATTGTTCTTAGAATTTTGAATTTCAAATTTCATCATTTTCAGTTTCTGAATGTCACGCTGTTTCTTATTATTTAAAGGAACTTTTTCTTCTAAAATTCTCATAATTTTTTGACACGTAACATCAAAACTTTGAATTTTACCAATTTGTTCTAATTTTCTATGCAATTCTGAAATATGTTCTTGCATAAAATTTACTGAAATGGGTTCTAGATCAGAACCAAAATTTTCAATATCAGTTTCTGAATTTCCCAAGTCAGTGTCCGAACTTTCGATATCAGCTTCATAACAGTCAAGCTCTAAGGCTTTAATTTCCAGCTCAGGCGCTTTAATTTTGTAAAGTGACTTATTTGAGTGGATCATGTCGTATACTAAGTCGAAACTGTTGAGCACTGTAATCCAGTGAGCTGCTTTTCTGTGAGTTTGCGAAATTTCTCTAAATCTATTGACTATTGGCAATAAGTTAGACCTCACATGAACAGTTCTTCCATGTAGCCACATTTGCAATTTTAAAATGCTTTTTACGAGACACATTATTTCTTTATCAAATAATGTAAATTCTTTCTGATGCTCTTTGAAAGCATTTGAGACGAACATGATGATTTGTTTTTCCTCATCACGTCTGAAAAATAATACTCCATTCATCGCATCGTGCGATATTTGGGTATCTAGGTATAAGTCTCCTTCTCGGGGGGGTTGCTGCAATTTGAAGTCCTTATTGTATAATTCCTTGAGCTTTTCAAAAGCTTTTTGCTGCTCTTCTCCCCACTCTACGTTTTGAGATTCACCTTTTGTGAGCTCATAAATGGGCTTCACAATTTGGGAATATTCGGGAATAAAATTCCTATATAATCCCGTCAGTCCAACTAGGGCTAAAATGTCATTTTTCTTTTTCAAAGAAAATTTACCCCTTTTGGTATTTTTCTTTTCAAACTCTTCCAATTTTTTCAGTTTTTCACTTTGTTTCTCAATGCCTTTGTCACTGAGCACAGAGCCGAGATGATCAGCTCGATTCCTGAAAAATTGAGTTTTCGTTGGGTTGAGCTTTAAGCCACTCTCACGAATGAGTTCAAAAACTTCAATTAAGTTGTCCAAGCACTCTTCAAAAGTTTCTCCTGAAATTTTTAAATCATCTACGTACTTGGTACGGCCCTTTTTGTTTGCAATGATTGCATTGATCATAAGTATAAAAAGTCCACTTGATACTTTTGTACCATAAGGTAGTCTTGTGAACTCATAAACTTGCCCTTCTAATTGAAAAGCAGTAAATTGCCTGGATTTTTTATTCAATAATCTTTGTAAAAATCCAGCAGTAAAATCGAGAGTACAAAATAGGATATCCCCAGGATTATCAAAAATCATACTTTCAATTGTATCCGGCTCTGTTAGTACATTTTCTAAGTGTTTATTTAATTCATCTGCATCCAAGCAGAGCCGAATATCCCCGTTTTTTTTAACAACAGGTGCGAGCGTGTTAATATAGGTCGAGTGAGATGGTCGAATTATATCGAGCGCAAGCATTTTTTCTACAGCTTTCCTGATGCCAGGTAAAAGTTTTTTACTTGGTCTGAACTTTTCACCTCTCCAGGGTTTTAAATGTTCATTTCCAGATTTGAACTTAAAGTCCACTTCTTCCCCTTTATAGCATCCCGGATTCAAGCTGAAGATGTCTTTATATTGGCATAATTTTTCTTCTGCCAATTTAGCCTGTTCTGGTGTGATTGATTTATTTTTCACAGCATCACATAGGTCTTTATTCAAATTTTCAAGAAAAAGTTTTCGAGCTTTTTCTTCTTCTAATTTAATTTCTTTATGGATATCAGCCAATTTTGTGTGCTTGGCCATATCTATAACCATTCTATGACCCTGCCTGCTGGTTTGGGTCAGTGAGAATATGGTAAAAGCTTCATGAGCTTCGTCAGCATTCATGAAAGGAATTATGTACTCATTATTGGGGTCCATCTTACAGGTGGCTACTCTTTCTGGAATATCAATCAGAATTTTTATGTATTCTAATGATATTCTCCCCATAATGAATGTACTTCCTGATGATTCCAGTACATAAAACGGCACTCCAATGAGCTCAGTGCCGAATTCAAGTTGAATTACAGCTAAATGGCTCATTGACCTTATGACTGTATTGTCAGCCAACCTTAGTTGGACTGTACGTCGGAGGGGAATAAATCTGATGGATTCAGGTGACTCCCTTAACAAAGTTGTCAATAATTTTTTCGAAATTGCATTAGGTAGGGCCCCTGAGTCCAATTGTAGAGCAAAGGTCTTTTTGCCTATGTGTATTGGAATGACGCAAGTAGGGTCGTTCACAGTTTGGGTCACTAATTGTGGCCCCACATGTCTGCAAATTTGCTCTGGGTCAATTAATGCGTTATCGACCGCATCTAGTGCTCTTAGAGGTTCATCCTTTTCGAAACATTTTACCAGGTTAAGTTGCTTTGCCCAGGAAACTCGTTGCTTTTTTACAACATTAACTGGTTTTTTCTCAAGTTTGCGTTTTAATACGCTTACAGGTTGAAGAAAAGTCATTGAGGAATTTTTCTCCTCATGATTTAATTTTTTCATTTCTTCCGAAAGCTCGTCCTCTTGGTCTAACTCCGTTTCTTTATGACCTGGATCAATATATGGAGCTGTTTCAGGCTCATAAATGTCCTTTAGGGGTCCAGTTATGCTCCTTCGTCCATCTGTAGCTGTAAGTTGTGCTCTAATTTCTTCAAATTTATAAAGTTCTTCAGACATTAGCACAAATAGCTCGTGATACGTCGCTATTAATGGAAAATAGCGCTTTAGTGATTTTACATAGTGGAATTTATCCACATTTGGCATCACAAATCCTGATTTGCTCATTTTTGGTCTTGAGCGTTCTATACCGTGAGAGTTGAGATAAGTCTCCATTTCTAGGTATCTGTAAGCTGGTTTTTTCCAAATAAAAACCCTAGTATCATTACAAACTCTCGAGTATATTTCTCTAAAAGCAATGTATCTAGCCATAGTGACTTCCTGTTCTGCTGTGGCTCTGGGCTTTACTATAGGAAAAAGTAAAATTACGCACTCTGCTTCTTTTTCATTTATAAGCATTGCAATTATTTTTCGTAATAATTGTTCAAGTACGTTATAAGGTTTTCTTGAGTAGTTAATTTCTACTTGACCTGAAGATAATATGAATCTCTTATTTTTCGGAAAATTCACATTTTTTAATCTATCGAATAAATCCTCATAGCACAATTGATCTCTTAAGTAGCCAGGTATTTGCTCTTGAAATTGTACTTGGCCCCTTTTTAAAAAATGCGCTATGCCATCTCCAGCCCATATGTAATCTTCAAACATATTACTGGGGGCCCAAAAGTCATTAGAAGATGCCCCGCTGTCCTCTAATGGCTCCCGTTTCCCGCCTGCGAATTGGCTTTAGCCAAATTCACAAGTGCCCCTGTTAGCATTTGCATGTCCAGGGGGTCAGCATTGGGGTTACTTAAAATATCCGTTAAAATACCCAATGCCTGGACGTTCATAGGTGGAATTTCTTCCTCAGTGTCACTCAACTCGTAATATTGATCAGTTTCTGGATCGTATTCTAAGTGGTGCACTGGTATAACTTGACCTGTCGAAGGACTCTTAGGTTTAAATTTTTTCTTTATAATTTCACCATTAGGCCCTTTTTGGACTCCAGATTCAGTTTTAATTTCAGCTGTTTTTGAGCTTTCTTCGCTCGTAGAAGTTGAAGGTTTTTCTGGAGTTTTCGCATATACAGGTACACGAATTTTATTTGTATTTGTTGGGTTTTGAGCACTTTGAGCTGCTGGGGTCCATGGCAGCTTCTGCTGTTGAACCGTTACCTGAGGTCTTTTTCCTATTACGTAGGGTACCTCATTTTTGGGATCTACGTCAATTTTTGATAAAACTCTAAGTTTTTCAATAAATTGATCGATAGTTTGACCTGGTTGAGTAATCATTGATCTGTATTCTAATGGGGCTTTATTCGTTAGAACACGAATGACCTCAGAATCATAATGATATGTGCGATAGCTCAAAGTTCTCGCCCATCTTATCATATGTACCGCCATGCTTTTTATGTCATCGACGTGTACATTATTGTACCTACATTCTATCATTGCGTCATTTTGCGCTTCAATATTCCAATAGAATGATAAAAATTGATCTCTGACTTCCTGATAGGTGCTCATATTTTTTATGGTTTCTTTGAACTGTGTTTTATTTTTAGTTAAAATCACAGCTCTGAAAGCCATAATTTTCTGAGCTTCAGAGCATCCCACTCCTTCAAAGAAATCCTCAAATTCCTTTAAGAATTCGTGAGGAAAGTGTCTCATTTCGTCGGAGAAATAAATTCCCGAATTTTTGACACAATTAGGGTCAATCATTTTATACTTTTGAGGTATAAATTGCAAATCGCCACGAACAGGTGTAGGTGCTGTCATTCTTTGTTGAATAGTTTTGATTTCTTCCAACATCCTCTGGCATCCTTCATCTCTGACTCTCAAAGAATCCCTGATCTTAGTTTTCGTAGAACATAAATCCGCTGAAATTTCTTTGGCGATTTTCTCACTCTTTTTCAATTTATGGTCAATATCGTCGTACCATAAACTGACGTCTTGAATGACTTTATTTGTCTTGGTTGTGGCTGCCTCAGCTTTTTTTATAGCTGCTTCAGCTTGGCTTTTAGCCTCTCCTGCTAATCTTGCATTTCTTAAGATGCGTTTATCTTGAAGTTCATAATTTATTTTTATTTCCTTCTGCATATCATCCTGCCATTCCCAAGTTTTATAAAAACATTCGTAAGTCTTATCATCTAATGTTTCCTTATATTCACCAGGTTGAAAAGGTCGTTGAAGCCTTTCAGGTTCTTCTTCTATTATCTTTTCAAAACTTAAATTTAGTGGATCATTTTCTTTGTCAAATACTTCTTGAGTAGCCATTTGACAAGTACTTGCATTTTGATTGTCACTAACCTGGCTTTCAAAAAATGACTCGTGAGAAATGTGTGGCATATAATCTTCAATGTCCGACATTTTTCCTTGTTCTGGAGTACTTTCTGTACTTTTTTCGATTTTATTCGAAATTAAAGTCTTCGTAGGTGTTAAACTTTTAGCTTCCAGAATGCTACTCGCCTTCTTTTCTCCCTTTTTTCTTCTGGTATTAAAAGCAGGACCGTCCTGATTCATATAACTACACGTAAGGGTGAGAAAAAGGTTTCCAGACTCGTGTCTGTATTTAAATAAAAATAAAAATTAATGAGCAGACTTCGTGTGCTATCTTAGTATTGATTTGTTAACCTTTAAGGTTTTTCAAGAATCAATTAGTCTATCAACTCTGCAGGGTACTTCGCGACTGTCAACAAGCACTTAAGAAACACGTTCGTTTCACCCTTGTTCGAGAGGGTGGTTTGTTGTATGCAACGTCGCAGGTAGTTTGACAAAAACTACACGATTCTGGGTGGCGGTTGGGGCGCGTGGCGGTTAATGTGAATACGTAACTATATTTTAACAATAACCTATTTTTCAAATTTTTAATTTTAATGAAATTCAGAAAAAATGTCCACGATATAGCACACTCAAAATTGTAAATCCCTTTTAGAAATTTTGAAATTTTGCAAATTTCTTTTAGAAATTTTGAATTGAGATTAAGTAATCAAATAGATTACGAATCAAATAACAAATTAAAACAAAATAACAGTGTATAAAATTACGTTTTGACAAAAAGGGTGGAGGTTACCTATTTTGACGTAGGTAAAAAGCACAGGAAAGAAATAATTTAGATAGGTAGCTATCTGGTAGATTTTTCCGAAAAAATTTCCACTAGATAGAGAGGAGAGGATAAATTTATTGAATAATTGTACCCAGATAGTTCAATTATACAATAGATTTTTATGACTAGATAAATTTAGTCACAATTTTTCTTCACAATGAGCTATTTTGAGAAGAAAAACTGGAAGCTCGCGAGTATTTTCTATGTGAGTATTATCGCTTTTGCTAGGTCGTCCGCACTTTTCGATTCTCGAGGAACTTTTCTACCTTTCTGTTCAACTAAGGGTTGACCAGAAGTTACTCACTTTGAGTAGAGCCTTGAGTAGGTAGAAAAAACGAGTAGCAAAAAACGTTAATAAAGCACTTTATAAAAAATACACTGAGTATTGGAATAATTATTTTCGTGAATATTTGTACTTTTCAGTTCAAATACACAGAAATTAATTGGGTTTTCGAAATTTCTTCGAGTCCAACAAATCTTCAAACTCTTAAATTATCAGACTTTTGGATTTTCGAATTTTATTGAAAATTTCGAAGTACCTTTATTTTAAATAATAAAGTTACGATTCTTTGCTAAATGTGTGGCCTACGAGCCTTTAGCATAGAATTACGTCTCGCAAAGTACGTGCTACCCTTCAGGAAAGGTTTACTATGACGTTTTGAGTAAACTGTCACTTTAAACAAGCAGTCAATGTCGTAAATCTTTTCACAGAAAGGAACGTTTGGGCGCCAATGTTAAATAGATATATAGAGGCGTTGCCAATGATAGGTCAGGATGAATCTAACTCCCTAAGAGATGTAATATATCACCTTTTAAAACAGTACTTACCCGCTGCTAGCTCAGCTATTTCAACACCAATATGTATAAATTTAAACAGATTTAGTCGAGTTTACCTTGTATTAATTCGAACCGCACGCGAAATAAGAACACACGATAAACACGAATAGTGTATTATAATTTTGGAATAAAATTACAACACGAAACTTAAGTCTAAAACATATAAAACTCTACGCGTATAACCAATATATATTCCACCGAATAGTGGCGCAAGTAGGATCGCTTTTACCTATCTGCGTGTAACTATCGAATTGCCCGCGTTGGGTAGCGAATTTAGAAGACTTAAGTTTAAACGCGAATACTCTCCCTTAAACACGAACGTTAAGGCAGAGGACCTGGGACTCAAGCACAACTCTTACGTAGGAGTGAGTGGCCTTATTACTTTTCCGCGGTCAGACCTACCAGACGAAGCGCGAATCGACAAGTGAAGATCAATTCCATCTCAACTTGGCTTCTAGCCTCGAGTTGAGAAGGAATTGAGCTTTACGAACTTGTGAGCTTTTCACATCTGCCCTTAATGGAACGATGTGAAAACACCTCTTGGGTGGTTCCCACGTACTTAACACCTTACCTAAGTGCATCGAATATATACTTTCATCTAAGTAAAGTACTGTAGAATCGAACTATTGATTGGATTCTCCAGTACTTCCTTTAGATGAAAGATTTATAAACCCAC
Source organism: Planococcus citri (assembly GCF_950023065.1). Classification (NCBI taxonomy): domain Eukaryota; kingdom Metazoa; phylum Arthropoda; class Insecta; order Hemiptera; family Pseudococcidae; genus Planococcus; species Planococcus citri. Next base: position 2,888,964 of record NC_088677.1, on the reverse strand, counting down.
TGAGAGAGATACGATGAATATCCCTGTCTAGCCAGTGAAGGCATATTGTCCCCTTACAAGAGATGCAGATTTTTCAAAAAAAAATTACGGAATTATTATTTTTTTATTTTTTCTTCGATAATAAGTATTGTTGGGGGGGGGGGGATTTTCAAAAAAAATTCACAGACTGAGGGAAAGGGAGGAGTATTGTTTGGGGAATGGGAAAATATCTTTTCTTGAAAGGGAAAATTATCATTAAATCGAATTCTGACCTGAAAATTTTCAAAACAAAAATTTGCCAGCAGACTTCATTATTTATTTTTTACATTTTTTCAGCGGTGGGGGGGGGAGGAGGTGTGTTAAAAAAAGAGAATCAATGTTGTTTGCAGAACCGAGGAAAGTTTTTCCCTGATAAAAGAGTTGTTCAGAAGAATTCTGACCGAAAAATTTTCAAATTTCTTACGGATTTCAATTTTTTATTCATTTTTTTTCTTTTTGGAAGCGTCGTATGCGAGCATTAATATTGTTTTAGAGGCCGAGGGAGGTATTTTTTGAAGAGGGAAATATGTATTTGTGGTTGGATTTTGACCAAAAAATTTTCAAATTTTGTTTACAGATTTCGATTTTTTGTTTTTTGGGATTTTTTTCCAACTGTGGGAGGACACAAGCGTAGGAGATGAAGGAGCTTTTTTGAGGGATTTTTAAACGAATTTTGATGCAAAATTGAAAGATTTTTGGAGAAATTGATTTTCAAAATTATTTTCCTTGATTTTTTTTTTTGAAACTGGGGAACCCTTTTAGCAAAACTTAATTTTTAAAGTGGGCTAAATTTACAATCAATTACCTACTTTGAAGGAAGAGGAGGTAAGCGAAAAAATTGCTATGAAAATTTTCACAATTACATAAATGAATACGAGCTAATTTGATACATATTAATATCCTCGAAGTTGAAAATTGAAGTGGTATCGTAAGGAGAAATTTTTGAAACACGACTCATGTATTATGAAATAGTAAATTCGTATTGCGTGTCGTCGTCGTCGTCCAAGAACAGGATAATAAAAGCACAAAAAAATATGAACTTTTCAGCTTGTACTCGTATGTATTTTGTTAGCCGATAATTTGTTATCAAAACGTTGAATGATTACCCTTCGGTGACTTTGAAATGAAAAAAAGAAGAAAAAAATTCAACCTATGGTAAAAGTGGATACGAGTCACACCCATTTGGCACGTTGGCATATTGCTCATTCATTGGTTTACAAATATACATACCTTCGTATATGTTACGTGTACTGTTGTGTATGAAAGGTACACCGACACATTCATATGGTTCTGTTATCATACGTAAACGTATATCTAGTGTCATAAAGTAGAGCTATTTTATGTATTTCATTGCGGTATGGTTGTGACGTATATTTTTCAAGTACTTATACCCTAATTTGTCACGAGTAATTTTAAGTAACGATAGATGAGATATTTTTGTCAAATGTGACTCATATTCGATTATCGGAAACTGATAACACGATGATGATGATTGAATTGCGATGACACTAATTATATTTTATTACTTATATCACGATCTAAAAAAAAAAAAAAATGTAAAATCATGCCCTGAAATTTACATACTCGTATAAGTACATTTCAATTTTCATATTCTCAGAAAAATCAATACGAATAGTGAAAAGAGTATAAGTATAGAGGGTGAACGTACCTTTACATTGATACTTGTTGCTTCGAATGTAATAATATGGTTGTCTGAGGCGGCAGCAGCATCGGAGAGACGACGATCAGTCGTCGGTATCGATGACCTAAATTAAACTGGCACGCCATAGGCGCCATCGAAATTTTCCCATAAGTAAGGTGATTTTTCTTCATTTTTGTATACTTTTCGACGACAATTTTGCGAACCGAAATCGAAACAGATGGACGAAAACTGTAGGAGGCATGGTGACGAGTCGTTTAGGCCGGTATCGAATGTACTTTGCGTGCAAATTGTCAGAGTTCATAGTTTGTGTGGCATGGCATGGCAGTGTATCTACTAGGTACTCGCTATTAATTAGAAGATTTTTAATTAAATTGTTAATTGATCCGATTAGAAAGTTGTTTACAATTAGGTCGTAATTCAAAGGAAATTGTTGCAGTTTTGCATTTTTATCAGCTTGTTACTTAAAATGTTCTTGTAATTAGAACTACATAAGTATATTAGGCGATTTGCTGTATAGTGGATAAAGCGAAGCGTAAGAAAGAGGGATTGTAATAATTAAGCGTTCGCGGTATCAGGTACTGAGATTATCAAGGTTCTGGGTAGTCTGTCTCTGTAAGTACTCTGTAATGCCTTCAAAAAAATATCGAGAATGTGGCGAAAATTATAGGTAAACCTGTACGATGCGCTCGGAGAGGTTTTTATATCATAATTCGCGAATGTTACGTCATGCAGATGGACTAGACTATTTTGTAGTGTTGCTTGAATCGTGAAGAGATGGCTGTCAGTTATCTAATTTACCACATTGCTCCTCAAAGTTTTTTATGTCACGTGAATAATTTCCAAATTCGAAGCAGATGAGAGAAAATTACGCAGATTTTTAGGATGAAAAAAGTGAAAAAAAAATTCTCGACAGGAATGGGAAAGTTGGTAAATTAGTGAAGGAGAAGATTATGATGAAATTCAAAAATCATGAATCTGTGACTGTTGTGTCACTCCTGTGAGGAGAAGGAGTTGGAAGGATCCATAATTTATTTGAACTGCCAGCCAATTTTTTGATTTGAACCAACCGAAAAAAAAAATAAAACCGAAAAGAGCATGCAAAAATGCATCATCAGCCAACATTTCAAAATGCTAAGGTATATTTCTCGATTTTGAGTGAATTTTTGAAAATCAATTTTGAACCAAAAATGGTAAAAAAAATCGAAACTTTACCAAATTGACCTAAAAAGATGAAATTTGGTATATCCCCCCCCCCCTCAAATTGATTAGAAACCGTTTGGAACCGTTTTGAGAAGTTCTTGCGTCTCCAGCAAATATTTTAGCCGATGAAGTTTGGTGGCTGAAATTCATTTTATACCCTTATTTCAACTATAGCTGATCCAATTGAAGACGGTTTCAAATTGTTCAGGAGTCTCCAGCCATATTTTAGAAATCTCACAATTTTAAAAAGTTCCTTAAAAACCGGCCTGATTAAAACCACCTCAAATTGAGTCAGAATGTAGAAATTTAAGTATGAAGTCACTTGAAATTTCAGCTTTCCAACTTCATTGAGCAAAATTTTATGGGAATTCAAGTTCCAAAAATCTGCTGGAGGCTCCAAAATTGCTCACAGAGTTTTGAAATAGTTTTCAATCGATTTGGTGGGTTGAAAATAAAGTAAATCCGACCTTTTTTGACCCCGTACATCCAAAAAGAATTTATTTTCGCCATTTCTGTTTCAAAAAATCCTGTTTTGGTTCCAAAATTGACAAACTAAACCTCCTTATAAGGTTGTGTGTGTGTGTATTTGCAAAGTAGGTATGTCCAAATCAGAAAAGTGTCAATTTTGGACAAGTTGTCAAAAACTGTCAATTTTTAGGGGGAGGGGGAATGTCAAAAAGCTGATGGAAAGTTGTAATGTTTTTTCAACAAAATTCTCAGAAAGCAGTTTTTTCAGACAAAATAGCCAAATTGGGGTAATTTTTGTCTAAATTTCTAAGAAGAAGAAGAAGAAGAAGAAATATGTATTTATCGGCTCAGCGCCTAAACGCTACACACGAAGTGATCAATTTTTATACAATAATAACATGATACTTAAGAGGGTATAGGGATTTGACAAGACAACTGTCGCGCTCTAGGAAATTATAGTAAAAAACACCGGAACTAACGAAAGGTCCCGTTGTTATCAGCAATTTTCAACAATTTTCCTTCAATTTTCACAACAATACATTCCAATGTTTATTCGGGGACCTTTCATCAGCCAATCAGAAACAAGGCGACACTAGCGCGGCGCACCTCTGTCAAGTACCTATAGGCAAAACATTTTATAAAAACCTACGAATAATATTACGATTTGGAAGAACTATTGTTTTATTGCATCAAAAAAGATCTTAAGGATTTTTATGTGTTTTAAGACGATTCATAAGATTTTTGCTAAGTAGGAATTTGAAGTCATCAAGCAATTCCAGCGTGAATAGGTATTTTTCAGTAAGTCTTTTAGAGAAGGCGTTGATTGATTCTATTTGCAGTTCATTGTGTAACTGATTATTTCGGAGGAACCATGGTGCGTTTATAATGATTCGCAGAACGTTGTTTTGTATAATTTGTAGCTTATGTTCGTTAGTTTTTGAAGCTGTTTTCCATATTGGCACTGCATATGTGAATGAGCTACAGATGAGACTTTTGTAAAGAAGTAGACTACAAGATGTAGACAATCTGGAACGACGATTCAGTAAGGGGTAAAGTTTACGTAGTATGAGGTAGACATCACGTGATTTGAGAACGATATAGTTTTTGAGAGATAGTTTCTGGTCCAAGTGTACGCCGAGATATTCAACTGTTGATGTATTCCATGGTACCACAGGGTTATCGATTAAGATTTCTGGAGTCGGTGAGATTTTGCAAAGTATGAAGATTTTCGTTTCACTTTTAAAAGGATTTAAGTAGCTCAAGTTTCCAGCATTCAAACCATGGTTCCAATTCATTGATACCAGCTTGAAGTTGATTACGAGCAATTAGAAGATCATTATTTTGGCTGAGTAAACACATATCATCAGCAAACATTGCTACCAGGTGACCAAGAATAATGGGATTTCGATGTTATCAAAAAGGAGAGAAAATTCCCGTTATGAAAATTAGAAAATTAAATAATCATGTAAAAAATGGCGTTTGAGTGATTGTTTCAATGAAATATGAAATAATCTTTCATTTCGCATCGAAACAATAATTCGAAAGCACTTTTTCTCGATTGTTATTTCATTTTCCAGTTTTTAATCAGGAAATTTTTTTCCCCTTTTTGGCATATCAGAACATTACAAAACTCATTATTCTTGGTCACCCGGTATTTCATTATCAGCTGGTTTAGGAATATCATAGCAGTATACGATGAACAATGTTGGACTCAATACAGCGCCTTGCGGTACACCTTGGCTGATTTCTCAAAGCGAAGAGCTTTCATTGTCGATTTGAAGTTTGAACATAAAATTTCCTATTTTGAAGGAAGGAAGAAATGATTTTATGTAGAAAGGTGGGTGTTTCGATTGTAACTAATTTGTGAATTAAACCACAATGCCATACCGAGTCGAAGGCCTTTTTGATGTCTATAAAAGCCGCAGTTGAGAATTGCTTCTTTTCGTAGCCATTGTTAATAAGTTGTACCATTCGATGCAGCTGATGAACTGTGCTCATTTTATTAAGAAAACCATACTGAAAAGATGGCAAAATCTGTTCCTTTTTCAGAAAGTCCAAAAGACGTTTACAAATGATTTTTTCAAGGATTTTGGATAGAGAAGAGAGAAGACTGATAGGTCTATAATCATTAGGAGACGAAGAAGGAGATTCTTTTTTGGATAGCACAATTACTTTGGCAATTTTCCAGGCGTTCGGAAAGTACCAATTCGAAGGCAAGAGTTGAAAAGTGTTTTAAAGCTCGTTAGGATATTTGTGGAAAGATTTTTAAGCATAATGTTACTGATGTTATCTGAGCCTGGTGATTTCCGGATTTTGATTTTTTTCTTCTAAGAAATGTGTGCTTTTTTCTCAAAACATCCAAAAAGCATTGATTGTAGCATTGCCTGCCCAAAAAGTCTCCTTTTTGTTTCAAATTTTGTCAAACTGAAATTTTTTTTTACAAAAACATGCTTAAAAGCCTCTTTTTTGTTAAATGTTATTTTTTCCCAAATTTTTTGATTTTTCCACTTTTTTTTTCTTTGCTCATAGCCTGTTGTCTGAATTTTGAAATTTTAACGCCATAAAAATCAAATTCTCGCACTAAAAATGACGATGTTTCACTTTTCGAATTATCAATTTTTCAAAGCTTTTGCCCTCGCTTGGCTCAGGTTGATTTAATTTCTGATGCACAGATTTTCGGAAATTTCCGACGATAAAATAACTGGAAAAATTTTGGTAACGTGACCAAACCAATAGAAAAGTTCAAAAAGTCGTATTTCAAAATTATTCTGCATTTCTGGACTCCCCTCCCTTCCCCCCCCCCCCCCCAAAGGAGAATTGTTCGAATCGCATTCACGAATTAATTGAGAAAATCTGATGTAAAAATTAGTAAAAATTTCAATCTCACCCCCCCCCCTCCTTCACCCGAGAGGATATATTTTTTTGAAATTATTTTTATGATGATGTATGAATTTACAATTGTAGACTGATAGATGAAAAAATTGACTGCGCACAATTTTTTTAGGGTGAAATTCAAAAGGCAAAAAAATTGAGATTTTTTAGGGGGAGGGGGGCTCAAATATGTGGACATGCAAAGTACTGTAAAACTCCCTTAAAAGTCATGCATTTAGGGTTTGAAAATTTGTTAGACACCCTGTGATGAAAAAATTCGAAATTTTTGACCGATTTTTCCATCACAAAACTTAAAAAAAAAAAAAAAAAAAAAAAAACAATTAATTTGAATCTTTGTATTTCTATTTTTGGAAAAGCTCGTTCTGGGAGTATGAAAAACTATACGGAAATGGATACGAGACTTTGATTCCATCATTCTATTATACAAACAATTAGACACCTGCCCAGATATTCACTTCTAATTAGAATATTATTATCATCCATATCTAATTTGATCGTGTTAATGAGTAGTTTGTCGTTTTTCATCTACACGTAAGGTAAGAATATAGATAATAACTAACTATGCGACAAATTGAATGGAAGTTTCCGCCACCCGACAAAAGTTGCGTTGCTCATTAAACTTTGCGATGAATTCGGTTATTGAACCGCGGTTTTTTTTTGGCGTCGTCGTCTTCTTCGTCGTCGCTGAAATCGTGCGATAAAACGACAGCGAGACTGCTGCTAAATTGTGTGAATGCGAGCTTGAAAACTCGATAGCTGATTTTGGCTTTGGCTAATGTCACATGTACTCGTAGTCGTACCTACTACTACCTACGTGTATGTTAGTTACCATGACAGTGAACTGAAATAAGAAAATCCGTTGCCAGTAAATCTCGTGTGTGCTGAGTCAACGTTTATAAATCAGGGGTTATTAAAATAACGAGAGTATATTGGCCTTGAATTTGAAATCGAAAGTCTTTAGGGGTTTCTTTTTATATTGATTAGGGTTCGTAATCGATGGCTAGAGTCGCTGAGACGACTTTTAGCGAAAATACTTGTACTCGTATGTGGCTTGGCTAAAAGAACTCTTCGGTCTGTTCGAATTACATACTCGTACATACGTAGGTATACGACGAACAGTTTGTGGTGCGGTATACATGTATACGAGTAAGTAATGATCGAATTTAGACGTGAGATAAATTTATTATACGAGGAAAGTTTACATTTACACGTAGGAGTGAGCGATTGAAATTTCTATGTAAAAGGGTGGTTTACATATGAAAAGGGTTTTCGATTCGAAGCGAAAATTAGGTTAACATTTTATTCGAATTTATATCCATACTTACGCTTACTTAAAAGTCTGCACTGGTGCGTGGTGGAGTGTGAATGTGACGTGTGCTGTATCTAATTGAAAATCCATAGATTTATCGGTGTACGAGTATGAGTCATTTCATTCAATAAATTCAAAGGATTATTGTATGGAAAGCTGAGGCATTGTATTCGACTATACTCGTGTTTGTGAAATCGCACGATATCGATCTTTTGACTTGGCGGAGCTGATTTCCTGTGCTTTGAGTGATTTGCGAATGGTTCGGTTTTTAAATAGCGAAAAAAAAGAGGAAACGTTGGAAATTTTTTTGCAATTTTTGATGATTTTTTATCGCTTGAATTATTGCTGAATTCGTAATTTTTTTCGAGAACATTTTCCCTTAAGCTTGTGTGATTTTACTGCTCGAATTCTGGTCTAAATTTCTCCTTAGTATTGTTCGATCGATTTTTTTGTGAATTTTATAGAGTTTCTTAACTCCAATTTTTCTTTTGGATTTTTGTAAATTTTTTCAACTTCGACGGGTATCTTTTTTTGAATTTTCGTGAGTTCTTATTTTTTTGTTTTTTGATGATTTTTCCGGAATTTCTATTTTTTTTCTCTACAAATTTTGACGAAGTTTCTCCAGTTTTGAAAGACTTTTTAACCTTGAATTTTCACGATTTTATAGTTTTGTTTTTTGCTCAAAATTATGGTCCTTTTTTTGCCTTGATTTTGACTGATTTTTTTTTATTTCGAGTTTTGTGCTTTTTAAAAACTAATGATTTTTTTTGCTTACATTTTGTGGAATTGTGATTTTTCTTCTTCCAAAAGTTATGATTTTCTGTAAATTTTGACCATATTTTTTCTGGGAAGAAGGGGAAACTTTTCGAGATTTGATGAGTTTGCTTTTTCCATTTTCACCTTTTGTGGTGGATTTTTTTTGCATTTTGATATCTTTCAATCGTTGATCCCTCTTTTCTTTCAGTTTCCCCTCCCCTCATAGTTTTGGGAAAGTCCTCCGGATTTCCTCTCATTTTGAACAATTTTTTTTTCAAGTTCAAATTATTTTTCTCTCTTAAATCGTCTCGAATTCAACTTGAAATTTTCTGATGATTTTTCTCAAAATTTTTAATCGTACTTTTAATTCTTGTGAGTTCTCTGTTCTGAATTTTCCGTGATTTTTTTAAATTGAATTTTCGAAAGTTTTCCATTTTCATCATTTCCATGATTTTGTGTTTATTGATTCGTTTTTCTGCCTAAATTTTGTGTTCTTAATTTCGGCAAAACCTGTTTTCTTGAATTTTCGTGATTTTTATAATTTTTTTTTTAAATCTTACCCTGAATTTTATTAATTTTTTTCTGCTTAAATGTTTGTGGAATTCCCCTTCTTACCGATTTTTTTGAGTTTTTGAGAGTTTTTTTTGGACTTCGAGACTTTATGGTTTTATTTCGAATTTTTTTGGGGGCTTTTTTGATTTTTTTCCACGTTTTATTTTTTTGAAATCTCATAGATTTTATTTCCTAATTTTTCGACGATTTTCCCCGAATTTTCATGTTTTTTTTTGTGCTTAAATTTTTTATCGTGAATTTTTGTGAGTTTTTTTCAAATTTTTTACGATGTTTTTCTTGAATTTTGATGCTTTTTACTATACTTTTTTTTGAAGGAGGTTTTCTAATGTAATTGAATTTTAATTCTGAAATCTTCATGATTTTTTTTTCAACTTTTCAAATTTTGGGTGAATTTCTGTAATTTTTGGGGATTTATTTTTTTCTCTCCAGATCTTGACCATTCCTCTACTTCCTGTTTTGATCATTTTCTCTCAATTTCAATAACTTTGTTGCTTTTTTTTTGAAACGTATGTCAATTTTTGCCAAGTTTTGATGCAATTTTTCTTGTGAATTTGAGGATTTTTTTAAAGCATTTTTGAAGCATTTTTGAAGCATGGTACATTTTTTTATATTCGAATTTTTGAAATGATCTTCACAAACCACTATTTTCCCAAATTTGAATTACAAGCTCCTCCCCCCCGCCCTTTACTTCTGATTTTAATGAGTTTTCCTTTCTAAAATGATTCTTTTTATTTATGCAATTTTTTACAATCATTGTTTATTTTTTCTTCGTTCAATTTTTCGAGAGAAAAAAAATGAAAATTGAGACATTCCTACGCTTATTCTTATTACGTATGTAAAATTTCCAAAGGAAGTAACTTCCTACAAGATTTTTTCATCTGTCGAACGTGATAAACAATTGAGCTAGGGAACCTTGGGGTGTCACTCGATCGATGTTTTGCTGAAAAGTATTATTTAAACGATCATTTTATACTTCCTTTCGCAATGGAAACGATTGTGTGTTCATATTCATCGGACGAATACAAAAAACAATAATATAGAAAAAACGAAAGAAAAAACAATCGATAGTCGTGTCTGGTTATTACCATATTTAAAGAGAGGAACTAATCGGACGCTTCGGAGACCTTAGAGTGAGGACTTTTTGAAATTGTGTTGTCGTGTTACGCGTTCGCTGTTGCTTTTACTTCCTCGACAGACGTCGTAGAGGTACTCGTATCTGTTTTAATCCATAACCTTATACGGAACTTGATGTAAGTTCATCTGTATGTTACTTAGTCTCATAGGTTCGATCGTTATTCGTCAAGTAGGTATACCGGTGAAAGAGCCTCTCATTTTATGGCACATTGCGATAGGAAAAAAATGTCGTAAAAAGTGAATTTTGCGATACACTGGTCTAGGTCAACATATGTTCGGATGAGCGACAACCCATAGACCATAGACCATAGACCAAAACCGGCGGCCATTTCTATAAATATCTTGCAATCGGGCTGATGCAAAGTTCAAATGACGTACGACGTACGTAATGTACTGTGTGTCTCCTTTTTCTTTCGTTGTTCACCTGCTGAGCATGGGCCAATTTTTTTTTTTTTAAATCATTCGATGTGTTCAGGAGGGGAGGAGGGAAGTCCCAGGGATGACGTTTTATATAGTTCATTCAGCAACTTATAAAATCTTTTTTCTGTGACGTAATAGAAAGCCGACGAATGCAACCGAACGCTAAACTCTTTGATTTGCCCTTGTCTTCGTTGCAAGGGAATAATTTTATTTTATTTTTTTTTCGGAAAAGCTGCTTATATATGCGGTTATATTAGTAATTTGTGTGCTGCGTGTATAGTGCTCAACTCTTATAAGTATACATAGGTGACCCTTGCGACATTGCAGATATGAAGCAGGGAAATACAATGTCGGCTAAGTGCCAATCACGTTTTTTACGGGAGAGCGTAAACGAGTTCGCATAACAGGTACATCTTATAGAAAGCTCTATCTCTCGGTGTTCCATAGTACAACTTGGACTCCAAGTTGTACTATGGAACACCGAGAGATAGCGCTTTCTATAAGATGTACCTGTTATGCGAACTCGTTTTCGCTCTCCCGTAAAAAACGTGATTGGCACTTAGCCGACATTGTATTTCCCTGCTTCATATGTCTCTAATGTGTGTATGACGTATATTTATAGATTAATTCGACGCGTGGCGACCATTCTATTGTTGCATTCGGACTCGTCAACTTTCTAAATTGTATGGTGCGACTGTGGAAGATGATTATATGGTGTTTAGTTAGGATGTGTTGAAGTGTGTACAAGAAAGACGAGTAGGCCTACGTCAATGTAAATAAATTATAATCAGAAGTAATTTTAAGGGTGGATAGGTTTCGAACGAATGTAAATAGCGAAGTGATTTTAAGGGTGTCGAATTTCTTGTACATATGAGCGGACTAGCAGAGGTTTCGATATCGATCGTTAAAATTTCAGTTCTTTGAATCAAATGTCTTTAGAATTTTTTGATAGTTTGGAACCATGAACGTATGCACTAGATTGCTGAAAATACTTCAATTTTGTGCATTGTTTTTAGAATTGCAAAATCATTCAAAATAGCGAGAAATATATTCAGCATTTCAGCATGAAGTAAAATTTGCTGTTGAATTTGTCGGAGGGAGGAGGAGTAGCATGTTCCAAAATTTTGAAAATTAGAGCTTCCTCCATTTTTGCACATTTTGTTACCATTACATGACCGTCCCCCCCCCTAAAAAAAAGATCGAAAAACCTTCCAATAATTCACCTTCAAGTGATATTTTGAGCGTTGAATGTCATTTTTCGATTTTTTTTTGCAAATTATTGAACTCCGAAATGTTTTTTTTTTTCAATGATGAAGATGAAAAAAATTAGAATTTTCTGAAATCGATTCATGTCCCATTTTATCGTTTTGTGAGTTGATTTGTTGTGGTTTTTGAGCCCAATAAAATACAAAAATCTGTTGGAGGACTTTGTTGAAAGATCAAAAATAAGGTATGAACCAAATTTCGGTTGTCTATCAAAATTTCATTAGATCTTGGTTTCTCTTAAAAATTAAGCCAAACTTTAATTTGAAAAAAAAAAAAAAAAAAAAAAATTGAAAACGAAATTTTGTGCATGAAATTTGGATCGGACTCGGTGATGTATTTTATTGTACTTTCAAGATTTGGTGGTTTCATCGAAAATCACGAATAAGTGAAATTTACGAACCCCCCCCCCCCCCCATACCAATCCCGGAATGGAACTTCTTGAGAAATTGGGTAATTCCTCCTCTGCAATGCAGGGCTGGTACAATTGCTGAAATTGCGACAAATCACTTCATCTTCTAAAACCAACAAAAAGTCTCGTGTTTTGCCAAAAACTCCTAAAAATTGTGGTTTTTTGCAAAAAAATCCCAGAAAGTGTCACTTTTTCGACAAAAATCAGAATCCAAAAATTTTTGTTTTTTTGGCAGGAATTGTCAAAAAAAAGTTTTGCTTTTGCTAAAATTGTAAAAGTTTTGCTTTTTGCAAAAAGTTGACAAAACGTCTGGATTTTTAGCAAAATTTTTGAAATATCGTTGTACTTTTTTCCTAAAAATTCCGCGTTTTGTCGAATCGAAAGCTTTTTTGATAAAAATTTCTAAAAAATATCACTTTTTTTGTCAACAATTGCCAGGGTGTCTACCAGGTCGCTATAGCGTTAAAAGTCGCGATTCTGAAAATAGAGCGCTAAAGTCGCGAAAAGGTCGCGATTTTCGCCAAAAATACCAAAAAGTCGCTATAAATTGTCCAAACTTCAAATTTTAAAAACTTTTCTTATTTTTAGTTGATGGCGATTGGTAAAAAAACCATTTTTTTCGTTGGAAATTTTTTTTTTTTGGGGGGGGAGGTACTTTTAACTGAAAAAAAGTCGCTAAAAGTCGCGAAAAAAAGTTGCTAAAAGTCGCGAAAAGTCGCTATTTTTGAAAATTAAATTTTGGTAGACACCCTGAATTTGCCAAAAAGCTTTTTTTTACTAAAACTTTTTTCAAGTTTTACTTTTTAACAAACTTTTGCCAAAAGTTTTTAAAAAGTTGGTAAGTATCACTTTTTGCCATCAACTCCTAAAATGCCCTCCTTTTTGCAAAAATGATCAGAGCCTTGTCTTGTGCAAATTCAATGTCAAAAATTCCCACTTTCTAGCAAAATTGTCAGAAATGTCTAAGAAGTCTTCCTTGCTTTTTGCTAAAATTATTGTTGGAGTCTTGTTTTGTGCCAAATCTGGCAAAAAGTTTCCCTTTTTGCTTGAATCGCCAAAAAGTCTCACATTTTGGAAAAAATTAGCAAAAAAGCTAATTTTTTGAAAAATGTTCCCCTGTGTGTCGCTTTTCGACCAAAAATTTCTAAAAAGCTCTTCCTTTCGCTGAAATTTTTAAAAGTTTTGCTTTTTGCTAGAAATTGCTGAAAATTGTCATTTTGTTGATTTCCAAAATTGCTATTTTTTTTTCATTCAAAAAGTTGCAAAATCAGCTGTTTTTGACACGAATTGCCCAAAAAGTTCTGCTTATTGCTAAAATTGTGCAAGTTTCTATCATATTCCATTTTTAGATTTTAAATTTGAAAAATAAAAAACAAAAAAAGAGAAATGTTCTAGTTCTGTTTTTTTGCATAAGAATGTTTTGCCTATTTATTTTGGGTTACTTTGAAAATTTTTTTTGGGTACTAGAGTGATTTTTTTTAGAAAGAAGTGATTAGTGATTACGAGCCCTAGCAGTAAAAGCTTCGAGTTATGGTTGGTTTTTTCACTTCCAACAAGATTTTTTATGTTGAAAGTCATTTTTGAGTTTGACAGCAATTTATTTTTAAAAAAATTTATTGGGGTGTTTGATTTTCCAAACAGTAAAGTTCAACAAAGTTTCAGTGCTAATTTAATTTCCAAAAATTACTGGAAATTTTTCACAAATTACTGAACAATTATTACTGGTAATCACCAAAAAATACTAGTAATTTACCAAAAACTACTGGACATTTACCAAGAATTACTGGTAATTTACCAAAAACTACTGGACATTTACCACAAATTACTGGTAATTTACCAAAAATTACTGATATTTTACCAAAAATTATTGGTAATTTACCTAAAAATACTGGTAATCAACTAAAAAATGCTGGTAATTTACCAAAAATTACTCGTAATTTACTAAAAAAAAAAAAAAAAAAAAAATGCTCATAATTTACTGAAAAGTTGCTTGTAATTTACCAAAAACTACTGGTAATTTACCAAGAATTACTGGTAATTTACCAAGAATTACTGGTAATTTACCAAGAATTACTGGTAATTTACCAAAAATTACTGGTAATTTACCAAAAATTACTGTACATTTACCAAGAAATACTGGTAATTTACCAAGAATTACTGGTAATTTACCAAAAATTACTGGTAATTGTACTAGAAATGTTCTGGCATTTTGTCAAACCATTGAAAACTTGTAAAAATCATCTCTATCTAGTTCCATAAAATTGTGTCATACAATTGGCAATTTGTGTGATGATGTCAGTAAATTTTCAGATATTGTGTCTGACTTTCTAAATTTTTTGAAAATTGGACTTGATTTTTACAATAAGGTTAAATTGATTTTTCCTATCTAGGGGTGAATAGTACTACTTTTCCAACCTCGCGAGAATCGCTCGGATGTAAAAATAAGTACTTTCCACCCTCGTTCAGGAAAAATTACTTCACTAAACTCGGAGAAAAAGTGATTTTGAACTCGTGTGAGTTGTTCCCCTCACTTCGTTCGGGTCACAAACCTCACCTTCGTCAAAAATCACTTTTTCGGCCCTCGTTGTGTAATATACTATTTTCCAAGTTTTGAAAATTTTGGACAGGCGTGGGCGTAAAAAACTTATGTTAAAATTGACCAATGTGGGGCACCTGACTTATTTTTTGTTCGAATTAATTTGGATTAGGTGATCATCCTTGGCTTTAAATACAAATCTTCGTAGGTACCTATTTCATATTTTTTATTTTTAGAAAACTGCTGCTTTTATGATTGAAATTGAAATCTAAAAAAAAAAAAAAAAAACTAATAACGATACTTGTAAAAATAATTTTCCAATTACCTTTATCTATAGTAGTCGCAGTCGAAAGCTATCAGCGTTGAAATGAGCTTCCGAGATGTATATTTTATTTGATTTACACGCGATGTACACTATGTTCAAACAAGATGGATTGTTAAAACGACCTGAATTAAAAGCTCGACTTGATTTTCGGCCGTCGCGCCGCGCCGGTCGACGATTTTGTTAAACGTAATTTATCGTATTATATCGAAGAAATTAGCCGTAATTAGCGTGGATTTACATTTTCATTACTTACGTAGGTGCTCGCAAATGGTCGTCGATAATGAGCGTCGTTTGTAATAATTATTCAGGTAAAACGACGTCTAATGAGAAAGGGCGTTGGGCGAATTATCTTAATATTGGTTGGAGTTTCCGTCCGTCGGCAGGTAAAAGTTTGTGAGGACAATTTGTGTGTCAATCAAGAAGACGACGTGTGGTTGTCGAGGGTTTGATAAGATGTCTGCAAATGACCAGCTCGCGGTACTTGGTGGGCGCTGCGCTGGTTAGAATTACTCGTATTCGTCGTGCTACAGTGAGGGTGGTGGCGTGAACCATGTATGCGAAAAAATGGTCCGGTGTGTTGGCAGTAATAGTGACGGTTTTGCTGGCTGGCTGTTTCGGAGACCGTTTTCAACTTTTACATAACGAATACGAAACGCAAGATGTGAAAAAATCGTGCCAAAGGTATAGGAAATTAAGCCAATCGACGTTTGAAAAGATAACTTATCGTATAGGTTTCGGTATTGGTAGCGGAAATGTTGTGATGATGCTGTATCGTCGATAAAATGATTAGGTTTAGCTTCTGAAAAAAGTATGGTATCTGTTGTAACGGTATGTGTGTTGTTTTTTTCATCATGTTACAGTCAAATTTACTGCGAGAGCGACTTGATGCACGATATCCAAATGGCAGCCATTTACCCGGACTCGAAAACCTTCGTCGACAAGAAACTAAAGTACACCGAAGCGGAGATCATGGAGAAATACGAGGATCTGAAACGTAACGTACAAAATGGCGACAATATGCATCATCTTTTGGTGAAATTCGTCGACGAGAATTTCGAAGACGGAGACGAGCTGGAAGTATGGTTACCGCCGGATTTCACCTCGCGGCCTAGCTTAGTTGACCGTATAGCCGATCCGGAGTATAGAAATTGGGCTTTAGCGCTGAATGAAATTTGGAAAACATTAGCCAGAAAGATCAAAGACGATGTGAAAGTGCGGCCGGAATTATATTCGTTGATTTGGGTATGTAAAATTTGATATCTTATTAGGTATATTTACGAACAAAGAATGGAAATGAAAAGGGAGAATCGGAGGCTAGGGAATGAATAAATTTGCGAAGTTGAGCCTGGCTCGTCTCAGGGGCGGATTTTTAATATTTTAGCTGTAAGAAATGTGCAGATACTCGAAAGAAAGATGGATCGACGAACTGAAAAATGGTGCTCCATGAAATTTTGGTTGCGCACGAGTTAGGTTGGCAATCCTGAATTCGGAAAAAAATTCGAAAATTTAGCTTTGTGTTACCAAATCTGATCAGAAAAAACCAGGACCTGGAGCCCTGTGAGAAATAATCATCGCAGACGAGAGACTTCATTTTCCTCGCTTGTTCATATATTTGGAAAAAAATTACCCCACTCTCTCAGAGATTCTTTTGTACTCGAATCAACAGGTTAAAAACATCTCTTTGCGATTGTAAAATTGTATTTTTTTTTGTTTGAAAATATTGCTTTGAATGAACCTCAAATTGAAAAAAAAAATCTTCTCAGTTGTAAAGTATGACGGTTTTTTTCCAAACTGTTTTCTAAAATCTGACACGAGGAAGTTATTTTTGAAAGTTCGATACAATTTTGGCAATTTATTCATTTTTTTGACAAAATTTTGATAATTTTCGGTAAATTGCTGGTCATGTTTTGTACATTATTGGTAATTTCTAGTAAAATTACTTGTAATTTTTGGTAAATTACTGGTAACTTCTGGTAAATTGCTGGTCATTTTTGATGTATCACTGGTCATTTTTGGCAATTTTCTGGTAATTCCTGATCACTTTTTGGTAATTTCTGGTAAATTACTGGTAATTCCCAGTCACTTTTGGTAAATTACGCTATTTTGTAATTCTTGGTGAATTACTGGTCATTTTATGACTGGTAATTTCTGACAAATTTCTGGTAAATTACTGGTAATTTTTGGTCATTTATCTGGTAATTTACACTTTTGGGTAATTTTTGGTAAATTTCTGGTAATTTTTGGAAAAATCGCTGGTAATTTTTGGTAATTTTTTTGGTAATTGCTGGTAATTTCTGGTAAATTACTGGTAATTCCCAGTCACTTTTAGTAAATTACGTTACTTTGTAATTCTTGGTGAATTACTGGTCATTTTTTGATGTATTACTGGTAATTTCTGACGAATTTCTGGTAAATTACTGGTAATTCCTGGTCTATTTCTGGTAATTTACATTTTTTGGTCAATTTTTGGTAATTTTTGGTAAATTACTGGTAATATTGGGAAAAATCACTGGTAATGTTTGGTAAATTACTGGAAATTTTTGGTGAATTACTGGTAACTTCTGGTAAATTGCTGGTAATTTTTGGTAAATTGCTGGTAATTTCTTCACTTTGTAATTTTTAGTAAATCACTGGTAATCTTTTATGTATTACTGGTAATTTCTGGCGAATTTCTGCTGAATTTCTGCTCATTTTTGATAAATTACTGGTATTTTTTGACGTTTTGTCGGGCGTTTGTGAACTTGGAAAAAATCTTGAAAAGTTGTTGCTCATGACGTGACATTTCGAACCGAAAATGTGAGGTGGATGGGTGAGGGGAGGGGAGGGGGCAACTCTGAATTTTCTAATGCGTTGTAATCGGTATTAGAATGCAGGTTTTGAGGGGCGGGGCACTGAAACCATTTTGACGTTATTTCAAAACCAAACTCCATTTAGAGAGAGGAAAAAAAGACAAAACTCTTATTTTGGAAATTCGTTATGTTTGGTACTATTGAAATGTACGTTTTTTTAAAGGTGCAGAATCCATTTTTGGTGTTATTTTGAGCAGAAACTTGATAGAGAAAAGGGAATTTTTTGACCATTTTATCATACTTTTGATGTAGTACACAACAGTTCTCATTGATGAACATTTTTTTTGAAATTTAAGAACTTGGAAAAAAACCAACGAGTTGGTAAAATTATGTCAAACTTTCAAAAATTACTTTCTGGTATTTTGTCAGACGTACTTTTTTTTCTTATTTGGAATTTTAAGAATTGAGTGAACTCGAGCAAACAAAAAACGTATCCATGATTCGAAACTTTCCTTGAAGAGGAGGCTTCATCTGATGTTTTGGGGGGGGGGGGTCAAAACTTCCAAGAAGAGACAGTAGGGAAAGGGCAAAATTCTAAATTCTGAAATTCATTGTGTTAGGTATCAAAATTGAGCATTTCAAAGGTGCTGGATCTATTTTTTTTGTGGTATTTCGAGCCGAGACTTTAAAGAGAAGAAAATAGGAAAGCAGGAGGGGGGGAACCAAGAATTTTCAAATTTATCATGTTGAGTATCAGAATAAGTGTGAATTTGAGTTGTTGGAGGGAGAGGGGAAGGTCGAAACCCAAATTTCTCAAATTCGTCGTTTTGTTTTGTGTATCAAAATGCGAGTTTTTCGAAGAATAAAAGATGGCGGGAAAGGGGAGGGGGGTTAGGACGCCTCAATCGATCAAAATAAGAAGTTTGCATT
This sequence comes from Planococcus citri, assembly GCF_950023065.1. Lineage (NCBI taxonomy): Eukaryota > Metazoa > Arthropoda > Insecta > Hemiptera > Pseudococcidae > Planococcus > Planococcus citri. The sequence continues at coordinate 2,870,276 of NC_088677.1, read as the reverse complement.
AAAGAGACAGTGAATTTATTTTAGGCATGTTTTGTTTTTTATGACTAGGGCTTCCGATGATGGTGTCAAAAATTTTGGACCTGCATATAGGGTGTCCCAAAAATCATAAAACAGTTTTTTTTTAGAAATAAGTGGAAAGAAGGTATTTTATTCATTTCAAGGGATACAAATAAATATGTAAGTAGTTAATTTTTTGAACCGGTTTCTTAGTTCTGAACTACATAGTTGTAAATAAATTCTGAAAAACCGGTTGTGATGAAATATTTTCTCACGATATTTCCTAGAAAATTGAAAATTGGCGTTTTTTGTCCCTTGAAATTTTTTCCTAAGGATGAGTGGCATTAGGTCTTCCAACTACTGCCAGATCGATGGTAAAAAAAATTCAGGAGTCGAAAAACGCTCGATTTTCAATTTTTTTCGTAATTCGAAAATTTTTTCTTGCAACCGGTTTTTTAGGATTTATTTGCAACTGGTTCAAAACTAAGTAACCGGTTCATAAAAGTGATGAATGATTCCTTCGAACCTTTTTAAAACGTAAAATTCATCCATGCAGTAAAAATACCTCTTGGCAGTCTTGGAATTTAAATTTTTTGAAAAAAAACACGTTTCATGATTTTTTTAACACTCTGTGGCTCCTGCGAAACTAAAAACAGCGGCGAATGAGTGACATTTGACCTTTGGCGTTTGTCTTAGAAAGTAGGTGGGCCATCTTCTTTTTGAATTTCAGAGAGTAAAAATAATTATTGCCTCTCATTATTATTATTTAAAAAAAAAAAAAAACTCTTTAATGACCACTGATGCGAAGTTTAGTTGATGATTTTGGTCATTTGTGTGTATTTAAAAAAAAAAGAAAAAAAGAAAGAAAGAAAGAGAAAGTGCTTTGATTAAAATGTACGTAATATGTATTTTTATTCAAATTACTCCCCGCAGCTGAATTAATTTTACAAAACTGATAACTGAGAAGGCAAAATTCAATCTACTTTGTCGACAGGTCAATTCATTATCATTGAGAATTTTTCGAGTAATTCGCCGAATTTTCGACTCCTCGCTTTATTTTGGTTTCAAATGACCTTATCGTTGTCGAAAAAAATTATAAACGAAGTAATTGAAACAATAACCTCGTTTGTCTTCGAAGTACATATTTTTACGTATTAGGAAATTCTCGAACGTGGCAGACATTTTTAGGAAAACTCGTACACAGGGCTAAAGTCTAAAAAAAAAATTTCCAACGTAAAAATAAAATTTTTTCAGCCAAAGGTTATTGTATCTTGTTTTTAATTGTTTATTATTTACATACAGTATGTTTCTTAATGGATAATTGAATCTCGTTATCGTTGCCAACTCGTTATCGTGTACCTACATATAATATTACAGAAATTTTCTTTTTGTCTTCGTCTGTCTGGTGGAAAATTTATACCATTGCCTATTGGTTTGTTGGTCGATGGAAATGTACATACGTATTATTGTAAATTTTATAATGAAAGTTCGATAAATTGATCGATCTTATCGAATGTCTACGTTCCGATTCCGATTGTGCAAATTTATTATTATTTTTATCGGCTGTTTTCTTTTCGCTAAAAAAAAAAATGCAGCCGACGATGACCCAGACAAAGGCAGATTTAATTACTCGTTTATTTATTTATCTGTGTGAAATTACATACATACATTTTAAAATGATGTAATGTGATTTGATTTGCTATGTTGCAGGTACCGAATGGATTCTGCATTCCGGGCGGAAGATTCCGCGAATTATATTATTGGGATACGTACTGGATCGTAAACGGTTTACTACTTTGTGATATGAAACAAACGGCCAGGGGCATTATCGAAAATATAATCTCGATGGTGAACCGTTTCGGTTTCATGCCGAATGGTAATCGAGTATATTATCTGAATCGATCGCAACCTCCGTTACTAATCCTAATGGTTTTCAATTACTTTCAAACGACCAAAGACTTCAATTTTATTATGAACAATATCGAGGTAAGTGTACTGTACTATACGCAAATTTACCAACTCTACGATACATATTTTCACCCTTTTCTGTATTTGTCAACTGACGATCGAACGATGAAATGAATTTTTTTTCTCCCCTTTTGTTCGGTCGTTAATTTTTTTCTTTTGTGTTTGAACAGTAGATACTCGCGACATTATCTCGTTTTATCGCCGTGTACGTCGCGTAAATTTCAAATTGCGAGTAAAAAAGTATATAGAGATAAAATTGGAAAACCTGTGTTAGGAAAAAAAAAGCACGACTAGCTCGCCGTCGTCGTCGTCGTCGAGCCAGTGTGTACTTGCGCAAGGTCAAAATACGTAACTGTCGTTCGAGTTAATAAAATTATTGCCAATTCGTTGTTGCAAATTGTTAGCTGCCGGCCCGTGTAGGCTACTTAGGTACTTGTAATCTACCTGTACCTACCTATAGGTTACTCTAAACTGCTGTCGTTTACCTAATACCCCCGTATTGTGTGCTTATAAAGCTCCTGCGAAACCGTTGTCTGATTTTTTTTTTACCTCGAGGTGGTTGAAAAATAGGAGAAAAAAAAGTAAACAAGTATACGATGTGAATGTGATCTTATTCGACGCGATCGTCGAGTTATTAGAACCGGATTTAACCTGTAAATGTTCCGGTTAGTTTGTATAGTTTGCAAGAGTGGAAATTTTTTTTAGATGAATTTTACGAGGTGAAATTTGATCGAAGAATTTATGTACCGATATACCTGCCCAAGTGCTCGCGAGGGAAAGCTAGATCGAAAGATCGTGTTCGAAATACTCAATAATCAAAATTTCAGATGCTGAAGTTAATTTTTGAATTTTTGAAAATTTTAAAAATTGAAAAAACATTTTATGGGTGATTTTTTTATGAAATGTTAATTTTTTTGAGCAAAGTGAACCAATGTGAAGAATTTCTGTGGTAGTTTTGAGTCACTCTGGAGTCTCCAGGAATTTTTTAATTTTCTCCAGAAATTTCAAATCGCTGTCTGAAAGGGTCAAAAATGAATTTGAGCACCTGTAACTTTTTTCAGTGTTTATTGGGCACCCTGTTGACTGTTTTGAGGTATTTAACACGAAATTCCAGAAGTGCGAGTTCAAAAGTACATAAATTTTTGATCAAATTGTGAATTCCAGAAATTATGAAAAAAATGAAAAAATAAAAAATTGAAGTCTAGTAAAAATTGTAGATATGTGCGAAAGTTGTCATTTGTGATGAAAACCTTTTTAAATAACCCAATTTTCCAAGAAAAATCCTCCCTTGCTCCTCCCCAACAATTTTTGTCTTCTAATTGAAAAAAAAAAACTTGAAAAATTAAAGTTTTTAATATTTGAAAATTTTTCATTTCTGGCTCGATTTTTCTTGAGAATTTGCAAGACTTCTGGCACGACTTATGATTTCAAGTTTGGGTGAAGTTGAGTTGAAATTTTCACGGAATTTTTTCTCATAAAAATCAGTGACTTTTTGAAGGAGTTGGAGTAAAACAAAATTGCAGAAATGTTGTCGGGATTAGAAGTACTCGTATAATAGAGGAGCGACCCTAATTTTCACGATTATTCGGAACGTTGACATTAATTTCAATAATCTTTCAGCTGTTTACATTTTTTATGGTTTTTTGAACCACCTTATTTATTTTATTCTTATATAAGAAGGTATTCTCATAACTGGCTGTACTAAGGTTTCCCATATTATGATTTGCAATTTCGATTGAAATTTTGACTTCGTGCCTTTCTATTTCACTTCGTTTTTTCGTCAAGTTCATCCACCGATAGATAATTGAGAAAATCCGTCGTTGACTCGTTTCCAATCATTGGCTATTAATGGGAATGAAAATTAATTTGAAGAAAATAAATGATACTCGTACAATTATTCGAAGCTGATACCATGGATTTGAATTTTTGGTAAAAAAGCTTTTTATCTGAATGCATTGCTCTTTTGCTTATTTAATCGTTTTGATCAATTCTTTGAATTTTCTGTTCTCTCCTTCTTTGGAATTTTATTTTGAAAGGATTTTGATGTGAAAAATTGTTTGGAAGAAACTTTTTACCTCCCCCCCCCTTCCTCCGGCTGGCTTTCATTTCATAGGTGAAATCATTATCTGGTTGTCAATTTAGTTACAAAGTTGAGGATTTTTTTTTGCTTTGTCTCCCTCCAAAATTTGATGAAATTCTCAAAAAAATGCAGTTCAAATTTGAGCACAGGTTCGTGTCTCCTTCATTTTCCGTAACAATGGCAATTCAAAAGGGAGGCCACCTTCGATTTTCTCGGTTAAGAATCGGGCATACCCCAAATTTCAGGTTTCTAGATCAATCGAGTGAAAATTGCCCGTTCCAAAAATATGCTGGAGGCTCCAGAACTTCTCAAAATAGCTTGGAACTGCTTCCAATTGATTTCGATTTTAGGGACAAAAACTGAGTAGGTACATCCCCAAATTTCAGGTTTCCAACTTGATTGAGTAAAATTTCTTAAATTTCCAAAAAAAATGCCATTTCCAAAAATTTGCTGGAGGCTTCAGAACTTCTAAAAATTACCCTGAAATCACTTCCAATTGATTTTCGTGGACAAACCCTGGGTGCATCCTAAATTTCAGCTTTCTACTTTCTTGCTCAATTAGGTACTACAATTTTGTAAAAATCGTTATTTCCAGAAATATGCTGGAGGCTCCAGAGTCTCTAAATAGCTCGAAAGTGTTTCCAAAATTGATTTTAGAAGTCAGAAACTGAGTAAATCCAAAAAAATGTCATCCCTCTACTTTCTGACTGAATTGATGAAATTTTGTGAAAATATAATTATGTGCTTTCCAGTTTCCATTCTACAAATTTGCTGGAAGCGTCAGAGTTTCTTGAAATCGCTCGAATCCGCTTCCGTAATCAATTGTAAAGGGGGGGAGGGATCCAAAAAATGGAAACTTTAAATTTTAGCGGACTATTCTAAAATAGGTAGCTCAGTTGGGTAACGTTTTATGAAAATTGAAACTTTCAATTTGCTCGAAAATTCCAGAACTTCTCACAGCGCTATTTTTTTTTTCGATTCCCCAAAGCTCAGAAAATGAACTTTGGGTTTTGGATTTTAATATTTTGGTTAATTTGATTTTTTTGCGTGCGGTTTCGAATTTTGATTTACAAATAGGCCTACTCGTATTGGTTTGGACTCCAAATTTTTATGTCATTATTCTTCGAAAATGACTGATTTACTCAGAGATAAATTGGCCGTGAACGACCGACTCTCAGTTGAATCGTTCACGAACGATTGATTCAATCAAGTGCAGTTCGTTCGCGAACGATTGATTCAATCAAGTGCAGTTCGTTCGCGAACGATTGATTCGCTCAGAAGTGTCCTTCGCGAATGACTGATTCATTCAGGTGAGTCGTATACAAAAGATTGATTCACTCAAGTGAGTCGTTCACGAACGACTGATTCACTCAGGCGAGTCGTTCGCGAACAACTGATTCACTCAAGTGAGTCGTTCGAAGCGTCGTTCGCGAACGACTGATTTATTCAGGTGAGTCGTTTATAAAAGATTGATTCACTCAAGTGAGTCGTTCGCGAACGACTGATTCATTTAGGTGAGTCGTTCACGAACGACTGTTTCACTCGTGACTCAAGTGAGTCGTTCACGAACGACTGATTCACTCATGACTCTAGTGAGTCGTTCACAAACGACTGATTCACTCATGACTCGAGTGATTCGTTCACGAACGACTGATTCACTCATGACTCTAGTGAGTCATTTGAAAAGTCGTTCGCAAACGATAGATTCCCGAACGATTGATTCATTCAAGTGAGTCGTTTACAAAAGATTGATTCACTCATGACTCAAGTGAGTCGTTCACGAACGACTGATTCACTCATGACTCTAGTTAGTCGTTCGCGAACGACTTCGCGAACAACTGATTCACTCAAGTGTGTCGTTCGAAGAGTCGTTCGCGAACGACAGATTCCCGAACGACTGATTTATTCAGGTGAGTCGTTTACAAAAGATTGATTCACTCAAGTGAGTCGTTCGCGAACGACTGGTTCATTTAGGTGAGTCGTTCACGAACGTTTGATTCACTCATGACTCAAGTGAGTCGTTCGCGAACGACTGATTCATTCATGACTCTAGTAGTCGTTCGCGAACGACTGATTCATTCAAGTGCGAGTCGTTTGCAAACAGCAGATTCATTCAGATGAGTCGTTGGTGAACGAGTAATTCACCCAGGTGATTCGTTCTCGAACGACTGATTCGCTCAGATGAGTTGTTTGACTGTGATGAACCGTTCAATCACCAAAGTTGAGTCTCTTTCAAACTATTGAGCTTTCTGATGAATCAATCATAAACGATGGATTTACTCAAATTGGTTGCTTGGGAACGACTGATTCACGCAAATGAATCGTTCACGAATGGGATGAGGGCTGATTTTTCTGTCAAGAGAGTCTATTTCTCTTTTTGAGCTCGAAGTGATTTCAAAAACCTATACAACCGAGAAAGTGGTGGAAATGATGATGAATCTATTTCGCCGACGAAATTTTATGCTAGTGACGTTATTACTCGTACCCACGCCGTGTCAAAAAAAAAAAAGTACCCAACAACTAACGACGCAATTTGAATAATCGATCGAAATTTTCATTTTAGCAGCCGTCTAAATCAAAAGGGAACACACAACACAATATAAAAATAAATCTAGAGAAACGTATGCGCGACTCTTATATGTAGTATAGGCGAGTATGGTAAACGAAATTGACATAATGCACTCGAGTTGACGTCAATCCGTCAACAAAATACTAGGTATATCCGCTATACGTTTATTTACGCCATTGCCATTGACTATACGAATACGACTACGTAAAAAATATGAACCAGAAACTTTTAAGGTAGCTTTAGCTTTATTAATAGGTACATAATTGTTTCCACTCGAAATCTAAGCTCTCGGTTTTAGGTTATCTGTGTATTTGTTGATTCGTGATTGATCGATGGCGAGTAAATTTAGCACCAGCCGCCATAAATTCAACCTCTCGACTCGGCTTATCGCGCAGTCTGGACGAGCAGACGATATGGGTAAAAAATTATGCAATGTGTCAGTATTACGCGAATAAAAACGCATATGCGAGGGGAATTTTTCTTTTTTTAATCAGCCGATTCATTATCGCTGTGTGTAATATAGGTAAGGTACTCTCGTATCGTGCACCGTGACGAAAATTAAATTAATAATGTCGAGCGCACGTGAGTCGATGCGAATTGTTTACGTAGCGAAGTTCACATTACCGCAGAGTCGAGTCAACGTATCGCTGTTGCACGTGAACGTCTAACGATCATCTTTGCGATTCGATTCGATTAGTGATGCGATATGCGATGTGCAAAACTGTATTATTCGAAAATTAAAGATTAAAACAGCTAAACTAAACTATCGAGGCGGCGGTCTCGTAAAGTAAAATTATAGAATTTGGTCGCCATATCCGGCGACTGAGTTTTTAGATAAGAGAGGCGAGCTATTTATGATTTATGACGAATCGCGATTTCGTAGAAAAGAAAAAAAAGGACGTAGCAACGAACGATTTTCGTCGAAGAATACTTTGTGTTCGGTACCGTATTGCGCTAGTGTACGAGTACTTCTACTTTCCCCCTATCCATGACCTCGACTGTCCTATCTTTCCCTGTATAGGTACAGTAATATGTCCATCGACGTTTATTTTAGATGAGAAAAATATTGTATGTGCCATATTGGCGTCATTCTTTGATGTGTTTCGGATGAATTTTTATTCTAATCTGGTTTTTTCCGCTTTTGTTTTTTCAGACACTAACGACTGAATTTGAATTTTGGATGACAAATAGAATGGTTAAATTCGAAAAAGATGGCAAAACTTATCGAATGGCGAGATACTACGCCCCGTCTCAAGGTCCTCGACCGGAATCGTACAGGTAAGAAGTTTTAGACGTCAGTCAATGTAGTGGAAAATTTTCCTGTCTGAATTTCAACAAAGCCAGAGCCAATTTAAAGTCGCAAGGATTTTTAAATTTATGGGTTCTGCACTCAGACTTGATAACTTTTGATCACCGATGAGGATTGAAGGTTGCGATTTTTTTCGGTTGGAAGGTTTGATGAATCAAATGAGATTGATGTGCATGAATTTCTGTTTCAAACAGTTGCATTGTGTGAGGAGTACATGTGATTTCGATGAAAATTTCCACGGAAATTTTTGAGACCGAAACTGATGCGATGATACATAAATATTATCATGTCCTGCTGATAATTATTGATTTATCTAATTCAATTGAAAATGAAAAGGTTATTATAGTTATTAGATTTTGAATAAACAATTAAACATGTTGCAAAGTCGTGACCAAGCACGATTTTGCACGCATTTTGTTTTTCACCTACGATGATTTTGATCTCAAAATTTTGATTACTGAAGTTACTTTTTTAAAACAATATTTCGTTTAATTTTTTCAAATCTTGGCCCAACTTTTTGAGAGAGAAAAATATGTATATATTCGTATGTATTTGGAAATTTGGATATCCGAAAATTGCTGAAAATATTCACTTTTTCGCTAAACAAAATTCCAAAAAGCCTCCCTTTTTTTTATAAAAATCGCCCTACAAGGTCTCCCTTTCCTGCTAGAAATTTCTAAAAGTTAGTTTAAATAAAATAACGCCACTCGCTTTTTGCCCAAAATGACGAAGTCCAACTCTGTTGCCAGTAATTGCCAGAATGACCTGCTTTTTGCCAAAAATTGCACAATAATTTTCACTTTTCACCAAGTATTTCCAATAAGCTTGTGGTTTTTGCTGAAAAATGCTAAAAAGTTCTGCCTTTTGATAAACTTGATGACGAAGGGTTACTTTCGGCCAAAAATAGCAGAAGGTCTCGTCTTGAGTCAAAATTTCCAGGAAGTCTTGTTTTTGAAAATTTTCGCTTTTTTGGGGAAAAAATCTAAAAAGTTATTTTATAAAAATTAATTTTCAGAAATTGCTGAAAATGTCGTCTCTTTCTAAAATTATCAAAATCTTTCTTTATGTCAGAAGTTTTCAAAAAAAAAATTTATCAAAAATTTCCAATAATGCTTCACTTTTTTGCTAAAAAAATTTCGAAAGGTCTCAGATTTTTTCAAAAATCAGCAAGAACTCTCTTTTTTTGCCAGAAGTTACGAAAAAGTTCTGCGTTTTGCTATAAAATTGTCAAAATCTTGCATTTTTTCAAAAACTGCTAGAAATTGTCTATTTTTTCTCAAAAAGTCGTGTTTTTTGCTGAATTGTTCAAATCTTGCTTTTTACCAAAAATTACCCAAAGTTTTCACTTTTTTTGCAAAAATTGCAACGTTCGCTGTTTTGCTGAAATTTTTTTCCAAAAGTTGCTCAAATCTTGATATTTTGCCAGAAATTGGCGATGTCGTGCCTCGTGCCCTTCGCCAAAATTGTCAGTTCGAGATCCCTAATATCGTTCTCGAACAACTGATTCACTCAGATGATTCATTCGCGAACGAAATTTTCTCTCAGGTGAATAGTAGTTTTTGGTTATGGAAGACGGAAGTGAATGATGAATTCATTCAAATGAATTGGTCTTGGACGACTGATTCATTCAGGTCTGAGGTCTCAGATGAATCGTTCGCGAACGATTAATTCGCTCAGCGATTTTTTCACGAATGACTCGTATGAATGAATCGTTCGTAAACGAATAATCCGCCCTGATTCATTTGAGTGAATCATTCATGAACCACAAATTCACTCGGATGAATCGTTCGCAAACAACTGATTCACTCCAAGAAATCGTTCCCGAACTACTAATTCACTCGACTTGATGAAAGCGACGAAACGTTCACGAACGACTGATTCACGAAGACGAATATCTCACGAACGACTGATTCGCTTCTGTGAATCATTCACAAACCACCGATTTACTCGGATGAATCGTTCGCGAACGACTGATTCACTCAAATAAAGTTGTTGATTTGAAGTGGTAGGCTGGTGGGATGCGTGACACGAGGTTTATAATGCTGATAGAACACAATAACACCAGAACTCTAATTTTTGGAATTGTTGCACAAGTTTTTTGTTTTTTTTGACCGATGTCTATTTTGATTTTTTGTTTTCATCATTTTAGCCTCTTTCCATCCCTTATCAAAAAATTTTTCAAATCTGGTCTCAAATCAAGCTCAAATATATTCTATTCCATTCTATTCAAAATTGCAAATTTGTGTCATTCCGCAGGTAATATTGAGTTATGGGTTGGGGGGGGGGGGGTGAAGTAGACCTCCGGAGCAATCATATCAGCTGGATAAAAGCCCAAAAAGTGCAAAAAATGACTTTAAAAAAATCCATTATTAAAAATTTGAAAAGCTCAACTTTTGAGAAAATCGCCTTCAAGTTTTTTTTTTCTGAAAAAAGCTGAAATTTCATGTAATCCCAAAACCTTCATACCTAAAATTGAAGATTATTGTTTCTGATGTCAAATATTACTACCCACCTGCAATAGCGATTTTTTTTACTCAATCTTTTCATGTTCATGAGTATTTTAAGCCTGAAAAACAATGATTAATAAATTAAAATTTTGCATAAAAATTCATTACTCTGTTCAAAAGCCAAAAAAAATTATTAAATTACATTTTCTGTCAAAATTCAACTTGTAAAAATAAAAACTGTAAAAAAAATTTGTATAAAAAATCCTTTGGGAGGTGCGATTGGAACCCATACCTCCTGCTCCGCAATCCATAACCAGTGCCACAGGGCTAGCGCTGCAGCTACATAGCTATAACATGTTTTTGAATGGTATACAATTATACAATATACATGTTTGCCACTGGCAACTAGGTGCAGTATAATTCACAGGGTATTTTTTCGGAAGTCTTGGGAAATGGATTTACTCCAAAAAAAAAAAAAATCAACCAAATGGGCCCTTCTTGGAAAAACTTTAGTTCCATTTTTCTCCGCTTGGGGCGCACCTGCGGCCTTGATACTTTAACAGGTGATAGTCGGATATATGTTCTACATCAAAATCCATCAAAACCTCGATTATCGATTCTCTTGACTTTTTCACTAAAAACACGATTATCTCAATAAATAGAAACGACCAAATGGGCTCATTACCTACAGAATGACACATTTGAGTAAATTTTGTTAGAATATAATTTGTTACCATATATTCCTCAACTTTAATTTAATAAAATTTGACAATTTAAGTTTTCGAAAATTTAATTTAATAAATTTAAGATAGAAATTTACAAAATTTTGGATAAGAATGAATAATAAAAAAAATCTAATTACATAAAAATCTAAATTTACTGTTGAATTTGGAAAATGTTTAAATCTTTATTTACACAAATAAAAAAATTGAAATTAAAGTTTAGGCGAAGTAAGGAAAAATAACTAAAATTTAAATAAATAAATAAAACTCCAAAAGGAGACATACCAATTGTTGAATAAATTGAACTAGTAAAATATACAGGAAATCTCTAGTGCCATAAATGGATTGGCGAACCAAAATCAAAATTCTCAAACGATCTTGTGAAAAATTATAAAATGCGCAATAAAAAATGTTTGATGATTCGAGAATAAAAATAATCGCTCAATTAATTGATTCACGAATAAATTTGGTAATTAAAAATCTTTGAAAACGGTACTCAAAAATTATTAAATGAAAACCGTGAACTCAACAATGCATAGTTGGGAAAATGCGCGCATAATCTTTTCTGTGCGCTCATGACAAGAACATGCAGGCATATTCCTTCATATTCTTCCATATTTTTTTTTCAATTCTTTGCCAAAAATCTGTTTTTACTTTGAAAATTTTGGGAATTTTAACGTTTACTGATGAAAAAAGGTGCTGCGGCGCTCATTTTGGATCTATTTTAGTTTCATATGCACAAATTATGAACCAGATTTACCAGACAAGTATTTTGATATGTCACCCGATTTATTTTTTTCAAGTGCAAGTGCACATGAGAAAGATTATGCGCGCATGTCTGAAAGAATATGACTGCAAATGCATGCATGCATATTCTCGAGCATATTCTCCAAGAATATTCTCGGCACATCTATGCAACAATGACAAAATTCAGTAACAAATTTTTAAAAAAAAATACAAAGTAGGTGGTTGAGAAGTGAATGGTAAAAAAAACTCGAAGTATCTATCTTGGTAGTCCAAAAACAACTGAGGATTTGTAAACTCAGCCTAATTGTATTTATAATAAAATTTGGTTTGTTTTGAGAGGGAGGGCTTCAAAATGGGCAAATTGGTAAGACAGTTTGATTTAAATTTATTTTAGGAAAGGATCAAAAAGGATGGATGATTTTGAAATGCGGGTGACATTTACAACATCGTAAAATTGCAATTTGGAGGGTGCCTATGTGCGACAAGTGAAAAAGGGTTGCAATTCTGAATAATTAGTAAGTGATAAAAAAGTCGTAAATGTCATGTCAATGTTTTGAATGTACTTGTGGTTAATTTTAAAGGGGTTTAAAAAGTACTTAGAGCTCATTAGTTCTTGTACAAATTATCAATTATGTGAACTTTTTATATGAGAAATATCAATGTTATTCAAATTTCGGTTTTATCATATTGAAAATGGTCGCAAGCGTGAGGGCGAAAACGTGAGCGTGGAGCCCATAAAGTTTTGACATTTATGAGAACCGAATTATTGTGTGAATCGGGGGTGGCTGTGAGAATCGAAGAGCCCACAGCTATAAATTTTTACTGTTTATTAATTGTGACTCGAAAACCGTGGGTAAGTGTTTTGATTTTTAAATTTACAATGCTTAATGAACTTTGAAAGCGTGAGTAAATATTTTGATTTAGAGTTTTAATTGAATTAAGGGATGAACGAGTTGAACCAATTAGTGATACGATTAAAGTTAGCGGATAAAAATACTGAAATCTAGCCGGAATATTACATAATAAAATCAGAAATCGGTTCCTCATGTCCAATAATACTCATACCTTGGAAAGGTCGTTGCATTCCACTGGCAATGTATCCAGCTTGTAAAGTCTAAAAATAGGTGTACTACGTTAAAAAGAATTTTAAATATCTAAATATCGAACAAGTTGGAAAAATTAGTCATCTCATGCCGACTAGTTTTTTAGTAAAACTGGTTCAGTGATTCTACAGGAGTTTCTATGTAAATGAATTTTGCTAAAATATTAGGTACATACCTAAAATATTTGCAACTTTTTATATTTTTATTTCATTTATTCTCGGTGTCCTAGTATCGTGTAAACCGGTTTTTAAAATGTACAATTCATTAGTAGATTCATTGTAATGGGCACTACTTACAAATTGATCGAAAAAATGTATTTCGAGTTTGAGAAACAGAACCATCAGTTTTATGAAAAATACTCTGTTGCGATGAAAATATTCCATCATTGTGTGAAACACGTCTTCAGTGGTCTACTTCATTGATGGCCAAGATTTTGGAAAATAAAAAACACTTTTTGAGACCCATTCGCCAAATTTCTTACTTACCTAGTGTGGTATAAATTTTCCAAGTCAATTGTATTCGAAGTTGCCCTCTGGTTTTTTAGGGCTATTTCTGGTATCGATAAATTCCTGTTTGCACACGTTGCGGTGTCTGATGTTGTTTAATTAACTCGCCGCCGCCGAAACGAAATTTTACCACGAATGAGCGGCTTTGGCTGTGTGACGATGACGATGAAAATTCACCTACCTACGTAAAGCACCAGTTTTCAAAATCAGACTGCTTTTGTGCTTTTTTTTTTGCTGCGATCTGATAACCAGACTTGGTATTTTTGGTCGTGATTATGGCGGCGTTGGTGATTTAAATGGATTGTATTTAAATTGAGGTTTTTTTATTATGTTACAGAGAAGATTATGAAATTGCTCACGAATTCGAAAGTCTTCAAGAAAGAGATACCTTCTATACGAGAATCAAGTCTGCAGCCGAAACTGGATGGGATTTCTCGAGCAGATGGTTCATTAAAGATGGCAGCTCACATGGTAAGATTCGGAGTTTGTAATTTGAGATTTGTGGTGTAACTGTAATTGGATTAAATTTCCAAGTTTGGATAAATTTTAGAGAAGGAATTTATGCCTTCTTATTTGTGTTTCTATCGTTCGAATTGGAAAGTTGTAGTTTGATCCTCGTACGAGAAAATATCCTCTAGCGTACCTTATGGAATGGAATAGTCGTATACTCGTACTCGAGAGTTAAAAATAAAACCACTGTTAAGTGAAAAAGATAAACGCATACGAGGAAGTGTAATTACTATACGAGTACTGAGGCTGGAAACCTTACGACGAATTTGTACTTTGTAATATGTGCGAAAATTATAGCTATAGGAAAATTCCTACTGTGACTAAAATAAGGTTACTCGATAAAATTTATATATTAAAACGATAGACTGCGATGGTGACGAGAATACTGTCGCTGTCGTTGTCGTTGTCACGTAGTAAATTGTGGCCGGCGTTGACTGACCGTGTAAAAATTTTTCCTTTCATCGTTTTGTATTTTTTAATTTTTACTGATGAATTTTTTTTTCTTACGTTTATTTTTACAGGTAGTCTGCGTGATGTGAATGCCCCCGGTATAATTCCAGTAGATCTGAACGCATTCCTACACGCGAACGCCTTAGCCCTCAGTACCTGGTGGATTCGAATGGGAAACGAACAGAAAAGCAGACGTTATCGTGATATAGCCAATGAATTTTTAAGAGGGTTACAAGATGTAAGTATTTGTCAACTTTTTTGAGAGCGAGGGAGATGGGTAGCTAGATGGTGAGCTGCTTAAAAAAAAAAAAAAAGAGCCAAAACTTCGATGGTCTTATATCTAGTTGTTTGATTTGTGCAGGTGCTGTGGAGAGAAGACGTAGGAACGTGGTTCGATTGGGATCTAGTGAACAAGAAACACCGCGAATACTTTTATATTTCCAATATAACTCCTCTATGGACCGGCAGCTACACGATGACCAAGAAACACGTCGCCATGAAAACCCTACAATACTTAAAAGATAACCGAATCATCGAACCTGACTACTCTGTGAAATATAACGGTACGTTTTTCTACACTAATGGAACATGAATCGAAGGGCTGCTGGTACTTTTCGATTTATTTTTCGAGTTTATTTTTATGATTTTTTTGCGACTGTGTTTTCAGGCACACCGACCTCTATGCAAGCTACCAAAGAACAATGGGATTATCCGAACGCGTGGCCTCCACTTCAAGCTTTCCTAATCCAGGGTTTAGATCGCACCAATCAAAGATTAGCTCAAGTAGTTGCTTTCCGTCTAGCTCAAACTTGGCTCGGTACTAATTACAAAGGATACGCTAATTATCAAATGATGTTCGAAAAAGTGAGTTTGAACTTTTTTTATTCGTTTAATTTCCCTTATGTATATGTGTAATTGCAAAAGTTGCAAAAAAGATATATTTTTTGTCAAAATAGTAGAAAACAGTTCTAAAGATGTAAAAGTTTCCAAAATAGTTGAAGTTTCCACTTTCCTTTTCAAAATCACAAAAAAAACTCTTTTTACTAAAATTTTTAAAAAGTCTTGCTGTTTTACCAAAATTGCAAAAGAAGTCCTGTTTGCCAAAATTATATTAAAATTTCAAGTTTTTCGCCAAAATTGCTGAAAAAAATTTTGTTTTGCCAAAACTGTCATAAAAAGCACCAATTTTGAAAAAAAAAATGCCAAAAAAGAAAAAGTTGCAATACTACCCAGACTGTAAAAAAAAACAGTTTTTTAAGGCCTCCTTTTCCACCTAAATTACAAAAAAAAAAAAACAATTTAATTTACAAAGAATATAGAAGAAGAATTGTGTTCCCCCCCCTTAAAAAAATACAAAAAAAAGTTCTAAATTTTTTTATGCCAAAATTTGAAATATTGAAAAAAAAATCTGTTTTTTTTTTGCCAACTGCTATTGATTTTGAAAAAAATAAATTAAAAAGTTCCAATTTTACTCAACTTTTAAAAAAACAGTTTTTTTTACCAAAATAGTGTAAATTGCAAAAAAAAAAGTGTTCTGATTTACAAATATTGAAGAATAATTTTGCTTTTTTCCAAAAAATGCAAAAGAAGTTCTTAATCTTTTATGCCAAAATGCAAAAAAAGTCTTGCTTTTTCACCAAAATTTGCGGAAAATTCTATCTTTTGCCAATATTGAAAAAAATCTGTTTTTTTCGCCAAATGCTATAAAAAGTAGGTACTGATTTTGAAAAAAATTTACAAAAATATTGAAAAATAATTTTGCTTTTTCCAAAAAATGCAAAAAAGCCCTGTATTCATTTAAAATCGCAAAAAGTTCTGTCCATGCAAAAAAATTTCAAAAAAATAATGTATTTAAATTTATAAATATTTGACGAAATTTTTTCCAAAAAATGCAAAAAAAGTTCTAAATCTTTTATGCCAATATTGAAAAAAATCTGTTTTTTTTGCCAAAGTGCTATAAAAAGTACTGATTTTGAAAAAAATAAATTGAAAAGTTCCAATTTTACTCAACTTGAAAAAATTGCTTTTCTGGCAAAATTGTGTAAATTGCAAAAAGAAAGTGTTCTGATTTACTTACAAAATATTGAAAAATAATTTTGCTTTTTCCAAAAAATGCAAAAAAGTCCTGTATTTATCTAGGATACCAAAAAGTTCTATCCATGCAAAAAAATCTCAAAAAAAGTATTCCGATTTACAAAATATGCTAAAAAATTCTGTGTTTTGCCAATATTGAGAAAAAAATCTGTTTTTTTTTGCCAAATGCTATAGAAAGTACTGATTTTAAAAAAAATCGAAGCTAACAAAAAAAATGTTTTTTTGCCAAAATCGTAAAAAAAGGTCCTTTCTTTCGCCTAAATTGCAAAAAAAATTGTTCAGGTTTGTTAAGATTGAGGAAAAGTTTTTCGATAAACTTACGTTTTTTTTTCTTCAAAAATGTAAAATGTTTCTCTTTCTACTTTCATTGCAAAAAAATGTCTTGCATTTTGTAAAATTGAACGTTGAAAAAAATGGCCTAAGATTTCAAAAAAAAAAAAAAAAAATCATTCATTCATTTCTTAATTTTTGGAATCTTGATTTGCTTGATTTTTTTTTTGAAATTTGTTTTCTTTGGAAAGAAAAAGTTTGGTTTGGAGTGAAGGAGTGAATCTCTCCCCCACCCCCACCCCTCAAAAATGAACTAAATTTGAAATATTTCAAGAAAAATCGGCTAAAAATCCTGCTTCTGCATGTGTTGTTTTATTCCTGGATTCATTTCCCTAATTTTCATTTTTTTTTGCAGTATAACTCACTACAAGCAGGAGAAACGGGCACAGGCGGAGAATACCTTCCACAGACTGGTTTCGGATGGACGAACGGATTAATTTTAGAATTTTTAGACCGCTGGGGCAAACAAGTTACTCATTACGATACTGGTGAGTTGAAGTATTTTCTATTTCCTAACATTTTTTTGAGATAATTCATCGAAATCGAAACGCCAAACCAATTTTTTCCTCATTTGTGTAAAATTCCTTTTTCGAGTACCTACTACCTTACCTGAAATAGGTAATAATTAATGATTGGCGAATTTCTTGAAAACATTCCGTTATTAATATTTTACAGAATGTAAACCAAACGATTACAAATGTTCGTTCGAAAAATTTAAAGAATATTTTAACACGATTTGGGTAAAATAATTAAACCTATCTATCGAGCACCTTTACCTACTTACTATGTATACTTTCACTTGTGTTTTTGTGTAAATTTACGTACCTGTAAATGATTTAATTTGCACCGAGAACACGGGGATGTTTTTTTTTCGATTACTCGTATTATTATTTCGAATTTGCACGAGTTGAGTGGCTCTTATTTTTGAATTTCGATTATTTTTCAACAAAGAGGGTCGTTTGGAAGGATTTCGATTATTTTTGATTTTTTTCTGATTTTTAGGAGGGGGGAGGGGGTTTACATGGAGATTGACATTGTTTGAGGGATTGAGGAAAATTTTTTTTGAAAAAAAAAGGAGATTATTTGGAAGAATTTTAGCACAGAAATCAAGATTGTTGGATAAATAGGATTTTTTCAATTTTTTGCAACTTGTGTGGAGGGGGGGGGGGTTAAAATTGTTTTTAACAGATTTTGGGGATGAAAGTAAAAAAAAAAATGTTTCAAGTATAAAATATGAGCCACTTTTAAGCACGAGTGTGTTGTTGGTAAATGGTATATTATTATTTTGTTTTGTTTTGATTTTCATCGTCATTTGCAAATGAGCTTTATGTAAGACCACGAGGCATCATGCCATTTCATTATGTAATGTCGTATTTACAATTAGCATTTCTCAGCTGCCGCTAATTAAGCCTTTGAGACCCGATAGTCCGGCATATGACAATAGGAGTAATTGCACCCCCCCCCCTCGCCGATTCTCCGGGGCAACTTTTTTCTTAAAGGGGAAATCCTAAGGAACGTTTTAAAGCAAACTTGCCAAAAACAAAGTTGGCCTTACTTAAAAAATGGCGGCCATTTTGATCGACAAGTGAGCCAAAATCGCAGATTTTGCGTTTTAACATAGGACTTGCAGGAACTTTTTCAAACTTTACAAAGG
The DNA here is from genome assembly GCF_950023065.1 of Planococcus citri. Taxonomy (NCBI): domain Eukaryota; kingdom Metazoa; phylum Arthropoda; class Insecta; order Hemiptera; family Pseudococcidae; genus Planococcus; species Planococcus citri. Next base: position 2,851,790 of record NC_088677.1, on the reverse strand, counting down.
TAGATCGAAAGATCATGCAAAAATTTATCACCTGTCAAAATTTCAATGTTTGAAAATCGAATCTAGGCCAAAAATGAGGGAAAAATCAAAATTTTACCAAATTGACCGAGCAAGCTGAAATTTGGGATATACCCTATTTTCGACGTGGCAAATCGATTGGAAACGGTTTCAACCCGTTTTGAGCAGTTCTGAAGCCTCCAGCAGATTTTTGAAACTCGAAATTCCCACAAAATTCCATTAAATTGGAGTTGTAAAGCTGAAATTTATTCTAAAAACTAATTTCAATACGCTACGAAGTACTGTAGGTGAACTTCAAGTCGTTTTGGAGCCTCCAGCGACTTTTTGAAAATTCCTGAAGCCTCCAGCAGATTTTTGAAACTTTGAATTTTTACAAAATTTCATCAAATGGAGATGGAAAGCTGAAATTTACTCTACACTCCAATTTTAACACCCTCTCAAGACGACTTCAGGTGGGTTCAAGTCATTTTAAGGCCTACAGCGACTTTTTGGAAAATTACTGGAGCCTCCAGTAGTTTTTTGAAACTTGGAATTTCCCCAACATTAATTTATCAAATGGAGTTGGCAAGCTGAAATTTACTTCGCAGACTACATGGTGGTTTCAAATGGTTTTGAAGCTTCCAGCTACTTTTAGGAAATTTCAATTTTCCAAAAAAACGTCATACAACCTTTCAAAAAGTTGCTGGAGGCCCAAAACGACTTGAAATTCACCAGCAGTCAACTTCGTAGCGTATTGAAATTAGTTTGCAGAATGAATTTTGACTCTCCTTCTTAGTTTGATGAAATTTTGGGGAAATTTCAAGTTTCAAAAATCTACTGGAGGCTCCAGTAATTTTCAAAAAAGTCGTTGGAGGCTCTGAAATGGCTTGAAATCCACCAGAAGTTGTTTTCAGGGGGTGTTAAAATTGGAGTGTGGAGTAAATTTCAGCTTTCCATCTCGATTTGATGAAATTTTGTAAAAATTTAAAGTTTCAAAAAGTCGCTGGAGGATCCAAAGCTACTTGAAATTCATCTGCAGTACTTCGTAGCGTATTGAGATTAGTTTTTAGAATAAATTTTAGCTTTACAACTCCAATTTGACGGAATTTTGTGGGAACTAGTCCACGAAAAATAGCATTCCATTGGAAAAAGTGAGGTAGAAAGCTGAATTTTGGTATACTGGCCCATTTCTTTGTGCTGAACACGAATCCGATGAGTCCCCGGTCGTCCCTGGTGAGCTTTCTCCCCTATTGTGGATCTAAGCCCCCCAAAACCAGTTTTTTGCAATTTTCTCCTCCGCATTGCATTTTAGCGAAAAATATGTGGTTAGATAAAAGAATCTACGTCAAATTTCCGATCTAATGATATATCAACTTTCCTTCTACCCCCAAGGGGGGTGGAGCAGGAACCATTCAAATGTGAGGGGTTTTCTAAAAAACACAAAAGGACTATCGGCGCATAAGAAGGGTGAAATATGCCCCGAGAGCGTTCGGGTTGATATCAGCATTGAAAGTGGGTATCATCGAGAAACTACCCCGTGAAAAATTTCAGATCCACACCACCTCCCCTTTTTGCGGAACCCCCCTTTTTTGAAATTTCAGTAACACTAAATTTTTCTGGAGGTTATGTATATCCTTGATAGGTATCCCCACAAAAATTTTCAACCCCCTCCCCTCATATTTACCCCTCAAAATGGCGTTTTTTTCATTTTTTTATGCCTATTAACAATCAAGATTGCGAGGTAAAATTTTGTAAACACGTTTTTTGGATGTATTTTTGGCCCCCAAACATCATATACTATATTAGAAATTTTTGCTTTGGTGCGCCGTGATGAAAACTTGGAATAATGTATCGTAGGGGGGTGGGGGGTGAAATGGCAATTTTGAAAAAAATAACTATCAATGAGTAGGGTATCGTTTTCATATGATTCGATACCGCTGAGCACGAATATGACCTCAGATTTTCTGCTACACTCACCTACCCCTGTCCAGAGCCCTTCAGCCCCCCTCAATTTTCACGATTTTCGAAATATAGTAATTTTGATGATATGATGTTGGTTTCATTGCTATGGGAAAATTACATAAGTTCATTGTTATTGTACATAAAAATTTCTCGTAGAATAAACTACAGCACATGGCTCCCCCTTGAGGGGGGTGGACCCTTGATTTTTTTCCACGCAGATTTCGAAAATCGTGAAAATTGAGGGGCTGAGGGGCTCTGGAGAGGGGTAGGTGAGTGTAGCAGAAAATCAGAGGTCATATTCGTGCTCAGCGGTATCGAATCATATGAAAACGACACCAATGTCATTTACTCCTATTGTCATATGCCGGACTACGAGAAGAATTGAAAATTTTCATTATACTCCTTCCCATATAATGAAATTTTCAATTTTTCCAACGTCAGATTCTTCTCTGGTCTCAAAGGGTTGAAATGTTGGCTCAATCGTTGGAAATTAAAAAAGAACAAAAATGAACTCTGTGTTCTAATTTTAGAACCCGATAGATTATGTACGAATAATCGATAATTATCTATCGTAACGATGGAAAGTTCGTACTCGTAGTGACTCGACGACGACGACGAGATTCGACCTTTAATTAAATCCGCTCGATATACCTATTCGTATATGTCAGAAAAATAATTAATTTTCGTTTTATGTTCGCAGACATAAACCTGGTACCGTCGTATGGAAAATGGAAATTCACCGTAGCCGAAAGTATGTTAGAAAACGTAGCTGAAAACATGTTAGAAAACGAAATCATGGCATGATCGAGTCAAGTCGACCTTTAAAATATTTATTTTTTTACTTTTTTTCTTTTTTTTTTTGAACACTTGTTAAATTTTGTTTTATTTATCTTTTTTTTTTTTTTGTAATATTCGAAGCGCTTACTCCTTTAGCGCTCTGTTTTGTTACGTAGTTTCCTGTCTGTCTTTTTTTTTGACATCAAAATTGTTGTTTTTTTTGTCTGTTTGTATGTTTGTTTGTTTGTTACGTATTTTTGAGTGTTCTTCCATTTACTATATAGGTTTTCTACGTTCTGCTATGAGCGTTAGAGTAATATTCGTGTGTGCATTGGCGCATCCAGGATGGATTTTTCGGTGGGAGCTGTGGATCTGAATTCGTTCTCTTGGCCTTCTCCGTAGCCTCGGATGCGCCTTTGCGTGTGCTATTTTGGTACTTCCATCTTGTAATATTTATGATATATAATTTTTTGTAAGTTTCGTATTGCTTGTACGGATCGTGGTTGTGTTGCTGGTGACGTTGACGTTGAATAATGTCGAATTCCATTCCATTTTTAAAAAATCCGAAGAGCGAATATTGTTTCCAAAATTTACGAATTTGTGCTTCATTCGTACCCCTCGTGTTCTGCGACTCGTTCCTTTTTATTATTTTTTTTTTTCAATTTAAAAGTCGTGGAATTTGGGGGTATTTTTGAAGCACTGTTACCTTCTGATACGAAAACGACGATTTGAAAAAAATCGAAACGAAAACGAACACTTTTAGGATCGTTGATGATCATTTTTTCATTCAATTTGGTCAAAAAATTGCATCTTTCGTGCCTAAAAGTGATCCCTAGCTTACTAATTTCTAGTTCCGAGTTCTGGCACTAACCTTTTTTGATGGCTAAGCCTCCGTATATAGCAAAAATACGAAAAGACGCTTATTTTATACATATACACGTACGTGATCTTGGTCGATAAGATTCTCCCTTTGTAGTATTATTCGGAAGTTACTGCCTAGCCAGCTTTTTGATTTTGAATAAAAAAATCTCGAATAGGTATCTTCTGTAATTTTTGTTTTTTGTTTTCCTTATATCGATGTGATACTTAGTTTAATATTATCGTACAAGAGTGAGTTTTTTTTCTTTTGTTATTAAATTAATCGCGTCGAGCAGAATTCTAAATTATTCTCGACGCTGCTCTATTGTGACGACGATGCATCGTGCAAATACGCTGAAGCTGTTGAATTTTTTCAAGCTATTTGTCGATGTTTTCCTTTTCCTCTGTCGTATGTTGTACTCCTCGTAATTTATTCTAGGTAAGTGAAAAATGAAGAAGAATAATGTGTCGTGCACATTAATTGTATTATATTTATTTACGACGGTATTTTACGTAATTATATCGAGGTTAAGTTATTCTCTTTCAGTACATTTTGAGTTTTATTTAAAACAATAAATATGTTTGTAGAAATTTGTCGATTGGTTTATTTTTCACTCTCGAGTGACATCGAATTGAGGAGAAAATTGAAATTTTTGAGTTTCTCTACTTTATCAAGGGGTTGAGGAGACTTGACCGTCTTTTAAAAACGTGCTAATAACATTAAATTCGTAATCAGCTGACTCGAATTAGTGTAAAAAAATCCTTAAAATTCGAAAATAACCTCGGAATCGTGATCAGCGATGTCGAATTAGTAAAAATACGTAGATTCGAAAAAATTTCATTCTAAAATAAACGAAATATACGAATTTGAATTGAAAAATTAAATATACCCCTGCAAAAAATCACGATAGGCAACTATTCTGACTGCAAAAGATACGGACATACAGCGCCATCTATCGGAATAAAGCGGAACCTTTGTTCTGTTTTTAAAAACAAGCTTGTAAAAATGACGAAATGAGAGCTAGATATGCGCGTGGCGCTATCTATCGGGATATTACGGAACTACTTCGCAGAGAACACTCGAAAACCCATTTCTATTGCTCAAATTCGACGTAGTTCCGTAATATTCCGATAGATAGCGCCACGCGCATATCTAGCTCTCATTTCCTCACTTTTTCAAATTGGATTTTTAGTTCCGTTTTATCCGATAGATGGCGCTGTGTGTCTGTTGAGTGAACTATTAGACGAGTTTTCCAAGCATAGTTCCTTAACATTCCGAGAGATAGCGCCACGCGCATATCTAGCTCTCGTTTCACCACTTTTTCAACCTAGATTTTAAAAAAAAACAGTACTAAGTTTATATTTTACTCCAATAGATGGCGCTGTGTGTCCACTGAAGACTTGAATCAAATGAAATAATTAGAAAAACGCCGTGTTTGGTGTGATTTTAATGCCTTGCGAGTAGGCAACTTCTTCGACACGCGTAAAATTCAACGCAGTTTTCCATTTGAAATGCCTTATGAGATTCTATCATCGGAATCACGATTACCAACCCCAAATTAGGTCAATTAACTGAAACTTACGTCGATTTTACATAAATAAAAATAATGTTTCTCAAATTTAAAAAAAACGCCGAGTTTTGTGAATTTTTTGCGCCTTGTGAGTAGGCACTTCTTCGACAGCTAAAAGAATTTCATTCTCTTTCCAGTGAAAATGTCCACTTAGGCGGCTGAAAAACGATTTTCAGCTAAATTGAGACCGCTGAGTTCAATTCTACAGTTCATTCTACTCAATGATGCCAACTCACCATCCACTGTGCAAGAAATCTTGGCTTAATTCACAATCAGAGACTTTAAATATCGACTAAAGCCGGCGTAGCATTGATATTTTCTTAAATCCTAAAAAACGCAGTGTTTCGTGTGTTTTCTGCGCCTTGCGAAGTTGCGAGTAGGCAGTTTCTTCGACAAACGATTATCTACAGAATCAAAGACGTCGAGTACAATTTCAGCGATTCATTTGAACTTGATTCGTCGCCGATTTATGTATGTACCTATACCTACCTATCTATCTATCATTAGTTAGATATGCAAATAAAGTTTCAACACATGCGACGAATTAAAATCGCACAAAACGAAGTAAAAATCGCGATGGCGATGCGGTGAAAAAAAATGTAAGACTAATTCTATACATACTACTGATCGATCTGGGCAAAAAAACACTGTTCGCCGCTCAACAATGAAAAGCTGTGATCGATCTTTACAAAGATAAAAGTAACAAAGTAATAATACATGTACAAAAATATGAAAACCATCAAATACACTAAAAATAATTATTACAATAATAAAGATAGCTAAGCATAGGACAACTTGAAGATGAACATTTTACCACTACCCATTCATGGAAAATAATTACAGGGATTGTAGTCAAATTTTTCTCAAAAAAAAGTAACTTTAGTAACCAAAAAAGCCGGAAAAAGTAACCAAAAAAATGTTAATGTAAAAAAAAAGTGGCAACCAAAAAACTTCAATGCATTCAAAATCAAAAAATTACATTCAATTTTAGATTACAAAAAAAAAAAAAAAACGTAATGAAAATTTTGATAGCAGTTTTTTTAAAAAACACAGACAAAAAACATCAAAATTCAAATACCAACCATTTTTTTAAAAACAACCTAGCAAAAGCTCAAAACAGACAATTATTACCATTTTCAAAAGTAAACTACTCGCAGATTAAAATACAAAAAGAACGCATGAAAATAATATTACGGATTCCGGAAACATAATCGAAATAAATGTGTTAAAACTACTAAAAAAAATTGCAAAATTGAAAGAGGGGAAAGTCTACTGAAACAGGGAGGAACAAAATTCAATCTTTCGATCAAAATCATTTCAAACAAATCAAACACAAAAATACCAATTGTAAAATAGCAGAAGTATTGACATGAGCGAGGATTTGACGAAAAAAAAATCAGAGTGTTTGAGAAATAATAAACAATAATTTGTAAAAAAAAAAAAAAAAATAGCATAAATGAGAAGACTCATTTTAGAACGGGAAACTTATTATAAAATTAACAGGAAAAGGCGGCGCGGGAGGGGGGAGATTGCAATCCAAATTTCGAAAAAACGTGATTTGTAAAATCATTTTAAAAATTCGAATTACCTTGCTTCAAAAAGAAAAAAAAAGCCTCCATCAAAACCGTCAAAAATTGACACGATCCAAAATACATGGAAAAGGGCGACAAAATTATTGAAATTGAGAGAAAATAACCAAAAGAAGAAGCAGAGTGAAGATTAAGATCTGGAGAAAAAAATAGTACAAAAATAATGTTGAAAAATCTCTTGGTGATCTTTTAATAAATCAAAATCGCGAAATTCAAAATGAACTATAAAACAGAGTTTTGTCAAAATTTAAAAAGTTGAAAAAAATCACGAGGATTCCTGAATAAAAATTCGATTACAAGTACCTAGAAAAACTCCACACCGAAAATATTAAGGTAAAAAGCACTAAAATTTAAGAAAAAACACCGCAAGAATTGAAAAAAAAACTCACGAAGGAAAATCGTCGAAAAATTGGAAAATAGAATCTATGAGAATTCAAAACAATAAAACTTGAAGAAATCTTCAAAAAAATGCCAAATAAAATCAGCAAGTCTCAACTTTCAAAAAAACTCAAAAAAAATCTGTAAACAGGGAAATTCTGCAAAAATTAAGGCAGAAAAAATTTTCAAGATTTGGGACTAAATTAGGAGGAAATGTTATTAAAAATCTTGAAAATTCTAGAAAAAAGGTTTCGCCGAAAATCAGAACAAAAATTTAGGCAGAAAAACGAATTCAATGAAATTCAAAACAAAATTATGGAAATCTTTCGAAAATTCAGTTCTGCAAAAATCATTAAGAATTCAGAACAGAGAACTCACTAGAATTAAAAATTGATTATACATTCGGAAATAAAATCGAACATTTTTTGAGGAAAATCATCGAAAAATTTCTAGTAAAACTGAACGAGGATTCAACAGAGAGAAAAAAAATTGTTCAGAGAGAGGGAGGGATCAACGAATAAAAGATATCACGATGCAGAAAAATCCACCACAAAAGGTGAAAATACACAAAACAAACAAAGTCATCAGATTTTGAAGAATCTTCCCTCCCTTCACGAAAAAAAGGAATTTATGATTATTGGAAAAAGAAAAATTACAATTCCACAAAAACGAGAGCAAAAAAGTCACTTTGTTTTATAAAGCACAAAACTCGAAAAAAAAAACTGTTGAAATGAAGAAAAAATACAGTCAACATTTAGGTAAAAAAATGACCACAATAAATTTTGGACAAAACTATAGAATCGTGAAAATACAAAGCTGAAAAAATCTTTCAAAACTGTAGAAACTTCCCCAAAATTTGAAATACGAGAAAAAAATGGAAATTTCGAGAAATTATCAAAAAACTTGAAAAAAGAGAGCTTGCGAAAATTCAAAAAAATTTTCAAGAAAAATTCACGAGAATTCAAGGTGATAAAATTCGGCAAAAATTCAGGGGAACAAATCATCAAAATTCGGGGCAAAATCATAGAAAAATTATTTTGGAAAAAAATCACCACCAAAGTTCAAGATATAAAAATCAATCAATACAGGAGAAAATCCACTAAAAACTATGGAGAAATTCAAAAATAATAATACCTATCGAAATTGGAAAACCTCTTAGCAAATTTCAAATCAGAACTGAAAAAAATTAAATTCATAATGCATGAAAAGGAGTGATGCCATTTAAATAAAAGCAGTGTTTTTTTCGAAGAATGTTTGATAAAATTTTGAAGAAAAAAAAAAAGGAAACTTGTGAAAAAACTTGGAAAAAGTAACTTTTAGTGACCAACATATTAAAAAAGTAACCAAAAGTTACTATTAGTAACTTTAGTAACTTGGTTACTTAGTTAGAAAGTAACTGAATACAATCCCTGAAATTACAATACACGATACACTTATCAAATCAACGATGGAATACCTACGTTATGACATGACAATATTGAACAACAAGTACATCAACAATAAAATTACACAACAAAGCATGAACATAACATCAAAAAAATACACAACAAAAGACAAAAATATGAACTTATTTTCTAAAAACAAACGTAACAGTTCCGAAAACTTACAAAAAAATTAATTTGGTAGGGGGGGGGGGGTACTGCAGGTATGGAATGATTGAAATATCGATTCTTTTAATATTTTTGTACCGGATTAAACATGAAAAATGATGTCATTTTCAAGGATGTTTTTCATTTCAACACGATCAAATACTCCACAGCTTCAATTTTTTCATTCAAATTTTACAAAACACAAATTCAATCACAACCAGACATCGTACACAGTCCAGATCACCATACGCCTTTTCACACACGCTCACCTGCCTGGCAAGTTGACCGAAGCAACAAAACCAGGTCAGCCTTTTGAAATTTCAAATTTCTCTCAAAAAAACTCAACTCACATTTCACGCAAGCAAGTGTATGCAAAACCTACAGTGCACCACTTACCATGCGTGCGGTTGGTTCGCAGGCAGATCTGGCAAACCAACCCAGGCAGGTCATCCTCGATGGCAAGAATGGCCAATATCACGATTCTGAGGGTAACATTAACCATTCCTGCTCCATCTTTGATAAACCGGAACTAAGGTCGCGAGAAACAGTCAGACTATAACCGCTAGATGGAAACGCAAACGTTACTTCCTGTACCAGCCTATTACAACTACCCCTCGTTGGAGTGAGTGCCAGGTTTCCCTCAACTCGTTAACGAATATCATCGGCCCCTGTGCACTCCGTACAGTTTTCTGCAAGCGCGGCCCACCAAGCAGGCCCCCGACCTGACGGATCCTTGGGCGAGAGCCCGTACCCGCGGATGCGTTTTCTTAACCTAGAAGCTAACAGAAGAGAAATTTTCAAAAAATCGCGATGGAAAATGTACAGTTGTGGGTTGATGCTTAACAGGCCAGAATGGGACAGAACTTAACAAGACCAGCCACAACCGCATCCCCTACCAACACTCGCCACAGCCGCCACTCAACTTCCATCTGCACACAAATACCTGTATAAACTCATCACCAGCACTACACGCCAACATTTCTCTGTTGAAAAAAAAAAAACATTTTGATCCGCAACTGCTACGATATCAGGTTGTAATTCAAACTTGCAGCCTATCTAACCAAAAATAATAGCCCCCATGACCACGTTCCATGATGTCAATTAGTTCAAATAACCGTGAAACACCTTCCCTAACAACCAACCACCCAAAATTTTTTGATTAATCATCGGTTTTCATAAATAACAATATATCGATAGCCCAAAATGAATCAGAAAATCATAAAAATACGTATTAAAACGAACGACGAAAGCGGATTTCCACGAGCGAATAATACATACAACTTGCACTCTAATCTCAAAAAAAATGAAATACCCACAAAAATTTCGAGAAAACGAAACCCCCAAAAAATTCTGTGGGGAGGGATGGAGGGTGAAAGTGTAGTCAACTTTTCATCAGATATTTCAGTAACGGGAGACAAGCGATTTGAGTTGGTGGAGGGGAGGGTGGCAACAATTCGTTTTGGGATTAGGATGAAGGGCGGAAGGGAGGGGGAGAATTAAACGCGCCAATTTACGCGACAGAATAATACGAATACAATTTCAACGGAATGTTGAGAATCGAATACAACGAACGGACGAAGGAAATGGAGAAAATCCCATTTCAACGGAAATGTGGGTTGAAATTCGTTCATGACAAAGTTACATCAGGGCACAATGATTTCATTTTTGCAGAAAGTGACGAACACGAACTTGTTTCTACTGAGAAATTAACGAGGGGTGGGGGTAGTAGGCAAAACTCGTTCAATAATTTAATTTGTGTAACCAAAGCAGCAAAACAGTACTGGTCGAGTGAGTTTTAGTCGCAACTTTACTGTTCTCGGCTCTGGTAAGAAATTCCGCTCACTGCTCGATGACATCTTGGCGCAGCAACCATCAGAAAAATTCAGTTCAGCAAATGGTACGAAGGCGATGACGATGAAAAACGTAGGTACGTTGTAGCTGATGAGGCTGCTGCAATGACTGAAGGAGAATCTACAAGCGGCGCTGCTCAAGTCACGATGTACTTCGTTTATTCAGCTCTGAACATGACTGCGATGTTGTGCAAACGATCCGGCGATCATGAAGAGTTATGAATACCTGAAACATGCTCAAGAAAAAAAAAACACACGAATTAGTCATTAATTGAAAAAAAAAGAACAGAATGTTGATGAAATTTTGAACGTGAAACAAGCAATTTATGCGGAGAGTGGGGATGGGAAGGTATAGAAAAGTGAAAATTGTCAATTCATGGTATGATACTTCAGAAACTTGGGACAAGCGATGCAAGGGGGGGGGGGCGAGAGGCGAAAGATCATTCACAAAAATTACATACACGTGGCTTCTTTTTGTTTTCCAAAAACCTTCTCCTGTCTGAACTTCTGAATCCAAATTGTTGCTGAAAATAATCCATTTACCCAACGTATCTATTATATGGACCTAAGTATCCTCGACGTCACCGTACATAAACAGTACCTTTTGGTCACCAGGCTTTTAAATGCCTCCGGAGGTGTATTTACTTCATATTCGTAACCAGCACAATTATAATAGTGCTTATACTCTTTTCCCCACTTGATTTACATGCTTTAAGTTTATACAAAAAAAATTTACGAGAATGGTACCAATTTGCCTCCGATTATAAACTGATCTCTTCCGTGACCTTGTGTACTTAAAAAGATATTGACTATACCAAATTGTCACCTGCTGCCTTGCCTAATAGATTACAACTACGCTGGCTACGAATACGAAAATATAACATAACTGGAAGCATTTAAAAAGCGGTGACCAAAAGGTACTGTTTATATGTTGTGACGTCGAGGGTATGTCAGTGTTGATGGAACAAAATTTTTAAAATCTGTATACAGTAGGTGTATACATGACCTTTTCGCCACCGGACAAACTTTTCCCCTTTTACGTTTCAGGGGAAAACAAACCATTTGGACTTGGTATACACAGGAAAACGTCTTCGTCACCGGAAAAACGCCTCCGTCACCGATTTCGGTGACGAAGAGAACGCGTGAGTATATAAAAGGTGACGTAGAGGTACCATTTGCATATCTATCTAAATTACTCATAAAGCTATGCATCAATCATACCACAAATTCTCAACAAAGTTGCCCCAATAAGTAACTAAATTATTCATAAATACTGAGCATCATACCCCACAATTCCCTTCCAAATGTTGACCTGAAAAAATAAAATTGTACCCCACAGCCCCACTCCATTTACCCTCATGTATCCATCTAAATTAATTATACAACTATGCATCATACCTCACAATTCCCTTCCACATGTGTACCTGAAAAAAGAAAATTGTACCCCACAGCCCCAATGCAGCTACATTGTGATAGCTCATTTTGGGCAGAAAGGGGATTTTTCAAGAAGAAAAATTGGGCAATCTTGAGGCTCCACCTCGCCAGCATTACCCAATGTATCAACTAAACTAGGTACATATATCTAAATTAATCCAAATTACCCATAAATACCAACCATTGTACGCCAAATCCCCTCCAAATTTGGACCTGAAAAAAAAATTGTACTCATCAGCCCCAATCAGTTCACCCAATCTATCTACTAAATTACTCATAAAACTAAGCATCATACCCCACAATTCCCTTCCAAATGTGAACCTGAAAAAAGAAAATTGTACCTGTAAGAGGGTAAATTGACTTAAAGCAGGATTGGTAATGTGACTTACGATGGTGGTTGCTATTGTGTTGTTTCCAAGAAATATCCCTTAGAGTATTTCTGCTAAATACTCACCGGAATACCTCACATGCTCGGCTAGGGCGTGAGTAGGAAATGGTTGCTTTTACACTCTTAACATATGATCATACACACCATAAATAATAACAAGTTATACACGAGAATAATATTTAATGTGTGCAATATTAACAACACGTTACATGATTAGCACATATGCAAATGTACTAGTTAACATGACACTTTCTTAAACTAAATATACACACGTTGGTGTTACACACTGTGGTGTAGGTTTGGATAAGTGATCTCCTCTGGCAAGGAGATCTAACTTATTCACACTGATATGTGCAAGTACTTACCCAGAGTGGCGACGAGTAGATCATCACTCCTTCTCGTCTATTCATTGGTTTCACTAATAACTAACTAAAACTAAAGCACTAAATATAACACTTAACACTCGAGAGTAAAACTTATACTTAAATGACTGCATTAACCCATTAACCGTGAATAACATACCCGCGTGCACTCGGATACATTACTGGCGTTCTGTACTCTCGTCGCTTGGCTCGTATGGCTAGCTGACGAGAATACAACGCAGTGTTGCCTTAGTGCAACGCAGTGTTACCATGTGGGCGAGCCCTATACATACCACGTACGGCATAGTAGTATATCACATATGCCCCTCTGAGGTTTGCTCGATGGCGTAACCAGCGGAGAAAAGCACGGATAAAAACATGATATACTATGCATGTACGTGGCAGCGGAGCTGTCCCCCTGCCCCCCTGCGTTTCTTCGATGAGAATGGCAGAGGCATACGGTAAAGAAGCTTAGACAAAAGAATAAATAAATTAATTGACCATCAAGGCCCCGCAACAGATTCATGTGTGGGTGGTACCGCGTAATAATCAAAGAATGGTATTCTATATTTCAATTTTTGTGCTTGGTAGTTTCGCTGCTTTGGATATACGATTGTAACATCTTATATGTTACTTCCATTTTTCAAAATCACTCGCTGCGACATCTGCAAGAAATCTGTCATTTTTTGAGGTTGATAATGCGAAAAATGGCACGTGCCTGCCGGATCGCGATTATCGATATGCAAAATAATGACACAGCGATTTCTGCAATTCTCGCAGAGGATTCGCAGGCTGGGAAACCTGTTATCATAGTATATCCTTCTTGCAGCGTTGTCCGTCTGAACATATTATAACACTTCATCTGTGTTAAAATTGGCATTTTTGATGACACGAAAGCTCGAACAACACCAACTTCGGGAAGAAACTGGCTTCCTTAATTGAAGCTGTGTCATCGGTTTCGTGTGTGTCATGAGTTGCAGAAAGGTAGTCATCGCTACATTTCATGTTGGAACCCGTAACCGGTTCCGTGCAAGTCGTGGCACCTATCAGGCAGTGTACCTGTCTTTTTCGGTAACGTCCTCACCCGCGGAATCCTCCAGGACCATGCCTGATTTCTTCCAGATACGGGGTGCGTACCGTGGCAGAGTACCAATTATTAATATGTTCTTGTGCGGTTCTTAAAAATGGTTCGTAAACCATGCTACCAAGTTCCTCTCAATTCCCTAGGTGTCAGCATCCCATTCGGACATACTTGCAACATCTTCTATGTTACTTTTCGATTCCAATCGCCAAGTCGCTGGGACAAATACAACGATTTATTTTCCAGCGAATGGGCGCGTGGTCATTTTCGGTAACTTCACTACTTCGTCTTCTGCGAAACCGTAAACTGTTACTGTCCGAGTCTGTTTCTTCGAGTAACGTTACAAGTATCCGCTTGCTGACTAGGTAGGTGAGTACCGAGGCAGAGCACCATCTTTTTCGGTGATTTCACCACTTGTGAGTCGTCTGGCCGGGAACCTGACCGACTCCAGATCAAGGTGGGAAACACCGAGGCAGAGAACCGAAATAGTGCATGTCCTTTGGATGGGTTTCAATTGGTTCGACGACCAAGAGTGCTGATCAGCGGTCTTCCTGATTTGAACATGCGTATATAACACCTTATGTGTTACAGTTCATTTTTTGGATCACATCGCCAATGATCAAGGTAACAATCGCCCTATCAGGCGGTTCTTTCCATTGGCAATGGAGATGGCAATACCGTGCTCTCGAACAAGCTGCAGTAGCGCAGGGTGTCGGCATGGTATGCCTCCATGGCAGAGGACCAATAAATAGCATGTCCTTTTTTCAGGGCGTTATGGGTTCGTAAACCTCGACCACTAATTTACCAATTTTGAACTTGCTGTAATTGTGAACCAGTTCGAATAATACCTTGCATCTACTCGGCGGTAGTTGCATTTACCAACACGGTAAAAATAAGCTCTCCGAGCATACCAATATAACACCTGGTGTGTTACAGTCTATTTTCGGTAATATCATCTACACAGCCGGTGAAGAAGTCCTGAGCACTAGTCTCCCCAAGATCTCGCGATTTGATGGTGACTTGTCCCAAGTTCTCAACATCTTGGCGCGTAGACGTACCGTGGCAGAGTACCAATTATTAATATGCTCCTAGTGGAGGTGTTACGAGCGGCTTACAAAATCTGACCTGATAGTCGATTAAAGCGCATACTTCAACTGGTTGTCATTACAAGCAAGGTGACAAGGCCGAAATGAGCTTTCAGATACGATTCGACGATCGTTTTCCTATGGCTCGAAAGACTCGATCAGTTTATCGTGTGAGAACTACACCGCGGTAGTTCTAATTACCATCGCGGTAATTGTGCTCCCTGAACATTGTATCACCTCGTGGAGATACTATCTGTCATTTTTTGGTAATAACACCCAGCGTTGAAAAAATAGTGGGTGTTTACCCAGGCAGAGTACCTGTTGTCTTTTTGGTAATGGCCCAAAGTTTCCGAAAAAATCGTGCAGGATTTTAACAGCCACTTCGGTATTACCCAGGCAGAGCACCTGTTGTCGTTTTAGGTATCAACAAAACACGAGGAAAACAACGCGAATCCGTCGCTTCTTTATATCCTGCGATACCAGGGCAGAGTACCTATTAAATTAATGTTCTTCTAGGAGACTTGCGGCTTACATTTCCAACCTGAATGTCGGAGAAGGCGCTTTGCAACTGATCGTTTTATTTGAGAGGAAAGTCAGTTTATCTTTTAAAGGGACTACACCGCGGTAATCCCGAATACCATCGCGGTAATTCATTTAGCTCTCTGAACATTTGTAACGTTCTTGCGTTACGTACGAAATTGGAATTATTCACGGAGCCATCGGAACTCTGTCCAGTGGAACTCGCGCCGTCTCGGTTGGACGGGAAGCGTGATAATTCTTCATTTTAGGTCACGTTCGGATAGCGTGAGCTCGCCTCAATCTAAGACTCTAGAAAGAGAGAGGCTCGATAGGTATCGCGTATCCGATTCGTGCCTTGGCAGAGTACCTCTTATTTTAATGTTCTTTTGAGAGCGAGCGTCTTACATTTCCAACCTGAATGTCGGATAATGCGCATTCAACTGACCCGTTGTTGCTTGTTGAGGGCTGCGGTCCAATAAATAAATACATAGTTGCGTTCGACGACGCATCCTATGTCAACCAGGACAAAAAGAGTGCTCTTTAAACTAGCTACACCTACTGTGTGGCTTATATTGTTTGAAGAGACTTTGCGGCTTACAGTATCAACCTGTTTGTCGATTCATGCGCCATCTTGTCCTGAGGTGGAAAAAATATCTATTCAGACTGCGTGAAAATCGATTCTAGCAAATCAATTCTTCGAGTTTGCACGGGTATGTAGTACCAATTCGGCGATTGGTGCTAACGTGAGATAACTTCAACGAGTTGTCATCACGCTTAACGAATTGCAATATACGGCGATATTGCATTAAGGGTTTGCATAACACAAGAGAGAAAATATAAAGCAAAAAACTCTTTGAAAGTGCAAACAAAGATGTTACTAATAATAAAGTCGTTTCTACCTTCGACGAGGTAGTAACGGCTTGTAGGAACTATGTACAAATTAACGAAAATTAATACTAGAACATAAAAAAGTAAAAAATACAAAACAACTAACAAATGAAGGTGACAAACACATCACTGGGTGAAAATTCAAACAAGAAATAATACGAAATGTTACAAAAGAGAATTAATACTAATCAAAGGAACAAAAACGTCATCACCGTGATACATCAATCACAAAAAATTAAGTCTTCTAAAAATTAGTTCAAAACGAAAATACAAGTAACAGAAAATTCATACACGTAGGTATGTAATTTGAAAACAAAAGAAAATTAATTTTAACATGATATTTACATAACAGCCATGATGAGAATAAAAACAATAAAAACTTTGAAATATCTGCACGCAGGCAGACTTAACAAAGAAAAGAGAAAAAACAAAAAACACACAAAAAAAAAAAAAATTTGAAAAGGAAATATTTACAGGAGTAGTATTGAAAAAACTGGTCATTGCGGAGAAATCCGAATATCATCGACGTAAGTGAGCGGCGGAGTGACGCGTTCTAATCGAATCGTAAATGGAGTAGCTGTCAGCGTTTCGTTGAACGGAAGACGGTTGAATTCCACACTCGGCTCGGGTTCGTATCGCGATTGAAGGATGTTATCGACGATAGCATCGTAGCGGTTTAGAGGACGCACCGTCGGTCGTCGATAGACCTGAGTCCATGCGATCTGTCGGTGGTCGTTGGAAATTGCCGGTCCCAGGATTGGTTGAAGTTGCGGCTCGCCGTTGGTGTCTCGAGTAATCTCATAATATCGCCGTTCTTCGCCGTTTGGTAGTACCGTTATTATATCAGTTGCTTCCGGAGTGGGCGGTTGGTAAGTGAGAATATTTGGCTCGGCGGTGTCGTCGTTCGGTGCAAGTAAACGCCGCAGCTCCGGGTGCCACGGTGGTATAATTGGCCACGGCCGGACTGGAACTTCGTTGTTTCGGACTGGCTCGTTTAACACGTCCAACGACGGTTTTCGGAACGAGTGCCTTACCGGCATTTTCAATACGCAGACCATTTTCTCAACACTGTTGAACAAAGTTATAGTATTAGAATTGGTAGTAAAAAACTCAACAAACTACGGCGAGTTTGTAAAAAGAGAAAAGACCACCAATTCGACGATTGAGATAAAAAAACGTAAATTTCGATCAATTCCTGTTAGAAAAGTTCGAAACTTAGTATGTTGAAAGTTTCAACAATTCGACGATTGTGAGCTTTCAATCTTGTAGATTTGCCAAATTAAGTCTGTGTAGAGTAACAGCAGTGCAAACCACAGTATGAAATACTCTTTGTCGAGTTCAATTGAACGAGTTATTGTCGATACATAGAAGCAGTCATCTTGATTATGACATCTAATGCTTATGTGCGCAGTTTTTTCAGATAAGGCATACGTTACTGTGAATGTGTGCACCAATCTGTCGACAAAGCGCAATATATAATAAATATCGTTGAAGGCACACCAGCGTTCTTGAATATTCATTATTGCTGTAATCAAAATAATTTCGACAAAGTAAATAAAAGACATTGATTCAAAATCTTGTATTCTGATATCAAAAAGTCATACAGTATAGCTTATTACTACTACGACAGTGTGTTTTGGCCAATTTATGAAAACGAGAAGAAAAAAAAATTTTTAAACTATTTACAAAGAAAACGCGAGTTGGTTTAAAGATCTTCGTCGTCTTCATCCTCCTCGTCGTCTTCACCTTCATCGTCGTTTGAAGGTTCAATTGCCGGTACGCCCGTTCGCTGTACTCCTTCGTCGAGGAGCGCCGCTTCGGTACGTGGTGATACTGGTTGTTGAGATTCTTCGTCGTTGCGAGGACTCTCATCGGTCAGATCGTAGGTATCAACGAGGTGTGCCGGCTCAGTTGTTTCGATGACTTCAGTAGTGACTTCAGTGGTCACTACTTGTCGAATGGTGGTGAACTCATCATTCTCGACGGAATGTAGAGTTAGAGTCGTATCCTGTACCGCTGTATCAACCTTTGTTAGAGTGCGCTGTTCGATTGACTGCGCTCCTCGAGGTAGTTCCTCCTCGGCGGAAGGATCTACCGTCTTGGTGAGATCGATAGTTTTGAGCGGTTTATCAGGTTCCGCTGATTCGGTTAAGTCGACCGTTTTCACTGGTTTCTCATGCGGCGTTGATTCTGTTAAATCAAGCTTCGGCACGAGTACCTTTGGCTGAGTGCCGACTGTTCCTTCCGTCGCAGGATGTTCAGCTTCAGTTTGCACCTTCGGTTGCGACTGTTTACCGAATACCTTTTTGAGGACTAAGTCGCGCTTAAGCGCTGCGTTTACCCGCAACTGCTTTGCACGTTGCTGTCTCGGAATGTACGTCAGTAACGTTTGCGGTGGCGAGAGCTTAGTTTTTATCGAGCTGCGTGACTTGCGCGGTTTTGACTTAACGACTTTCGTTGTGTCGCTTTCCGATGCAGAAGCAGAGGTCGTTGAGTCGGTAGGTTCAGGTACACCCTCGGTATTGCCGAATATCTCGTACATTCGTCGCTCCGTTTCGGTAGGAGGTTTACCCGATGGTGGAGTTTTTACCATGAACCCAATGTATTTGTCGTTATCGATAGTCGGGTTAGGTTTAAGACCGGTGTTGAGTACGGACGACTCATCTCCCGATTTTACCTTGCGATCTTTTGATTTATTCGACGATCGGTGCTCTGAGCGGGAGCGTTCTCTTGCTTTGGAGGTTGCGCGGGATGGAGTTTTAGACGAGCTTTGCTTAGACTTGTTTCTTGAATCTTCCGACGAGTTCCCGGATTGTTCAGAAACATTGCGGGCTGGTTTCTCCTTCGACGAGGAGATGCCAGCTTTCGCATTGTCGGCCTCTTTCTTCCACTCCATCTTTTCCTTCAGCGATTCGCGCGATTTGGCATCTGCGGCTAGTCGCTCCTGCTCTTTCGCTTTACTAGCTTTTACGTCGGCTTGAATTTTAGTGAGGACTTTGGCGCGTTCGATCACCTCTTTGTCGGTAAGCGGTTTCTGTTCGTCGTCAGAAAAACCTACATTTGTTAGGTGCAAGCCACTGTATGGTGAAATCTCAACTTTCGTTGAAGTTGTTGATTTCGCCTTTTGGTTTCGCGGATCTAGCGGATGACATCCAGGTGTCGCTGTACCCACTTTGGGGTATGGCGGCGTGCCCACTGCTTTATTTCCCAGGTAATTCGCTGTTGCCTGCTGCAACTGCGGGTTTACGTAGGATGGTGACAGGGTGTCGGTTACGATGTCATTCGGGCTTTGCTGGAACGACGATTTTGGCAGATTGAACTGCGGCATCACTGGTGCGGAAGTTTGTTGCGAATCGACGTTCGTATCAAGCTTCGCTTTTGATGTTGGGGGCGTTGCAGGTGATGATGCGGCGCTATTAGCGTTATTCAACTCGACGGTTGAATCGCTTTTTTCGATGACTGGTTCCGGAATAAATACGGCTGCGATACAGTTTGCTACTTTTTGGTATGTAGCTTTCGTATATTTCGGGCCAAGCTCGTCCACTGATGCCAATTCCAGGTTCAAGTCGTTGAGTAAGTGGCTCGCAACCATATACTGGAATTTTCCAGTTCCCCAATTGTACGAGAATGTTTGTGTAATTTGCCGGAACGTGTTGTTGTGCAGTCGGCCGCTTGCGTTCGGAGGCAACATGATTACCTGTTCGACTTTTTTATCTCCTAAAACTTCGATGAGTTTCCGGAAATTTAAGTCGAAGGTATTCGGTGGCGTAAATGAGAAGATGTCGAACGTGCCAATAGATATCATGAGATTTTTCGGGATTTGTTTTAATTCGACGATTAACTCAATTAATTCCGAAATCTTCATGTCGCGTTTATACATGCGCTTATCTATGTTGTCATGATATGGTTTGCCTTCCGTAATCGCATGCATGATACCATGAGCATGGATGTCGCCTACAATCCAATATTTGTACGCGAAGAGAGCCATAACGGGTTTTGCTTCGCCGATTTTCAAACCGCAGACCGAAAAGTGTTGCGGGTAGGCATTCGTTGGGTAGAATGGCGCTAACACTTCGTGCGTTACCTCCGGGTATCGTGAATCGAAGGTGTCTCGATTTGCTTTCGTATTGGACTGTTTTCCCGGTTTTGCCCGCTTTTTCTTCTTTGGTACAATCGCCGGAGACTGGTTCGCCGTTGGTTGAGCGCTTTCGGCTTGATTCGGTACGTTTAAATTCGCGTTCGGATCAACGGAATTCTGCGTGTTGGCGGTATCGGGCGCGCTGGAGTTCGACTGCTCGCCACTTTGAGCGAGTGGTCTTCCCCAGTAGTCTGTTTCCTTCTTTTGCGGGAAATCCCAGTAAGGTGAAATCGGCGAGTGGGAACTTGCATCCGGTACAGTCGGCGCTGTACCCGGTTGCACGAACGGGATTTTGAAACTAATAAGCGCCCCGTCGGCCGCGTCCTCGACGTGAGCGAGTGTCCGTGGGGCGGTTGTCGTAGCGGCGTTCGTCGTGATGGTGCTCGTATTCGTCGTACCGTCGATTGTCGTAGCGTTCGTCGTAGCGTCCGTCGCTGCGTTCGTCGTAGCGTTCGTTGCGGCGCCTGTTATGGTCGGGAAACCGGGCGGCGGGCGGTGGAGGCCTTGCGTAAGGTTGCTCGCGGTAGCGGCGTTTGTTTGAGGTATCCCTGCGCCCACCGGCGTGGGTGCGGGGATACCTCTTTCCGCGTTTTTTGACGGCTTCGGAACTTTCGGCGTGACCTCTGGTGTACCGTTGTTGACCGGAGGTGGTGGCGGGAACGGTGACGGTACAAACCCCTGGCAGAGCTCGTTTGTCGCCGCGGTGGTTGCCGTGGTCGTCGAAATCGGCGTCGTATTCGTCGGTAAGGTGGCCGTAACCGCCGGCAGCGAAGCTGGCGTCGTCGCATTCGAGCTGGTTGCAGATTGCTGGTTCAAGTGACTGGCTATCGCTGTGGAGCTCGGGAATAGCGATGACATTTTGGCTTTACGAAGTGCCTCGTATTTCGCCGTAGTAGTTTCCAATTGAGCTTTTAAGCTCGCGATCATATTATTAGCATCAGTTAATTGTACTTCGAAATCTGACATTTTCTTGTACATGTCTTCGGACAAATCTTGTTGTAGTTCTTTGTCGGTATGTAACTGAGCGATTTCCCTACGTAGAGCTTGCAACTCGCCGGTTGCGGCTCCTGTGGGTTCAGGTGTTGAGATCTGAATACGAGTTACCTCTACCTTGTAGCAGATGTTCTCCTTCACGTCTCGTTCACAACCGATATGTGTACACCGAGTCAACTGCACGCCGGCAGGATCTCGGAGTTCGGAGTCTTTGATCGCTTTCATGATGCAGCTCTTATGGTAAAGATGCTGGCATTTGGTTATGTAGATTGATTCGGGAACCTTTTTATCGCCTCCATATTGTTTGCCGTGTGATGTAATCACCAAACCGCATTTATCGCATGCGAGATGCGTAGATTCTGCCATCACTGTGAACAGAAATGCGACGAGGTGTTAAACGAAGTTGTAAGGCAATACCGATTTAGCGACAAAATAAATTCTGAATATTGATTAGAAAACAAATCGGCATGGTGGGCCTATTGTCTTTACGTTAACACTGCTTAGTATATTAAAAGCATATTAATCGTACGAGTTTGTACTTACCACAGGAGCTGATGACAAATATTTAAAATTGAAACGAGAAACGAAAATACTATACTCGAAATAAGTAATAATTACTTACGATAGCAACGCAAAAAATAAGACGCGAAGACAGAATACGAAGATTCAAAAACGCATTAGTAACATATAGCAAGAGCAAAGGCATGTACTCGGTAGCACGCGAAACGAAATAATGATTTCGATAGTTGGATCAGGTTCGTCGTTGCTTCCAACTGCCGAGTCTTTCCCCCACTTCGCTACTCGGCGGCAGCGAACGGGATTGGTCGAACTCGGCGTTGTGTTGGTAGCGATGCGCTCGAACGGCAGGTTTTGACTATAACCTTCTAGAATGTTCTAAGCAGAAAATATCAGACGGCGCCGATTTTCCTGGAACGGGTTTGTCAAAATGTGCGCCTAAATGCGCAGTTCGGCGGTCTTTATTGTTATGATAAACTATGTCGCAATTACATCGAATTTTTTAACGGCCTGTCAGCCATTTTGCTATCACTACGAGTCACGTCGCTTTCTTTTCGTTGAAAGAAAACATCTGCCTTTTGCTAACTGCACGTTCTTCTTTGTCTCGAAATTATTGCGTCAGATTTCATCATCGATTCCAATCTTTTATCGGATTCGATGGTTGAAATTTGCGTGCTGGTGGTTTTTGTTATTATCACCTCGAAATTCTAATTATTCAAATTTCTATTTGTCATCGATTAAATATTACTACTCCTGTGGTTTTTATTTATGTCCTTTTCAGGTATTTGTTCGAAGAAATTTGCGTCACAGTCTTTTACTGTATTGCAAAAATTTCGTGAAAAAATATCCAAAATCTATTATTTCGGTCATTTTATTCACGTTTTGGAATTTTCAAAATTACATTTTGAGATTTGAAATAATTTCGAGTCAACAAAATTTTATTTATTTTGGGCTCTTAATTAATTTCAAAAATTTCTCATTGCCTCGAAAACGCTTTGCAATGCACGAATCTAATTTTCTCGCAAACATGAGGGCATATGTATGTGAAAAATGAATTTCAAAATCTATTATTTCGAAAAAAATTTCGAACTTGTCTGCGTTAGAAAATTGCGTTTTCGTAATTTTGTTTTTTCGAATTTTGAGTTGTAGTGTTTAGACAGGGTATATGGATTTGTACATTAATCTCAGTATGCTAACTAAGTTTTACCTGTACGTTTAGCTCCAAAAGCAACTTTCTGAATAGAGTTTGCTATGTTGTCGATTTATTCCAGTTTGAATTCAATTTTTTCTGATTACTTTTCAACTGCTACTTTCTGTTGTGAAAATCTGCTTATTTTCATCATACTCGTAGTTGTTTCACCGAGAAAAATAAACATTGTATTACTTAACACTGATGCTAGAAATTCTAACCGACTACATAATTAGTCACTGTACCTGTATTTTCTACTTCTAAATGCTACGTCTGGCAACGTTGCTATATTCCATTTGTACCGCTGGCGGTATTTTATACTACGATAAAATTTGCTCGCCCTTCGTATACGATCTGGAATCTGTATGAAAATACGTGAACGTTATTAGCGATCATAATTTCTAAATAAATTATTACTGCTAATTATTCATAAATCTAGGTTGATTTAGTACTATTATTTGGTCTTAGTATAATCGGTTTCAGTTTCGTAGCTCTTTTAGCTGTTTTTGAAATTTTAAACTAAGAGACCATCGGTATTTTCTACGTGGCTTCTCCTAGCTAATTTATTTCGCAAAATCATTATTAATTGAGACCGGTTACGTCTACGTAGCTCTTCCTAGCTACAATCACTTTACTCACCGGTAAATTGACCGTAGGTATTCTGCTAATGAACGTTCGTTAAAATTATCTTTCATTTGCGTATCTGAATTGACTAAATTATTCGCTAGTTATGAATGATTTGATTTGGTTCGCTGCTAATTTGTAATTTTGAATTTTACTCACTTTGGAATATTTTTCAAAATACTAAACCGGAGAATTAGCGTTTGAAACCAAATCACCAAGTACCTACTGTTTTACTTACGTTGAAGTACGCAGTTTTTACTCAGCGATCATTATTCTGAAAGATAATTACTGTAACGTTCGGTTTCGTCTACGTAGCTCATTTTATAATTTGGAAATAAACACTATCTGAACAATCTGTACTCTGAGAGATCGTCTGGTACTCATTACTTACTTACATTGAAGTATGTAATTGGTACTTACGTGATATTTTATTTTACCATAAAGAAAATTTTGCATCAACGTTCGGTTTCATCTTCGTAGCTCTTCCACGTTAGAATCATTCCACTCGCCGGTGAATTGATCGTAGATGTAATGCTAACTTTCAAAATCTAATCATAAGTTCGAAACCAACTCTTATTAGAGTAATTCTCAACTCACGTAGCTTGTTGCTAACTATTTTGAAACGAAAACCGAATGTTATAAATTCACTGTAGATACTAATTTAGAATAAAGTATTCATGCCGCCCGCTTTTTTACCGAATCGTTTAGTATTATAAATACACTTCGAGTTGTTACCTGAATTTGTGTTTTATGTTGTTTGATATGTTTTCCATTTCAGCCTTCGTCATTGTATGTATCAGCTTTTCATTCTTCTTAGGTACTAAAAAATCGATCGAAAATGTTAGTATCGAATCTGATTAAAATACCATCAAGCGTTTGAGTTGTTAATTTTATGAGGCGTGTGTTGAACGTTAGGTTACTTTCTACGAAGTATCCATTTGTTCATGTGCGTGTGATTAAGCTGTGTACAAACGTACATTGTTTACTTTCGGCGAAGTATGCAATGTAAAGCTGTGCAATGAAAGTGTGAATAGCTAATTAAAGCAAGCGGTACGAAATACATTTATATTTAAAGCATAAGAAACAAATACGGAAATGCAAATTAATATGATATGACTAAAATTATCACGACAATGATCACATCTTGTATGTGTTTCATTCGTCGCAATCTGGTGCGCTGATTCACCCGCAAATACGTCGATTCGCTGGAGTTTCTACGCCGTCGTTATCGTATTAACTAGTTACTCCTTGATTTAACAAACAAATAGCGTGATAGATTAGTATCTATGTTCATTTGTGCAATTAATAACGCCTTAATGGCAAAGCATACTTCGTAATGATCCGTATTTTCAGTCAGCTCGTCCCACCATTGCAGGAACTCTAACTTAATCCATTTCATGGTTTCTGGACCGTTACCATTTTGCACGTAGCATTTCCGATATATTTCGCCATGTCTTTTTGTAATTTTGCAGGTTTGACGGATTCGTTGGTTGGCGATGGTGTGCTCGTGGTTGTTATGGTCACCGTTGTTCATTTCCGCTTCCATTTTTCTGTTAAAAATCGAAGTCAGATTGGTATATTGTTTGATATTAGTTTGGACTAAATGCTACGTAATTTAAGGTTTACTTACTCGTTTCAATACAGCTGGCACTGTAGAAATCGCTAAAGAGTGTATTAACACGTTAGTTAATTTCAACGTAGCCTTTAATTACTCAAAAGTACAACTTTGCTAAGAACAACTTCTAAATTAATCAAACTTTCCTTCGAAGTGATGAAATGGTGATAAGAGCACATTTTCGCCGGTGTTATTCCGTCTGAGTACATGTGGATGCGGTGGCTCACGTTTTTTGCCCGTAACGTAACGCGTAACGCTTTGAATAGCGTTATTTTTCAAAAATCTGAGATTTTACTCAAATTTTGCGTTTTTAGCTATCTAAACCGAGTATTGGCTGTTACGTGGTTATTCCCTTGTGGAATATTTACGTGTTTAGTGATTCTCGAAGTTAAATTTCAGTTTTTTACCGAATTTCAACTTCGAAAAAATCCAAACTCAGCCAATACTGTAGTTAAATTTCAGTCTTTTACCAAATTTTAACTTGTTGAGACTTGTAATGGAGCATACGTGATTTGTGATTATTCAAAAATCTAATTATTTTCGAAATTGATCATTTTAAATGCCCCAGTCCGCGTTTACGTATATTTGGTTGTATTTTCAAATCTAATTATTCAAAATTTGCAACTTTTTCTCATATTTGTAATTTATTCTGACTTTTTTAATTTCCTGTTTGAAATTTTACTAATCAAAAAATACTTGTGACTTGGATTTCAGCGAATCCTGGTCTGTGGCGTATTTTGGTCACTATCTGGTTATAGTGTTCAAAATTTCCAGTTACGATTTTACAAAATAAATTGACTAATTTCAGATTTTATTAAGTAACCAGCCATTCATGGCGTTGGTAATTGTACTCTTTAAGAATTGAGCAATTGCATTTTCATTTCTAGGTATTTCACACTGAGGTGGAATTTCAACCTTTATGATTTCCCCTTCCAGTTTATATTCTGGTGGGAGAGAAATGAAAATGTTAATTTCATTTTCCTCAGGGTTAATCTCAACTGTGACTTTATTGACCTCTAAGTTTCTTGGTTCCACAGTAAAAACTTCTTGTAAGTCTTCTGTGAGCGAAAGTTCTGAGTCTTCAATAAAGTAACTTTTATATAGACTTTTCTCAGAGTAATGATATGGGACAATCTGATGGAAATCGTAGGTTCTAAGTGGGTCTTGACCCATACGCATTAGGCGTGCCTTGATTCTCTCAGATTTTCTCTGAGATTTAGTCAATTTATTTGAATCCTTTGCCGTTTGTGCGCTGCCTCCTGTCGTCAAATCTCCTGTTTGAGATTGCGACATTGAAGGTTGCGGCTCCGCGGCGTTTGTCACAATTTTAGGTGTCTTTGGAGGTCGACCTCGCGGCTTCCTAACAGAAGGAGCGAGTTGTGCACTTTGTTTGGGTGTGGCTGCGGATGTCCCAGTCGAAGTTGAGGATTCTAGTTGATCCTCTGTGCTCGTCTGAGTCTCCCCAGTGGCATTGGTATTTTGAGCTGAGTCATTTGGATCAACTTCCTCTCGTAAATCAGTGGATGTTGATTCCGTAGACTGTTGTTCAGTTGGCACTTCACCATTTACTGCAGTTTCAGTAATCGGTGGGTTGTGCACTTCAACTTCTACTTGTAGTTCGGTAGCTGTTGAAGTACTGGCTTGATCGCGTTTTTCAGCTCTTTGTTGTGCTCGAAGGTCGCGTGCTGTATTTTCAAGCTGTCGTAAAATAGCAGGTGATGCTTCTGCAATGTCACGCTCATTAATACCGACACCTTGCGGTGCACGAGTTGGCGGGTCGTCAACGTCTTCCTCGCTGTCAGACATTGCTTCGCGAGCTTTGAACAAAAATTCTTTGATTTTTTCTTCAATAGAACGCTGGTCTAGTAGAGATTTGAGACAGTCGCTTTTTTCCATGTCTTCGATGTTTTTACTAGTTAGGAATAGCGTTAACTGTCTTATGTTCGAAATTCTATCTACAGTTGTTCCATCTGTAGGTTTCAGAAGGTAACTGTTGAAACCTGACCATTTTATTACTATAAAAGGTCCATGTTTCTTTTGATAGAGTTTCGCCGCTGTTCGTTTTTCGAAACTTGACTGTTTGTGGTTGGTAATTAGTACCATGTCGCCAGGTTGCAAATATGTAGGATCAACGTGCGTTTTGTTGAAGCAATATTCTTCTTCAATACGCTTTTGACGTCTTTTTTCTCTAATAAATGCTTCAACGGCTTGGCGGTCAGTCAAATTTCCGCTTCTGTCTTCTTGCCATTCACTCGTATACACAGCTTTTTTGGCTAACATATCAGCTATAATGTTAGTGTATTCTACTTTGCGTGCGTATACGTGCTGAAATTCTACATCTTCGAGCTCTTGCCTGATAGCAAGAATACGTTGAAATAGTTCAGCATGGTTAACTGGCTTATTTCGGGAATTCTTCCAATTATTGGTTTTCCAAATTGAGCATGTGTTCGTTAGCGCTTTGATTACGTAATTCGAATCTGATAACAATTTTATCTTCTTAACGCCGTTATCTCGTAATATTTCGAGCGCAATAATTATTGCCATTAGTTCGGCGTAATTGTTCGTAACCTGGAATTCTGTGCTTACAATCCTGTCAGATATGTTAGCAGTTGAACCCGGTTTGAAACAGATTCCTATTCCAGCGATAGCTTCGGGTGAGCCATTTTTGGAACAGGCGCCGTCGGCTGTGACTCTGGCATAGCCATTGTTGTCGATAAAGACTTCCTGTTCGTTCGACGGGACGTCAAATATCTTGAGTTCACGGCTTCGACATTCCTCAATGGTTATTGATGGAATTTGGTTGTTTTCATTTTGATCATGTAATCGTGCTAACGCATCTCGGAAGTTGAAAGTTCTAATTTCAGTAGGAAAACCTGGAATTGTCGTGTCTGGTATGAACCAAGCCTCGTTGGGCTTGAAACCAAACGACGTTGGTGTGTTGTTAATTTCGTTCTGGATTTCTCCAACGAATTTACTCCAACCAAGATGAGTGCGATATGGATCATAAACTTCGTTGAGTTTGACACGTAACTTATCGCCTATTACTCTCATTGTTCGTTCCACTGAAGAACTCTGAGGGTTGTAAGCTGTCGTATGTGCGACTTTGATCTCGCATTTTTCCAGCAAATTGTACCAGGAATCGGAAATAAATTGCGTACCGTTGTCAGTGATCACTTTCTTGATCTTGACATCGTGGATTTCAATTTCAAATAAAATTGATTCCATTGCGTTGCAAACTACTTTCTTTTGAATCCTGTGCATGTCTCGAAGCCAGACACGACTGGTAAAGATTTCTTTTGCAACTAGCAAGTATTTCGGATCGTTCTTTAATGCTGGAACTGGTCCATATATGTCTACCGATAGCACGTCGCCAATGGCGTACGCCTCTATTTGAGCGTATTCCAGGACTTTGTGCTTCGCGTAGTTCTTGTTCACTTTGCATATAATGTAGGTGTTTGTAATATCGCGTATATACGCGAGTGAACTAGGATGGTAGTATAGTTGTTTGAAAATTGTATCCAATCTACTTGCCCCTGTATGCCCATAAGCACAGTGGAGGTAGTCGACCGTGTCATACAATAATCGATCAGGTAAATATGGTACTTGCGATTTGTCTGGCAAAATTTTCATCAGACGTTTCTTACCATCGCGTGTGTACATTATGTCATAAATTTGTTTTTTACGAAGTGACGTACCCTGTTGCTTCTTATTATTTGCTGGTACGTCTTCTTCTAAGACATCCATTATCTTTTTGCAATGTTTATCTCTAGCTTGTTCGTCCTCTATATTAGATAATAGGTCGAATAATCTAGGTACGTTTTCGTCCATAAATTTGCAATCCAGAGGTGGTAGGGCGGTCTTTTTACTGGCACCTGTGAGTTCATGATTGTCTTCCTTGTGAAAACCTTTCGTGAACCTGGGTACCACTTGGTTAATCATCAATAGATCGAGCTCTGTTAGCTCTTCTATGACGATATTTCCGACTACCAATTCTGGTGCTTTGATGTCGTATAACGCTTTATTAGACAACTTCATGTCATAGATTAGATCGAAATTGCATATGGTTGTAACCCATTTTGCAGCTTTTCGGTGCGTTTTCGCCAGACTCTCAAATTCTTTGTAAATTGGGAGCAAATTGGCGCGCACGTGGACTCTCCTACTGAAAATCCACATCCAAATCTTTTTGATGACTGAGTAGAGTGTTAGCATTTCTTTGTCATACAGCGTAAAGTTTTTCTGGTGCTCCTTGAAGCCAACAGAAATGAACATAATGATTTGCTTTTGTTCATCTTCCTTGTAGAAGAGAACTGCATTCATTGCATCGTCTGTATAATGCGTATCCAAGAATAAGTCGCCCTCACGTGGAGGTTGTTTCAACGTGAATTCCTTCAAGTACTCCGATTTGAGTATGTCGAAGGCCTTCTGTTGAGCATCCGTCCAGACTATAGGGTCGTCGCCCTTTGTCAGTTCGTATATTGGGCTCAGGATTTGCATGTATCGGGGAATAAACGGCTTGTACAGCACGGTGTTCCCAACAAGAGCTAACACTTCTTTGTTGTTTTTAAGTACGAATTTGCCATGTTTCATATGGTCTTTCTCAAATTTCAGGAATTTTTCCTTTTTAAGGTCCTGTTTATCAATGTTTTCTTTGGATAAGACGAACCCCAAGTGGTCTGTACGCCTCTTGAAAAAGTGGGTTTTGGTTGGATTCAATTTTAATCCGGCCTGTCTTATTTTTTCGAATACACTGAGTAGTCTATCAAGTGTTTCTTTAAACGTAGTGCCAGAGACTTTGACGTCATCCACAAACTTGGAGATGCCTTCTTCGTCCTTTAGCACTTGGTTTATCATATGAACAAACTCACCGCTCGAGATCTTCAATCCGTATGGTAGTCTGTTAAATTCGTATACTTGGCCGTTTATTATGAACGCTGTATACTTTTTCGATTCTTCATCTAGCTCTAATTGCCAGAATCCGGACGTAAAGTCCAGCGTACAAAATAGACCATCAGGTGAACCACTGAATATTACGCTATCGATTGTAGCGGGTTCAGTTAGTACGCATTGTAAAAAGTTGTTCAACTCGTCAGCTGCCAAACACAGTCGTATATCGCCATTCTTTTTAATGACGGGTGCGAGTGTATTTATAAAAACTGAACGAGATGGCCGAATTATTCGCAAATCTAACATCTTTTGAGTCGTCATATCGAGGGCTTGTTTTAACCGAGCTGGAGGTCTATATTTTTCACCTCGTGGCACTGCTAGGTGCCCCTCACCGGGGATAAA
The DNA here is from genome assembly GCF_950023065.1 of Planococcus citri. Classification (NCBI taxonomy): domain Eukaryota; kingdom Metazoa; phylum Arthropoda; class Insecta; order Hemiptera; family Pseudococcidae; genus Planococcus; species Planococcus citri. The sequence continues at coordinate 2,821,101 of NC_088677.1, read as the reverse complement.
GTTGAAATGTACTTTTTCACCTTTGTAACATCCCGGATTCAGACTAAATATGTCTTGATAAGCATTGATCTTGTGCATGGCATCGTCTACCTCCTTTTGAGGTGCAATGCCAAGCTCTCGTATTTCAGCTAAATCTTCGATGAGATTTTTCTGCATAATACGTACTGCTTTAATTCGGTCTTCTTCAGGCTCTCTGAGCTTGTCTCTTGTAGACATGCTTGTGGCCATGAGATCAATAGTTATAGTAGTGTGTTCAGGGATTTGCTCAATCTTAAATAAAGAGAGCGCATCTTTATACACATCTGGGTTTATAAATGCAATTGTAAAATGATCATCATCCTTAGGTTCATGACTTACGCATCTCTGGCGGAAATGTAAGTGTAGATCCAAATGCTCCATGGCTACTCTTCCCAGTATGAAAGTGTTGCCAATGGTGTCCATTATGTAGAATGGTACTACAAATTCCTTCGGACCAAAATTGAATGTAATTTTGGCCAGAATTTGTGACGCTCGTTCAATTGCATTGTTGGCCATACGTAGCTGCACGATGCGATCCATAGCGATTTCGCGTACTGCATGTGGCACTTTCAATTTGAGTTGTTTCAGCACATTCCTTGAGATAACATTGGGGAGTGCTCCCGAGTCCAACTGAATAGCAACGATCTTATCACCTACTGTGATTGGAACGACGCAAGTTGGGTCATCGGTGCCTTCGTTTACCACTAATGGTTTAGCTTTTTCTTTCAGCTGAGTTTCATCAAGGTGTGCGTTGTCAATCGCTTCGAGTGCTCGAGCTTCTTTAATTATTCGTTTACGAAGTGCATGATGTCTCCATTTCTTGTCGGCAGGTAGGCCTCTTATGAATTTCACGCGTGTTGTAGTCGTATCACTATTACACGGAAATGTCTTAATGCCATCCCTTGTCAACAATCTGAGTAATCTGTCTTTGGGAGGTTTCTTGATTATTGCATTTTTAACTCCAAAATCTCCGATTGGTCTTCGATCTTTCGCTCTATGGTGAATGTTCAAGACTTCAAAAGGAGTTGGAGAATAATCAAGTTCCGGAAACTCGTCTAATACGAGTTCTGGGTCCTCCATTATCAAACATTTGACATCCATTTCTCTTATGGATTTCTTAGTTTGATTTCCTCGTACTAAACCGTCGTCGTCAAGTTCTGTTAACTGAGCAGGACGGGTGTACTTATCCGTGAATGTTTCATAATATTCCTCTGGTAACATGCAACACGTTGGATCTCGTTGGCAATTAGGATTATTGCACGAGGTTCGATATTCCATAAATAAGGTTTTCTTTCTAGGTTCGACGACCTGACTACCTTTTAATGGTTCGTCCTTTATTTCTTCCTCCTGCTTAGGTTGCTGTTCAGGCGGAGCCATGTACGTGTACGGAGGTTGCGGACGTTGTTGGAGTATCTTTTGTACTTCGTCGTATGGAGATTTGAGCGCGTTTCTGCTTAAACGTACTCGTTTCCATTCTTCGAATAGTCTGTATATACCTGTACAAACCATGTCGTAAATCACACGGTACGTAGGTATAGCAGGGTAGTACTTGTTCCTATCCTTTTCGAATTTGAACTTTCGTTCACAAGGAATTACTCGTTGGTTTTTATCTGCCATGACGCCAATCGCTTCGACACCGGAGGCCGTTATCAATTTTTGCGTCTGCAAATAATACATGGGCGGTTCTTTCCAGAATATTACAATTTGGTCGTCCGCCGCATTTTGGAATATTTTACGGTATTCGATATATCGATCTAGTTTAACGCCAATGCTTTTGGGGTCACCTGGAATGCAGGGTTTTACTATTGGGAAGATTAATATAATCAATTCCGCCCCTTTATCTTTGACTAGTAGATCTAAGAGTTTGTTTAGACTTTTCTTTATTTTGTCATAAGGTTGAGGTGAGTGATTCAATTCGAATTGCAGAGCTGATAGAACGAATTTCTCTCCTTCGGGGAATTCCGTTTTCTCTATACGTCTGTATAATTCCTCAATTGGTAATTGATCACGTAAATATGGTGGCACCGCTACAGGTAATGGCGTGTCTCCTCTTTTTAGGAAATGCGCTATACCGTCGCCTACCCAAATGAATTCCATAAAAATCGATTTACCGGGGTCTTTGATGTTACTAGACCGTGCCCCTGTAGTGTCTAGTCCTTTTAGTTTTCCGAATTGTCATCGTTTCCTTGGTCTTGACTCTCGTTGGAATCGTGATCTAGGTCGATTTCTTCGATTTCTGCGCAGAAATCGGCGTTATCCGGAGTACCTTCTCCTACCGTACCATCTTCGTTTATTATGAAGAAGTGTACCGGTAGAGGTATCTGACTAGACACTTTCGGTTGGAAAGTCGAGGGTTTTCTGGCTTCATGCGGTTTTTCACCACGATTGTCGCTGTTCTGGGGTTTTGCATTATCGTTGCTGTTGTTATTACCACCAGAATTGTTCGAATTAGTATTAGTATGAGTGTTCTGTTTAACACCATTACTATTACTAGTTTTGTTCGAGTTGGGATAGAAATTGATTTTCTGATTCCCTTTGAAATTGTTACCTAAAGCCTTTTGTAGCTTTTGGTATGCCATTTGTAGTTGTCCTTCGTTTACATTTTTGTTCGTAACAGCTGGATACGATTTCTTCGGATGTTCCGGCGCATTATGTGGTGAGTTGGTGATCATGGGTTGGTTTGTCCAGTTCCCTGTTGGAATAGGACCTTGGGTTGAATTCCTATTCCTGTCAGAATTAGAATTCTTCGCATTCTTCTGAGAATTCCAACCCCCGTTAGGGTTGGTATTCTGGAAGTTTTGGTTGTTACCCATGTTCCAATTCGAGTTGGAGTTTTGATTCCAACTTATTTGCGGACCGAAATTCTGGTTTGAAGTCATCGGAGTCTGATTACCCCATTGATTCAAATTCCAGTTATTCGGATTGCCGGGTATTTGAGCCCACTGTCCATTTGCGGTGAGCATCCAGTACGTTGACTGAGGCAAACCGTTTCCGTTATTCCAGCTGTTGTTAGGCATTCTATTCCATTCGAATGATGGAGTTTGTTGCCATTGAACGGGCGTCATCGCGCTGTTGCGAACTGCAATGCGTACATTATTCTTCGGGTCAGAGTCATAGTTGGCGAATTCGTCAAGTTTTCTTATAAAACCTTCCACTGTAGTTTGTTTCGCTAATTTCTTATCGTATGGGTAAGGCACTTTTTCAGCTGCCACTTCCAGTACTTTGGAAATATTTGGATGTTTGCGTTTGATTAGAGATAGGACCCATCTCTTTATCTCCAAGAACAGACGTTTCTCCGTTTTGGTTTCGCAAAAATATTTCTGGAAATATTCCCATGCATCGTTTTGACACTGACTGTTCCAATAATGTTGAAGGAATCTCTGTTTTAGGTCTTCGTAGTCCGTTATTCCCACCATGTCGCCTTTCCACTCTGTCGCATCTTGAGTCTCAATTACTCCTTGGAATGCGTAAATTTTCTGAGTTTCGGCGGCATTGCTTTTGTTTACGTAGTCTTCAAACTGACGTACAAATTCATGAGGGAAGTAACGTTTCGATTCGTCATAATAAATGCCAGCACTTCTGACTAAGTTGGCATTTATTTTCAAGGTTGGGTTGGAATTAAGACCACTGTTGGGTCTACATCCACCTTCCTTTCTCATATCCGCAACTGCATGAGCTAACTGGCTGCATTCTGCCTTATGTTTTGTCATTTCATTTTTGAATAGGTTGGTCGCTTGGTCAAATTTGGTTTCACATTGCGTTGCCTTTTGCATCGCGCTGTCAGCTTTTTGTAAAGCTGCACCGGTAGTTTGACCTACATATTCTTTCATGCCAGTGGCCCATTGGGTACAGTGTTCACGAACGTCTTTTACGTCGTTTCTGTATCCGTCAATGTTGCGGTTCGTACTACCTGCATGGTCCACAAGATTAATTAGACAGTCTTCTATTCGGATAAGGCTGTGTTCTTGAACTGCTTGACCAATCTGTAGGTTCTCTATGGCACCTTCAGTGAAATCCCATGTTTGCTGAAACAACGATCTCAACGGATCATTTATTTCAGCATCGGTGGCGATTTCAGGTCGTTTCGGTTCAGTTTTGGATCTGCATTCTTCCCTTTTTGAGTCCCTGTAATTTTGCAGGTGACGTGTCCTCGCTGGGGGCGGGTCAGGGAGATCTGATCCATGTACCATGTTATTTTCTTCGGTAGGTACGTAATCTTCGTCATCCTCATCATCATCCTCGTCATATTCTTCGTCAGAATTGTTTGATGGCGGATGACTGCTGAACAATGATTCCACAAGGTTCTGCGGACTCGATTGTTGTTCAGGTTGTTCTACGTTTAAATCCTGCGTAGGTGGATTTTTTCGATTTTTCCGTTTGGATTTGTTATCCGAATTTTTCAACGTAACGCACGATTCTTCGTGCGTTTCACCAATACATAAGCAATGTACTTGGTGTTGCGTAAGGGCTACCGCTTTACTTCGGGTGCCTGCAGCTGGTCCAGTAAATGCCATTTCGTTCGAATTCAACTACAGCTGGGGTAATATTACGACGAATATTTTCCCTTTTTTGTGTGAAATTTCTATTAAATTTCGAACACAAATTCACGTGCAATGCTGGTTTTAATTCGCGAGTTGGTTCTGGTACACAAAAATATTCTTTCACGTAAATTGCGCTTCACTAGCACTGAGCTATACAGTCGGTTGACTCAAGTCGCTAGATTACTACGGCGAGTAATCCGGACAAGATAAAAAGCGCTGAGTCAGGACGAACTGTTTCACACGTGCTCGAAACGTGTTTCTTAGCGGGATTCGAGTGCAAAGTCACTTCAGAGGTGACTCGGACAAGATAAAGAGCACTAGATCTCAGCTAAAAAATTAGCTTCGAATGAATCGCGAACACGAACACGAATTGCTGGAGAAAAAATTCAGGTGCCAAAATACCACCTTGGGTATTTCTGAAAAAATACAAGGACACTGAATTATCACTCAGCTTTGAGTGCTGGTTTGAAAAATACGCGAAAAATGCTTGCGATGTGTTTGCTTTGATTAAAAGCCACTCGCGAAATGAATAGTAATATTCAACGATATTACTTACCAATACTGCTGCAAAATATAGCTTCGAACAGAAGTTCTACTGCTGCTGATCGCGTGGTTGAAAAACAAACGCGGAGAAATTATGCAAATAAATTGCTTAGTATCAAAATTCACTTTAAAAATAGAACGTGAAAAGATACCGGACAAGACACACACTAAAGACGCAAAAATGCGCGCGAAAAATAACACAATGACAGTCAAGCTGCTTCTCTGGAGGAGCGTGGCTATAACCGTCGTCACACTTGAAAAGAAAAATATATAATGCGAGCCGCGGTAGCTATCAACTCGACGGTTGGTGGCTACGCAGCTGCAGCGGCGACATCGCAAAGATGGCGGCTAGTGCGACGTGTGTGTCTGTCCTTGGGTGGTGGTAGGGGTCACGCAACAATGCGGCGGACAAGCTGGAACTCGCTTTTCACGTTTCAACGAACGGATTGAGTTCTGAGAAATTCTCAACGGATATTTTATCCATCGATGGATTTCATCATCTACCACCACACATACACATGTAAAAATAAACACGTTTTCGTCAAATTCTGGCAAATTTGACTAGGTGTGTGTGTGTATGAGTGAAAGCAACTTAATACTTTCGTGATTATTTACTTTGAAATATTCACAAGTATTCTTTCCTTTCCTATTTTCGGACACTTTGGTCTGAGAATAGTCAAGAAGTGAATCGTAAGTACAATTGAAATCGTACTGCAAGTATTATTTTCCAAAGTTTGGTCGCGATCTAAACTTTGTACTCATAACGATTTACTTCCTCCAAGCTCAGATTACGACGAATCTGTGCTTTTTGGACACTCGGAAGGGCGCCAATGTAAGAGGGTAAATTGACTTAAAGCAGGATTGGTAATGTGACTTACGATTGATTGCTATTGTGTTGTTTCCAAGAAATATCCCTTAGAGTATTTCTGCTAAATACTCACCGGAATACCTCACATGCTCGGCTAGGGCGTGAGTAGGAAATGGTTGCTTTTACACTCTTAACATATGATCATACACACCATAAATAATAACAAGTTATACACGAGAATAATATTTAATGTGTGCAATATTAACAACACGTTACATGATTAGCACATATGCAAATGTACTAGTTAACATGACACTTTCTTAAACTAAATATACACACGTTGGTGTTACACACTGTGGTGTAGGTTTGGATAAGTGATCTCCTCTGGCAAGGAGATCTAACTTATTCACACTGATATGTGCAAGTACTTACCCAGAGTGGCGACGAGTAGATCATCACTCCTTCTCGTCTATTCATTGGTTTCACTAATAACTAACTAAAACTAAAGCACTAAATATAACACTTAACACTCGAGAGTAAAACTTATACTTAAATGACTGCATTAACCCATTAACCGTGAATAACATACCCGCGTGCACTCGGATACATTACTGGCGTTCTGTACTCTCGTCGCTTGGCTCGTATGGCTAGCTGACGAGAATACAACGCAGTGTTGCCTTAGTGCAACGCAGTGTTACCATGTGGGCGAGCCCTATACATACCACGTACGGCATAGTAGTATATCACATACCCTGCAGCCCCAATGCAGCTACATTGTGATAGCTCATTTTGGGCAGAAAGGGGAAAAAAATTGGACAATCTCGAGGCTACACTTCGCCAGCATTGCCCAATGTATCAACTAAACTAGGCACATATAACTAAATTAATCCAAATTACCCATAAATACCAAATCCCTTCCACATTTGCACCTGCAAAGATGATATTGTACCCATCAGCCACAATAATCCCTTTCTCCAATATATGTAGCTATCTGAATTTTTCATAAAAACTAAGCGCATTATACACCTCAAATTCTCAAGAACTTTGTTGATGAAAATATAAAATTGTACCCATCAGCCCCCATAAGTTACTAAATTATTCATAAATACTAAGCATCATACCCCACAATTCCCTTCCAAATGTGAACCTGAAAAATAGTACATTACATTACATTACTAGATTAATAATGTGGGTGATTATGAATGAGTGCAAAGTTACTGCGCGAGTCGAAGACGAGCGCTGTAACTTTGCTCGAGTTCATAATCACACACTTTATTAATCGCGTAATGTAAGGTGCTTTACATAATAAACACTCGTAACCTCACCATTTTACACTTCTGTTGTTTAGATGCAAAAAATGTGCGTCTATGAGTGACCAAACTTCACCGGTTAAATTTGTTAAATTATGTCCAAACGAAACGCGTACGTAATGAGGAGTTTCGCGGTGTTGCCACATAACACCACGTACATAATACGGCTATTATGTACGTGTTTGACCCGGCATTAGGTCGCTCATAATGACGTACATTTTGCATCTAGCGACAGAGGTGTAATGATGAGATTACGAGTGTGTATTACGTAAAGAAAATTATACCCCACAGCCCCAATCCATTTACCCCTATGTATCTATCTAAATTAATTATAAAACTATGCATCACACCCCACAATTCCCTTCCAAATGTGAACCTGAAAAACGAAAATTGTACCCCTCAGCCCCAATGCAGCTACATTGTGATAGCTCATTTTGGGCAGAAAGGGGATTTTTCAAGAAATAAATGGGACAATCTTGAGGCTCCACCTTGCCAGCATTGCCCAATGTATCAACTAAACTAAGTACATATATCTAAATTAATCCAAATTGTTGCTGAAAATATGAAATTATACCCATCAGCCCCAATCCATTTACCCCATGTACCTATCTATCTAAATTACTCATACAGCTACTCATCAATCGTACCACAAATTCTCAACAAAGTTGCCCCAATAAGTAACTAAATTATTCATAAATACATACTAAGCATAATACCCCACAATTCCCTTCCAAATGCGAACCTGAAAAAAGAAAATTGTACCCCCGCAGCCCCAATGCAGCTACATTGTGATAGCTCATTTTGGGCAGAAAGGGGATTTTTCAAGAAATAAATTGGACAATCTTGAGACTCCACCTTGCCAGCATTGCCCAATGTATCAACTAAACTAGGTACATATATCTAAATTAATCCAAATAAATACCAACCATCATACCCCAAATCCCTTCCAAATTTGGACCTGAAAAAAAAATTGTACACATCAGCCCCAATCAGTTTACCCACTGTGTAATACATATACTGCATAAATTATTGACCAAATTACCCCTGTAAACTAAGCATCCTCACTCACCTGTCTGGCAAGTTGACAGATGTGACAAAACCAGGCAGCCACTGACACTTCTCTCTCACACAAAAACTCACATTTCACGCAAGCAAGTGTTGCAAAACCTAGAGTGCACCACTTACTGCGTGTGGTTGGGTCGCAGGCAGATCTGGCGAACCAACCAGGCAGGTCTGATCCTCAATGGCCGAAATGGATATATCACGATTGTGATGGTGACATACACCATCCCAGCACACATCTTTGATCAACTGGAACTAGGGGTGTGCGAGACAGTCAGACCAGAAACCACTAGACGGAAATGCAAACGCTAATTCCTGCACCAGCCTATTATGACTACCCCTCGCTGGGGTGAGTGCCAGGTTTCCCTCGAATCGTTAGGAACGAATCTCAGCCCCTGACACCCTGTACAGTTTTCACCAGCCCTGCTGACTGACGGATCCTTGGGCGAGAGCCCGTACCCGCGGATGCGTTTTCTTCAGCTAACAGAAGACAAACTATCAAGAAATTGTGAGACTCCAGGTTGTTGTGTCAAGAAATTGCGAGACTCCAGGTTGTTGTGAAATTTTGGAAAATGTATGGTTGTGGGTTGATATACTACATAATAGACGACAATGGACAAGCCACTTAACCCAAGAAGACTGCCCACAACCGTTCGATCCTATATATGAGTACATGCCTTAACACACTCACCACCAGCTCCACCTACACAACAGTGAAAATGAAAAAACCATACAATCACACAAAGGAAATAAAGCGTTCATCAAAATTTGAACTTGACAAATGAAAAACTGTCGCACTCACTCCAATGTAACAACATAACAATGGCAGATTTCACTCAAACAGCAGATCATCTGATCAATACGTTGAGGATGATTAGGCCCGACTTTGCCAGCAATAACTCAATGCATGCCTGTATCTACTAAATTATTTATCTAAATAATTACTAATAAAAACTCAGCATCATACACTGAATCCCTTCCAAAATTGAACCTGAAAAGGAAAAATCGCACACATCAGCCCCAATCGGTTTACCCACTCTACGTTATGTTTACTGAATTAATAACTAAATTACTCGGATAAACTAAGCATATCATTAGACCACAAATCCCTTCCAAATTTGAACCTGAAAACAGAAAATTGTACCCCTCAGCCCCCAATGCTGCTAGATAATGATAGCGCATTCTGGGGGAAAGGGGATTGTTGGGGAAAAAATTGGGCAATCTCGAGGCACAACCTGAGCAGCAATCACCCAATGTATCTACTGAACTACATATATCTAAATTATACTGAATTACTCGTAAACACTAACCCCGCATACCACAAATCCCCTCCAAATTTGAACAGAAAAAGGAAAAATTGCACACATCAGCCCCAATCAGTTTACCCACTCCATATACTAAATTAATAACTAAATTACTTCTGAAAACGAAGAATTTCACACCAAATCGCTTCCAAATTTGAACCTGAAAAGAAAAAATTCCACCCATCTGCCCCAATCAGTTTACCCACTCCATATACTAAATTAATATCTAGATCATTATTAAAAACTGAGCCTCATACACTAAATCCCTTCCATGTTTGAATCTGAAACAAAAAAAATGTACCCCTCAGCCCCAATGCAGCTACATAATAATAGGCCCCAATCAGTTTACCCACTCCATGCACTAAATTAATAACTAGATCATTATCAAAAACTGAGCCTTATACACTAAATCCCGTTCCATGTTTGAATCTGAAACAAGAAAATTGTACCCCTCATCACCAATTAAGCTACATAATAATAGCGCATTTTGGAGGGAAAAGGGGATTGTTGCGGAAAAAATGGGGAAAACTTGAGGCATAACCTCAGCAGCAATTTCCCAATGTAGGTATCTATTAAGCTATTTATCTAAATTAATCTAAATTACTCATAATCATTAACCATCATAGCCCAAATCCCTTCCAAACTTGAACCTGAAATGAAAAAATTACACTAATCAGCCCCAATCAGTTTACCCACTCCACATACTAAATTAATAACTAAATTACTTCTGAAAACTGAGAATCTCACACCAAATCCCTTCCAAATTTGAACCTGGAAAATGAAAATTGACCATCCCAGTCCAATGTAACAAAATATTACCATGGCACAATTCATGCAAACAGTAGATTATTGGACCAATAAGTTGAGAACGATCAGGCATGACTTTGCCAGCAATTACTCACTGTATGTAACTTATGTATCTACTAAACTATTTATCTAAATTATTCTAAATTACTTATAATCATTAACCATTATAATAGCACAAATCCCTTCCAAAATTGAACATGAAATGAACAAATCACACCCATCAGCCCCAATCAGTTTACCCACTCCATATATGTACTAAATTGATAACTAAATTACTATTAAAAACTGAGCCTTATACATTAAATCCCTTCCATGTTTGAATCTGAAACAAGAAAATTGTACCCCTCAGCCCCAATGCAGCCACATAATAATAGCGCATTTAGGGGGAAGAGGGGATTGTTGGGGAAAAAATTGGGGAAAACATGAGGCATAACCTCAGCAGCAATCTCCCAATGTAAGTATCTATCAAACTATTTATCTAAATTAATCTAAATTACTCGTAATCACTAACCATCATAAACCCAATTCCCTTCTAAAATTGTGTCTGAAATGAAAAAATTGCACCCATCAGTCCCAATCTCTCTACTACATTATGTATAACTAAAATCACTCACACAAACTACACATCATGCGCTTGGATCGCAGGCAGATCTGGCGATCCGAGGGCGGCAGGTCTGATCCTCGATGGCAGGAATGGCAATGTTGCGATTCGTAGGGCTAACATTAACCACACCTGCTCCATATCTTTGATCAACCGGAACTAAGGTCGCAGAAAATAGTATTACACTATTAACTACTAGATGGAAAACGCATCCGGTACTCCATGTGCCAGCCTATCACGGCTACCCCTCTTTATGACTGAATGGGTGGTGTCGCAGGGATGAGTAGTACTCCGCACACTTTTCCCCAGCATGGCCAGGACAGAACAATCCGTGGATGCGTGTACTTAAGCTAACAGAATTCAATTTTTCAAGAAATCACAAGAATCCAGATGGTAGTAAAATTTTGATGATAGATGACGATGGACAGACACTTAACCTAACAAGGATGCCCACAACCATTTATATCTAGTACATATGTATATGTCTACACACACACTCCTTGAAACGCTCACCACCAGCCGAACAATTTGAACCTGGAAAATGAAAATTGACCCTCTCAGTCCAATGTAACAATATTACAATGGCACAATTCATGCAAACAGTAGATTATTGGACCAATAAGTTGAGAACGATCAGGCATGACTTTGCCAGCAATTACTCACTGTATGTAACTTATGTATCTACTAAACTATTTATCTAAATTATTCTAAATTACTCATAATCATTAACCATTATAATAGCACAAATCCCTTCCAAAATTGAACCTGAAATGGAAAAAATCACGCCCATCAGCCCCAATCAGTTTACCCACTCCATATATGTACTAAATTAATAACTTAAATTACTTCTGAAAACTAAGAATCTCACACCAAATCCCTTCCAAATTTGAACCTGGAAAATGAAAATTGACCATCCCAGTCCAATGTAACAAAATATTACCATGGCACAATTCATGCAAACAGTAGATTATTGGACCAATAAGTTGAGAACGATCAGGCATGACTTTGCCAGCAATTACTCACTGTATGTAACTTATGTATCTACTAAACTATTTATCTAAATTATTCTAAATTACTCATAATCATTAACCATTATAATAGCACAAATCCCTTCCAAAATTGAACATGAAATGAACAAATCACACCCATCAGCCCCAATCAGTTTACCCACTCCATATATGTACTAAATTAATAACTAAATTACTATTAAAAACTGAGCCTTATACATTAAATCCCTTCCATGTTTGAATCTGAAACAAGAAAATTGTACCCCTCAGCCCCAATGCAGCCACATAATAATAGCGCATTTTGGGGGAAGAGGGGATTGTTGGGGAAAAAATTGGGGAAAACATGAGGCATAACCTCAGCAGCAATCTCCCAATGTAAGTATCTATCAAACTATTTATCTAAATTAATCTAAATTACTCGTAATCACTAACCATCATAAACCCAATTCCCTTCTAAAATTGTGTCTGAAATGAAAAAATTGCACCCATCAGTCCCAATCTCTCTACTACATTATGTATAACTAAAATCACTCACACAAACTACACATCATGCGCTTGGATCGCAGGCAGATCTGGCGATCCGAGGGCGGCAGGTCTGATCCTCGATGGCAGGAATGGCAATGTTGCGATTCGTAGGGCTAACATTAACCACACCTGCTCCATATCTTTGATCAACCGGAACTAAGGTCGCAGAAAATAGTATTACACTATTAACTACTAGATGGAAAACGCATCCGGTACTCCATGTGCCAGCCTATCACGGCTACCCCTCTTTATGACTGAATGGGTGGTGTCGCAGGGATGAGTAGTACTCCGCACACTTTTCCCCAGCATGGCCAGGACAGAACAATCCGTGGATGCGTGTACTTAAGCTAACAGAATTCAATTTTTCAAGAAATCACAAGAATCCAGATGGTAGTAAAATTTTGCAGTGTTGTCATAACGAATTTTTTTTTTTGTTACGTTATATCGTTTCGTTTCAGATTTGTGAAATTTTTTGTTACGTTATTTTTCCGTTATTTCGTTGCACAGATAATTCCATTACGCTATGTTTTTCGTTTAACGTTATTACATCATTTTGTTTTTCCGTTATTTCGTTATTTCGTTTCGTTTTTCGTTAAAGCACAAAAATGCCCAAATTGGGGGTTTCTCTGAAAAAAACTGAAAAAAGTACAAGGTTGGTCAGTATTTATACCTAAAGTGTACCTTCACCTTCATTTCTCAGTAACTTTATGCAATTTCATTCCAACTTTTAAGCACTTTTCTCTATTTTTGCAACATTTTTTTAATAGGTGAACTTTTATGTCAATTGAGCCACTTAATGCAGTTATTTTTATGAAATTTTTCCAATTGTCAGTACTTCTATTTTTTAGGATGTCTAACAAAATTATTGAAAAATGACAAAATAGGACTTTAGTACGACTTTCAGCAGGTCATCTATCGAGTACTTATGGAATTTCGGGGGGGGGGGCAGTGGTGTCGAAATTTACGTTCAAATTCTTAACCAAACTTTTGCAAAAAATATGAAATTTTATTCCAATTTTTCAATTTTAACCAGAAAAAAAACAAAACATGCAGTTATTAGCGATGAATTTTTAAAAATTAAGTAATTAACCATCAATTTTAAGCTCTCATTTATGTGTGATTCAAAATCTAAAAAAGTCAAAAATGAGCCCTTTTCTACAAAGTTTGTTCGAAATTCCGTTAAAAGGGGGAAAATGAAAAATTTTAAATTTGAAAAAAAGTCTTACCTATTGAAAAAGAAGTAGGAGTTCAGTAGGACTAATGGGGCCAGTATAGGACCTGTCAGACACCTTGATTTTTCGATACATATGTATTTAAATGCTCATAAATTTTTACATCAATTTCATTTTCAAGTACAGTATTTTTCAATTTTCAAACTAACTTTTTCAATTTTTTATTGATTAATCATTTTTTAATCATTTTCCCCAAAAACTTGAAGAAAAAAGCGAAAAAAAAAACGAAAAAAAAAACGAAAAAATAACGGAATTTTTTTCGTTTTCCGTTTCGTTATAGCATTAAGATTTTTCGTAACGTTATAATTTCGTTACGGTTTCTTCTGCAACAAATTTCGTTTTTGTTTATCGTTACGTTATTATAACGGAAAAAATTCCGGTTTTTTCCGTTTTTTCGTTTTTTCGTTACGTTATGAATAACGTTATGACAACACTGAAATTTTGATGATAGATGACGATGGACAGACACTTAACCTAACAAGGATGCCCACAACCATTTATATCTAGTACATATGTATATGTCTACACACACACACTCCTTGAAACGCTCACCACCAGCCGAACAATTTGAACCTGGAAAATGAAAATTGACCCTCTCAGTCCAATGTAACAATATTACAATGGCACAATTCATGCAAACAGTAGATTATTGGACCAATAAGTTGAGAACGATCAGGCATGACTTTGCCAGCAATTACTCACTGTATGTAACTTATGTATCTACTAAACTATTTATCTAAATTATTCTAAATTACTCATAATCATTAACCATTATAATAGCACAAATCCCTTCCAAAATTGAACCTGAAATGGAAAAAATCACGCCCATCAGCCCCAATCAGTTTACCCACTCCATATATGTACTAAATTAATAACTTAAATTACTTCTGAAAACTAAGAATCTCACACCAAATCCCTTCCAAATTTGAACCTGGAAAATGAAAATTGACCATCCCAGTCCAATGTAACAAAATATTACCATGGCACAATTCATGCAAACAGTAGATTATTGGACCAATAAGTTGAGAACGATCAGGCATGACTTTGCCAGCAATTACTCACTGTATGTAACTTATGTATCTACTAAACTATTTATCTAAATTATTCTAAATTACTCATAATCATTAACCATTATAATAGCACAAATCCCTTCCAAAATTGAACCTGAAATGGAAAAAATCACACCCATCAGCCCCAATCCATTTACCTCTATGTATCTACATATCTAAATTAATTATAAAACTATGCATCATACCTCACCATTTCCTTTCCACATGTGAACCTGAAAAAAGAAAATGGTACCCCACAGCCCCAATGCTGCTACATTGTGATACTGTCAAAACCCCTAATTTCGGACACTTTTTCACGTTTTTCAAAAAAGGCTTTAAAACGAGCGATTCAACTTGGTGTTTGTCTTCACATTCTCATAGAATGTCATCGTGTGAATCGTTTTTGAGCATCAATTTATAAATATTACGTGATTTTGTTTGTTTAATTTGAATCCGAAAAGTGTCCGAAATTAGGTCCAAGGTACCCTAATTTCGGACACTTTTTCTTTAACGTGAGAACTCGAAAATTTTAGTTGAAAAAGAAATTATTTACCTCTGAAAAACAACTCCAATCAAAAACAGCTCGAATCATGATGTGAAATGTAGAGAAAAACGATTTTTCAAGGAAATGTTCAGCACTCTCATTATCCACTTTCTCATTAGAAAAATAAGTTGGTAACATTGAACAATTTCTTATCAAACTCCTTGTTGATGATTTTAGGACTCCGACTTTTACTTTTCAGTATGGTTTTTAGGAAAATGAGTGAAATAATAGTACAATATCTTCATCAAAACTGAAAACACTTGAAAAAATACCGTCGAACTCGAAAAATACACATTTGCAAGTGCATCAGTGTTACCCTTCCAAACTCGGTAAAGCGTTAACCAAAGTGTCCGAAATAATGATCCGTTTCGCGACTTTTTCAGTTTTTAGGATTTAAATAATAGAAACAAAACGTGAAATTTGATAAATGAATTTTATTTTTAATTACCAGTGACTTCTTGATATTTTAGAGCGATTTTCGTGGTTATGAAAGCATTTGGATAGACTCTGTGAATAACTTTTTCCCCACACTTTACATGAAGCACTTTGTAAAGTCCATTTTAATGGCTAAATAAATAGTGTAAAATGAAAATTCTTACATCAGGGAGATTGTCCGTGATCTAAACTAATAGAAGAAGTGTTCACTTTTACTTGTACCCTTGGTTCTTATCAATAAAAGAGCAAAAACACCGAGTGTCCGAAATTACGTACCCTGTCCGAAATTAGGGGTTTTGACAGTAGCTCAATTTGGACAGACAGAGGATTTTTCAAGAAAAAAAATTGTACAATCTCGAGGATCCACCTCGCCAGCATTGCCCAATGTATCAACTAAAATAGGTACATGGTACATTTTGATAGACCACGTAATTCACTCATTTTACAAAAATTCCGAAAATTATACTACAAATTTTCGTTGAAAATTCTTCAAAAGTGTTCAAAAAACATTTACAGTGAAAATATTGACGGGTTGTATGACATTAATTCAAAAATAGACTTCTAAATTCCAGAAGTCATGGACCAATTCTGAGCTCAAAAGTCTTCCAAAAAAAAAAAAGGTCAAAAAAATTATTATCGTCGAGGTATTTGAAATTTCATATTATTTTGATAGGATGTGCGACGCCTTTCTTAAAAACCTCGAAAATCATAACTCAGCTTCGGACTCGAAATTCTCAATTTAAATGTGCTCGGGAAAAAAACCTCCGAAGAAGTGGCAATGTTCACAATTTATAATACAATCCAACAGAGACTTGATTGAAAACACTTACCAAATTATAAATTCTCCAATGAAATCTTCAATTCCACTGGTGTGGAAATCCAAACCGAATGTAGTACCACTTTTGTGCTCGGTGTAACGATGAAAAATCTGAAGAAAAAATGAAAAATTAATTATCAAGTTAACAGGTAAATATCCTTGTAAAATATTTAAAAAAAGAAAACGAGAAAATTCAATTAGAATTCAAAATTTTTTTAAAAATCACAAGATTTGATTAGAATAATTAACCAAGTATGGTGAGAAATACCTACCATTGAAAAAAAAAACAGCTTAATTCAATTAACTAAAAATCGTTCCCAGTCCATCATTTCATTTTAATAAGAACACAATACATAGAGGAAAACGACTCTATCGACAAATTGGACAATAAAAAACAAGTCTAATTTTAGTCGCATGACGTTTTCAAACATTTTCAAAAACATGAAGAAAAGGGAAAGGAAATAATTCGAAATAAATAAATTCAATGTTCACAATAAATACAAGTAGGTAAATTATAACAGCGACTCGATTGAAAAAACTTACCAAGCAGCGAATCCTCCAAATCTTCTCCAACAAAACATTTAACAACTTCACAGGTATGAGGTATGGAACTCCAAATACAATATTTAGCACCATCACTGTCTACGATGTAACGAGATATCTAAAAAAAAAATTTCAAATGAGATAAAATATTTTTTAAAATTACAACGTTGATTAGAATAATTCATTGGTATATATTTAGTGGTGAGAATCTCAAATCTATCAGGAAATACCTGAAAAATAATTACTTATATCATTCTGCTTCACCCTGTGAAGAGTATAGACGGATAAAAGGGGAGAACCGAAGTAAAACATCTCTTCAAGTTGCAAACAATTGAATTGAAATAACTCACCAACACCAGGGTAAACCAAACTGCTTCAATCTTCGACAAATAAGTGATGAAATCCTTCGACGAGCATCTTTCATACGTGCGTATTAATTTTCTGTCTCCTTCGTAATAATCATTTCCGCTACCTTTTTTTTTGACACGTTCGTCGCGTCGGTCTGTATCTGCCTGAAAACAAACACTAGCTTAGTTTCGTATTTTCAAATAAAATGAAAGATCAAAGATAGAATCACATGAAATACGAATATGTACAACAAACTACAAAGAGAAGAAAAACTCGTCTTCAAGTTTCAAACAGTTGAATTGAAATAACTCACCAGGGGAAACTGCTTCCTCTTCAACAAATACATAATGAAAACCTTCGACGAGCATCTCTTGTTTATCATTTTCCGTTTCCTTCTTGATCATCGCCGGCACTTTTTTTTATAGCATGTTCGTCGGTAACCTTTACGTGTATCCTGTATCTTGTACCTGAAAACAAACACTGGCTTTAGTTTTCTACTTCTTTAATCTTCGGATCAGAGGAAATGTCACACAGATGAAACACGAATAGACACGAAACAAACTAGGATCGAATCGAATAAAAACAGCACAAATTAATTTCAAAAATAATACCTTAATACCTACTTAGGTACGCGGACCAGCAAAAAACTACTTTCACAACGCGTCATCATCATTTCATTATTAAAAATTTAAAATACATACTCAGGAAAGAAAAAAAAACACGATTACACCAACATTTCTCTATGCAATACGTTAGAAAACCGAGTGAAAATACGACCAGTATCCAGAAAACTAAATTAACCCATCAACACGAAAACAATACAATTAGTCAATTACAATCAAGAGCGACGACTGATGGTAGCAAACAGAATATTACAACAAATTACAACTGAACATTCACGTAGCGGCGTGAAAATATGACCACTGTGTGTGTGTGTGTGAGAGAGACAGAAGACAATAGATACCTACTTATTAATTTGGAGAAACTTCTACAGAAAATTCGCGTACATCGGATCGGATACCAATGAAAGAACTAAAATCATTCAAATGACATAAATAACTGACATAAGGATGTAGTAGAATAATGACTAAAATTCGCGAAGCATCAGAACAATGAAATTTCGAGTTCAATAGTCGCCGCTCAATTACAATCCTAAATGAATAATACAATCAACTTACCAATATGTTATTCTGACTGGAATTCATATTAAAATTAACTCGCGTAAATAAATTCAATAATTCTCGTAAAAAACTTCTGAAAATAATTCGCTAACACGGACGCGAAAGGCAATTTGAAATTACTACAACGTACAACCAAAACCAAACTGAAGACTGAGTCACTGAACAGGAAAACAAAATGGCTAGCAGAAAAATGCACAAAACAAAACTGGCTGTTTTCGGAAACACGCCGCTGACTCACACAGGAGTTCAACGAGTTGAATGTGTTCCTAGGCTTCTGATTGGTTGTTAAAATGTAAGGCACACGGCACCCAACAAGTTTCATGTTTCTACTTTCTACCGGGTGACCAAGAATAAAGGATGAAAATTAGAAAATTAAATAATCATGTACCTAAAAGTTTCAATGAAACATGAAATAATCATTCATTTTGCATCGAAACAATAATTCGAAAGCACTTCTTCCCTTTAAAAGTGTGATATAATCTTTGAAAATGAATACCTGATAGCGTTGTGAATTGTACATAATAAAAAACACCCACAAAAATCACTGTTCTTCGCCAAATTATTAGCTGTACTTTTTTCTACTTTCAGTTTTCAATTTTAATATGTATTGGTAAAATGAACCTTCAAAGGAAGATACATATGTAAATCCTCAATAACATGATCCTATTCTCACGTCATTATTCAACATATGTAGGTAATTAATAAATTTATAATAAGAAACGACCCTGTTTGTACTTTTTCGAATTCATCTGTATAGGTACGTAATGAAGAATCGAACTCTTCCGCAGACAGCTTTGACAGATGGTACAGCAACGAAACTACTTCTCAAGATAAGATAATCTACATCGCTACTACAGCGGTTAGATTTTGAATGGGTACTTTCATAATGCTATTTCTTCATTAAGTACATATATTTTCAGCACGCAGCTATACTTGTTACTTCTAAAAACATCGGGCTGTGTATATATTATAATGATCACTAGGAAGAAACTATTTCGCTCAGAAAATTCGCAAAAGATGAGTATACGTAGATGTAGATATGTACCTGACAGTAGATTGGACCATGATGACAATAAAGCTGATCAACGTAGTGAAGATGGAGAATAATTCTGCGTGCGACAGCTTCCAAAATTTTTCATGTTCTTCAACTATCTTTTCAAAACCTACAACAATATTATACGAAGATTGATATAGAAATCAAATAATCAATCGTTCTGTCTTCCAATCGTTCGGAATTCGGATTTTGGAGATGAAGCATTGAAAATAGGTATTTTTACATGAGATATTTAGTATGGTTATTTTTTTTCAAACGTACCTGCGTAGGTATCTTCTTTTCAAAAAATGATACTAATAAATACGTAAATGGTGAAACGAAGATGAAATTAAGTTATACTCCCGTTAATTTCATTTTAGGATATGCTTCTTAATTCCATGATACTTTTCATTTTTACAGAACTCTAACCGAGAATGGAGGATGTTACAAAGATATTCTTATTTACTCGTACAATCGATGCAATTCATGGCACTTCTCTACGACGATCACATATACTTAAGTAGGTACCAAATGTTCGATACCGAAATCTCACTATCTGTCACTCAAACCAATTGTTCGGTGATCGGTATACGTACTTTATTTCGGATGCGAAAAGAGCCAAGAACAGTCAACGCAGCTTCGAAGAATGAAGCGTTTTGAGCTGATAAAAAAATACTTTGAGCGAACATGACCGAAAATTTGAGCACGTTGATAAATATAGCTCATCTGTTGCAATTATGTAGGCATATCTACGTTGAAATTAAGATGACTGGGGGATAAATATGTTCAACATTCGCTTACTTTGCTTTCAGAATTCAGAAGGATGATCTAGAAGCATGAATCACTTTGAAGTTTGAAGCTGCGACATGCTCGCTGACATCACAGAATTCTTCGGAAGCTTTTTGTAATTATTTATAATTTTGAAGATGATGCGCCGTTATGATTTTCAACGTAGACCTGCACAGATTAAAAAACACAGCGCTGTCAATTGTCATAATTTAAACAGTAATTTACGATAATCTTACAATCAAAATCATGCATATCTACAATATTAGGTACAATTTTGACTTAGGATAAGTTAAAACGAATTGAAAAAAAAGTTCAAGCGTAGATATTCGGAACTGGTTAATGTAAAGTATCTAATTGATTAATTTACTTGTAGGGTACTTATGCAAAAGTTTTGAACATGAATATTCAATTCATTGATTTTGTACGGTTCTAAAAAGTGATCTCTCTCCAAAGAAATTTTTCTATTCGATTTTATTGATAATTTCTTTACGTAGGTACATACATATTCCTTCAGTTGGAGCGGATTCGCATTGACGCTTGATTTTTTACGGATTTAATGAATGTATAGCTTTATTTTTCTGTATGTAGAGTGTCACCTGCACAATTCTGAATTTAGGATTAATTTCATTACCGAATTCAAAAAAGCGTTCATTAGCGTAGAACTGGGAATATTCCTTCCAGTGCCAAGGTGATGATGAGAACAGGTTGTTTTCATCATTTACCTATTGACCATTTTTTAAAAAGATATCAAGCATGGGAAATTGACTTGGATCCTCCTAACTTCACTTGACAATTGTAACTCTGATCAAAAGAAAATATTGCAAGTAAGCATAATGAATGCAGAGCTCCATTTTCATATTCAACTACGTAAGGCGCATTCAGTCTGATTACATCTTTCGAACTGATTGTTCTCTTTCACAGGAATGCTACGGTAAAGATAATCCAGAATACATTAACGCAGTTGTCCAAGTTTACGAGCAATTAAATTTGTAAGAAAGATTTCTAAAATATAAAACCGACATTTTTCTCGCCATGTTACAAATTTAATAAAAAAATATAGCAGATGACAGCTTACATGCACCGTTATCAAGTAGGTACATTATATCAGGCGAATACTTGGTATCGTTATGTTTAGCCAAATATAATAAATTTACTATATTTTATCTTACACTATTTCATATATGCTTTCAGATAATAATCATAACTAGGTAAATCGTAAAAATTAATACTGAGTACTGGAAAAGACCTCGTGATTTCTGTTGTCTATGTACTCGATCTTGATTCTCCAGTAGTCATTCTTTCTCTGTTCTTTTTCCGACTTATTTGCCCACAAATCCATATCATTCTACTTACATCGTATTACATTGCTTAAATTTTGTTTAAATTTATTCTTCAATACTCGTTCAGTACTTTTTATACTTCCTCCATATGTTCACGTTCATTGATATTTCATTTTCTCCTGTAACATGACAATATTAATGTAAATAAAATTATCGTAAAAAATACTAAAATAAAGACATCAATACAACTGAATAAATCTTTCGATTCGAAATACTTACGTATTCAGTCTCCTCGAAACATCCATTATATGTCTACGATAACGAAAACCTCGCTTTTATCGTCATTTTGATGAATCTGCATATTAGAATAAGTTATAGCTTTGATATCAGCTCCTTGAGGATGTTTACCAATCTCAAACGTTTCACCAAATCCTCGAGCTTTGATTCGAAAATTCTCAGTATCGAATTCAAGAATCTGAACTTTCTGCGAACGAACGAACGATCGAATGATGAAAACCGACGAATAAGAATGATAAACAGAAAAATCATAAGTAGGTACACTTGAGTACAGAATTCTAAATCACTTACTCTGGCTATAAAGAATGGCTCGGCGCAAAAATTAAACAAGAATTCGTCCAAGAAATGAAACAATAGAGAATCTAAATCGTGTCCTTCAGCTTCGATATCGAGTGTATCTTTCATTTCAACATATTCGATCGTAGTAATGTATCCAAACATTGCGTTGGCACATTGTTCAAAAGCTTCTTGTAAAGTATCACCCCAAGCGTGCAATCTGAAATTAAATGTAAAGGTCTGAGACGTATTTAACAAAATGAGAACACGAGTAAACGTCTAAACGTTGATGACGGTTTACTTACTGTACATCGGCTGTATGATCCAAATCTGTAAAATGAGTAAAAATCAAAATCAACATCGAGTATGAATAAATTCAAAATACCCATGTAATCATTAGTTGAAATAATGATGATACTTTACTTACATTCGTATTTCTTCGGTGGAATGAACCAGTCGTTTTCAGTTATTTCTGCCATTTTTCAAAAATATCGTAGAAATTACAAGATTCTGATAGAAATTTCGTCAGATTTTTACTTTCAAAAGGATCGAAACTCGTGAACATTTTTTCACCGGTGCAATTGTGCAATTTCTGCATTTCAGTGATAAACAAGTGATAAGAACGAGTTTGGAATGACTCATGCGAGTCATGGCATGTGAAAAAAAAGTACGTCACAGGCGGAGATTATCTTTTGATAGCAAATTAATTTAATGCAAATTTGAGAAATAAACTCACCAACATAGTTAGATATACATGTTCGTACTCTGGGCAGCATTTTTGGACACGAATCTTCAGCAGAAGTCATTAGCTGATCCTGATCTTCCATTCTTCATTCTCCGGTGGGTGATGAGAGAGGAGACGAGACTGAAGAGACCCTATTAAAATACATTGACGATGACGTTATTGACGTTCATTCAACAGCAAATTACTTGAAAGCTAATTACAATTTCTCAAAGTATAGAGTTTTACTCAAATTCTTACAAATTGTCCACAAAAATAACTCGAATTTGCAGAAATCTCATCTTGATATGGACGCCGGTTCATCTTCATACAGGAATTGGAGGAGCGGAGCGGAGTAAATTCTTCAGTTCTTGACATTTTTACTATGGCGTGATTAATTGATTATTGTATTTCACTAATGACAAAATAAAAAAGACAAGAAAATTATTAGGAATTACGAAAATTCATTCACTCCTTCAAAAAAATTCACAAGTTTTTGCAAAAAAAATCAAAAAATGCGCGCTTATGTTTTTTTTTTAGATTCACGCGCACACTTTTGCAGGCAGCACAATTCTGAAATCAAATTCCAAACCAACACCACAGATAAAAAGTTACAGATGTCGTAAAACACGTACGAGCAAAGTTTTTTCCAAATTCATCGAAAACACAATTTCAGTCACAACTATTTATCTTTTTTTTCAAATTGCATGAAAGGATATTACTCATTTCTCGTGTTTTATTTAATTAATTAAATCCAATATCCTAATTATTTGTTACTTGTGGCTAATTTATTTAATAGATAGTGTGCGAAAAGAATAAATTCATCGTCGGAGTGTGGAAATGCAAGCCATAAAATGCGTAGTTGTCGGTGATGGGTAAGTTCAAAGTATTCCCTCTGCGGTACACCCATTTTATAATTTTCTCGATATATTCTGTAATTGCCGCCGATAGACTAATATTAACACCCTAATTGTTGAATTTTTCGATAAAATTTCCGAAAATATGATCTCCATGAGGTTCTTTAGGTGTATTTCCTGTTCGACGTTGGAGGTAATTAGTGTATATGGATTGACATTCCAATTGGAAACGTTATCTTTTTCATGGAAAAGCCTCCAACGTTGTGTTTCAACGTCGACTTGGTGTTCATCTCGAGTGTGGTACTACTTCCATCTCATACGGTTTGAAATATTATCCCGATCAACATACTCGGAGTGAATTGAACCTCTCAACATCTGACAGAAATTCAGTATACACCTGTTCTGCTGAAAAGATGTTTGATAATACCGACTGTGATAATCCTGTCGGATAATTGTCTAGTTTTGATACGGTTACCTACGTATTCATCTTGGAATATTTCGTCGAAATATCCATATTCGTACATGGATCAATTGGCGTCTCGAGTTGGTCAATAAAATAGTAGCTATTCGCAAGTTTAATCCGACTATTAGCGATATTTTATTTTATTACCGCCAAATGTTTATTCTTATCGCGTAATACGCGGTACAGCGACCTTGCATCGTATATAACCCTCACATGCAATATCTATTAATATATCGTATTATTTGGAACTCCTCCAGTATCCATTAATCGTACTAAACAGTTGACCCAACGTCAATTACAACAGTAAAGTTGAATACCCTCCATCTCGTAATTTTTCCCCATCATAAGAATCGTATTAATATTAATATTATTATTTATTGAAGCAAATTATTAAATTTTATAATTTTTTTTCTGTTCGCAGAGCCGTCGGTAAAACTTGTTTACTCATTAGTTACACAACCAATGCTTTTCCCGGCGAGTACATACCTACAGTGTAAGCTCATTTTATCGTAATCGTGTTTCATATTGAGAGATGAGCGTTATGTAACCGTACCTCGTTAAATTTCAGTTTCGATAATTACTCCGCCAATGTTATGGTCGATGGGAAACCAATCAACTTAGGATTATGGGATACAGCTGGTCAAGAAGACTACGACAGATTACGACCACTTTCATACCCACAAACTGTAAGTGTCACCGCATAATACAGAATGCACTTAAATACACAACAATTAATCCGTATGATTTCATTATTCATTCCAGGATGTATTTTTAATTTGTTTCTCTCTCGTAAATCCGGCATCTTTTGAGAATGTTCGAGCAAAGGTACGTTATCCTCGAGTAATACCGTAAGGTTAATTTTATTGTTTCGTTTCACTAATAGTGTTGATTTTTTTCGATTTAGTGGTATCCTGAAGTAAGACATCATTCTCCCAGTACACCTATAATACTTGTTGGTACAAAATTAGATCTGCGAGAAGATAAAGAAACTATTGAGAAACTGAAAGAAAAAAAATTAGCTCCAATTACTTATCCTCAAGTAAGTGAGAAGTCTTTATCGAAAATTTTTATGTTCTAATTTCGTTTCGAATTACCTTCGTGTTACCTATTAATTTTTTCGTATTACTAATACTAATCTGTTTTGGGCTGGGTTGATTGCATTTTTCTCATTAATCTACTTAGTATTGCTCTTTGACCCCTGTTTTGGAAGAAATCGTCTAATTGCTTACCGATTTTATAATATTACGTGAACTAAGCATTTTGAAATATTATCTTCATTTTTTTTTATCATTCAAAAGCCGATATCGTTCGATTAGATCATCCTAGTAGCCTTTGGGTACGATTTGTTTATTTTATTATTAATCAAAATGTAAACAGTAAACATTGCGGGCGAAAATGAAAGTTGTTAATTTTCAAGATGAAGGAATTCCTGTGACTGTGAGTCATTTTGGAAACGTAGACATTTGTATTTCTGTACGTCTCTGTCGTAATTGGCCAGCGACCATTGTCCCATCGATAACGAGTCATTGATTCGAACAATAAATTCGTTTCGTAACTTGAACTTGAATCGTTGAAAAATGTTACAGATTATCGTAACGATTTATTTTTCATCGACATCTGCACTATTTGCTGCGTATCAAGAATGGAGAAAATATTATGGTATTCGATAAATTCCTGTAATTCAATGCTGGTCTGCTCGCGTTTCGTTTTGTTTCGTAGAATCAGCGTTAATTATATCGTACAGTGTGTTTGAAAAATTCCATGCACAATGGAAATAATCGATCGAGATTGTTGTGTGTTCGAAGACGTTGTGAACCGATTCTATAGTCTACTGTTCGGACCAAAGAAAGTGATGTGGAAATCGAAAATAGCGGGCAGTTTTTTTAGAGGGGGGGTGGGGCACTTCATTAAAAAAAATTGATTGCGTAGAAGTTTTAAAAACCCGTCTTGTGACCCATCAATGTAGGTTAAAATTTCGCGAAAATACCGGTGATTTTCTGTTTTGAACACTTCTAAAAAAATTGGGCTGAAAATTTCATCAAATTTGAAAGAAAATTGTAAAATTAACACTCAACTTATCAATCTCCATGGAAATATCTAGTTCAACTTTTGATGAGTTTTTGGCATTTTTGTCGCACTTTTAAAGACAAAAAATTATTTCTGATATTTTGACATCATGTAAAATTTTCAAAAACGAAACAAAATGCAATCAAATGTGTCTGTCGATGATATTACAGTATCAAGTTTGAACCAAAAAACGTATCCACGGTTTAAAATTTTCCTCGCAAGACTTCATTCCCATTTTCGCATCAAAGAAGAGATTTTTGACCCTAATTTTTTTGCAGACGGTCAAATAAAGAAAACACCTGGAATTTACGTTTCTCTCGCGAAATTTCAACCCACATTGACGGATGGATCGCGTGTTGATTTTTCAATTTCTTTCAGATTTAATGCAATTTTGACCCCAATTTTCTCGGTAATGGTCAAAAAAAGAAAATCAGTGGAATTTTTGTTATTTTTTTCGCAAAATTTTAACCTACATTGATGGGTTGCGTGATGATTTTCAATTTTGATGAAATTTTGGGCTCAACATTTTTTGCAAGTTGTTAAAAAAGAAAATCATTGGCATTTTCGTTCTTCTCGCGAAATTTCAACTCATTTTGACAGGTCACAAGGCGGCTTTTTGAAGCATTTTTTTGCCTCTCACGAGATATTGGTTCTGGAAGGAGGGGGGTGTCCGAAAAATGAAGGATTAGTGTCTTCCATCGAATTAAAAAAAACTAGCAACCCGTTAACAACGCGCATAAATGCGCTACGTTTGAACGGATTCAATGTCAGAATGGGGGAAGATAGAATTGGAAGGAACGATGTAAGAATATGTTACGGTATAGTTGTATCACAGCTTTTGGTTCATTCAATAAAATTAAAAGTAATTATTTCATAGTAACTTTTTAATTAAAATAATTTTTAATATTTAAAAATTAAAATAAACAGGGTATGATTTATCGTTACGACAGAATAGGTGGTCTAAACGACAGGCCCGACAAATAAAAGAATTGCCCGACCAAAAAAGAAATTGAACGACACAAAGAAAATTGAACCACAATCATATATTTGCACGACAGATAAAAAATGTCCACGAAAAATAAAAAATTGGACGACAATAGTAAAAAAAAAATCACGACAGAAATATCTGTTAACACATCTATTTTTATTTTTATTTTAAAAATCAAACGATTTCCAAAAAATGTCGTTTTCAACTAACTCGAGGGGTGCAATGAAAATTAACACTCAAGGGAGAGGGGGTGATATTTATCCCGGTTTTGCAGCGATCTACGGTGATTAGGTTTGCATTTTACTGATTTGAATTTATTGTTGCGGTTTTGTTGTAAATATTGATCTATACTGATTAGGTGTTGATTTTATTCAAGAATTATTTTAATCATACCTACCTTATTTTTCATCTCCCCCCCCACCCACAAAAAAGTTCCATGTCAAATGAAACTACAATCAATAGATTTCAAAGGTTGAAAAAGTGTACCAACGTCAGCTTTTCATGATGGAGATTGAAAATATGTACATATAATTGATCAATTTCAAACTTTAACCATACCCTCCTTATTTTCCACCAGCCCCCCCCCCCCAAAAGGAAATTTCCATGTCGAATGAAAATAAAATCGATCGATTTAAAAGGTTGAAAATCCTTATTTTTCATCCCCCCACAAAAGAAAGTTCCAAACTACAATTGTAAATTACATACTTTTTAGAATTACTTCAACAGGGTGTTCAACAAAATCTGAAAACTAAAAAGAAGGGCCTTGGAAGGACCTTTTGGAAGGACATTTTTAAATTTAAAAATGCACCTACTGACCCCCCCTCCCTCATTCATTTTTACAAAATTGCCAAAAAAAACTACGAAAATTTATAATTTTTAAAAGAAACAAAGAAATTAATAATATTCAAATAGACCTCATAAATTTCTTGTCTAATGACTACCTACCAGTAACCAAAAAGTAATCAAAAAAGTCACTAAAAATTTGTTCAATGTAATAATAATAAAAAAGAGGTGAGCCAAAAACTTTCCACACAAAACATTTTCGGAGGCGTGACGACACGATGGACATTGTTCCAATTTTTGTCTCTAGATTTTCCATATTTTCCCAATTTTTTACTCTAAACTCCCCCCCTTTCCACGCCAAGATTTTTTCCAACTAATTGGACAGATGTGGTTCGAACCATTTTTTAAAAAGGGAAGTTGGAAACAAAAATGTCGAATAAAAATTTATTTGAATTTTGCATTGATTAGATTATGTTTTTGGAATTTCTCGAGTTGACTTTTCCATTTTAGGAAATGTTTGAAAATTGTTGTAGCAGAATTGCAATCTGACCGAGCGAAGCGAGGGTGAAAGCTGTGAAAGTTTTCAGAAAATTTCATAAGTAAGGTAGTCATCATAGTTAAAAATATGAATAAATGCCCGAGCAAAGCGAGGGCAAAAGCTTTCAAAAATTCACAATTCCTGAGTAGTAGGTAAAACAGCATTATTTTTGATTTGAGGAGTCATATTTTTTTACCCTTTAATTTTGGTCAGAGAAAAGAAAAGAAAAGAAAAATGATCTAGCCTGAGCGAAAGCTGTGAAAAATTGATACCGTTTGAGACGTAAAAGAACACCATTTCTCATTTTTATTAAATGACAGAATTATTAGAAAATTCGGAAGAAAGAAGGACCAATAGGCAAAAAGAAGGACTTTTACTGACCCAGAAGGACCGTTAGACACCCTGTTTAATCATACCTACGTCAGCTTTTTACGACGGAGATTGAAAATGCATATAATTGATCAATTTCAAACTTTATTTTTCACTCCGCCCCCCCCCCCCCAAGTTCCATTTGGAATGAAACTACAATTGATTGATTTCAAAGGTTGAAAAAGTGTACCAACGTCAGCTTTATATGATGGAGATTGAAACTACATACAATCGATTGATTTCAAAGGTTACCTTATTTTTCACCCCCCCCCCCTCACAAAAGAAAAGTTCCATGTCGAATGAAACTGCGATCAATTGATTTCAAAGGTTGAAAAAGTGTACCAACGTCAGCTTTTTAAGCTTTTTACGATGGTGATTGAAACTACATACAATCGATTGATTTTAAAGGTTGAAGAAATATAGGTACAAAGGTTTAGGCTCAAAGCTCCCTTCAAAACTTTTTGACGAATGTTGAGCTTTTTTGAGCTTTACAGCACAGTTATTTTTGTTAACTTTTTTCTTCAACATTCCATTTCTTTTGATGCTCTTTCAAGATATAATATACGTACTTCTTTGTACATGTCGAATGCGCTGTATACAGGTTAAAAATGTTAAAATCAATTACTGAGCTTTTTCGAGCTTACGGCGCAACTTTTTCGCAAACTTTTTTCTTCGACATTGGACTTTTTTTGGTGCTCTTTCAAGGTATAATATACGTACTTCTCTGCATATGTCGAATGCGCTGCGTATAGGCGAAAATCAATTATTGAGCTTTTTTGAGCTTTACAGTGCAACTTTTAGAACTTTTGATAAAAACCTGCACATCTACGATTCAAAAGCTATTTTTTGAGAGGTCACTGAGCAGAATCGGTTCAGCTGTTGCTGAGATCTCAGAGTCAAAAGAATTTGGTCATACTATGAGCTTTTTGACGAATATTGAGCTTTTTTGAGCTTTTCAGTGCAACTATTTTTGTGAAGTTTTTTCTTCAACATTCCACTACTTTTGATGCTCTTTCAAGGTATAACATATGTACTTACTTCTCTGTATACATCAAATACGCTAAGTATAGGCAAAAATCAATTATTGAGCTTTCTTGAGCTTTATGACGCAACTTTTTTGTAAACTTTTTTCTTCGACATTTGACTTCTTTTGTTGCTTTTTCAAGGTATAATATAGGTACTTCTATGTATATGTCGAATTCGCTACATATAGATGAAAATCAATTATTGAGCTTTTTTGAGCTTTACGGTTCAATTTTTGGAACTTTTGATAAAAACCTGCACATGTATGGTTCAAAACCTATTTTTTTGAGAGTTCACTGAGCAAAATCGGTTCAGCCGTTGCTGAGATCTCAGCGTCATAAGAATCCGGTCATTGGTTAAAATCAATTATTGAGCTTTTTTGTAAGCTTTTTTCATTGACTTTTGACTTCTTTTGGTGTTCTTTCAAGGTATAATATACGTATTTCTCTGTATACATCAAATGCGCTACATATAGGCAAAAATCAATTATTGAGCTTTTTTGAGCTTTATGGTGCAACTTTCAGAACTTTTGATGAAAACCTGCATATGTACGTTTCAAAAGTTATTTTTTGAGAGGTCACTGAGCAAGATCGGTTCAGCCATTGTTAAGATCTTGCAGTCAAAAGAATTCGGTCTTACTAATAAGCTTTTTGATGAATATTGAGCTTTTTTGAGCTTTATGGCACAACTTTTTTGTGAACTTTTTTCTTCAACATTTGACTTCTTTTGATGCTCTTTCAAGGTATAATAAACGTACTACTGTGTATACGTCGAATGCGTTAGGTATAGGCTAAAAATCAATTATTGAGCTTTTTTGAGCTTTATGGCGCAACTTTTTTGTAAACTTTTTTCTTCAACATTTGACTTTTTTCAATGCTCTTTCAAGGTATAATATACGTACTACTGTGTATACATCGAATGCGATATGTATAGGCTAAAATCAATTTTTGAGCTTTTTTGAGCTTTTTGGTGCAACTTTTCAAACTTTTGATTAAAACCTGCACATCTACGGGTCAAAACCTTTTTTTTGAGAGGTCACCGAGCAAAATCGGTTCAGCCGTTGCTGAGATCTCAGTGTCATAAGAATTCGGTCATACTATTAGTATATAGATCCCCCGCAATCGATTTCCGGAAAATTGGGTTCATCAGGTGGAAGAAATGTCAGCCCTCTTTTCCTTCAACCTCCCTCCCTCCCCACCCCCCCCCCCCCCCCCAAATTAAAAATGCCCACTCAATGGACACTATTTCGTACTTGGACTGTAGTAAAACTAATACGATTAGTTAACATTACAGTCCGGCATATGACAATAGGAGTAATTGCACCCCCCCCCCCCCCCCCCCGATCCTCCGGGACAACTTTTATCTTAAAGGGGAAATCCTAAGGAACATTTTAAAGCAAACTTGCCAAAAAAAAAAAGTTGGCCTTACTTACTTACAAAATGGCGGCCATTTTGATTGACAGGTCAGCCGAAATCGCAGATTTTGCGTTTCAACGTAGAACTTGCACGAACTTTTTCAAACTTTACAAAAGTAGATCGAAAGATCATGCAAAAATGTATCACCTGTCAAAATTTCAAGTGCTAAAGTGCGTTTTTCGATTTTTGGTGAATTTTTGAAAATCGAATTTAGGCCAAAAATGAGGGGGAAAATCAAAATTTCACCAAATTGACCGAGAAAGCTGAAATTTGGGATATACCCTATTTTCTACATGCCAAATCGATTGGAAACGGTTTCAACCCGTTTTGAGCAGTTCTGGAGCCTCCAGCAGATTTTTGAAACTCGAAATTCCCACAAAATTCCATTAAATTGGAGTTGTAAAGCTAAAATTTATTCTAAAAACTAATTTCAATACGCTACGAAGTACTACAGGTGAATTTCGAGTCGTTTTGGAGCCTCCAGCAACTTTTTGAAAGGTTGTATGACTTTTTTTTTTTTGGAAAATTGCCTAAAAGTAGCTGGAAGTTTCAAAACCATTTGAAACCACCATGTAGTCCCCGAAGTAAATTTCAGCTTACCAACTCCATTTGATAAATTAATGTTGGGGAAATTTCAATTTTCAAAAATCTATTACTGGAGGATCCAGTAATTTTCAAAAAAGTCGCTGGAGGCCCTAAAATGACTTGAACCTACCTGACGTCGTCTTCAGAGGGTGTTAAAATTGGAGTGTAGAGTAAATTTCAGCTTTCCATCTTTATTTGATGAAATTTTGTGAAAATTTCAAGTTTCAAAAATCTGCTGGAGGCTTGAGGAATTTTCGAAAAGTCGCTGGAGGCTCCAAAACGACTTGAAATTCACCTGCAGTACTTCGTAGCGTATTGAAATTAGTTTTTAGAATAAATTTTAGCTTTACAACTCCAATTTGATGGAATTTTATGGGAATTTCGAGTTTCAAAAATCTGCTGGAGGCTCCAGAACTGCTCAAAACGGGTTGAAACTGTTTCCAATCGATTTGGCATGTCGAAAATAGGGTATATCCCAAATTTCAGCTTTCTTGGTCAATTTGGTGAAATTTTGATTTTTTCCCTCATTTTTGGCCTAAATTCGATTTTCAAAAATGCACCAAAAATCGAAAAACGCACTAGATCACTTGAAATTTTGACAGGTGATAAATTTTAGCATGATCTTTCGATCTACCTTTGTAAAGTTTGAAAAATTTTGTGCAAGTCCTATATTGGTCCAACTTTTTTTGGGGCAAGTTTGCTTGAAAATGTTCCGTAGGATGTCCCTTTAATTATGAAAGAAAAATCACGTTTACAAGAAAAACACTATATTTATTATTAGAAAAAATGCGACGGCCGTTTCGGTACAATAACGTACCATCTTCAAGGCATGAGAACGAGTGATAAAGTTAACATAATATTCGTTGAGAGCTTAAAAATTACGCGGAGTGCTTAGGGTTTAGGGGGGGGGGGGATGTAGTGTTTTTCTTGTAAACGTGATTTTTCTTTCATAATTATGCAAAGCACTAAAAGTGATAATTTCCTACATATGTTATGTCCCTTTAAGAAAAAAGTTGTTCCGGAGGATCAGCGGGGGGGGGATGCAATTACTCCTATTGTCATATGCCGGACTAATATGTAGTGTCTGTCGATGATATTACAGTATCAAGTTTGAAGCAAAAAACATATCCACGTGGTTTAAAATTTTCCTCGCAGGACTTTATTCCCATTTTCTCATAAAAAAAAATTTTTGACCCTAATTTTTTTCAGGTGGTCAAATGAGGAAAACACTTCGCATTTTCGTTTCTCTGGCGAAATTTCAATCCACATCGATGGGTCGATCCCGTATTGATTTTTCAATTTCTTTCAAATTTAATGAAATTTTGCCCCCAATTTTTTCGGAAATGGCCAAAAAAAGAATTCATTGGCATTTTTGTTTTTTTTTCGCAAAATTTTAACCTACATTGATAGGTCGCGTAATAATTATAATTTTTTTTTCAATTTTGATGAAATTTTGGGTTCAAAATTTTTTGCAAGTGGTTAAAAAAGAAAATCATTTGCATTTTCGTTCTTCCCGCGAAATTTCAACTCATTTTGATAGGTCACAAGACGGCTTTTTGAAGTATTTTTTGCCCCTCGCGAGGTATTGATTCCTTGGGGGGGGGGGTTGTCCGAAAAATGAAGGATTAGTGTCTTCCATCCAATTGAAGAAATCTCCCCAATCGATTTTCGGAAAATGGGGTTCGTGCTAAGAAATGTCAGCCCTCTTTCCCTGCAACCCCCCCCCCCCCCCACACACACACACACACACACACACAATGCCAACTCATTGAACACTTTCACGTACTTGGACCATAAAACTAGTATGATTAATTTAATGATACCACCGGTTTCAATTTCTGCCTCATGTACAGGGTGTTCAATCGAGTTCGACCAAGGTTACCTATTATTTATTTTCGTTTTTCACCGATTGTAATCGATTGCTTTTTCTCATCTGTTTCAGGGATTATCAATGGCGAAAGAAATCGGATCAGTGAAATACTTGGAATGCAGTGCTCTAACGCAGAAAGGCCTAAAAACTGTATTCGACGAGGCAATACGAGCTGTACTGTGTCCTATTGTGCCACCGAAAAAGCGTAGGGGGTGCGTCATACTCTGAAAAAATTTTACAAACCTGTTGCTCGAACGAATATCTCTTTATCTATTGTGGAAAAATCTTGTAAATATCGTACGTTGAAAGCTCGAATTAATTCTACTGTATTTTCGTAACTTGTCACTCTACTTATATATTTTTTTCTTTCGCGCCATCACACGGAATATTTTTTAATTTCGGCCGAATCTGGTTCCGTTCAGATTTTTTTTCTTTCCTCTTTTCAATTACCTAGAATTCGAAAATCACGTTTGATTGAACGTCGTGTGTTCCGTAATGGGTTTTCATTTCAAGCGCTGGTTTTTCTGCTAATTTAGCGCGATCGTTTTTTTATGTATTTCTGGTTTTAAAAGCGTCGTAATCGTCATTCCATTATTAGTAGAACGATCAGATACGTATTTTATGTGTTCATTTAGCTTTTTATCGAGAAATTGGATATACCAACGATAAGGCGATTGTTGTACGGATGGGTTTCGTGCGAGTTATTCTTGTTCTATCGTCAGCAATTTTTTTTTTTTACATTGGTCTTTCAAGTAGCTTATAAAATCGCTGCTGCACTATTTTCATTGTAGCCTGAGGTAAAATGCTGAACATAAAATGGTTACCGAATTAAAGAAACGTGTCTGATACGTAGTTAACTATATAAATTTAGCGCTTCCTGTGTTGTCGTATGTGGATGTCGCCTCGTACATCCGACGACAGTTTTATCTTCTATTAAGGAATACCTCCCCCCCCCTTCTCTAAAACACTCGTTTGTTTTTAATAATAAAATTATTATTGGCCGATCGATTCGTATGATGATAGTTTAGTTACATTTTTTTTTTATATACGCGTATAATATGTCGCGATAATGCAATGATAGGAAAAAATAATGCATACTTTTTAATAATTGAATTATTAACAATAATTTTTTTTTCTTTTATTACTGTGATGTATTTTAACTCTAATGTCGTCGTATCGCGTAATAAAAAGTCGCGCCAGGAGAACAATTCTGCGAAAGCGACTTTTTTTCGTAGTATTAATCACTTAAGCGAATATAGTGTCCTCTGCGTCGATGTAAAATATCCAACGTATTTTACGTACAAATTATACCTATTTATATTATTAAGGTCAATAATTATTCTGCGTGCATTTCAGAATATTATTTAGTTGATTTTCTAAAATGTCACCATCATGAAATCTTTGTAAAGTATTAATTTTCATTTTTCTTTTTTTTTTTTTTAAAGAGTGTATATAGGTACTTTAATAGTCTAATTGGTGCTTTGTGCTTGCATATGCTATATTTTTTGCGTTGCGTTGATTGTGATTTAAATGTTTACGCTTGCTCGAGTTCTCTGTTCTGTTTTTATTTTTGTCTTTTTTCTCGCTTCTTTTTTTTTTCTTTTTTTAAACGTGTGTTTGTAGTTTTTCGCTGTTTTTTTTTTTATTATTTCATCTTCTGTGTAATTCGATGCGATTATTACGATGAAAAATTACCACAATGATGAATGATTTTGTTGATCAAAATTTTTTTCTTTTTTTTTTGTATTTTAAATTACAATTATCGTAACTATATTAACGCGGTTCGCATCGATTAATGACCTACCAATCGCTGTTCATTTTGATTTTGATTATGTAATAACGCACAAGCGGTTTTTTTCTTCTTTTTTTCCCGAACGATAAGTGTAGTTTTGTGCATTTAATTTTTAAACATATCCATTTTTATTTTAATTTATACGTGTAAAGTTGTATTGGATGTTTTGAATTTTATTAACTTTTTATTTCTGTTTCTTATTCTCTTTGTTAATAGCATTTAATTTATTAATTTAATATTTGTAATGAATAAAGTATAATGACACGACCGACGAGATGTGTTGGGAGTTTATTTTTCACGAGGGTGATAATTTAGAAAAATTTAGTTCATCATCGTTCTAAATAGTTCGATTTGCGTAGATTCAAGTTCAAGTAGGTAGAAGAGTAATGGTTTCGTTAGGAGGATTCATCCGGAATATGATAGATATTAGAATGGAATTTCGAAATATTTTCTAATTACTCAGTTTCCTATAATTTATTTCAGTTGATTATTCGCGGAATAGTGTTGTACATACACAGCTGTTATCATCAAGTTCCTGTGGGCTGGGTTTTCATCACTATAGTCTTTGTATGAACTACAGACGTCATAGGTGCCATGTTTTGAAAAACTAGTGTTGATTTTTATCAGCGGTGGACTGGATTTAATTTTAAAACGAGCGAAAATTTCTAAGATAATGACTAATTTTCTAAATTGATTAGTCAGCGGATCGAATGGGAATAATTTCATGTTTTTGCTATGATCAATTCTTTCGATGGAGGTGTCGAATCAAAAAACCAAGTTTATATTCGTATCCAGTGCTTCCTAAAAACCGAATAAACCGTGTAGAAGATGTTTTCAATTTTTGAACATTTGGGGGCCGGGGAAAGGAAGGGGTGTTGGAAGAACCAAACTCAAAAATTAAGTTGATATTCATATTCAGCGCTCCTAAAAACCTAACTAGTTGGCCATAGGTATGGCCCTCAGTGGGCTGTGAGCACCCTCAAAATGGGCGTAATTCAAAAACTTACAATGAATGATATCCTCCCTCATGTTTTTTGGGTCGCAGAATACGAATTTGACAATATTTTTTTTGCAGGGGTGGGGGTGAAGGGGGTGAAAAATTCAAAATTTGACTATAATGATGTGTGATATGTCGAAATGTATGTTTTTGAGGGTGTAGATCACGAATTTGACAATATTTTTTTCATAGGAGTCAATGGTGGGGGCTGAAGGGGGTGATAACGGCGAAAAATTCAAAATTTGACTATAATGATAAGTGATATGTTGAAATGTACATACCAAGTATGAATAAAATAATTCAACTGAAAAAGAGTAATTTTCATCGATTTACTCGATTTTAGTTTTTATGAAGTAATTATAGAGGTATAATTTACGTTGAAACTCCTTTTTTTGCCTACTCTGCTGCATAAATAGGAATAGAACAAATTATTGCACGTAGATGCACGGGAAATTCCAGCGGCTAGTAATACTGAAGATGGTGAATTTCTTTAAATGTTACAAATTTTTTCTTCCAGGGACTTTGACGGCTCCCCAATAGAAAATTCTTCATCCCCCACCCTTCACCCTTTCTACACCCTCGAAAACGTACATTTTGACATATCACACATCATTATGGTCAAATTTTGAATTTTTCACCGTTTTCACCCCCTTCATCCCCTCCAATTCACCCCTACGAAAAAAATATTGTCAAATTCGTGATCTATACCCTCAAAAACATACAATTCGACATATCACACATCATTATGGTCGAATTTTGAATTTTTCACCCCCTTCATCCCCCACCATTAACACCCTACGAAAAAAATATTGTCAAATTCGTGATCTACAACCTCGAAAACATACATTTTGATATATCACACATCATTATAGTCAAATTTTCAATTTTTAACCATTTTCACCCCCTCAGCCCCCACCATTGACCCCTACGAAAAAAATATTGTCAAATTCGTGATCTACACCCTCAAAAACATACATTTCGACATATCATACATCATTATAGTAAAATTTTGAATTTTTCGTCCCCTCACCCCCACACATCCCACCCCTACAAAACCAATATTGTCAAATTCGTATTCTGCGACCTAAAAAAAATAAGGGAGGATATGATTGTACCATTATTTTAAGGTTTATTGTAAGTTTTTGAATTACGCCCGTTTTGAGGGTGCTCACAGCCCACTGTGTGTCACATGAATTTTTCAGTTTTCAGAAAATTTGAAGCGAAGGGGCGTTGGAGGGGTCGAATCAAATGATTGACCTTTTTTTAACATTCTGATTAAAATTTTGTTCCTTCAAGAGGACAGATAGGAAGGCTGCACAAGTATGTCAACCTTGAGAGACCACACACAGGGGTCAATGACCTTAAGAGACCAGATAGGACAGCAATCAAATGATTGACCTTTTTTTAACATTCTGATTAAAATTTTGTTCCTTCAAGAGGACAGATAGGAAGGCTGCACAAGTATGTCAACCTTGAGAGACCACACACAGGGGTCAATGACCTTAAGAGACCAGATAGGACAGCAGACAACTTTGAGAAGTCAGACACGGGGTCAATGACCTTAAGAGGCCAGACTGGGAAGCAAACAACTTGGAGAGGTCAGACATGCGTCTATGAAACGCTGGACAGGTATAGGTCAATGACGTTACTAGGTCAGACAGACTACCTTGGAAAATCCTACTGATGGGTCAATGACCTTAAGAGGCTGGACAAGAAGATAAAAGACTTTAAGAAACCAGTCAGAGGGGTAAATGACCTTTGCGGTACAGACAAATGACCTCAGCGATGTCAGGAAAACGGGTCAACGACATTTTAGGAGGCTAGACAAGAAGACAGGCGACCTTGAGAAGCCAAACAGACGGGTCAATGACTTTTAGAGAACAGACAGACGACTATGAGAGGCTAGACCGGTAGGTCAGTGACCTTGAGATACCAGACAGGGAGACAGACAACTTTAAGAAGTCATACTTACAGGTCAATGACCTCAAGTGGCCAGACAGGGAGACAGACACAATCTTGAGAAGTCGGACAGTAGGTCAATGACCTTTAGTTTACAGGCAGATATACGACATTGAGAAGATACAGATAATTCAATGACCTTGAGAGTTCAAGCAGAATCTCAGACTTGCATAGGATCAGGCAATTTCAGGTTGAAGATCCGGTCCGGATGATCATTTCTGATTAAGCATCAAGATAAACTAAGGCATAAATCTAACAAAAGTCATTTTTTAGTCAAAATTTCTAAAACCGCGAAAAAGGTTTATTTATATTTTCAAAATTGCCAAAAAAATCTTCATGTTTATTTTCCAAAAAATGCAGAAAACAATATTTTTCTGGGCAAAATTTCCAAAAGCTAAAAAAGGTCCATTTTTTGTCAAAATTGTCAGAAAAAAACTCCTAATTTTATCAAAATTATCAGAAAGTCATGTTTTGGCCAAAATTACAAAAAAAAATTTTTAGAAATAAAAATTATCAATAATAAGTTAATAAATACCTGAATAGATTATGATTAAAATTTCCAAGTCTTAGCATCTTGGGCCATCTCCAGTCCACTTGAGGTAAGAAAAATAGAAAAATACCAATTTTAACAAAAAAAAAAACTCGATTTTTTTGTGACTAAACAGCTAGACTTTTGCTCATAGCTGACTAAAAAAATTTTTTTTGTAATTTTGGCAAAAACATAACTTTCTGATAATTTTGATAAAATAAAGGTTTTTTTTGACAATTTTGACAAAAAATGGACTCTTTTCAGCTTTTGGAAACTTTGCTCAGAAAAATATTATTTTCTGCATTTTTTGGAAATAGGTAAACATGAAGATTTTTTTGGCAATTTTAATTAAAAATGATAAAAGAACATTTTTTTCTGGCAATTTTGAAAATATAAATAAGTCTTTTTCACAGTTTTAGAAATTTTGATTAAAAAATGGTTTTTGTTAGATTTTTTGCAAAAACAAAACTTTCTGGAAATTTTTAATTTTGACAAAAAAAATTGTTTTTACATTTTTGGCAAGAAACAAGGCTTATTTAAAATTTAAAATAAAAAGTTTTTATAACAATTATTTTGAAAATAAATGGGTCTCAATCTCAATACAAGAGTGTTAAAACACACTTTCATGACATGAGTAATGAAGATGAATATTTTTACCTTATTAAAAATGTTATCTTTTTTTGATAGAGGTGCCTAACTAGCTACAGGGTGCACAAGCAGAAAAACTTTTTTGTGAATAGGTACTCGATATTTCTGCGCACCCTGTATTCTATTTGATAATTGAATCAATTTACTTATTACGTTCGTAATCTTGGAATTTGAGCCAATTAGTTTACTATTTATATCGTTGTACTCGATTCACTTTTCATAATTAGAAATATTATTCGATTCCATAAAATTTATAATTGAGTATACCTAGGTATTAGAATGCAAAGCAATTAGATAATAAATCAAACCACTGCAGTAAGTATAATGAAACTTTTTGGTGAAAATCTTAATTATACTTACTTAGGTAATTCAGTTTTGCAATTTTGTGTTACTTAGTTTGTCATACAGTAAAATGCAAATGCCTTCTTACGTAAAAATTTTCATTTATATTCTGTTGCAATTGCATTTACCTTATGTAAGGCTAGAAGGCGATTGTTGCTATCCTTTATGTGAATTTGAAAGCGTATCACCTACCCCTATTGGTAGATGTGCTGACGGAACGCGTAGTACTCCTCATTGTGGGATTACTCGCAGATCATGTGATGTTACTGGATGCGGTTGCATAGGTGGCTGTCGAAGAGGTTCCTATTGCCTTGGTAAACCTACTTACCTAGACAGTTCGCAAAAATATCGAAGACGTCAGAGAAAGTTTTGATTTTAATCGGTGTCTCAAACTCCCAATGGCCCTAAAAAGTTTGGAACGTAACATCTGAGCGTGACCTTACCCAGTTTCACTGTGACACAAGTGCAGTAAAGTTACATTTATTACCTACCTACTGTTTTTTTTTTTTTTTTTTTTTTTTTTGATAATTTGGTTATTTTTTTCAGTCACAAGCTAACTTTAAAATAGTTTTTTAATTATATTTTCTATACGAAAAAACACAATTTTTTTTCTTCATTTTATTCTTCTGCAGAAAGAAAGATTGATCTGACCCATTTCTGTTTTTGTTTTTTGCACGTTTCTCTATAAATGGTGTACTTCTTCACATCGTGTAAAAAATTCAAAAGGTACAAGGATAAGGTATAAAAATTCATTTATTATACCTGAAGCATCCTAACAGCCATAAACAGACAATATTTTCAAGATTTTTGCAAGCTAAAAGAAAGCTAAGCTTTATAAATATGAAATCCAAATCCAGCCGAAGGTGAAAGCTTTATATTTTTTCAGCTTTCTTAAAGTTCTGACAGATTTTTACCGCATTTTAATGTATTTAATGCAGGTATTTAGCTGAGTTTTCAGTTTTCTTGTTCAAATAAATTTCGAATCTTGCAGCAATATTTTGAAATCATTATTTAATTTTAAAATATTAAAATAAAGTACGTAATTATATCAAATTATTAAAAATTAAATTTAAAAAATATATAAAAATCAAAAATTCAAAATCAGAGATCTGGAAGCAGCCGAAAGCAAAAATCTAAAAGCTGTAAAAACCCGATATTTTTCAAAATTTTTGGAAGCTGAAAGAAATCTAAGCTTTATATTTGATTTATCAGAAGCTAAAAGCTAAGTTTTATTTTTCAGCTCGTGGTCTCTGCTACCAGATGTTCTATTTTAATTGATTTTTACCTAAAATTAACGCATAAACTGCCAAAATTCACAGAAAAAATAAGCCAAGATTGATTCAGGTATTTTTTTTTTTTTTTTTTTTTTTAGACATTTGGACAACTTGTGCGACATTTAACACTCTAAAATGACTCGAGTAGTTCATGAAATCGAAAAATAAATTCGGTAACTTGAAAATAATAAAGCTCCCTGGTCGCTCCGCCCCATGATAATTTTTCAGTCCTTATGACTACTTCATAAACCCATAGAACAATACCTTTTGCGTTGCCAAAAAAAAATATGAGTGCTTTCGTAAATGAATATTTTTACCTTGCTAAAAATTTTATCCTTTTTTGATGTAATAGGTTACCAAGATTTATGTTGAAATAATTATATATTCGAATAGAATCAATTTGGTACGCAAGTCATTTCGGCATTTGGGCTAATTAGTTATAGGTTATTTACCTACATATAGTAGCTGTACCCCATTCACGTTTCATAATTAGAAATAGGTATTATTCGATTCCATAAAATTTATAATTGGGTAGGTATACTCGTATCAGAATGCGAAGTAATTAGATAATAAATCAAACCATTGAAATTATACGTATAGGTAATACGACTTTTTGCTGAAAATCTTAATTCAGTTTTGCAATTTTGTGTTACATATTGATAGATGTCTTAGTGTGTCATAAGGTAAAATGCGTCCTTACGTAAAAATTTTCGTTTTTATTTTGTTGCATTTACTTTATGTAAGGGTAGATGGCGCATGTTGCCCCCCTGTATGTGAAATTGAAATCTTTGGCTTAAAAATTTCATGGTATGGCAAATTTTTCCCAGTTGGCAGATGTGCTGACGGCTCTCGTAGTACTCCTTTCTGCGGATATGGAGACTGCGATCTTATCGGATGCTTTTGCAAAGGTGGCTGTCGCTCAGGTTCCTATTGCAACGGTAAAGATAGGTTCAAAATCGCGTTTTTCTAGAATAACTAACATAATAAGATAGTATGTAAGTAGAAGCACCTACTACGGTACAGTAACGTTAGTTTGAGATTCAATTCAATATTATTTTGAAATGCCATCGTCGCGTTGGTGCATAAAAAATGTTCAAATTGAATCAATAAACATGCGGTATGATGATGATGATGATGATGATACAAATTGGAATTTTTATTTTGCAATCGCCGTTAGAATTTTATCATAATGTGAACATTTTGGACTCACACTCTCGACCCTTCAATTCAAAACCCAACTAAATCTGCGAACTGTACCTATGTGTACTCTGTACTACCTACTCGACGAGTCAAATTCATTTTTGATGAATTTTCAGTCAGTTTGCAAACATGTAAAAAATTCAAACAAAGTGTACTGCAGGAGAATTGTTAACAATTTCCGCAAAACATTTCCTCTTATAAAAAAAATGAACTAGTGTGATCAACTATTCCATCCCTCCTCCTTCTACACTTCGATAAGTATACTAGCTTTAATGTCATTCTGAAGACTCTAACAAGTTTTCGATTTTCATCGGAAAGAAAGCCAGAGCCAGCCGAAAGCTTTATTTTTCCAGCTTTCTTGAAGTTCTAACGGCAAAGCTAACCAGAGCTGTATGATTGAAAAGCTAAAAGTTGTAGCGAAAAGCTTTATTTATTCAGCTTTCTTTCTGTTTTTTCGTTTTTTTTTTCGTTGTAATTGTGAATTTCCATTTTCCTTTCAATTCACCTTATTAAAAAAAATTGAAAAGTCGAAAACGAAAGCCAAAAGCTAAAAGACAAAAGCCAAAGGATTTTTGGAAGCTAAAAGCTGTAGCCGTTAGAAAACTTTACGAATTTGAAAAAGCTGAAGTCAAAAATTTCATCTTTCAACTGTTCACTCCTGCTTTTCGGTCCTAGGACTACTTTATAAACCCATAGAACAATAGGTACCTAGGTACTTTTTGTGTTGCCAAAAATAAGTGCTTTTGTGCTCCAAGCAACGTAGGAGTTGGAAAACGCACTTTACATGATATCAGTAGTAGGTACCTAAGTGAAAATGAATATGTTTACCTTACTAACAAGGGAACCTCTTGAGGTGTCACACGTCCAATTTCTCCAGAATTTTTTAATTTGCTCCAGAAGGCGTGAATATGAATTTAGGCAGCTAAAAATCGAGTTGTATGTGTATTACACTCGACCTGTTTAACGAGTTTATCCACATTTGACCGATTTTGAGAGTGACACCTCAAAAGTGGCTTTTTGACCAGCTTTTTTCAAAATTAAAAAATTCAAAAGATCAAAAGATGACCGTTTGTGAGGAAATATTTGAAATTTGCGCGAATCACTGTGTTTTGTCCAAAAATAACCCCCCAAATCCAAGTTTCACAATTTACAGCCATTCTGGAGCTTCCAGCGCGATTTTTCAATTTCTCCAGAATTTTGAATTTGCTCCAGAAGGCATGAATATGAAGTTGGGCAGCTAAAAATCGAAGTGTATAATTATTGCACTCGATCTG
Organism: Planococcus citri; assembly: GCF_950023065.1. Lineage (NCBI taxonomy): Eukaryota > Metazoa > Arthropoda > Insecta > Hemiptera > Pseudococcidae > Planococcus > Planococcus citri. The sequence goes on along the minus strand of NC_088677.1, from coordinate 2,777,057 downwards.
TTTAACGAGTTTATCTACATTTCAGCCGATTTTGAGAGTGACACCTCAAAAGTGGCTTTTTGACCAGCTTTTTTCAAAATTAAAGAATCCAAAACATCAAAAGATATGACGAGGATATTTTTTAACTTTGCGCGAATCGCTGTATTTTGTCCGAAACTAACCCCCCCCTCCAATCCATTTTTCACAATTTCCGGCCATTCTGGAGCATCCAGCGCGATTTTTCAATTTCTCCAGAATTTTGAATTTGCTCCAGAAGGCGTGAATATGAAGTTAGGCAACTAAAAATCGAGTTGTATATTACACTCGACCTGTTTAACGAGTTTATTCACATTTGAGCCGATTTTGAGAGTGACACCTCAAAAGTGCCTTTTTGACCAGCTTTTTTCAAAATTAAAAAATCCAAAAAAACCAAAAGAATCCCGTTTTAGTGGAAATTTTTGAAATTTACGTGAATCGGTGTATTTTGTTGAAAACTAACCCCCGGAGCGCAAATTCTACCATTTCCAGCTGTTTTGGAGCGAGAGTGACACCTCAAAAAACCACTCTTGAGGTGTTGTTATGGTGCAATCTGCCTCCACCTGCTTGGTGATTATTCTTAGGGCTACCTTTTACGTGATGTGATTTATCTTTATTGGGTAATAAAAGGTACCGAGTACGTGGGAAAGTATTCAAATATTATGGTGTGAAAGACATCTGTCAATCGCCAAGGAGGCACGAGCTTCTGGCGATACGAGTGTCTCTTCACTTGGTTTTTGCAATCGGCCGTGGCAGGATCCTCGTCAAAGTATGTGGTCAGGGAGTAATCTGTATACGAAGACAGGCTTCGGCCTAAGTAGTATTATTTCATTATTTAACCCACCTCGCGTGTGGACTAGATTAAATCAAAGTCTAATCGTAATCGTCGCGTATTAATTACTATGGTGATAATCCGACGATTATACCTAATTTTGCGGTCTACTCGAAATGTACCTAGGCATTGAGAGGGATGCGTGTGTTACGTGAGTCTCTTCTAGTAAAGCAGCCACCGACAGCCACTATTATTGGGGTAGGCTACAGAAAAGAGGTGGTGTGACGGTCAGCAGTGTTAGGTAAGTGGGTACTTACATGGTGGTGTCTCCACTGTATTAATTATAGTTGTATCGTAATTAATAGATGAAGTCAATCGTCGTAAGGGATGGAGCAGAGATTCCTCACTTACGCATTATTCGACATATTTCGCTTACATGGTTGTTGTACATTGCGCAGCCAGTATGGTCTCAATTCCTTGTATAATTGGCATGAGTCACCTAGGAGAAGTACCTTAAGTGCTATCCTATTTGTTTAGATAGAGCACATTCGTCGAAGTAATAACATATCTCAATATGTTATAAATGTAGCCAATGTAGTGAATATCTTCTCAAAATAAACCTTGTGTACATAAATGGTATTTAAATGTTGATTATTTATGTACTTGATGACTTATAAATATAGTGATTACTCACAGGACTCCCATCTGAGCTAGCTAGGAGTCGAATAAATGTCCCCCCTTAGGTGATATTTATGAGATGGACCATTAACACAATCGTTATGAAACCTATTATCATCTGCTAATCATTACCATTTATAAGATAACAGTGTCACTCTCAAAATCGGCTCAAATGTGGAGAAACTCGTTAAACAGGTCAAGTGTATTTCAAAAATTTTCTCACAAATGGTCATTTTTTGATTTTTTTGATTTTTTAATTTTGAAGAAAGCTGGTCAAAAAGGCACTTTTGAGGTGTCACTCTCAAAATCGGCTCAAATGTGAATAAACTCGTTAAACAGGTCGAGTGTAATATACAACTCGATTTTTAGTTGCCTAACTTCATATTCACGCCTTCTGGAGCAAATTCAAAATTCTGGAGAAATTGAAAAATCGCGCTGGAGGCTCCAGAATGGCTGGAAATTGTGAAATTTGGATTGGAGGGGGGAGGGTTAGTTTCGGACAAAATACAGCGATTCGCACAAAGTTAAAAAATTTCCTCGTCATATCTTTTGATGTTTTGGATTCTTTAATTTTGAAAAAAGCTGGTCAAAAAGCCACTTTTGAGGTGTCACTCTCAAAATCGGCTGAAATGTAGATAAACTCGTTAAACAGATCGAGTGCAATATACACTTCGATTTTTAGCTGCCCAACTTCATATTCACGCCTTCTGGAGCAAATTCAAAATTCTGGAGAAATTGAAAAATCGCGCTGGAAGCTCCAGAATGGCTAGAAATTGTGAAATTTGGATTTTGGGGGGTTATTTTTGGACAAAATACAGTGATTTGCGCAAATTTCAAATATTTCCTCACAAACAGTCATCTTTTGATCTTTTGAATTTTTTAATTTTGAAGAAAGCTGGTCAATAAAAAGCCTCTTTTGAGGTGTCACTCTCAAAGTCGGCTCAAATGTGGATAAAATTAAATTCGTTAAACAGGTCGAGTGTAATACACATACAACTCGATTTTTAGCTGCCTAAATTCATATTCACGCCTTCTGGAGCAAATTAAAAAATTCTGGAGAAATTGGAAAATCGCGCTGGAGGCCCCAGAATGGCTGGAAATTGTGAAATTTGGATTTGGGTAATTAATATTAGTTTTGGGACTTATTTTGACCATTTACTTTTTTAAAAAAAGCATAAATCGCCAAAAACAGTCAATTTTTAATTTTCAAAAAATCGCCAAAAATCGAAAAACGAACTTGGGCAGCTGAAAATTTGGTTTTGGGGGTTTTAGACTATGCTCTTTCCAAAAATCGCGATCCCGTTCAAATCAGAGTGTGACACCTCAAGAGGTTCCCTGGTAAGAATTTTATCCTTTTTTGATGTAAGTAGGTACCAATAAGCTATGTTGAAATATACCTATTACACTAGGCAACAATTTTTGACTTTTTTCGTGTGTTCGGGTTGAAAATGGGCTTAATCGATAGTTTAGACCCTAAAACAAAAAACAGAGTGGGATTTTTCAATTTGAATTGTTTTTGTGGTCAGGAGAGATGATCAAAGTTTCAAAAATGGCCGTTTTTGCCCTATTTCACGAGTTTCTGGCGACACCAGTATTGTTTTTCGAAAAAAACCAAGGTCATATTCGGATTCTACGCACTTTTTTAAGTAAACATCTTTCCCGGATTTTCGATTTTCGAAGTTTCAAGCGCATACGGACGATTTTTGTTTGTAACATATTTTAAAACTCGGAGCGCGCGACGCTGGCGTTACTCCACGATGTAATCGTGGCGCGGAACCGTGTTCGCGCGGGCGAGGATCTCGTGCAGTAAAAATCTCGTGTTACAATCGAAAATCTTCCGTATGCGCTTGAATGTTCGAAAATCAAAAATCCGGTAAAGATGTTTACTTAAAAAAGTGCGTAGAATCCGAATATGACCTTGGTTTTTTTCGAAAAACAATACTGGTGTCGCCAGAAACTCGTGAAATAGGGCAAAAACGGCCATTTTTGAAACTTTGATCATCTCTCCTGACCACAAAAACAATTCAAATTGAAAAATCCCACTCTGTTTTTTGTTTTAGGGTCTAAACTATCGATTAAGCCCATTTTCAACCCGAACACAAGCATGCCGTTGCCTAGTGTTATTTGAATAGAATCAATTTAGACGCGTAATCTTGGCATTTGGGCTAATTAGGTTATTTACCTATACATAGCTGTACCCAATTCACGTTTCATAATTAGAAATATTATTCGATTCCATAAAATTTATAATTGGGTAGGTAGGTATTAGAATTCGAGGTAATTATGATAGTATAAATCAAGCCATTAAAATTATAAAATACGACTTCTTGCTGAAAATCTTAATTCATTTTTGAAATTTTGTGTCACATATAGGTAGATGTCTTAGTGTGTCATACAGTAAAATGCGTTCTTACGTAAAAATTTTCGTTTTTATTTTGTTGCATTTACTTTATGTAAGGGTAGATGGCGCATGTTGCCCGCCTATATGTGAAATTGAACTCTTTGGCATAAAACTTTCATTGGATGGCAAGTTTGTCCCTGTTGGTAGATGTGCTGACGGCAGTCGTAGTACTCCTTACTGCGGATATGGAGGATGCGATCCTCTTGGATGCTTTTGCAAAGGTGGCTGTCGCTCAGGTTCCTATTGCAACGGTAAAGATAGGATCAAAGTCGTGTTTTTCTAGAATAACTAACATAATAAGATAGTATGTAAGTAGAAGTACCTAGACCTACTACAGTACAGTAACGTTATAGTTAAGATTCAATTCAATATTATTTTGAAATGCCATCGTCGCGTTGGTGCATACTTAAATGTTCAAATTGAATCAATAAACATGCGGTATGATGATGATGATGATGATACAAATTGGAATTTTTATTTTGCAATCGCCGTTAGAATTTTATCATAATGTGAACATTTTGGACTCACACTCTCGACCCTCCAATTCAAAACCCAACTAAATCTGCGAACTGTACCTATGTGTACTCTGTACTACCTACTCGACGAGTCAACTTCATTTTTGATGAATTTTCAGTCAGTTTGCAAACATGTAAAAAATTCAAACAAAGTGAACTTCAGGAGAATTGTTAACAATTTCCGCAAAACATTTACCCTTATAAAAAAAAATGAACTAGTGTGATCAACTATTCCATCCCTCCTCCATTGAAAAGCTAAAAGTTGTAGCCAAAAGCATTATTTATTCAGATTTCTTTCAGCTGTTTTGCAAATTCATTTGGTTCAGTTTCTGTTTGCGTTTTTTCGATTTTCATATTTTATTTTTCTCCTTTTTTCTGTTTTTTCGTTTTATTTTTTTTCGTTGTAATTGTGAATTTCCATTTTCCTTTCAATTCACCTTATTAAAAAAAAATTGAAGAATCGAAAACGAAAACCAAAAGCTAAAAGGCAAAAGCCAAAGGATTTTTGGAAGCTAAAAGCTAGCCTTTAGAAAACTTTACGAATTTGAAAAGCGAAAAGCTAAAGTTAAAGTTTTATAAAATTTGTAGAAGCTAAAAGCTAAAGCCAAAAGTTTTATCTTTCAGCATTTCACCAGTGCTTTTCGGTCCTAGGACTGAACCCCTTGAGGTGTCACACTCCGATTTGATCGGGACCGCGATTTTTGAAAAGAGCATAGTCTAAAACCACCAAAACCAAATCTTCAGCTGCCCCAAATTCAGTTTTCGATTTTTGGTGAATTTTTGATAATTCAAAATTGACCGTTTTTGGCGATTTATGCTTTTTTTTTTAAAAAGTACGTACTTGATTGATCAATAAAAATGGTCAAAATAAGTCCCAAAACTAACATTATTTACCCAAATCCAAATTTCGCCATTTCCAGCCATTCTGGAGCCTCCAGCGCGATTTTTCAATTTCTCCAGAATTTTGAATTTGCTCCAGAAGGCGTGAATATGAAGTTGGGCAGCAAAAAATCGAGTTGTATAATTATTACACTCGACCTGTTTTGAGCCGATTTTGAGAGTGACACCTCAAAAGTGGTTTTTTGACCAGATTTTTTCAAAATTAAAAAAATCCAAAAAATCAAAATATGACGAGGAAATTTTTGAAATTTGCGCGAATCACTGTATTTTGTCCGTAACTAACCCCCCCCCCCATCAAAATTTGACAATTTCCAACCATTCTGGAGCCTCCAGCGCGATTTTCAATTTCTCCAGAATTTTGAATTGGCTCCAGAAGGCGAGAATATGAAGTTATAGGCAGCTAAAAATCGAGTTGTATATTACACTCGACCTGTTTAACGTGTTTATCCTCATTTGAGCCAATTTTGAGAGTGACACCTCAAAAGTGACTTTTTGACCAGCTTTTTTCAAAATTGAAAAATCAAAAAAATCAAAAGATGACCATAATGTGAGGAAATTTTTGAAATTTACTCAAATCACTGTATTTTGTCCGTAACTACCCCTTCAAATCAAAATTTCACAATTTCCAGCCATTCTGGAGCCTCCAGCGCGATTTTTCAATTTCTCCAGAATTTTGAATTTTCTCCAGAAGGCGTGAATATAAAGTTGGGCAGCTAAAAATCGAGTTGAATATTACACTCGACCTGTTTAACAAGTTAATTCACATTTGAGCCGATTTTGAGAGTGACACACCTCAAAAGTGGCTTTTTGACCAGCTTTTTTCAAAATTAAAAAAATCCAAAAAATCAAAACTTTCCCATTTGTGTGAAAATTTTTGAAATTCACGCGAATCTCTGAATTTTGTCCAAAACTAACCCCCCCAAATCCAAATTTCACAATTTCCAGCCATTCTGGAGCCTCCAGCGCGATTTTCAATTTCTCCAGAATTTTGAATTTGCTCCAGAAGGCGTGAATATAAAGTTGGGCAGCTAAAAATCGAGTTGAATATTACACTCGACCTGTTTAACAAGTTAATTCACATTTGAGCCGATTTTGAGAGTGACACACCTCAAAAGTGGCTTTTTGACCAGCTTTTTTCAAAATTAAAAAAATCCAAAAAATCAAAACTTTCCCATTTGTGTGAAAATTTTTGAAATTCACGCGAATCTCTGAATTTTGTCCAAAACTAACCCCCCCAAATCCAAATTTCACAATTTCCAGCCATTCTGGAGCCTCCAGCGCGATTTTCAATTTCTCCAGAATTTTGAATTTGCTCCAGAAGGCGTGAATATGAAGTTAGGCAGCTAAAAATCGAGTTGTATATTACACTCGACCTGTTTAACGAGTTTATCCACATTTGAGCCGATTTTGAAAGTGACAACTAAAGAGTGGTTTTTTGAGGTGTCACTCTCGCTCCAAAACGGCTGGAAATGGTGGAAGTTGCGCTCCGGGGGGTTAGTTTTGGACAAAATACAGCGATTCGCGTGAATTTCAAAAATTTACACACAAACGGGAAACTTTTGATTTTATTGGATTTTTTAATTTTGAAAAGAGCTGGTCAAAATGCCACTTCTGAGGTGTCACTCTCAAAATCGGCTCAAGTGTGGATAAACTCGTTAAACAGGTCGAGTGTAATATTCAACTCGATTTTTAGCTGCCCAACTTCATATTCTCGCCTTCTAGAGCAAATTCAAAATTCTGGAGAAATTGAAAAATCGCGCTGGAGGCTCCAGAATGGCTGGAAATTGGGAAATTTGAATTGGAGGGGGGCTAGTTACGGACAAAATACAGTGATTCGCGCAAATTTCGAAAATTTTCTCGCAAACGGGAAATTTTTGATTTTTGAATTATTTTTATTTTGAAAAAAAGCTGGTCAAAAAACCACTCTTGAGGTGTCTCCTCCAGAATCGGCTGAAATTTGGATAAATTCGTTAAACAGGTCGAGTATAACACACAACTCGATTTTGAGCTGCCCAACTTCATATTCACGTCTTCTGGAGCAAATTCAAAATTCTGGAGAAATTGAAAAATCGCACTGGAGGCTCCAGAATGGCTGAAAACTGTGAAATTTGGATTTGGGGGGTTTGTATTGGACAAAATACAGCGATTCGCGTGAATTTCGAAAATTTCCACACAAACGGGAAACTTTTGATTTTTTTGGATTTTTTAATTTTGAAAAAAGCTGGTCAAAAAGCCACTTTTGAGGTGTCATTCTCAAAACCGGCTCAAATGTGGATAAACTCGTTAAACAGATCGAGTGTAATATACAACTCGATTTTTAGCTGCCCAACTGCATATTCACGCCTTCTGGAGCAAATTCAAAATTCTGGAGAAATAGTAAAATCGCGCTGGAGGCTCCAGAATGGCTGGAAATTGTGAAATTTGGATTTGGGGGGGTTATAGTTACTGACAAAATACAGTGATTCGCGTGAATTTCAAAAATTTCCTCACAAACGGTCATCTTTTGATTTTTTGGATTTCTTAATTTTGAAAAAAGCTGGTCAATAAGCCACTTTTGAGGTGTCACTCTCAAAATCGGCTCAAATGTGGATAAACTCGTTACACAGGTCGAGTGTAATATACAACTCGATTTTTAGCTGCCTAACCTTTGTATTCACGCTCTCTGGAGCAAATTCAAAATTCTGGAGAAATTGAAAAATCGCCCTGGAGGCCCCAGAATGGCTGGAAATTGTGAAATTTGGATTTGGGGGTTTGTATTGGACAAAATACAGCGATTCGCGTGAATTTCGAAAATTTCCACACAAACGGGAAAATTTTGGATTTTTTGGTTTTTTTAATTTTGAAAAAAACCGGTCAAAAAACCACTTTTGAGGTAGGTATCACTCTCAAAATCGGCTCAAATGTGGATAAACTCGTTAAACATGTCGAGTGTAATATACAACTCGTTTTTTACTTGCCCAACTTCATATTCGCGCCTTCTGGGGCAAATTCAAAATTCTGGAGAAATTGAAAAATTGCGCCGGAGGCTCCAGAATGGCTAGAATTGATAAAATTTGGATTTGGGTAATTCATATTAGTTTTTGGACTTATTTTGACCATTTTTATTGATCAAGTACGTACTTTTTTTCAAAAAGCATAAATCGCCAAAAACAGTCAATTTTGAATTTTCAAAAATTCGCCAAGAATCGAAAAATGAACTTGGGCAGCTGAAAATTTGGTTTTGGGGGGTTTAGACTATGCTCTTTCCAAAAATCGGGGTTTCGTTCAAATCGGAGTGTGACACTTCAAGAGGTTCCCTTGTAGGAATTTTATCCTTTTTTGATGTAGGTACCAATAAACTATGTTGAAATATACCTATTATTTGAATAGAATCAATTTACGCGCGTAATCTTGACATTTGGGCTAATTAGGTTACTTACCTATACATAGCTGTACCCGATTCACGTTTCGTAATTAGATGTAGGTATTATTCGATTCCATAAAATTTACAATTAGGTAGGTATTAGAATTCGAGGTAATTATGATAGTATAAATCAAGCCATTAAAATTATAAAATTAGACTTTCTGCTGAAAATCTTGATTCAGTTTCGCAATTTTGTGTTACACATACCTACATCGGGTACATGGCTTTAGCTTGTCATACTTGGTAAAATGCGTTCTTACGTAAAAATTGTCGTTTATATTTTGTTGCATTTATTTTATGCAAGGGTAGATGGCGCATGTTGCCATCCTGTGTGTGAAATTGAAGTCATTGGCTTTAAAATTTCATGGTATGGCAAATTTGTGCCAGTTGGCAGATGTGCTGACGGCTCTCGTAGTACTCCTTTCTGCGGATATGGAGACTGCGATCTTTTCGGATGCTTTTGCAAAGGTGGCTGTCGTAAAGGTTCCTATTGCAAGGGTAAAAAATTTTACAAGATCGCGGGTATACCTACCTAATAAGATAGTATGTTAAGTATACCTATACCTATAGTAGGTAACATTAGTTAAGATTCAATTTGGCAATCTTATTTTGAATCAATAAACTTGCGGTATTATGATGATGATGATGATACAAATTAGAACTTTTATTTTGCAATCGCCGTTAGAATTGTATCATTATGTACAATGAACATTTTGAACCCACACTCTCGACTCTTCATTTCAAACAAAACCGAGATAGATCGAAGAAGCATGTCGTAAAAACAACCCAGCTAAAACTGAGGGTACCTGCTACCTACCTCAAGTAAAAATATCTCCACGATATGATTGTTCACTATTTCACATTCTTTTCCCATTTGTCGACATGTATCGGTTTCTTCGGTTTATCAAAATCGATAGGCAGGTAATCGGGGAAAGATCCAGATGTATTATATGCAACGGTAACCCAACAGTTGGTTTGTTTTTAGTAGAAAATGCTGATGCTGATTTTGTTATTGAAACCACGATTGGCATTTTGATATGGATTTTAATTCCATTCACTATTCAGTAAGATTTTCATTCACATTCAACCAGTTGTTGCTATTGCATCAAGAGTTCAAGACTCTTAAGAGAGGGTTCTGTACGTTCGTGGTGTGTTTTTTTAAAAATTAATTTGCTCGATCGGTGCATTCGTATTATTTGTTTCAACTTTTTTATCGAATGTGTGATTTGTGCCATGTCCAATTTGCGAAAGTTGGAAGAGAAATACCTACAGATGGAATCTTTTCTCCAGTTTCTCCAAGTAGCAGCCAGCAGGTAAGTAATTTATGAGAATATTACACACTATAGGCATGAAAAATGAAAATTTAATTCTTACCTAATTATATTTTTACGTACCTACATACGAGTAGATTCAGTGCGTACATTGAAGTTGTTTCGGATAAGGACAAAGCAAAGTGGACGTTAAAGCTCGCCGAGGTTGAGAAATTTCGAAAAATAAGTGCATGCTGTAAAAAGTTGGCAAAATGCAATAATTGAAATAATAAAAACAAAGAAGACATATTCAGCCTTTTAAAAATTTATTACTAATTATAAGTGAATTTTGTATCTTCGATATAATAATAGGTATGTAAACAATAATGAAATTTAAAAAAATCAAAGTCACGAAAATCTCAATCTTTAAAATTTAAAGTAATCAATTTTTTGAGTTGAGAAAAATGAAAAACAGATTTGATATTTGACAAAAATTCATATTTGAAAATCACGCTCAAAAATTGCTGAGGGAGGGTGGGGACGGCGACGAATAGACTAAATTAGAATCTGAAGGAACTGAATTTCATTAGTTCCTTACTTACTTATCGTATTTTTTTTCTCAAACACTTATTTGTAATATTAGTAACAAGTGGAACTTCTCGATCTCTCAATAACGGATTTCACACATTTCCCTCCAGAGCGTGATAATCCCTTTGGAAGAGTCAAAAAAAATATTTCTAGTGCTCAAACAACAAAATTAAAAGATCTTACGAGGATTTAATTTTTTTTTAATGTTTAAAAAATTGCATTGATTGGCAAAAAAATTCAAATGTCGATAATATGATTATTCCAAAAAAAAAAAAAATACTTACATTTTTGGTCACGTTTGAATTAAAATCGAATTTAGAGACCTTATTCTGAAAGAAATGCGGACGATGGTGTTTTTGAGGCTCGAATTTTTTCAAAAAATACACCAAAATCTCTCAAAACGTTAGATTGGGATGTCACTACTGAGGAATTTTTTTTTTTCATGGGTGATATTTTCAACACAAATCTTTTTAAGGGTTACCTGCTCTCGATGTGATCGAGAAAAGGTGTGATTTTTAGCCCAGATTTTTTTCCAAAATACTTAATAACTCAGGTACCTATAATACCCTGTTTTAAAGTCAACTTTTGACATGGGCTTTGAAAAGGTAGATATTTGCAGCATTTTTTTTCAAGAAATTTGCATCCGGAAAAGTGTCTCCTCTCTCAGTGTTATCAAATTTATTACCAAAATGACCCAGCTCTATGCTTTAGTGAAAAAAAAAAAATCAAAAAGAGTCCCAGACTCCAAAAGGTTCCTTGATGAGTTCGAATATTCACTCGGTTTCTGAAAACTAATACTCAGCGTCTCTTAAACCTTACAACGAGGTCGTTCATTTTTTCGATTCAACTCCTCACGAAGGTGATATCCCAGCTGGCAAATAAATATCAAAATCGAACAACGAAAAATTAAAAATGGATCTTAAAATACACCACCAACACAAATTTTAGCTGATGAAATTCATTTCTCAATTTTAGCGAATTTTTTTTAATTTAAAATTTGGCCAATTTTCTATGAAAAAGATTAAAATTTGATTAAATTGACGTCAGAGGTTGAAAAACTTGGTTTACATCCTATTTTCGACATCCAGAGTGGATCAGTCTTGGTTTTGAGCTATTCAGGAGCATCTAGCAGATTCTTCAGGTTTTCTAGTTTTTAAAAAAGTACCATAAATATAGGATAGGATCAAAATGAAATTCAGCCCTTATAAACTCGAATTTAACATACATTGTGACCATTTTGACCGACTCGAGCACATATTTTAAAAATTAGTTTGTGTCGATCCAAATTCAAAATTTTCTCCTCTGGTTATTTTTGAAAAAAAAAAAAAAAAATGAAAAATTCGCCATTCGCGAACGTTTAATCGAAAAATTGTTCAAATTTGGATATTTTTAACCTACCGAGTAGTAAATCTGAGTTTTTAGGTACTGAATTTCAGTTTGAATCTATTTATCGAATTTTTTTCGAAAACTGGAGAATTCAAAAATCTGTTAGAGGCCTCAGAACAATTCAAAACCATAACAACTCGACTAGGGAGGTCAAAAATGAGATGGAAACTAAATTTCAGCTTTTTTCGTTCGCTAATTCGCAAACAGTAAATTTTTCATTTTTTTTTTTTTTTTTTTTTTGTCAAAAGTGATCGTTTGAGAATATTTTGGATAATTACGATTGTGCGAGGTTAAAATGCATTTTTTCAAAAAAATTATAATAATTACCATTCTGGTAGGAAATTTTATGGGAAACATTTTTTGCTTACCCATCCCCTCCCCAAAAAACCCATCAACTTTTTTTCCACCGAGACCCTATATAATCCTTAAATTTACCACTATAAAAATTCTCATTTAAAATAAACACATTATGCATTTTGAAATAATTAAAAAACCAAATAGATGTTTTATTGTTTTTGAACAGCTTCATTAAGATCATAAAAATTCAAACTCTTATTACATTTTTACTAAAACTCGAAGGTCTAGAGTTTAAGTATGCATATTTTCGATACACAATTCGATTTTTACTGCATATACTCTGGATCGACATTGACAATAATAGCAATAAGAACGATTCAATATTCTTGAGTATGACGAAATAATAGCGCATGTTTTGATTTGAACAAACCCTCTCCTGAAAATAATGGAAAAAAATACGACATCAGTTGCAATAATTCAATGAATTACATACTTATACCTACACGTATTATTCGAAGGAAATAATTATCCTTTCAATACACACCTATTTATTACTGTTTTAATGGAATTTTCACATCACTATACTCAGTTCGATAAATCACTCGATTGACAAAAGGGGAAAATGTCGTAGATATTCTAACCCAACGCAGGAATTCTTGAATCATTCATAATAATTATACCTTTATACCTGCGAACAAATGATATCTAGATATAATTATCTATCACAGAACTGCGATAATTTTGTAATAAATGTCATCATTTTATTAGATAATGAAAAATAAATTACTTGATTGACCGCGTAACGTAGCGAAATTTCAGACAAACTGGTTCCTTTTGGAAAATAGTCTCTCTTCGTTTAGCTGAAATAAAATCCTACTACTAACAACAACAAAAATTTGGAGAAAAAATGCCGAAAATACAAAGCGATAAAAGATGTTTACAGAGCGTGAGAAGAAAAAATACCTAATCAAAATTCTAATCAATAAAATAGATTACCTTTAGAAAAAAATAAATAAAAATATTAATTACTGCAGATTGCCAAATTTGAAAAAGAGTTGAGTTATGGTCACTGGTCACGTAAGACCCATTTAATAGGTCTGTAATAAGAATTGAAAACGTACGTTACAATGTTTGGTTATAAAACTTTAAATTTTTAGTAAAAAAAATCGTAATTGTTTTTTTTTCTGTCTCACGTTCTTTTGATTTCAACAGTTTCTCAGTAATATTGTAAGTATGTACTGTAGCGAAGAAGCTCGGATACCGAAGCACGTTAGTCATTTTTCTAGGTATGATCGTGATTTGTAGTAAAAATTAGTCGATTCTAAGTACATTATTGACATTTGAAAAATTCAGTATTTACATTTTAGTAAGGTTATGTTACATATTATGTTACTTAGTTAGTAAAATTTATTTTATATAGGTAATATCGTATAAGTTGAAATACAGCAATTAAACGTGTACTACGAGTACATTAACAAATTCCAGTACATTCGTGTTTTAATGTTTACATTATTTTAAAATGTCGTTGGTAAATAGGTAGGTACTTCGTGAGGTACGTGGATTAATTTTAAGTACAGTACACATGCGCCAAAGTAAAATATGAGTTCATAAAATTATTCATTAATAAGTATACACATAGGTAGAGTAAGTAGGTAAGGTACAAAAGTCTTATCAGTTATTAGTACATAGAGGTATTAGGTACGGTACAATTGTAATAGTAAGTACATATTCGGTATGAGTTTTTCGTGATTTTAAAATAGGTACATAAGTAATATTTTTAGATGGGTCGAGTATATTAGTAAAACGTTTAGGTACGAGTATTCGCAGTAATTCTCGAGTTATAAGAACGTACAAAATGAATTATTCGCCCCAAATCCACACCCTAACCCCTCCCTTCAAATTCCAGTAAATACAATTCGTCCAGCAATAGTAAATTTTTACAGTGAAGTTGAATTTTTATGAATTTATTTAGTATTTAGTAATGAAAGTAATAGTAAGCAGAGGTCTGTTGAAGTGATGTGTAGAAATTATTGTAATCTAAATAGTAAATTTAAAGTAAATAAACAATATCCTCAATTTTTCCCAATCGTCATGGCTCTGATAGTAAGTAAAGGTATTTAATCTATCGTCGAATAGTCAGAAAACGTTGAATTAAGTTTTTCATCATCGTTGAGTCGAGTAAATATCCTACTTATAAGTAATCGTTCGTAGAATCGTACAAATTTTACTCTTGAATTAAATAAAATCAAACAATACATATCAAATTTGGCAACCCTACGAACTTTCAATTCGTTAAACGTACAAGTAAAAAATTATTTACAACACGTCGACAGTCCCCGAAGATAAATCAGTCTCAAAATCCATACGACAGTTTCCGAAGTAGTACTCATGTACACACAAAAGACAATTCAAAGTGGACAGATACCGAAGAAATAATAAACCGTTAGTAGGTAGGAAAAGTGCTATACTTATAAAATATAATATGGAAAAAATGAAGCGTGTGAGATGAAGATTATCACGATGAATAATATACAATGAAAAATGAAATTTACATCGGCCAGCTCGAGCTGTGCAATTATATTACGTAGGTAGATCATGAGGTGAACGTGCGTTAAAAAAAAAATTATTCAATAATATTACGAATATACGATGCGAATTCGTTACACGATACGCATAAAACATAAGAAAGTGTGTAAAGACGTTTTGTCATCATCCGAGTCACAGAGTCAGTTGAGTAAACATAAGAGAATCGAGAGTATTGTTTTTACACATAAACGTAAGTAAATTGTTAGGTATGAGTAAGAGTAGATTTATATTGTACGAGTAATCCGCTATGTTAATATATAATTCTTTAAACGTGTATTTTACGAGTTAATTACGTCGACGTTGTCGTGGTTAATCGTTGAAAAATGTAAGTAGAAGTACAGGTAGGTAGGAAAGGTAACATTCGCGTGCTGTGTTTAATACACCACGTACGTGTACGAGTAATAAGTACGAGTATGTATTTAAAAGTAAGTGTAGGTAAGTAGTACTATATTGTCGCTGTACATTTCTCTTTCTCTGTTCGTAGGTAAATCGAATTAAAAATAACATAATTTACACGCTAGGTAAACAAATTAGTTTCAATAATTTCACATGTCACCTGCTCGCGAGATGTTGTTTTTATTTTACAACGTTATAGTACACCTCACAACATCTGTAACAATCAGAAGCTTAGATTAAACACACGAGTAAGGTCAGCAATAAAAGAGCAGTTATTTAAAATCAAAAAAAAAAAAAAAAAAAAAAAAAGATATTCGGTTTCCGAACTGGTTAAATTAATCTTACCACGACAATCAAGTCAAATCCATTCAGTACGTTGGTAATTTAGGAATTCAGATAGAATGTACTGAAATTTCAAGGCATCGTTCGTCAAATTACAAGGATACACCGATGCGATACGTACGTCTCTTGTCATCCATTCATCCAAATCGTTCAACCTTGAATAATAAAATAATACAACAAAATTAACCAAGTTATTAATAATACACAGATGAGTAAAAAAAATAAAACAAAATACCCAATTAATAAACACATTAGTTACCTTATAAGTAACTAAAATTAAAGTGTAGAGAATATCTACAAACATGGTTTCAACATGGTTTCAACTATACGAAGTGAATCGAAAACCGACCCAAAGATCAAGTTTTTTTTTTCTCGAGTCATCTCACATCTCACAAGTACCTAGACCTAGTACTACGAGAAAACTAAACATTACTAAACAAATACCTATACTGCTTTCCCTTTTAACGAGTATCACTTTCGATTTTTTATAGATTTTTTTTTCACTCCTTTTAAAACGCTTATGACGACTGTCGTTTGTGTTACCGAGCAATGAATATGAATGAATTAAATTCGCAAGTAGGTATTTATACGATTCATTATTCTTTTCTATTTTACGATCAAGAGCACGGCTGAATTGGCGAAAAAAGAGTACCAACGTAACCTATTTTTTCAATTGATATTCGACAATTGCTCGTACGAGTACGAGACGAGTGAATTATACATACATAGGTGTAGACTTGAACGGTAAGATTTTTTTTTAATGTCTGAGAGATGATTGCGATGACGCTAAATGCGAACGTTTTAATGGTGTGAGAATTTCTTTCATTACATTATTATTTTTTTTACGGGTAAAAGCGAGAAATATATGATTTTATAATGACGAAGAAGCACCTACGTTTAATTTTAATCAAATTCTTACCTATGTACCTAAAGTGGGCCAGAATAGTTTGCCAATTTTTTCACATTTGGTCAAAAATGTAGACTAGGTTTTGAAAGGAAGACTGAGAAGAAAGCTGGTACCTAGTGATTAAATTTTAATATTTCGTATTTGTGTTTTTAATATCTCGCATTTGTACGAGTTTGCGTACCTATTATTTTTTACCTAATATAATATCAATGAAGGAATGAATACGAAAATAATACGAGAAAAAGAAATTCACCGGATGGAATTCTGGGATTCACCTATTATGAAAAATGTGAAGCAATATTGACGGTGAACCTGTGACATATTTTCATAAAATTTAGAACTGCTAATTGCAGGATGCAGGTCGATTCTACTGGTTTTTTCAAGGAGTAAGATACCTACCGCAAAAAACAAACAAATTTTGTACATTTTTAATCGTCCGGCATATGACAAGGTGTAATTGCCCCCCCCCCGCGCCGATCTTCCGGGACAACTCATTTCTTAAAGGGGACATCCTAAGGAACATTTTAAAGCAAACTTGCCAAAAAAAAGTTGGTCTTACTAACAAAATGGCGGCCATTTTGATTGACAGGTCAGCCGAAATCGCAGATTTTGCGTTTTAACATAGGACTGGCACGAACTTTTTCAAATTTTAGAAAGGTAAATCGAAAGATCATGCAAAAATTTATCACCTGTCAAAATTTCAAGTGCTTAAGTGCGTTTTTCGATTTTCGGTGAATTTTTGAAAATCGAATTTAGGCCAAAAATGAGGGAAAAAATCAAAATTTTACCAAATTGACCAAGAAAGCTGAAATTTGGGATATACCCAATTTTCGACATGCAAAATCGATTGGAAACAGGTTCAACCCGTTTTGAGCAGTTCTGGAACCTCCAGCAGATTTTTGAAACTCGAAATTCCCACAAAATTCCATCGACTGGAGTTGTAAAGCAGAAATTTATTCTAAAAACTAAGTTCAATACGCTACGAAGTACTGCAGGTGAATTTCAAGTCGTTTTGGATCCTCCAGCGACTTTTTGAAAATTCCTGAAGCCTCCAGCAGATTTTTGAAACTTTAAATTTTCACAAAAGTTCATCAAATGGAGATGGAAAGCTGAAATTTACTCTACACTCCAATATTAACACCCTCTGAAGACGACTTCAGGTGGGTTCAAGTAATTTTAGGACCTCCAGCGACTTTTTTGAAAATACCTGGAGCCTCCAGCAGATTTTGAAATTTGACATTTTCACAAAATTTCGTCAAATGGAGATGGAAAGCTTAAATTTACTCTACACTCCAATTTTAACACCCTCTGAAGACGACTTCAGGTGGGTTCAAGTCATTTTAGGGACTCCAGCGACTTTTTTGAAGATTACTGGAGCTTCCAGTAGATTTTTGAAACTTGAAATTTCCCCAACATTAATTTATTAAATGGAGTTGACAAGCTGAAATTTACTTCGCAGACTACATGGTGGTTTCAAATGGTTTTCAAGCTTCCAGCTACTTTTAAGAAATTTTAATTTTCCAAAAAAAAAACGTCATACAACCTTTCAAAAAGTTGCTGGAGGCTCCAAAACGACTTCAAATTCACCAGCAGTCAACTTCGTAGCGTATTGAAATTAGTTTGCAGGATGAATTTCGATTCTCCATCTTGGTTTGATAAAATTTTGGGGAAATTTCAAGTTTCAAAAATGTACTGGAGGCTCCAGTAATTTTCAAAAAAGTCGTTGGAGGCTCTAAAATGACTTGAAATCCACCAGAAGTCGTTTTCAGAGGGTGTTAAAATATGGAGTGTAGAGTAAATTTCAGCTTTCCATCTCCATTTTGATGAAATTTTGTGTAAATTCAAAGTTTCAAAAATCTGCTGGAGGCTTCAGGAATTTTCAAAAAGTTGCTGGAGGCTCCAAAACGACTTGAAATTCACCTGCAGTACTTCGTAGCGTATTAAAATTAGTTTTTAGAATAAATCTTAGCTTTACAACTCCAATTTGATGGCATTTTGTGGGTATTTCGAATTTCAAAAATCTGTTTGAGGCTCCAGAACTGCTCAAAACGGGTTGAATCTGTTTCCAATCGATTTGGCATGTCGAAAATAAGGTACATCCCAAATTTCAGCTTTCTTGGTCAGTTTGGTAAAATTTTGATTTTTCCCCTCATTTTTGGCCTAAATCCGATTTTCAAAAATTTACCAAAAATCGAAAAACGCACTTCAGCACTTGAAATTTTTACAGGTGTATAATTTTTGCATGATCTTTCGATCTACCTTTGTAAAGTTTGAAAAAGTTTGAGCAAATCCTATGTTAAAACGCAAAATCTGCGATTTCGGCTGACCTGTCAATCAAAATGGCCGCCATTTTGTAAGTAAGGCAAAACTTTTCTTGGGGCAAGTTGCTTTAAAATGTTCCTTAGGACGTCCCCTTTAAGAAAGAAGTTGTCCCGGATGATCGGCGGGGAGGGGGGGGGGTGCAATTACTCCTATTGTCATATGCCGGACTATAAAGCAACGAGTCGATTTTTGAAATTTATTGCTCACAGGAAACGTCCTGAATTGATCTTTGACTCCTTTCGAAATAAGATATTGTTCTCTGGTTTTCACTGAAATTTTCTAAAGAAAAGACCAGAAATAGAAAAGAATTGAAAATGTAATAAAAATCATTAAAACATCGAAGAAAAATGTATATAAAAATCATAACAATAACATAAAATGTCGTATTTGTCAAAAATTTTATAAAACCGATTGAAAATTAGAAATATGTCACAAAATTCACTGAATGTTTGTCTAAAATAAGAAGAAAAAAAACACCAATAAATGCCAGAAAATTCGCTCAAAAGTTCAACGAGTCCAAGATGTCATAAAGATTACCGAAATATTATATGAATTTTTGTAATATTTTCATAACAACTTCAAAAAATACATTCTCAAAACTTTTCTCATTTTTGATCAGTTTTTAAATAATTTTCATGACACTTTTGTTTGAAATTTCATTTACATTATAATTCATTGAAATACTTATGCGTTACCAACTACAAAAGGTAAATCCCAAAACAATTTTAAAAATGCAAAAAAAAAGTTCTTCATAACGAATTCCTTTAAAATTCTGTAAAAATTCTGTTCCATTTCAGTCAATTTTCGCAATATTTTGACCATACTTTTAGCATTAAAATATTCTAAAAAATTCTCTTTTTTTCCAACACATTTTACAATTTTTTTCGCAATTTTTACAACATTCGTGTTCATAATTTAGGAATTGACTAAAATACGTGTACAAAACAATTTGGAAACTTGAAAAAAATGTGTTTTTTTAAAATTTAATTAATTAATTACTTGAAAATAAGTATCTTGAAATGAATCCAAGAATTATAAAAATGCTGATGTCTGAGTCCAAATAATAGTTTTTTTTTCAATTTTTAAATCAGTTTTCGAGATTTTGTTCATCAACTTCAAAATAAGGTTTTCAATTTTTTTTTTTTCAGTAAATTTTGGAAAATTTCTGGATAAAGATAGAATCATTGATAATTTGAATAAAATTCATGGAAATATTTTGTTAAAACCAAATGATACCCACTTGAAAAACAAATTTCTAAAATAAATAATTTGTGAAAAAATTCCTTCAAATTTCAATTATTTATCACAAAATGGGTCCATAAAATATTTTTGTAAATTGTATCTATTCAACTGTTCTTTTTCAATTTTCGATCACTTTTTCAGACATTTTTGACAATTAATTTCAAAATACCTGCTCTGAAAATTTTTTCCATCTTTTTGAATGAGTTTTTGAAAATTTTGTTATAATTTTAATGATATTTTTGTTTATAATAATCTCAGGAAATTTATTAAAATATGCAACAAAAGTTGAAAAATGCAACAAGAATATTAAAAATGTGTTCCAATATTAATAAAAATTGTTATCAAAACGCGTATTTAAAATACTTATTCATCAAAACTCTGCGTCCCTTCAACATTAAAAAAAACCTTTTAATTATGTAATTTTTGTTCCAACAAGTTTTTAAATTTTTATTTTTAATATTATAGAAATATAGAACAATTTTTTAGGATATTTCTGTTCATTTTTAAAGAATTGTCTTATGAATTTCAATTATTTTTGAACCTTACTTGACTATACTTTTAATTATATTTATCTTTTTTTTTTTTTTTTTTTTTGTATTTTAGCCTCAGAGAGGGAGAAAGAGTGAGTGGCTCACTCTTTCACAGCCCTTCTTGCATTATTTTTTAAGATTGCTCATGAAAAGCAGCTCAATTTCAGAACACTGCTCAAGTGCTCATCCAAAATATTATTTAAAATTGAAAAAATTATGTAAACACATTCTACCGGAGTAAAAAAGAAAACTTATCCAAGATTTTTTTAGCATTGAAAATAATCTAATTTGCATAGACTAAAACGAATATAGATCATTGGTCGATTATAACTCACCGATATCAAAATCTGAAGGTAATTCGTTTCTTTTCGTCATTCTGATTTTCGTCATATTTGAACTGATGATATTAAATCCAGTATCCAGGTCATCTATCAGATAAATGATCACTCTGCGAACAAAAAATTCAAATATTTGAGTTTTAAAAAAAATGAAAAAAGAAATGAAAAAGTAAAAGTACGAGTATCTAATCGAACATTATACGACACTACGAAATGAAACACGTGTAAATATTAAATAAGTAATACGAGTACAACATACGAGCTGAAAACAGTCATTGAAACCACACATCACATCACAATACCATATCTTTACGCTCTTCGCGAACGACTAAACTTACAACAGATTTTTTATTCCAAAAATAAATTGACATGTGATAGATGACTAGAAAGGTCAAACGTCCTCGTATTAGGATTACAAGTTTAGAAATAAAAAATAAAAAGAACTTTCGCTGTCAATGATTAACGATACCGGTTTGTATAATAGTTTTAGTCGTGCGTTAAATTCGTACATATGTACCGTTTGGTCGATCTGCCGGCCGGTGGGGGCAAAGAATCGTTATGCCTAGCGCAAGTGAAAGGAAGATGAAGAAAGTTTTCCATTCACCTACGCTTTTTTGTTTACAGAAAGCGCTTCAATTGATAATTCCAGGTCAACGACGATTAATAATTTCGCGTTTTTATTTTTCATTTTTTTGTTTTGTTTTTTTGTTTTGTTCACTTTACAATATTGGGTGCTTAAAGGTGTGCTTATTATCGAGCGAAAATTATAGGATGGCTTTGTGCATTATCTCAACTTGAATGAGAGCATGTTGTGGTATGTGGCGACCATTGCCCTCTTAATCTTCATTTTCGTAAAATGTTTTCTCGTTATTTCTCGACTAAATGAAACGATTATTGCTCGGTTATAAGTTGACGTTTTTAAAATTTTTACTTTTACAAGTAATAGAAAAAGTGCTCTCTTTCACTTTGAGACGTTGGGATACTGCCTACTCATTCATTAATTTTTAATGTTTTGAGCCTTAAATAGTTAATTATTGTGACAATCAAAATGCAGATAAGTTGATTCAAAAATATCCAATTTTCATTCTTTGCTCTTCCAACTCTTGCTTGGGACATTTTTTAGGACTGATACTTGGAAAACGTGAGAAAGGACGAGGAAAAGACCACGTTAAATTTTTGGTCTTACAAAAAAAAAGAAAAAAAAAAAACTGGACACTTTTGTGAGATTAAATTTTGATCAATTACTTACTGAAACTTGAAAAAAAAAATCAAAAAGGTGAATTTCCATAATTTTATTGGGAGAGGGAGAATATTTGAAATTTTTTTCGATTTTTTCGTTCAACTAAGATGGTTTTATTTCAAAAAAATATCTTTATAGTTGAAAACTTGAAGTACCCAAGTGGTGTATTTTTTCCCGAGGGAGGATATCTGGGGCAAACTGTGAGGAGAGGAGAGGGTGGGGTGGGGGGGGGGTAACTGGCCTGAAATTTTGAAAATTCTGCAGTATTTTTGTACGATAAATCGATCAAAATCGATAAATCTGACTCAAAGAATATTGACTTTTAATCAAACAATTCGACATACTAAAACATAACGACTCAAAATAAATAGAAATATTTATTTACTCGGTCAATGACCTAAGTCAATGAACCAAAACAAAAACAAAATTGAGCAGAAGCTCGACAACTTTATAACTCGACGATTGAATCAATATTAACACGACGAACTTATATACATAACGAAAACAACGAAAAATAAACGATAATTTAACAGCCAACAGTTTACGCGATTTTACGAAAAGAACAAAATTTCATTAAAAACATAACCAGCGATATTTAGAATTCGCGAAACGAATTTTTATTTTTTATTTAAAAATAAAAACTAAAATTACCGAGCATAAACGTTACGGTTACGGTATCAATTTTGCCAACACCCCACCATAAAAATATTTTACCTAACACGCGTACCACTTAAATAAACGTAAAACTTGTTGCTTCTTATCATTACCGGTGTTTGTAAACACTTCGATAAAAAAATATTTTTACAGCAAAATTTCAGTTAAAACTATACTTATATTATACAAAAATCTACTCGAAAACATAATTTAAGTGTTAAACAATGACTCACAGAGTCTGTCGAATACGGTACGTGTCGTGGCTTTGGTCAAAATATCGGCAAGTTGATCTGCCGAGGATATCTTTTGCAAGTAGATTATCTGTTTCGTGACTAAATCGCGTATATGATGGTAACAGACATCTATATGTCTGGTACGTTTAGATTCGACCGTGTTCGCTACGGCAATCGCTGCGTTAGAATCGCAGTACACCGGTACGGTATCAATACGAACTTCCAATTCAACAAACAAATTTCGCCAAGACAAGACTTCCTTTCCAGATGTACTTAACGCAACGTATTCAGCTTCACACGACGAAAGACTTACACAATTTTGTTTCTTAACTACCCAGTCAATTACGTTGCCATAATGTAACACGAAAATTCCAGACGTTGACTTCCTGTCTAAACAATCACCAGCGAAGTCCGAATCTACGTACACTCTTACAGAGTGTTTATCAACGACTTCAGGTATTACGTAGGTAAGTTTCACGTTCAACGTACTACGTAAATACCTGAGAATACGCTTACTATATTCGAATAGCTCCTTGTTTGCCAAGTGCTGGTATCTGCTTAGAAAGTTTACAGCAAAAGCGATATCGGGACGTGTTCCCCTTGCTATGTAACTTAAACTTCCTAAGAGACCACGCACTTTGGTTTCATAACTTTTATCGAGCTTGAGATTGGTAATTTTCTAGCCCGGTTCGATTGGAGTTGAGATACTATTCGAATTAGATAAACTGTAATCATTAACTAACTGCTCGATATATGAATTTTGATGTATTTCTAACTTTTCTTTACTACGATTAATTTCCATTCCAATGAACTTCTTGCATTGTTCCAGGTCTCTGATTCCAAAACGCTCATTCAATCGCTTGACCAACCACTCAATTAGACGATCATCGCAACCTGTAATTAGAAAATCGTCTACGTAAACGACAAACACGCAACGTAGAGGATTTTCGGCATCGAAATACACACAAGGATCGACTTTACTCCTTACGAAACCGAGCGAAAGTAAGTACTCGTTCAATTTTGCGTTCCACGACTTGGGACTCGTTTTTAACCCATATAACGAACGTTTGAGAATATATACGACACCTTTTTCTTCGTTTGTCCCTTTCGGTGGGTTGAACATAATACCTCGGTTTATATCTCCATTGAGAAATGCAGTACTCACATCTAGCTGTCTCAACTGCCACTTGTTGACCATAGCTAGATTGAGCATCGAGCGTATTATCGGTTGATTAGGTGTTGGAGCGTATATTTCATCCAACTCATAAAAATGGTTGTCTTTGAAACCACGCAACACCAATCTAGCCTTAAATTTCACCCCACCATTCGAGTTGATTTTTTTCTTTAGAACCCACTTACTGTCTACTTTCGAATAATTCTCTTTATTTACGCTTTTTTCAGATGCTGAATACCAAACGTCTTTGATCTCCATCGCCTTTAACTCTTCATCTATCGCTACACGCCAAAATTTCGCTTCAGGACCGTTTAACGCTTCTTCATACGTAAGGTCATCGACCCCAGCGAGTGCAAAGCAAGCAAAATCGTCGCTACGTTCATCTGAAGCAGATGTATCGATCAAACTACGATCTACTAAATTATCACCGCTACGTTCGGCTTCAGTAAGCTCATCTGGGTTTATCCAATTGGAGCAACCAGGAGCTGGATCAGCGTTACATACCGGTGTAACCGTAGGTACGATATTTACATCGCTTACACTCACTGATACCGATGTTTTTAACAGATGATCGTTAATAACATCGTGTATCTTACGCGTTTCGTCTACTTCTACACAGCTCGAATTCGTGAATTTATTACGTAAAACATCGTACAATACATAGCCTGTCTCTGTAAAACCAAGTAGAACCATATCGATCGACTTCTCATCAGTTTTCTTTCTCTTTTCAGGCGGTACCAGAACTCGTGCAACGCTTCCAAACAATCTCACTCTCGATAAATCCGGCTTTCGGCGATTCCACAGCTCGTACGGTGACAGATCGTTCAAGGCAGAATGCGGTAAACGATTGTACACGTAGTTCGCCGTGTATGCAGCGTAAAGCCAGAATTTATTCGTTAAACCGCCTTCGTATAACAGAGCTCGCATTTTTTCTTGGATGGTTCGGAAAAAACGCTCGACGGTGCCATTATGCTGCTTCTCATACGGCTCACTGTTCTGCATCGATATGCCTTTCTCATCAACAAACTCTTTAAAGGTACCTCCAATAAATTCGCTAGCGTTATCGCACCTGATACGCTTCACTTTCGTACTCCATAACGTTTCACTAATATTAACATACTTTTTTAGGTAGGTACCTACTTCGGCTTTACTTCTCATTCCGAACGTTACTCCCCATCTCGTACAGTCATCTACGAAGCCAATCAAATATCGCTCGCCTTCTAGTCCTTCTGTAATAGGACCCATTACGTCAATATGAACAAGATCGAGCGGATTTGGATACCTATACCTACTCGAATCATAGGTATGTTTTTTCTGTTTAGCTTTGCAACAAATTTGACATTGATTAAAAGGTGGGCAATCACATCCACGTAACTCAGGGATCTTATCTAGTACCGTCTTGCTCGTATGAGCCAACCTACGATGCCAGATGTCACCTTCACCTTTCAACTTATTAACTTTCTTTTTATTTTTCAGATTTACATCACTGTCACTACACGTACTGGTATTTCCTATACCTACACTTGAAACGTTCGATACTACAACTCCAGAATCATTACCTATCGTCGTCGAAGTATTACCTACATTTGTCGAGTCACTACTATCGTCAGAAATTAACGCAGATGAATAATTTGAACAAGAATACAAAAGAGGAGGTATATTGATCATAAATTGAATCGTATACAATCCATTATCGTTAAGTACTAATCTAGAAACTATATTTCCCGCAGGATCGACCAAACGAGGATCTTCATCGAAGAAGAAACGATAACCATTCGCTACGATTTTCGACACGGACAGAAGACTAAAAGAAAGACTAGGTACGTAGTATACCTCGTTCAACCAATAGACGTTTCCGTCATCGGCTAGAACTCTCAATCGACCTACTCCTTCTTTGATCAAAGAGACTTCACAATGAGCGGATTGCAAACTCTCGTTTACTTTCCTCTCACCGAGCAGGACTCCGGGATGTTTTAGAAAATGCGAAGTCGCACCACTGTCGACGACAAACGTGATGAAATCGACGCCGTCGTCGTCGTTTGTCTCGACATACGCATTTTCTTCACCGAGGTTTAAAGCGATCGAGTCACCTAAAAAATAATTCGAACCGATATTTACGTTACGCGAATTTCCGAAATTTGAAATCGCGATACTATCACCGAAACTGCTACGACCGACTCTATTTTTAACGAAATCATCTACGATATTACCACTACGACTGTCTTCTAACGAGAAATTTTTCTTTTTTTCAGAAGTCGACGGAAAAAGACCTAACGCGATCGACGGACGAGGACCTGACGAACCGGACGAACCTGCAGTACCAGACGTACCCGACGTACCACTCGACGAACCGTTACCACCGTTATTACGCGACGAATCACCGTTCTGCGGACAATTACGACCTATATGCCCGGTTAGATTGCATCGATAGCAAACGATACTTCCCCGAGGGTTGGTATCGTTTCTATAATTCCCTCCGGCGGATCGACAAGACTTGGCCATATGGCCCCGTTTATTACACTTATAGCAGGTACGATCTTTGGCTTGAACGAAGCCATTTTTACCACTACGATCACCGTTACCGTTCGACGAATTACCGGACGAGTTCGAATTACTACTACGCGATTTATTACGATTACGATTACGATTATTATTATTACCGGATTGATCGGATGCGGCCATCGCTGAACCGGTACTTGTCGAACTCTTCGAGGTCGAGGAGTTCTTCGAGGCATCTTCCAAACTCAAAAGCAACGATGAAATTAACTTTGGATTTGGATCTCCAGCTGTGACGTGAACTAGTCCTCGAGCAGTCATACGCACTGACTCGTACTTAGGCGAATTGCCTAAAGCATTTATCAGATACGTATACGTTTCCGATGGAGTCAACTTCACGTCCAAACTCTCCATATCGTTGACAAGCGTATAAAATGCCTCCAAGAACTCCTTCGGACCTTTGTACATATCGATGACAATCTTCGAAATACGAGTTCGACAGTCGATAATTGCTGCTTGGTTTTCCGCCTGGTACAAGGAGTTGAGCTCCGTCCAGAATACGTACGGGTCCTCTGTCTCCTTGACCAGTCGGAAAACGTTCTCAGCTACGTGCCTAATTAAAATTTCGAGAGCTTTCGCTTTTTTACGCGCCGATAACATATTTACTTCGAGAATCGCGGTTTGAAGTCCTTTGGCCGCCAAAATGACCTTTATTTTTCTCTTCCAGGACACGAAGCCAGTACCGCGAAAAACCATCGACTCCATTGCACGATTATCACTGGCACCGAACATACTACCAGACGAACTACTCGAATCGGATTCTACAGCTACGTCGTCGGACTCGTCGTCGCTACTTTCACTACCTTCGGACTCGTCGTCGGATGGACCAGGAGGTGGAGGAGGTGGAGGACCGGATGGTGGATTAGACGGAGGAGGAATGGAATCAACAGGGATCGTCGGATCGTCGGATATCGAATCACCAAAACCTGCTGAACTTGGACCAGCTTCCAAATCGCCGGATGACTCAGATACGTGCTGTAACGTTACTTTACTTTTACCTTTCGACTTCGGTATACTTTGTTCTGGTTTTTCCTTTTCAGAAAAACCACGAAACTCGGCGCTCGATTTACGCTTGTCTACACTACTGTCTTCGTCGTCTACGTTGACCGATTTTCCTGACCGCAAATAGGACAGGACTGTCGACATTTACTTCGTCGAACACTACACGAACCAATACGCTGAAGCTACACAAGCCAGAAAATTCCACACAGGACGTCGAATTGCGAAACAGAGCTTTCACGAACTACGCTCTACGCTACCATGTACGATAAATCGATCAAAATCGATAAATCTGACTCAAAGAATATTGACTTTTAATCAAACAATTCGACATACTAAAACATAACGACTCAAAATAAATAGAAATATTTATTTACTCGGTCAATGACCTAAGTCAATGAACCAAAACAAAAACAAAATTGAGCAGAAGCTCGACAACTTTATAACTCGACGATTGAATCAATATTAACACGACGAACTTATATACATAACGAAAACAACGAAAAATAAACGATAATTTAACAGCCAACAGTTTACGCGATTTTACGAAAAGAACAAAATTTCATTAAAAACATAACCAGCGATATTTAGAATTCGCGAAACGAATTTTTATTTTTTATTTAAAAATAAAAACTAAAATTACCGAGCATAAACGTTACGGTTACGGTATCAATTTTGCCAACAATTTTAGTACCTAATTTTTGAAAATTTTGGTACCTACCACATGACTTCTTTGATCAAAAAACCGAAAGAATATGTAGAGAGCAAACCTCAGAGAATAAGTATTTTGACCTCACAAAGCCCTTATGGGGACAATTTTCTCCACCAAAAATTTTAAACCCTTCGAAAATTTATCTGATTTAACGATTTTTTTTTTTTTTTGAATAAAAAGCTGAAATGGATAAGTCAGTATGGACATTTGGAATCACGGTGGGAGGGACGAGATGGGAAGGGGTTTAAAATGTAAAAAATTGGATTCGAATCGCAGATTACAAATTACTGCTCAAAAAAGCGATTCGGACTATCGACTTATTTTCACCTATTAATGATTTTGTAAATAAAAAAATGTCTCAAAATTCATCTGAAATTTTTTCATGAATTGTTAGGTTATTAAAAATAACTGAAAATTGATCAAATTCTCAAAAATGATAATTTTTCAGAAATGCAGAAAGCTTAGAAAAATCGTTGAACGCTCAGTTATTTAAAATTACCATCAAGTACAAAAAGATCATAAAGTAATCAGAAACTTGCTAAAATTGCTCGAAAATTTTTTCAAAAGGGACCAAAATATTTTAAATTGATTATTGATTAAATATGTAAAACATTGCAAAAATATTGCAAAAATGGTTGAAAGTTTTGAAAAATTGATCTACCTAATACTTTAAAATGGAATCAAACAAGGGAAAAATCAAGTAAAATTACAAAACATTGATGAAATTTCAGAAAAATGTTGCAATAATTGCAACAACTGCAGTTTAAAATATGATAAAAACTAATTAAAATGGCATAAAAATATATGAAAACAGCCAAAAATTGATGAAAATCCTTCGAAATTGAGCAAAAGTTGGAAAAAGTCACTCAGATTATTAAAAATTATCGAAATATTCACGAAATTGCAAGAAAATTTATAAAAATTGAATTATTTGTAAAATGATACAAAAGTCAAACTGAATTCTCAATTAATTAGAAATTATAAAAATAAAGTGATGAAAAATCAGCACAATTTGAGTCAACTTTGCGAAAAATGGCGAAAATTATTTAAAAATGAGTTGAAATATCATAAAAATAGATGAAAATGACTGAAATTTGAGTAAAATATCGCAAAAATAAATCACAGAAATTTACAAAAAATGGATGAAATATTATCAAACTTAAGTTGAACGAGTTTAGAAAAAATTATACGAAATATCACAAAAAACTAGAAAAACTGACATAAAAATTTCTAAAATTTACCAAAAAAATTGACAAAATTTTTGAGAACTTGGCGAAAATTGCATGAAACAAGATTAGAACTTGTTAAAAATAGCACATCAATGATTTAAAATCACTAAAAATTGATAAAATACTTGTCTCAAAATTTGAGCAAAATTCAGTGAAAATTGTAAAAATTATCAAACAATTCGAATAAAAATGAAATTGATCAAAGGTCTCATCAAAAGTGTAATACAATTTGGCAAAGATCATATAGTATGTATGATATTATGTACAAACTACAACATGGGCATGAAAATAACGGAACATTTTCAATAACTGATGAAATTTCAGAAAATTGAAATAAATTTGAAAAAAAGTTGCTTGAAACATCGTGTTTTGACAGATTACGTATCTCAAAATTTGCAGAGTAAAATGTTGCAAAAATTATTCGCAAACGTAATTCATGGTTCACAATTTTTATGAATCACAAATCGAAAATTTAAAATCCCAAGTCCCAACTAAAAAAAAAAAAAAAAAAAAAAAAAAAATAATTCGAAACACGACATGAATTATGTAAGGGAATCAAATATCATATTTTTGATGCAAATTTTATTTAGAATCATCCTCAACTCTGTGAAAGGATTGTTGAAAAGTGAAGGAGGAAGTCAAAACCAAAACATGAGGGCGGAGATTGGTCAAAATAAAATGAAATATTAAATTAAAATCAAAATATTTTAAATTTAAAACTGAATGATATCAATTAAGTATTTATTAAACAACTATATTAATCATTCGATATTCATCATTTGTATATTACAATCGTTTGTAATTTTTCAAATTAATTTAAAAAAAAATAAAGTCACAAAATTGAACGCAAATAAAATGAAATACACATTAAATTAAACTCAAAACAATCAAAATTAAAAAATAAATAATATATTAATTATTATTATTCATCATAAGTATACTTATTACAATGATTTGTAATTTTGCAAACTAATTTTTTTTTTTTTTAATAACAATTCTAAGTTGAAGGTGAAAACACAGTTCCAATATTCAAATGAAATTTCTGCACTGCAACTGGATATCATCCATCTTTTTTGCCAATTTAAATCGAACCACAATCGTTTCCAGCAGATTAACGAGTAATTGGCCAATACCACTCGAACATTTCCATTTACTCGACAAACAAGAATTTTTCGAGTGAGAAGACTAATACATACATATAACGGAAATTCGGAAGACGGATTACGATTACGACACAATGACGTTATTAATTTAAAACTCGATCACTAGATTGATTAAGAGACGGTTGAATTGAATTGAAACCTCAATAAAGTAATCAGCGAGTACCTAATCAATGAAATTTACACAATGTAGGTATAGGTACATCGAATTGACGATGCGAGAACGCTGTGGCCTGTGGGGCGTGCTCTTTTTCCAATATGCACTAATATACCACCAGTTTCCACCTAGAGACCTTTAATAGCTGTTGGCCACTATGATGTTGGATGGAGCTGGCTAAATCTACATTAAATAAATTATGTGGTGTAACCGCGTAAAGCGTAACCGCTTTTTATACGCTCAATTGCCTATTTTGTATTTATAATCATTACCTAATTGATAGGTAGGTATACAGACTATGAGACTATATACACATTACGTGTAGGTAAAAATTCACATTATTTTACGGAATACGCGTTAAGTAAATTACTTTCACTGATAATACAGTATACACATCACATATATAGCGTCTAAACGTGTATTTATGCAGAACAGTTTGTTGTCTATTCTCTAAAGCGTCATGCAGTTTTTTGATACGTGAAATGAAAACGATTCATTCGTCAATATACGTACAGTCACACTCTATACCGGTCGTTTTATGAATTTAAATTAAAAATTAGGTAGGTACTATTTTCACGAATACTCGTAAAACGAAGCTATCTCAATCTCACACACATAGAGTGATAGGCTCACGATGAAGAACGATGAAAATGACGTTGTTGTTTGCAAATAAAAATAAAGGAGAAAGTATCACACGAGACACGACTCACTCAACGACGACGATTGCAAAAAATGGCAAACGTTTCGCCGAATTAGTTAAATAAGTTAGAGATACGAGTCGAGTACTTTTTTATCGAGATGAAAATCCAATCAAAATCATACCCATTCTCATCTTATGACTTTACGAGAAACCAGAACCTATAAACACGCGTCACCTTTCAACAATATAGAGATATTTCAAAGCTGCGGGAAATTTTTTAGTTCGGTTGATTGAATAGGGCGACTTGGTGTACTTTTACGATTATAAGCGAGTGCAGTAAAGGTAAAGATATCTTGAGATATTGTAGCTATAGCTACCAGTACTTAGGTAGTAGGTAGAGGTACATTGTAAGAGTAGGTTTGAATCGTGCAATACGTGGTTTTATCTTTTGAACTGCTTTCTCGAGATTGCTGAGCAGTTTACGAGCGAGCTATTTTTCAAACTGCACCGCGAGACCAAGAGCTATTCAAAATGAGTTACTATCATCACATTTTATAACTTAACAATGTTCGTGGCATTTATTGTAGGAAGAAGATGGGTCACTCGGTAGTCGGTACGAAATGAGCGATGGACTGGATGACATATCTGTGTCATTTTTGGCTCATTTTGCTCTATTTTTTCGTCGTGTGCGAGATGAACTTACTCAAAAAAAAAAGTTGGCCTATTTCATATTTTTTGATTTTCTTTTCACAAATGAGGTAGGTATCTGATCGGTCAAATATTTCAGGTGCTGAAGAAGTGAAAAACATTTATCGATTTTTAAAAATTTAATTTTGACTAAAAATGGAAAAAATTTCAAAATTTTACCGAATTTAATCAGATTGCTAAAATTTGGTAAAATATCCTATTTTCGATGCCATAAATCGATTGGAATTGGTTTTGAGTGGTTTTGAGCAGTTTCAGAGCTCCAGCAGATCTTTAAAAGTTGAAATTTTCACAAAATTTTACTAAATGAAGTTGAAAAAGTAAAATTTACTTTATATACTCTAATTAGTAATTACAACTCGCCAAGATTAATCGAAGGATGTTCTGAGGCGCTCTGGAGCCTCCAGCCATGGAATATTTCACAATCAGTCAGTCCAGAACCGTAAGGTAATAATTAGATATATATTTTTCAAATTCCCGATCATAAAATCGCTGAAAAAATATATTACGGTTTCGAACAGGCAGAAATTGATTTTTGAAAAGTGATGTGTAATTCGTCAAAAGAGTGACTATTAAAAAGCACCAACTGTATTAAGTATTATAGATGTTAAAGTAAATTTTGACGGTTTTAATGGGATTTTTTCGAAGATTTGGAATTTCCGAATATTAGCGGGGTGGCTTCAAAACAGCTTGAAATCACCTCCTGTCAACTAAGCCTGTTGAGATTAGGATTCGCTTGAATAGTCAGGTCTTAATTTCACAATAAAAAAAGCTCCCGCTCGCAATTCTTGTTAAAAGCAATTTTATGATTGATTCTTGTTCTACACACTAAAGCGAATAAATTTAGCTTGTATGCCGATTTTCCCCCTCCCCCTTCTTCAAGGGTCCACTCCCCAACATTTGAAATTTGTGTATCTCCTAATCTATGGGTTGTACAAAAAAAAATTATTCAACAAAAATTGTTCCTTGACATCAGATCTACAATTTTAGTTCATCAAAATTCGTTTTGGAGCAATCCTTCCTTCCCCCTAAAATTGTGTAAGTACCCCTCCAGAAAACGTTGAATGTGGCTTTAATAAGTTTTTGTTTCTACATGAAGTTTCGTAATAAATGATTTCTCATCGTTTCTTTTGATTGGTTTATTTTACCGAACGTACGATATTGTTTTTCTATCAAGTATGTGATCTGTTCGGTACGTTGTAATTTTTTCTTTGTTAAAATGTTGTAAGTTTTTTTGCTCTTGTGTAATAATTTATGTAATTTATTAAAAAATATTGAACTATGGAAAAAGTTGAGTAAGTATGTAGGCCATAAGGTACTGCTTCATTCTACAAGTGGAATTGAGAACTCAACACTCCTCGATAGCAATAGCAAGAATCATAAGTATAACTATTTACGTTGATTCAGATTTCCTGAAAAACAGTGATAGCTTAAGCATGAGTAATTACAGCTTTGTTTCAGTTTTCGCATTTATTTTGGCGTTTTATGTTTCAACAGGTAAGAATTTTTTTAATGTTGTACCTATACCTATATGATGAAATGCAAGTTACAACATATTGCGAGAGAACAAATAGCTACTCTCTAAATTTGAAGCAGTGAATTTTCACTGCTTCAAATTTAGAGAGTAGGTACCTACGCCTAAATGTAGGTACAAGTATTGAGTTAGGTTATTCGTGTAAAAATCATGCTCTAATCCACAATTTTTTAATGTAGGAAACGCTATACTATGTTACAAGTGTTATCATCATAGTACTAACGCACCAGATCCAAACTGTGTAAACGTAAATGAAAAAACCCCTAGAGAAACATTGTCCAACATTCATGGTGAATATGGCTGGGAAGGATGCGTATACATGAAGATAAAACATTACGGTAGGCAGTAAAATGAAATGTTGATTTTTCTCATTTAGTTTGCTTTTGACTCCACATTTACAAAACCTAAAAAATGAGTGAAGTTCCATATTCCATGAAGCGTTTTGAAACAGTTTTGATCACTTCTCATGGAACTTCTGAACATACTAAATTTACAAAAAATTGCCTTACTTAGTATTCCGTAAAACAAATCATCCACCTTTTTCAAATCTCCCAAAAATTGAAACTTTTTATGTATTAGAAAAAAAAATTGGCCTCCTGTGATTATTCGTGATTCCATCCTTAGTAGAAACTTTGCTGCGCTTTACTCGTATTTTAGCATTTGATAAACAGGAAACACGAATCATTAAAACGTATAGTCTGAAAGAGGTGAAATAATCTATAACAAACAAAATGTTCTAAGCTAATGAACCTACATGTACAATGTTTGCCTTTTCAGATGGCGCAGATTCTGTAACACGAGAGGCGGTTCTCGTACGCAGGGACGCACCAGTTGAGAATTACTGTCCGGATGGATTTTCCAGCACATACTATACTCCAAGAAAATGCGAATCTTGTTATACAGATCTTTGCAATTCAATGTCAGGCGGCCCAGCACCTCCAACCACATCACCTCCAAACACGTCATTAGCAGAGAAGGAATCGATTAACATCTCGGTTGGGGGTATTCACTACCTCTGTTATCCACGGGTGTAAACCACAACCGCGAATAACCGAAAACGGTAACCAAAACCCGAACAACCACCACATCATCACCTCCAATCATGTTATCACCTCACAAATTAGGGAACTATAACCCAGGTATGTCAGACGGCCATTTTGTTCCTGGTTTGACCAACTTAGCATTGCAGTATATGGGAATTCGGCAAACTTTAACCGCGTATATCTTCAAAACCGTGCACTTTTACAACTTTTTCATAATAACATCTTTGAAACTTGAAAGAGAATTGAACGAGCTTTCCAATGGTATGCTATACATGTATCAATTGAAATACATTTAATTGTTTTGAATTTCAGTCATTTTTCAGCACTTCACTTTTGGGTTAAAAATAGTTTGAAATTGTGTGAAATTCACAGCATGTGCTCTAATTCAATGATTACTTTCATTCTATGCCAGAAATTCCGTCATAAAAACCTTGAATCGAAAAACAACAATTTTTTTTCGTGAGGAACAAAATGGGAGTCTGACATACCCTGGTTACAGTACCTTACACAAATACGCCATTGCCAGAGATGGAACCGATTGAAATCTGGATTAAGGGTGTTCACAGTTCACTACCTCTGTTGGTGCTATCAGTTCAGATTTCTGATGAAAACTGCAGTGAACTTTGGGCAAGGATTGTGTAAAACCTATCGGATAGATTTTTGTGGGGTTTGGTTTACTTATTTTACTCATTCTACTTCGCAAAATGCGTTAAGAAATCATAACAACTTTGACTATATTCAGTATTCACTAGTAAAAAATATAACAATAACAAAACCAAGGATCTCTTTCATATCAGTTTACAGTACAATTATTATGAATAGTGTTTTTAAATAACCATATTGAGCAATGAGCATTTATGCTTTCCAAAGAAAGTCTTGTTCTATGAATCAAAGCGTTAGCCGATCATATTTTTTCATTCTTTGAAATTATTATCCAATTAATTTTCCAATTTCCAGAAACAAAAGAACCAATTTGTGCATCATAAACTTTGTTTAATAGGTAACTACGTAACAAAATTGAGTATACCTGATTTCGACAGCCAAAGTGAACACACCCCAGTGTCACCACTCATAACTGATCACTATCAGCATTCATTTGGTGATGATATTGCTTCATGCCGAAAAATTGTGAGGAAAAATAAAAATTGCATATTTTGAAAAAATTTTCTGAGGTTTTTTGATTTTGCTCTGAAATAATATGAAATTTGATGTACCTATTCATCAATTTGTTCACATAAATCAGAAGACAATCGAAGGTGCTTTCCGATGGTGTAATTACAGATTTTTTCAAAGTATGTGTTCAAATCAAATTTTTCAAAAGTTTACAAATTCCAAATATTGACTACACAGTACACATGTTCTAATATCACACACCTAATTCTTGCAGCGATATTCCTACGATAATTTTTTGTGGGCAAGATTTAATATTTCTGTCAATTTTGTGATCGCTTATACTTGTCAGATAACAAAGGGCAAGATTGGATTTGTTGCAATACATAAGTGTTTTCTCTGGCCACATGTCGCTTGTGATGCTGCATTCAAAAATAACAAACGAAAATATATTTGTACGCCATGTTTAAAAAACATGGTAAGTAAGTACCTATGTAATTTAGGTAATGTAATGATCCAATTTTGACCATGAGAGTCAGTGGTACATATATTGAAAAATGAACAAAATTGAAGAGTTCGTAACAAAAAGGGGTATACGAGATGACACATATGTCCTTTTTGAGACGAATCCATATTGTTATTCTTCAGACCTTCCTCTATCATATGAGACCACCCCCACTTCACAAAATCGAAAAACCAGTTGAGCTATCGCCATTTGAATACTGCAAAGTCGATTAAAAATTTACTTTTTCTGAGATAATGGGTTACTCATGGTCGATGTTGTGTTGTCAACTGTTATTTACCTGGTTTGAATCCAAAAATTTGCTCAAAAGTATTTTTAAATCAATAAAAAAAATTTGACGAAAAAAACTTGTCTTTTTTGCTATTTTTTTACTTTAACATAGCGATCTTTTTTCAGAGATAATGGGTTACTCATAGTCGATTTTGTGTTGTCAACTGTTATTTACCTGGTTTGAATCCAAAAATTTGCTCAAAAACATTTTTAAATAAAAAAAAAAATTGGTCAATTTTTCGCTTTAAAAAGGACATAGGCTATTTTGAAATGTTTGAGCGCTTACCGCTAACACACAAGTTTCCTCCAGACTGACGGTCCATAGCATTTTGTATAGTTAGATAGTGGGAAAATAAGATAAAATCGCCACCATGTTCAAATAATTATGCACATTTCTAAGCTTCACAAGCACTCAAACTTTCAAACAGTTTTTTCTCAAAATACAACTTTCACACATCGCACATCGGGAGTAATAAGGTTACATCTCAAAAAAAATTGATTTTGACGTTTTTGCATTTTTGGGGTTTGTATGACCCCCCCTTCAACCAAAAATTACACTTTGAATCTAGATCTAGTAAAAAACGCAAATGGCCTAACTCAAAATCCCAACAACATTGTAAGTTGTTTGGAGTTATAAGGGTACATCTCAAAAAACTCCACCTTTTTTGAGCAAATTTTGTACATACATACAAAGTGTTAACAAACAGTTTTGATTGTTTTGAATGTTTGTCAGTTAGGGACCGTTCTGAAGTATTCCTGCGAAACATGGACCATGAGTGCAGAATGCAAGAAGAAAGTATCCGCTTTCGAGATGTGGTGCTATCGAAGGCTACTACGGATCTCATGGAAGGACTTCATTACCAACAAGGAAGTATTAGCAAGAATAGGAGAGGAGCGGAAAGTCGTATAGTAGAAGATATCAAAAACAGAAAGCTAAAGTATTTAGCTCATAAAATACGAGAAAACGGTATTTTCATGCTAGCGGTACAGGGGAAAATCCAAGGAAGATTGATGAGAGGGAGGAAACGATCGGAACTGTTAACAACAAACTCACCAGCCAACTCTCCCTGAAAGAAACAATCAGATATGCTAGAAACTGGCTAATATAGATGGAAGTATATGCTATCTCCTGTAAAGGAGTGCGACTACAACGACGACAGTTAGAAATAGTCACAAGGAGTGAATTTTTTATTGGTTTGTACCAAATGGAAAAAAAAATTAATTGATCAATGATCACTTTTCAGAAAAATGAATTTGCATATATAATGAAATTTTAGTTGTTTGAGAAACACTCAAAAACTAAGCACTCTAGAAAAAAACTAACGACATTATGTTGATTGGAAATTTAATTCTCTACAACTTTGTTGTCAGGAAATCTATTTTGGACGCTTCCTCTCGCCTGCACATCAACTTTAATGAAAGGTTATAACTTATAGTTAAGTTATAACTCAAAATGTTTTCCAAACATTGAAATATTTCCTCTTTAAGATTTTATTTTTCAAAGTGTTCTTATGCTAAATGAAGGTAGGATACCAGGTCTTTAAAATGAGGTGCTATTCATTCCTCAGAATTAATTATTAGTTGATAAAAATAATGAATCAAGTTTTTAAAAAAAAGAAAAACACTCTCCTGTAAAATTTCACTTTTTTGAGATGTAACCTTATTACTCCTGATCGAGGTGCGATATGTTGTGCCCAAGGGCCTTGGCTACAACATATCAAAAAATCAGTCAATTCCCACGTAGCACAAGCGATGCCAAAGTCGATGGAAAAGACAAGCTCTCTAATCCATCACTTGTCAACACAACATTTGATGACACCAATGTCAATAAATGATGAGTGAGAAGTTGATATCAAAATCGACTGTCGCCTCCCTTCATTTTTTGTCTCAACAAGGTCTCGACATTGGTGTCATTTTTTTGAGTCTAAAAGAAGCAAATTTTGATTGAAAATGTGCGAAATGTGCCCAAAACTCTTATTTTTGATTCAAGTAAAATTATTCTCAAAAATATTTCACCCTAAAAAATTTTTTTGAAAGGAAAAAAGTTGCCTTGGGTAGGGATTGAACCTATGTTGCCACTCACTTCTGTCACGTTCTCTAACCACTAGACCATTGCCGCTGTGGAGTGGAGAGGCCTTAAAAGAATATTCAGTCCATCTTATTATGGACTTTGAAAAATTTTCATATTGTATTGTCGACTCAGACATCAACAAATGAGTCGGCAACACTTTGAAATTTCTAAAAATATCTTATAGATCTTGTAATCGACATTAACTTCCTCATCAATATTAACCAGATCATTTATGTCAATTACAAGATCTACAGAAGTATCTACTCGATGACGACACTTTGTAGATACTTTTGTAGACCCTATGATCAATATACAGGTCATCTTGCGGATGTCAAAGTTGATGACAATTATTAGATCGACAAAAGTAACTATACAAGATCAAAATTTTGTAGATGCTTTTGTCGATCTTATAGTTGACATCAACATCAGATTGACAAGATGACCTGAATTTCGATATTGATCATGGGTCTACAAAGGTATCTATGTACAATATATTGAAATCTTGCACATGACAGTAGATACAAATGTAGACAGCAATGATGACCATCAACATTTTCATCATAGTTTTTGAAAACAGTGTCAATTTTTAATCAGTTATCTTAAACGTAGTTAGATTAACCCCTTTGTGGATAATGTTCCAACGTTTTTCAAATCATGTCAATAATTACTTTTGTGGAGGCCACTGCCAATCTCGTCAGTGCTACTCGGGTTTGGGCCATTTCTACATTACCAAATTGTACCAACAATAAGTACCATGAATTTCTTATCAATATTTTTTTGGACTTGGTGCGTTTTGGAACTGTATGCTTCAATTATTGTATTCATTTCCACCAATCAATTGATTCATAAAAGTCAAAACATTACAGGTACCTATTTTGAAGATTTTACATTTTAAATTTTTTATATTTTGGGTTTTGGTTAATTGGTTTTGATCAAATATTTTCCATTTTTGGTTTTTGAGTTTTGCACAAAACAGGTTTTTATTTGGGTTTTCTTGGTTTTTGGTTTTTCAACAGTTTTAACCCCTGAATGAAATATATTACAATGAAAGTATGCTGTGTAAGGACTTCAAAGTGGTAAATTTTGTACCAATACCAAAACAGAACAACTATCAAAAATGCTCTGAATATAGAACCATCGCATTAATGAGCCACACACTGAAGCTACTACTCATCAATGCCAGAATTTAAAAGAAGATAGATGAAAATTTAAGCAAAACACAATATGACTTTGTAGTGAAAAAAGGGATGAAAGATGCAATTGCCCTGCTGAAAGTGATCATCCAAAGAGCACTGAATGCAAACAGGGAAATCATTGCTTGCTTCGTCAATTATGAGAAAGCATTAGATCATGTCAACCATGAGAGGATGTTGGAGATCCTGAAGAAATACAACATTGATGACAAAGACCTGCAGATAATCAAGAACCTGTACTGGGAGCATGAGTGCCTGCAAACATCAAGTGTGGAACTGAGTACTTGGAGAATGGATGTGGTATAAAGAGAGGTGTGAGACAAGGATGCCCCCTCTCACCTAGGTTGTTTAACATGTATGCAGAAGAAAAAAATAATGAGAGAAGCGCGAATCGAACAAATGGGATTCAAGATCAACAGCAAGAGAATAAATGAAATAAGTTACACAGATGACAAAGTGATCCTTGCTGAAACAGAAGCGCAGATGCAGAAAATGATCAACCAAATCAACAGTGCTGGATTAAAATATGAAATGAAAATAAACGCAGGAGAGACCAAGGTGATGAGATTTACAAAAGGAGATGCCAAAGAGGTCAAAATCAATATTGGAAGCCAAGAAATTGAAAATGTAAATTAATTCAGATACCTTGGAGCGCTGATAAATAATGATGGTAGAGATCATAAAGAAATTAAATCACGGATTGGAATGGCAAAAAGCGCCTTTAATAACCTAGCCAATGTGCTGGGAAATTGATGGATGAGTCTAGCTCTGAGAAAGAGAATTATCCAATGCTACATATGGACAGTTCTGAACTTCTGAAGTATTCTTGCAAAACATGGACCATGAGCGCAGAATGCGAAAAGAAAATATCTGCTTTTGAGGTGTGGTGCTATCGAAGGCTACTACGGATCTCATGGAAGGACTTCATTACCAACCAGGAAGTACTGCAAGAATAGGAGAGGATTCAGTCAACTAAGCCTGTTGAGATTAGGATAGGCTTGAAGTAAATTTTAGCTTTATTGAGCAAAATTTTGTGGAAATTTGTGTAAATTCGTCAATTTCCACCAAAAAGTTGAAAAACAGAATTTCTCCCATGTAGGTAGGTATGTACCTGACCAAAAATTTTGAAATGAAAATTCTGAAAAAAAAAACAGTTGAATGTACCTTACCTACTTAGTGCTATGAAGTCATAAATAAGAATTAAGGAGTTTCCAATTCTGCGGCAATGTGGTTTTGAATGATTTGTGTTTCTACATAAAGTCTCATAATAAATGATTTCTCATTGTTTCTTTTGATTCGTTTATTTTAACTGAACATATTGTTTTTTCTATCGAGTATATTGTGTTCTGTTCAGTATGTAGGTATGTTGTAATTTTTTCTTTGTTAAAATGTTAGTTTTTTTGCTCTTGTTTAATTTATGTAATTTACCTATTAAAAATATTGAACTACGGAAAAAGTTAAATAGGCTACTTCATTCTACAATTGGAATTATTGACACTCCTCAATAGCAAAAATCATATACGTAGGTAGGTGGGTAACTAGATTCAGATTTCCTAAAAAAAGAAAAACAGTGATAGCTTAAGCATGAGTAATTACAGTTTTGTTTCAATTTTTGCATTTATTTTGGTGTTTTATGTTTCAACAGGTAAGAATTTTTATCCTACTAGTAGAATAAAACACTACTTTATTCACTCTCGCTAGTCGCTCGAGTAATTAAATGCGCGTTTTCTTCCCGCGTTTGGATAAATTATGTTATTCAACTAGTGAAATAAAGTGATTTTCGACGATTTTTAATTACTTCCCTCGCTCTGCTCGGGAAATAAACCTCAAAAATCGTCAAAAATCACTTTATTTTACTAGTAGGATAAAATACCATTCTTACGTACCTATTTGATAAAATGCAACATATTGCGATTGAACAAATAGCCACCTATACGCCTAAATGTAGGTAGGTACATATTGAATTAGGTTGTTCATGTAAAATGCATGTACATACTCTAATCAATAATTTTTTAATATAGGAATCGTTCTAGAACGACTATGTTACAAGTGTAAACATCTTCCTCACAGACCAGATCCAAACTGTGTAAATGTAAATGAAGAAACCCCTAAAGAAATATTTTCCAAGATGGATGGAGAATATGGCTGGCCAGGATGCTCATTCATTATGAAACCAGAGGAAGGTAGGTTGTAAAATGAAACATAGAGTTTTCTCCTTCGGTTTGCTTGAGTATTAATACCCACAACTCCACATTTATGAAACCTAAAACATGAGTGGAATTCCATATTCCATGAAGCGTTTTAAAACAGTTTTGATCACTTTGTGGTAAGTGCTTTAGAATTAGAACGTATTTACAAAAAAATTACCATAATATTCCTTAAAACAATAACAAATCATCCACTTTTTCCAGAGCTGTGGGTCATAAATGATTTCAGGATTGGATTTCGGTTTCAGGAATCAGGATCAAAATTTATTCATTTCGGGATTGAATTTGTTTCAGTTTTGTTCCTCTAAATTTTTATTTCCGTTTCAGTATTGGTTTTGGGGTTGAAAAACTTGTTTTGGTTCCGAGTTGAACTAGTTCCAGTTTCGGGATTCTCATTTCAACCAATTTTATGCCCAAATTGACTACCTACATAGTAGACCCTGCAAGAGATCTAAAAAATTTGGAGGTTTTGACATGGCAAATCCGATGGTGTAATTGGTTTGATGTTTTAAAGGCATATTTTGCTTAATTTGTTGTATATTTATCAATTATCATAAATCAAATCAGGGGAAAAATCAAAAATTGAAATCCTGAAACCAAAACGATCTTGTTTCAGTTCTGGGATGGTTTTGGGATCAGAATTATATTGGTTCCTGGATTTTTTCAGTTTTGGGATCAAGAAAAATAACAATATTGGTTTCAGAATAGGTTTTGGGATTGCATGTGAATCGGGATTCGAATCAGTTCTGGTTTTGGGATCGTTTTGGACCCACAGCTCTGATTTTTTCAAGTCTCCCAAAAATGAAAACTTTTTAC
Organism: Planococcus citri; assembly: GCF_950023065.1. NCBI lineage: Eukaryota > Metazoa > Arthropoda > Insecta > Hemiptera > Pseudococcidae > Planococcus > Planococcus citri. The sequence goes on along the minus strand of NC_088677.1, from coordinate 2,733,963 downwards.
ATAGCTAAAGTACATTTGGCCTTCTGTGATTCCATTCTTATAGAAACTTTGCTGCTCTTTATTTCAGCATTATTTAACTAACAGGAAATATGAATCATTAAAACATAGGCTGAAAGAGGTAAAATAATCTACAACAAACAAAATGTTCTCAGCTTAGTCAGCTAATGTATGTACATGTATGTACAATGTTTGCCTTTTCAGGTGGTGGAATATCTGTAGAACGAAAGGGGGTTCTTGTACCTACACCCCTACCATCGGAGTCTTATTGTCCGGAAGGATTTTTTTTCTCAGATCATTTTCCAAATGGACAATGCAAAACTTGTTACACATATCTCTGCAATTCAATGTCAGGTGGTCCATCACCTCCAACCACATCACTTCCAACCACATCATCATCATCTCCAACCACATCATCATCATCTCCAACCACATCATCATCCCCAACTACATCATCACCTCCAACCACATCATCATCTCCAACCACATCATCACCTCCAACCACATCATCATCTCCAACCACATCATCATCCCCAACTACATCATCATCTCCAACCACATCATCATCCCCAACTACATCATCACCTCCAACCACATCATCACCTCCAACCACATCATCGCCTCCAACCACATCATCACTTCCAACTACATCATCACTTCCAACCACTTCATCATCTCCAACCACATCATCACCTCCAACCACATCATCACCTCCAACCACATCATCACCTCCAACCACATCATCACTTCCAACTACATCATCATCTCCAACCACATCATCATCATCTCCAACCACATCATCATCCCCAACTACATCATCACCTCCAACCACATCATCATCTCCAACCACATCATCACCTCCAACCACATCATCGCCTCCAACCACATCATCACCTCCAACCACATCATCATCTCCAACTACATCATCATGTGACTGTGACTGGTGAACTTTGGGGAAGGATTGTGTAAAAACTATCGGATGGATTTTCGTGTGGTTGGTTTATTTTATACTCATTTTACACATAAAAAATTATAACAACTTTGACTATTCAGTATTCACTATATTTATAGTAAAAAATATAACAATCCTAAACCAAGGTTCTCTTTCTATCAGTTTACAGTAGGTACAAATTATGACCAGTGTTTTGTAATAACCATATTATTATCTAGCATTTATGCTTTCCAAAGAAAGTCTTATTCTATGAACCAAAGCATTAACCAATCAGATTTTTTCATTCTTTGAAAAATATGCATCCATAAACAAAAACTTTAATTTTACCCCAAGAAACAAAAATAGGTATTGTTGGTTGTCTTGTATCCTGTTGACAAACGAAATACCAACCATATTCATTTTATTCAGCAAAATTAGCCCATTATTAGGAAGTCAATATTCTAATTTCCAGAAACAAAAGAACCAATAATTTGTGCATCATAAAGTTGTTCAACAGGTAACTACCTAACAAAATTGAGTATACCTGATTTCAACAGCCAAAGTGAACAAACCCCAGTGTCACTGTTAAAATAGGGTTTACCTATAGACACTGGACCTGCGTATAAAACAACCAACTCGCGGCCATCTTGGCAAAATAACCTGAGTAACGCCAATTTATCCCGCTGGGTGATCTTGGCAGTGCTGTACTTCAATTTTGCAGGCAACAGGGAAGAGGGAGGGTTGTGTAGTCCGCGAGGTACTTACTCCTGACTGCGCGGTCAAAAAATGTGTGTAGACTCTGTACACGTGATAAAAAGCGACCTAATGATGATATCTCATTGAAATTTGTAGAGATGGTCAGAAGTATGGTAAAGATGGCACAGTAACAATTTGGAGTTCGTAAGTGCCATCGAAGAAATTTTATGGACCTTGAAATGTGAAAAATGAACTGGAGCAACTCCAACTTTTGTCAATGCTTAGTCTATAGACACTGCACCTGGGCCCTCCGGGTAAGACATCCAACTGCAGGCAACGGGGAAGAGGGACGGTAGTAAAATCTTGTGTCATGCCAATTTCTCCCGCTGGATGCTTTTGGCTGCGCTGTACTTCAATCTGCAGGCAACGGGGAAAAGGGAGGGTTGTGTAGTCCGGAAGGAACTCCTGGCTGCGCGCGCAGTCATGAGTACCTCGCGTAACTACACAACCCTCCCTTTTCCCTGTTGCCTGCAGAATTGAAGTACAGCGCAGCCAAAAGCATCCAGCGGGATAAATTGGCATGACACACGTAATTCAGCCAATATGGCCGCTAGTTGGATGTCTTCCCGCAGGTCCAGTGTCTATAGCTTAGTCTTTACATGGTAAACATCACACACGTTTCGTCTCCTTTTAGTTTAACTGCAGGAGAAACGCATAAGGCGCGGCGCGGTCCGACTTAGTTACCCTTTATTTGAAAGTGATAATTAAACCGTAAACGCCACATCGCCATGGGGATGACGGACGGGTGTTTCACATTTTTACAATTATTTCGCGTACTTCTTAACAGAAGAACGTTCGGAAAGTTTGTGATGCGTAGCATCAGATTTTTTTTTGTTGTAATTGTTGGAACTTTTTACACGTTGCATTTTTATTAGGTAATTAAATCGTTATTGATTTGTTGATTCGTTTTTTTAATTATTTCGAATATAACGCGAATGATCTATCTTTTATTGCAAAGTGTTTATCTGTTCTTGTGTAATTTGTGGAATTTATGAAATACCTAACATTTAAATACGGAAAAATTCTAGTAGACTTCATTCTACAAGTGATATTGAGAATTCAACACTTGTCGATCGTGAAAATTGTATAACTAGATTCCGATTTCCTGAAAAACAGTGATAGGTAGTCTAATAATGTGTAATTACAGTTTTGTTTCAATTTTCGCGTTTATTTTGGCGTTTTACGTTTCTGTAGGTAAGAATTTATCTTATGTATTTTTGATGAAATGCAACATATAGGCCTATTGCGAGTGAACAAATAGCTACTTACGCCTAAAATGTATTGAATTAGTTATAATAGTTTGTTCGCGTAAAAATCATGTTCTAATCGTTAATTTTTTAATATAGGAAACGCTACTATAGAATGTTACCAGTGTGTAAGTTATTCTACCGATCCACATCCAGACTGCATAAATGTGAATCGAAGAACCCCTACTGTAAAACATTCTGCTGCTAGTTCTCATGAACGCTGCGTATACCAATGGATTCCCTTTGAAGGTATGCAGTAAAATAACACTTATGAAAAAAAAAACTACTATAGTATCGCCCAAAATCACTACCTTGTTTACTACATATTTGTAGTTTACAAGTACTGTTTAATACATAACGAAATACACGAAAACCAACTCGAAAAAATACTTCGAAAACTAACAAAATCTTCAAAAGACAGATAAAACAAATGAGCAGTTGACACGAACATCGCTGAATAGAAACGAATATTTACATACATATTAATTAGTATGCCAACAAGTACGTTATGTATGAAATACTACTAATTGTAACAAGTGAAATTACTATCATTTCGCATTTCACAAGTAAGTAGTATTAGGTAAGTACCTATGCAAAAACCACTAGTCTAGTTTGCATCCAAGTTCACTAGTAGTATGTCAGAAATACTACTAGTACGTACATAAATGAAAAACCACTATTACTTTACCAGTATCTAATATTCTGGTATATTAACAACCCCGGGCCCCCACCCCATTAGACTGCATCTCGCGAACGAATGTTGATTCGATTCAGATTCTCAAAAACTCAAAAAGTAAACAAATCAAATGTTACCTACTGATAAACACCAGACTCGTAAAATGAAAAAAATACTTCTGCTCTAATATTCAGTAGTGGATTCAACATGTTACCTATACTTACCTACTCAAATATGCAAATGCGTACTGGGCACCCCTAGCTGTGGGTCCCTAAGGTACGAAGTTGATGAAAATAACGAATCTAGTTTTGAAAAAAAGAAAAATTTTGCTTTTTAATTTTCCAATTTAAGAAAAAATGTTTGTTGGAGAAAATTTTGGATTTGAACCGGCATCGGCACAAAAAGAATTTAAAGATGTGTACTTAATGTGCCTTTATAAGTGCTGAATTTCATTTTTACCTTTATTTTTAGGCTTTGGTTTGGTTCGAAACCAATACTAATCGTTTTCGGAAATTTTAGTTCTGTGAATAAATACGTCGTCGCTTTTATCATTATGTCGTCGTTCATTTCCTAAAGTCGTCGATGCATTTCATTCAATTTGTAGGGCATATACGCTGACGTTCACTTGATTTTTGTTGTCCTGCAATCGTTAAAAACTGTTTCCATCATTTAAAAAATGGTTTTGGACGTTAGCATCTGTTGTGCAAAACACTTTTTTTTTGGTTGTTCAAATCATTTAATCTGTCTTGCCGATAAATGGCACCCAAAACAATCTACAACAAACAAAATGTTCTACAGTAATGTAAATGTTGGCCTTTTCAGATGGCACATATTATTTGGAACGATCGTCACAAGACGTACACCAAGCAGAACACATATGTAGAAGCGCACAACAGAAATATCCAGGATCAAAATGCAACATTTGTGCAAGAAATTTCTGCAATTCTTAGTCTGGAAGTCGCTACAGATAACTGAAAACCGTAACCAAACGAACAACCACCATACCATGTAATCACCACCAACCACCACATCATCACCTTCAACCATGTTATCACCTACAAACACATCACTACCAGCGATGGAACGAATTGAAATTTGGATTAAGGCTATTCATTACCTATGTTATTATCAGTAGGTAAGAATTTTTAATGAAAACTGCGAACTTTTGGCAGGGATTGTGCAAAAACTATTGTATGGATTTTTTGGGATTTGGTTTATTTTACTCATTCTACAAATAAAAATTAAAAAATTATAATAACTTTGACTACTTCCTCGTAAAAAATATAACAATAATATAACCAAGGATCTCTTTCTATCAGTGTACAGTTACAGTACAATAATTATGAACAGTGTTTTTTAATAACGTACCATATTGGCATTTTTGTTTTCCAAAGAAAGTCTTGTTCTATGAATGTACACCAAGAACCATGAAGGAACAAACTTCGCAGCAGAAAATAATTGTTCATTCAAAGACAGGTTGCATCATCAATATACCCCGTGTCAAAGAACAACAGCGATAGCTTTCTTCTGAGTATGGTATCTGATTGGTTAATTTTGATTTTGAATTCTTTGGTGGCCGCGTAGGTCCGTGTAAATTTGAAATTACTTTGCCTCTTCGCCCTTACAAAATGTTTACGCCGCGCCGTGTACTTAGAGCATAAAATAGCTATACTATAACGTATGTAGAGGAATCCACAATGGAAATTTTTCCGGCCAAACTTGGGCCAAACATAGAAAAATTTGTGGGGGACCAAGTCTCTCTGGCGCAAGCGTTAGTTTAGTATGCATTGTTTACATCTGTAAACAAGCAATAATATGCGGCCACTCGCCACTTTATCATTTTCTGTGAAAAATTTGAAATTTTTGGCCAGCTGAGACATGCGCATCAAAATTCTGGCCCCTTGAAGAGCGTTATAACAAGCTTTTACTGTACATATTTCATGTTGCCAACCTACATTTTTAATGAAAAAAAAACTTTTTTGGGGGTTTACGATATTTCTACACACCATGTACCAGATTTCAACAGATAAAGTGACCACATCACAGGGGTGCGTTCACTGAGGCAATCAAAATCAAGTAAGTATGTAGGTATACTTGATTTCAAAATGGAAAATTAGGTATAAGTAAGCAAACCATTAGCCAATCAGTTTCAATATAAAGAACGAAAAAAAATAAATCGAGTATACCCGATTTCGATAGCCAAAGTGAATGCAACGTATCACTGTCAAAACAGGGTGTACCCAATTTCATTAAGTGTAAACATATGATACACAAATTAGTTCTTCTGTTTCGGGAAATTGAAAAAGAAAACAAAATTATTTGGCTAATAATAGGCAATCTTCTCGGAATAAAATGAATGTCCATGTTTGGTATTTCATTTGTCAACAGGAGACAGTCAACAATATACAATTATTTGATTTCTGAAGTAAAATTTGAAAATTTGCTTTGAAATTGTCATAGTCATAACTCATAACTGATCACTATTAGCATTCATTTAGTGATGATATTGCTTCGTGCCAAAAAATTGCGAGGAAAAATAAAAATCGCATTCGCATGTTTTGAAAACTTTTTCTGAGGTAGGTAGGTGGGTAGGTATTTTGATTTTTCTCTGAAACATATGAAATTTGATGTACCTACATACCTATTTAAAAATTTGTTCATATAAATCAGAAGATAATTGAAAGTGTTATTCGACGATGTAGGTAACTACAGATTTGTTCAAAGTAAGTATGTATACCTACATTCACATAAAATTTTTATAATCTATCAAAAGTTTACAAAATTCAAATATATATTGAGTGCCACATGTCGTAATATCGCACACACCTAATTTTCACAGTGATATCACGATCATTTTTTGTGGACAAGATTTAATATTTTTGTCAATTTTGTTATCGCTTGTATTTGTCAGATAACAAATAAAGCTAAGATTGGATTTGTTGCAAAAAGTGTTTTCTCTGGCCAAATGTCGCTAGTGATGCTGCATTCAGAAATAACGAATGAAATTATAGGTAGGTACCTACTCGTATTTGTACGTCATGTTTAAATATATGACATGTGTCGAGGTAGATTTAATATACAGGGTAAGTATGTAATTTAGGTACTGTGATAATCCAATCTCGACCATGAGAGCGTCAGTAGGGCTTTGAAAAATGAACGAAATGACCTATTATGACTTTTTGCTTAATTTGCAAATTAAAGAGGCTATACAAACGATCATCAGTTTCAAAAAATCGCGAGGAAACCAATTTTTCACAAAACATTACGTATAATTTTCATACAATCTCTTCAACTTTTAAAAAGTTTTTGGGGCAGATCGAGGCATTAGCAGGTCCGAATCATTTTTTTTTTTTATCAACGTTATATTTTGAAATAATACCCTAAGTTACATCGCTGTACGAAATTCGATAGTGTTTCTTTTAGTAAGAAACTCCGTGATTTAAAACATTATTCTAAAGCTCTTGGAGTACATACCGGAATTCCATTAACATTTTATAATACAATTTAGTATTTTTTTAAAAAAACTCGTGATATCCGTCAAAAATAGTTTCAAAAAGCAAAATTACCACCATACGGCGCCAACCAAAAAAAAAAAAAAAAACTTACAAAAAACTAAGAAGGATTTGTTAAACAAAACTCTGCTAAGTAGTTTTAATGAAAAAATTCATGATATCGAAACATCGCCAAGCAATGATCATTCAGTAGTTGTGATCAGGAATTGATATGAAATTTCAAATTAATTTTGGTATAGGTACTTACTTACCACAATGAAAATATATCCATAAGTTTGAGAACTGAATTGAAATTAAACCGAGCCAAGCACCGGCGGAATTTATCGGTCTAGGGTTTCAATTCAGTTCTCAAACTTATGGACAGTTCATTTTGGTAAGTAGGTACCAAATTAATTTGAAAGGGTATTCCACGATAAGATAGGCGAAATGGCCCTGTTCCCAGATTTGGAAAATTATGATGGATTATTGTTGGGTACCTCCAATGAAAATTTTTGAGCGGAATTTCCGCTCCCCAACCCCCCCCCCCTCGGTCTGTATAGCCAAAAAACGCGTTTTTTACGAGAAAAATTCTGTATCCATGAGTTGTGGGGAGAAAATTTTGGTACCGTGTGGAATGTGTAGGGGAAGCATGGGTCTTTTAACACGATTTTTTTCAAAAATTTTTACCATAGTGGTGGGGGTGAAATTGACAAAAGAAAACTTTGAACCGCCACAGCTCCGGAGTGTATGGTGTATCCAAAAAGTTGTTTTCGTCAAAATGTGTCTTTTTACTAGTACTTTCTTACTACCAATCCATAAAATCGAAATTTTGTCTGCAAAAGGGTCATATTTGCAAAAAACCCTGGAAAATACGCGTTTTTTGCGTTTTTTTGCAAAATAATGCGGAATATGCGAAAAATACATGGAACAAAAATGTTTAGTGTCAAATTTTACCCTAGAAAATGTGTTCACAAGGTTGTCAAAACGCTCATCTACTGAGCTACCCGCGCGCACACGCCGCCTCTTTGCAGCAACGTCAAGAGATGAGGTACCTATGGTACCTGCACATACTGACAATTTGTTACGTTGGTCGTGTCGCTACATAGAATTGGGCGAAAAATCGTAACTGCGAACTTTTATTGTTAAAATGGTATGGTAATAGAATGAAAAACCGCGAAGAATGAGATGAAAATAGTTCGTACATCGGAATAAAAATGGATAGGTAATATATAGGTAATCAAAGGTATGGTAATAGAATCAAAAATGTTGAGAATGTGATGAAACTAGCTCGTACACAGAGGCGGATCGAAGTCATTTTATTTTGGGGGTGGGGGGTGTATCATGTCATTTTGCCGACAAAGAATTGTGATTTTTCCGACAAAAATCAAAATTTAAACGTGCTGAATACCAGTGGCGTATGCTGAAATCATATGGGGAGAGGGTTATTTTTATTTGTGATGGAGGGGGGAGCAAAACCGGATTTTTGGACATAAAAAAATCGGAATTTTAGATAATTTTCTGAAATCTTTTCAAAAAGAATAAGTATTAATTTATTGAAAAGAAGGTAAAATTACTGCTCGAGCAAAGCAAGAGCGACAGTCTTGAAAAAAATTGGCCCAAATAACGAAAAAACGGTCATTTTTGTATGTTTTTGAACAGTTAGTTGGCTCTTGTGAGGTCTGGGCCTCAACTCAAAAATCATCAAGCTACGACTTGGATAAATAAATAGTCGACAGACAGGCGGGTGTCAATTGACAAACGTTTATTAGAGGAACATAAAACATACATAGTAATCGCGTGCGAGATAAATACAGATTAATAAATAGATGAACTGCGTCTGTGGCTAGAGGTACAATGCCTCCCACTACGTCACTGTGAGCTGCGTGTGCAGGTGCGCTTGGCAGCTTGGCAGACTGGCAGACGGGTGCCAGTTGACGCCACAGCTCTATTCAGAGAGAATGAAAAATTCGTACCTTACTTTTCAAATATAGGGGTCGGAATAAGTTTGTATTCCGATTTGCACAAACAAAAATTTTTTCAAATGAAAATGAATTTTTTTCTGTAGTGACATAGCGGGGAAAAAAACTATCATTACCAAAGTGTTGGTGGGACTTCCACAAACACAACACACTACCTACAAGATCTTCTATCTACTCATTACACACAACGGGGTGTTAAAAAGAACGCATCAGTTTTTGAATACGAATACTAACTTATGCCGACCCCTGTAGTGTGAGTATTAACTACTACGAGTATTTCAGGAATTTTCTTTTTAATTTTTGAGTTCACATCAATTTTAATGAAGGAATTTGTTTTTGTTTTGTCTCAATATTTTTCAAATTCAATCACGGATTTCGTGAAATTGTGATTTTGTAAGTAGCAAGTAGCCCGAGCGAAGCGAGGGCAAAAGCTTTGGAAGATTTGTAATTCGAAAAGTAGAACAATATCAATTTAAATTTAAGAATTCGATTATTAAAAATTTTATTAATGGTTTCTTGAAATTTTAAGTGGGAATGAAGAGAACTAAAATAGCCCGAGCAGAGCAGCGAGGGCGAAAGCTTTTTAAAATTTGTAGTTTTAAGAGGCAAAACAGCAGTAAATTTGATGTGAAAGGTCAGTTTGAGAAATAGAAAACAACATTTTAGCCGGAGCGAAGCGAGGGCAAACGCTTTTTAAAGAATTGAAAATTTTTAAGGATAGTTTGCTGATTTTTTCGGCAAATTAACGATTTGATTTTGCCGACAAACTGACGATTTTGCCAATAAATTCAGAATTTTCAGATAATGGGGGGGGGGGGGGGGTGTATACCCCGTATACCCCCCCTTAAAACCGGTGAGTGGGATAGTGTAGTCTTCCTCCATTATTTCCGCGAGATAAGAGATGGCTTGGCGAAGTAGAAAGCTACCTGTGAAAAGGAGCTTCAAATCTGCTACTGTCAATTCTGGAAAATCCCATAATTCATCCGAGTGGAAAGGTGCCCTCAATCGATCCAAGTTCTGTTCTTCTACCTCTTCAGCCAGCATGTTTTTATCCGTCATTGTATTTTGGATCCGAGATAGAATTGAGGGCACACTTTCCACAACCGAAGTCCATCGTTTCCCAAATTTGTTGAGGAGGTAGCCCGCAATTCTGCAATATAGTCCACCTTTTGGCAGCAATTTTATTATTCAGCTGGTGGTGAAGGAGCTTAAATTTCTGACCTTTTGCCCAATACTGTGTAGCGACACAACCAATGTAACAATTGTCAGTAAGTGCAGGTGCCATAATACCTCATCTCTTGACGTTGCTGCAAAGAGGCGGCGTGTGCGCGCGGGTAGCTCAGTAGATGAGCGTTTTGACAACCTTGTGAACACATTTTCTAGGGTAAAATTTGACACTAAACATTTTTGTTCCATGTATTTTTCGCATATTCCGTACTATTTTGCAAAAAAAAACGCAAAAAACGCGTATTTTCCAGGGTTTTTTGCAAATATGACCCTTTTGCAGACAAAATTTTGATTTTATGGATTGGTAGTAAGAAAATACTAGTAAAAAGACACATTTTGGCGAAAACAACTTTTTGGATACACCATACACTCCGGAGCTGTGGCGGTTCAAAGTTTTCTTTTGTCAATTTCACCCCCACCACTTGGAGGTACCCAACAATAATCCATCATAATTTTCCAAATCTGGGAACAGGGCCATTTCACCTATCTTACCGTGGAATACCCTTTATCAATTTCCCTGGATTTCGAGTCTCAAAAGTCAAAAATGTGAAAAAATCCCCCCAGAAAAATTGAAAAAACTGAAAAAATCCAAACCTCAAAACCCAAAAAAACCGAAATAAATTATATCGGTTTAGGTTTTGGTTTCACTCATTCTGCTTCATTATTATTGTTATGGTTTTTTGCGGTTTTTAAAAAATCTATGAAATTTCGGTTTTTGTTTTCAGTTAGGGTTTGAAAATGGCAAAAATTAGGTTCTTGTTTGGGTTTTGGTTTACGGTTTTCGGTTTTTTGCGGTTAGGGTTAGCACCCCTGTCATCACCTCCAACCACATCATCATCTCCAACTACATCATCATGTGACTGTGACTGGTGAACTTGGGGAAGGATTGTGTAAAAACTCTCGGATGGATTTTTGTGTGGTTGGTTTATTTTATACTCATTTTACACATCACTATACTTATAGTAAAAAATATAACAATACTAAAACCAAGGTTCTCTTTCTATCAGTTTACAGTAGGTGCAAATTATGACCAGTGTTTTGTAATAACCATATTATTATCTAGCATTTATGCTTTCCAAAGAAAGTCTTATTCTATGAACCAAAGCATTAACCAATCAGATTTTTTCATTCTTTGAAAAATATGAATCCATAAACAAAAACTTTAATTTTACCCCAAGAAACAAAAATAGGTAGATATTGTTGGTTGTCTTGTATCCTGTTGACAAACGAAATACCAACCATATTCATTTTATTCAGCGAAATTTGCCCATTATTAGGAAGTCAATATTCTAATTTCCAGAAACAAAAGAACCAATTTGTGCATCATAAAGTTGTTCAACAGGTAACTACCTAACAAAATTGAGTATACCTGATTTTGACAGCCAAAGTGAACAAACCCCAGTGTCACTGTTAAAATAAGGTTCACCTATAGATGCTGGACCTGCGTATAAGACAACCAACTCGCGACCATCTTGGCAAAATAACCTGAGTAACGCCAATTTATCCCGCTGGGTGATCTTGGCAGCGCTGTACTTCAATTTTGCAGGCAACAGGGAAAAGGGAGGGTTGTGTAGTCCGCGAGGTACTCCTGACTGCGCAGTCAGGAATACCTCGGTCAAAAAATGTGTGTAGAATCTGTCATTGAAATTTGTAGAGATGGTCAGAAGTATGGTAAAGACGGCACAGTAACAATTTGGAGTTCGTAAGTGCCATCGAAGAAATTTTATGGGCCTTGAAATGTGAAAAATGAACTGGAGCAACTTCAACTTTTGTCAATGCTTAGTCTTTACATGGTAAACATCACACGCGTTTCGTCTCCTTTTAGTTTAACTGCAGGAGAAACGCATAAGGCGCGGCGCGGTCCAACTTAGTTACCCTTTATCTGAAAGTGATAATTAAACGTCACATCGCCATGGGGATGACGGGTGTTTCACATTTTTACAATTATTTCGCGTACCTACTTCTTAACAGAAGAACGTTCGGAAAGTTTGTGATGCGTAGCATCAGATTTTTTTTTGTTGTAATTGTTGGAACTTTTTACACGTTGCATTTTTATTGGGTAATTAAATCGTTATTGATTTGTTGATTCGTTTTTTTAATTATTTCGAATATACCTGATCTATCTTTTATTGCAAAGTTTTTATCTGTTCTTGTGTAATTTGTGGAATTTATGAAATACCTAACATTTAAATACGGAAAAATTCTAGTAGGCTACTTCATTCTACAAGTGATATTGAGAATTCAACACTTCTCGATCGTGAAAATTGTATAACTAGATTCCGATTTCCTGAAAAACAGTGATAGGTAGCCTAATAATGTGTAGTCACAGTTTTGTTTCAATTTTCGCGTTTATTTTGGCGTTTTACGTTTCTGTAGGTAAGAATTTATCTTATGTATTTTTGATGAAACGTAACATATATTGCGAGTGAACAAATAGCTACTTACGCCTAAATGTATTGAATTAGTTAGTTTGTTCGCGTAAAAATCATGTACTAATCGTTAATTTTCTAACGTATAGAAAACGCTACTACCATAGAATGTTACCAGTGTGTAAGTAATGCTGATGATCCACAGCCAGACTGCATAAAAGTGAATCATAGAACCCCTACAGCAAAACTTTCTGATGCTAGGTCTTTTGAACGCTGCGTATACCTAAGGATTCCCTATAAAAGTATGTAGTAAAATAACACTCACGAAAAAAAAACTACTATGTAGTATCGCCCAAAATCACTACCTAGTTTACTATTTGTAGTTTACAAGTACTGTTTAATGCATAGCGAAATACACGAAAACCAACTCGAAAAAATACTTCGAAAACTAACAAAATCTTCAAAAGACAGATAAAACGAATGGGCAGTTGACACGAACATCGCTGAATAGTAACGAATATTTATTAATTATTACGCCAACAAGTACTATGTATGAAATACTACTAATTGTAACAAGTGAAATTACAATCATTTCACATTTCACAAGTATAAGTAGTATTAGGTACCTATGCAAAAATTACTAGTCTAGTTTGCATCCAAGTTCACTAGTAGTATGTCAGAAATACTACTAGTATACCTACATAAATGAAAAACCACTTTTACTTTACCAGTATCTAATATTTGGGGGCTGACAAATCTTCCAGACTCCGGAGTCAAGTTGGATTATTAAACTTATTTGAGGGATCTGTCCGCCCCAAATTTTTGGCTCATCAACTGTTTCATAGTTTGTCTCATCCTATCTGGTGAACGTGTGGTAGGTATTTTTTATTAGGGGCGGATTCCACCATTATATCATAACATTTTTTTACTTGAAATCTTTTTACCTCTTGTTCATTGAGTAGGTTCATTAGGAATCGTGGAGAGGGCGGGCCGCGGGGTGTAATTCTTTTTTGACGTACAAAGTTTTTTTTGGAGGATATATGAAGATAGATACCTGAATATTTGGTGATTGATTTTTTTGCACCCATTCAACACACTCAAGAAAATTCACCAAACGGTGCTGTTGCATGATCACCACCATGTGTGACATAGGTATAGAAAAACTGAGCACCCAATGCGAGTTGGTATTTTATCAAAATTCAATTGAGCTACTAGATACAATGTAACCGTTCGTTATATGTACCTATGTTTGTGGTTCAAGCATGAAAAAAATCGTCATTTTTTTAATTTTTAAGTATACTTTGCTTGAAATGTGATTTTTATCAAAAATGTTGACCTTGAAGATCCACAACTTTTCAAATTTCTCAGCTGGGAGAAGAGAGGGCATTCTGTACGCCTTATAATTCACCAGCCATGTGTACAAAAAGCAAACACGCAGGGTGCTTGCTGTGAATTAGGATTTTATCAGAACTTGATTCAATTGTGCTGCTCTATATGCAATGTAATCGTGTGTTATACCCTACCTACGTACGTAGTTTATGACTCAAAAATGATAAATTGTTGTTTTTGTGTATTTTTAGGTCCGTACTTTGCTTGAAATACTATTTTTACCAAAAATTTTGACCTTAATAGTTTGAACATAGCAAAAAAGATGAAAAAACACGTTTTTTGCAACATTTCGTTTTTTTTTTGAGCATGTTGCACCGATTTTTGAGCTCCACAAAAAATATCTATAGTATACAGCTACAAGCAAAAAATTTCAGCAGGCTCTCATTTGGCCCCAATTATACCTAGGAAGCTCATTTTTTTTCAATAGAAAGCTCTCGACGAGTACTTGATGCGAAAAATATAGCGAAGTCCAAATTTTGATTTTTAGGGCCCCAAATTTAAGAAAAAAGGGGCTAAATTTAACATAAAAAAATTTTGGAAATATGTTTTCTTCCAAATTGCATTATAAACCTAATTCCAAAATTTGAACCGATTTGGTCCCATGGGGAGAAATGGCCCAAAAACCAATTTTTGGGCCCCCTCCTCTAAATTTATGAAAACTGAACCAATTTTGCTCATTTTTTTTCAAAATCTTCCTTACAATGTGTGGATACGTTATAAAGCATTTTGAAATCAAAATATTTTAGTTTAAGCATGAAAAATTAAAAATCAAAAAAGTAATATTTTGAACAATTTGAACTTTGAACTTCAAATTTCTCGGCCGAATATTTCCAATTTGCTAAGCATTTTTTAAATCATCAAAATAGTAAACAAAACAGCCAACTTATAATTCTCAGCCGAGTATTTCTCTTTTACCGGCTTTTCGCAGAAAAGTCCGGTACTGTATTTGTCTCAACTGTGACAGTTTCGGTCCGGAGTAAATTTTCTTTGCGTTTTGGGGTGTTGGGATCATTGTGTGACCATTAGTTTTTTTTCAGGTTTCCTTAAAGTTTATATATATATTTATATATATATATGTGTTTATGTACCCATTTTGTGGCAGAGTAAACTCGAAACCTATGAAATTTTGAACAAAGTGCTTTATCCCTCCCGACTGGTGTATTGCCGAAATTTTGAGATTTCGAGTTTTATTAAAATCGGTTTAGATGTTCCTTCGATATTTCAGATTAAGTGATTTTTTTTGCCATTTTTGCGTCCTTTTGCAGACTTCCTCACCAGTTTTGTTTTTGGTATTCCTATTTTTAAATATTTTGCTTAGCAATAATCACTAACGTCTGTCTTTATACCCAAACGATTTCTCAGTTTATTTCTTGTATGTTATACTTTGGGGTGTAACTAAATTTCTGAAAAAATTTCGCAAAGTGCCCTCTTCCCGTTTTTTTCTATGAATTTTTGAAATTTTGAACCCCCCCCCCCCGAAGAGCCCCTAAATACGAAAAAAAAAATTTGAAAAAAATTTCACACACGCACCTACCTACTGACTATTTTCTGTGAAAGTTTCTAAATTTTTGGACGACCCCCTCCCGAGAACGAGACATTTGAATTTTGAGCACATATGGGGTCATTTCTCGGGTTGGGGTGGGGGGGGCCGGCTCAAAAATTTTTTTGGGGTGGTTTTACATATATACTAACATTTTGGGTGAGTTTTGTCAAAATTGGAGAAAGTGCGGATTTCACTATCTTATCCTACAAGGCTCTTTTAGTTCTGTGAATAAATATGTCGCGTCCTCGCTTTTATCATTATGTCATGTCGTCGTTCATTTCCTAAAGTCGTCGATGCATTTAATTCAATTTGTCGGGAATACTCTGGCGTTCACTTGATTTTTGTTGTCCTGCAATCGTTAAAAACTGTTTCCGTCATTAAAAAAGTGGTTTTGGACGTTAGCATCTGTTGTGCAAAACACTTTTTTTGGTTGTTCAAATCATTTAATCTGTCTTGCCGATAAATGGCACCCAAAACAATCTACAACAAACAAAATGTTCTACGCTAATGTAAATGTTGGCCTTTTCAGATGGCACATTTTATTTGGAGCGATCGGCGCGAAAGGTACCTCAAGAAGAACACCTTTGTAGAAGCACACGACAGAAATATCCAGGATCACAATGCAAAATTTGTACAAGAGATTTATGCAATTCACAGTCTGGATACCTAGGTTGAAATCAAGATGGAGGGTATAGTCCACGACCGTTATCCAGCGAAGTAAACCTTATAACTGAAAATGATTGAAAATCGTACCCAAACGAACAACCACCATATCATGTAATCACCACCAACCACCACATCATCACCATCACCTCCAACCATGTTATCACCTACAAACACATCACTACCAGCGATGGAACGAATTGAAATTTGGATTAAGGGTATTCATTTCCTATGTTATTATCAGTAAGGATTTTTAATGAAAACTGTGAACTTTTGGCAGGGATTGTGCAAAAACTATTGTATGGATTTTTTGGGGTTTGGTTTATTTTACTCATTCTACAAATAAAAATTAAAAAATTATAATAACTTTGACTATTTCCTCGTAAAAAATATAACAATAATATAACCAAGGATGTCTTTCTATCAGTGTACAGTTACAGTACAATAATTATGAACAGTGTTAAAAATGGAACCTATTCTTGAAAAAAAATTTAACCTAAAATTTTGCGTGCCAAAATAGTTTATAAAAGCATTTATTTTTCACCTCTATGAATCCTTATCTACAACATATTTCACATTGATCTGAGCCAAATCTTCAAAACTGGAGTAAAAAATTGATTTTAAGCTGAGCTGAAATTTCGAAAATTCAAGATCTCTTTAGCTTATCACATTTTCATTTGACAATTACACTTTCTGCACAGAAATTTTCTCTTAGCCAACTGTCTTTACAAGAAAATAGAAATAACACTCATAATTCTCATAAGGACACCTTTTTGATATCGCTATCCGCGCTATTTATTGCACATATAGCGACAGATAACCCACTATAAGGAACTTCTAGAATACCCCGGTATACAAAAAATTTAACACAAATTGCACTATATAATGACGGCGATGAAGAATTTCAGGAATAGG
This sequence comes from Planococcus citri, assembly GCF_950023065.1. Taxonomy (NCBI): domain Eukaryota; kingdom Metazoa; phylum Arthropoda; class Insecta; order Hemiptera; family Pseudococcidae; genus Planococcus; species Planococcus citri. The sequence goes on along the minus strand of NC_088677.1, from coordinate 2,716,780 downwards.
TGCCCTGGTCCCTTGAAGAGCGTTATAACAAGCTTTTACTGTATTTCATGTTGCCAGCCTACATTTTTTAAAAAAAAAACTTTTTTTGGGGTTTACGATATTTCTACACACCATGTACATACTAGATTTCAACAGATAAAGTGACCACATCCCATGGGTGCGTTCACTGTGGCAATCAAAATCAAGTAGGTATGTACATGTTGGGTACCAAGTCCGAAATTGTACAATTCGGGGTTGGTACAGCCAATCAAAGTTCGAAATGTAGTTTTATAACGAATGAATTCGAATTACATTAGTTGTAATAATAGTACCATTAGTCCGTTCGCACAAATTTCAAAAATTTCCCCTCGAACAGAAAATTTTTGATGTTTAATTTTTTTTCCTTCTAAGATATTCTGATAAAAAAAATGCACTCAAGATTTCCGTCTGGAAATCGAACTTAATGTGGATGAATTCGTTATAATTATGGGTCAAAAATAGATACAGTTTGTTTTTAAATTAATTTCCAGACTTTCTAGGGAAATTGAAAATTGCATCGGGGGCTTAGAATAGCTGTAATTGGTAAAATTTGAATAGGAGGAGGAGGGGTTGACAAGATTTATATCGATACGTGCAAATTTCAAAAATTTCCTACGAACAGAGATTTTTGATTCTTTAAAATTTTTTTTTTCCTTTTAAAATACCTATACTTTGTGAAAAAAAAACAGTCTACGTGTCCTGGAAATGGGCTCAAATACGAGTAGGCCCTTCAAACAGGTCGAAAATAAATCACAAGTTGATTTTAAGGCTCTCAAATTAATTTCCACGCCTTTTACATTGAGAAATTTTCAGATTCTGTAGAAATAGAAAATCACACTAAAGGCTCCACAATGGTCCAAAGAAGCCGTCCAAAATGCACTTTAGCCTTCATATACGCGTTCAACTGCATGTCAGTGATCCGTTTAACCAATTACACGTCAATTTTTCAAAATCGATTTCTGTCAGTCTAAAACACTGTAGGTACTAGGTAGGTAAGGTACGCATATTTTTCACATTCTCGATGATGAAATCGCCGGAAAACCGATTTTCGAAAAATTATGTGTAATTCGTCAAAAAGAGTCACTAAAAAGCACCAACTGTATTATTATAGACGCTAAAGTAAATTGTGACGATTTTAATGAGATTTTTTCGAAAATCCGGAATTTACGAAATATTGGCGGTGGGTCGGTGGTTTTTAAACAGCTTGGAATCACCTTCAGTCAACCAAGCCTGTTGAGATTATAACAGACTTGAAGTAAATTTTAGGTTTGGAACTTCATTGAGCAAAATTTTGAGGAAATTGCAACTTTCAAAAATCTGCTGGAGGTTTCAGAACGGCTCAAAACAGTTTAGAACCGCTCCCAGTCGATTTGGGCAGTCAAAAATAGGGTAAATGTAACAAATTTCAGCTGTGTAGGTCAGTCTTGTAGAATTTTGATTTTTTTTCTTTCATTTTTGGCAATATATCGGTATTAAGTATATCTATTTGTGCAGCGGGAGCACTGGTCGAAGGTTGACTTACGACAGTTACGACGTACCCATGAATCATGTAGGCTTCGTAGGTGATTGATTATCCTCAAAAAAAACATAAATCATTAACGTGGTCCTTCGGTGATTGAGGGTTGCGTTTCACTTATCAAGGCAGAGAATTTCAATCTTTTTTTTTTCGTGTTCAAATGCGCTAAAGTAAAAACTTTTTGCGCAGAACGATTAATATTAGTTTGTTTCATATAATAAAATATTTTAAATGATAAAAACCGTATTATATCTGCATTTGTTATAGTTATTTCGGAAGATGTCCAGACTGACGGTTTTAAAGACATTTCTCAGCGAAAACTGAATGAAATTGGATGATTTTTGGATATGTTGTACATGAAAGTGCCCTTGAGGCTGCTATGTTGCCCTTTTTTTCAAATTTGGATTTTAAGTTGCCCTTTTTTTCAAATTTGGAATGAAAATTCCAAATTTTTAAAAAAGGGCAACATAGCAGCCTCAAGGGCACTTTCATGAACAACATATCCAAAAATCATCCAATTTCATTCAGTTTTCGCGGAGAAATGTCTTTAAAACAGTCATTCTGGACATCTTCCAAAATCACTAAACACATGTACTTATCTAATGTTTTTATTATTTTAAAATACTTTATTATATTAAACAAACTAATAGTAATCGTGCTGCGCAAAAAGTTTTTACTTTAGCACTTTTGAACACGAAAAAAAAAAGATTGAAATTCTCTGCCTTGATAAGTGAAACGCAACCCTCAATCACCGAAGGACCACGTTAAGACATTGAAAATTTTAACTTACGAAGTACCTACCTACGAATCACGGAGACGTGGATTTTGAGGAATTATTTCAATTCAAAGTGTACTTAAATACATAACAAACCGTGAATGAGAATACTTCAAAAAATCGTGATTTCTGCACGAAAACAACACATTATTAAACCATTTGATGATAAATTTAAGTTTATTTTAAAAAAGTCCTCATCACGCAAAATTTACGTAAATTCGCCAATTTACACCAAAAAGTTGAAAAACAGAATTTCTCCCATGTAAGTATATGTACCTAACCAAAAATTTTGAATTGAAAATTCTGAAAAAAAAAACAAACAGTAGAATGTACCTTACCTAGTGCTATGACGTCATCAATAAGAATTAAGAAGTTTTCAATTCTGGGGCAATGTGGTTTTGAAAGATTTATGTTTCTACATAAAGTCTCGTAATAAATGATTTCTCATCGTTTCTTTTGATTGGTTTATTTTACTGAACGTAGGTATATTGCGTTCTTTACAGTACGTTGTAATGTATCTCTTTGTTAAAACTGTTGCAAAATTTTTTCATGCTCTTGTGTAATTATTATGGAATTCATTTTAAAATATTGAACTAATGGAAAAAGTTGAGTAGGCTACTTTATTCTACAAGTGGAATTGAGAATGAGAACTCAACACTCCTTGATAGCAAAAATCATATATGTACCTAACTAACTAGATTCAGGTTTGCTGAAAAACAGTGATAGCATAAGGATGAGTATTTACAGTTTTGTTTTAATTTTCGCGTTTATTTTGGCGTTTCATGTTTCTACAGGTAAGAATTTTTTTTATGTACTCGTACCTATTTGATGAAATGCAACATATTGTGAATGAATTAACCCTTAAAGACCCAAACCAAACTGGAAGTGATCAGAAAAAATGCTTTCAATTTGTTGAATGGGACTTACATGAATATCACTTTAATGTGTAGTATACACCCTGCCTCTCAAAACTATTTTGTAAATGAAGGGTCAATTTTTTCAAATTTTTGTAAATTACGAAAGAGCAAAATACCTAATTGACCCGACCGGGGTAATCTCAGGTATATAATCGCATTCCACCCACCTAATTATTGAAAGCAAATCCTTGATGAGCCCCTTCCCATTTTTGGTGGGGCATAAAATATGAAAAAGTTGAGGTAAAATACGGGCCAATGTCCTCCATTTTTAATTTTATGAATTTGTTAATATGCTTTCACAAAATATAATCGCAAAGGGTATATGCAGTGGCCAGTGGGGTACAGTACAGAGCGATTTTTTTCAATTTTTGATTAACTGGTTTGTGAACTACGATTCTGCCTGGCGGGGGTATAAGATTCGGCAAAATTTCGGATAAGGACGGCCTTTTTTTTTTAGGGAAGCATTGTTTGATGTTGCCGAAATGTATATACTCGTATTCTTCTTCTAAGATTTCTTGTTACTTAAATTTTGTGCAGAATTTTAAAAAATGGCACTTTCTCAACATTTGTACCTGTAAATTTGGTCGCAAAGTTGAAACTTGGAGTAAAAAGTGCAATATTTGTGTTCAGTGTGAAATCGTAACGCGTTTTAACACCTTGTTTGCAATTTTCGTCACAACTCATTTTAGGGGGTGTGGCGTCTGAAAAAGTTCCAAAAAAGGGGGACAAGGCATGAACGGATTTTTGCAGATTTTGGATTTTTTTTTACGTATCTACACTTTCTTTGATACAAACAATGAGCTAGAAAAACCGTGTATAACGATTTCTTTCTTGGTAACACGCAGGCTCGTTAACTGGTTTTTAACCATTAACCTTAACCACAAATTAACCGGTAGATTAACTGAAAAAAAGTAACCTTGACCAAAAAAATTTTTTTGTAACATCACTAACCATAACCAACCGTGACCGTTTTCTGAAATCAAAATGAACCATAACTGTAACTATAACTGATTTTTTTTAGAAAAAAAAAAACAGTTTAAAATTTAAAAAAAATTGAAAAGTGCATTTTCATTTCTTTTTACCTGTGATTTTTTAGTGTGATTTGCAGTGAATTGAAATTTTAATCAAAAAAAATGATCAAAAGGTGGAATAAAAAAACGAGAACAGAAAGTTCAAAAAACTTGAAACTATAGTTGCATCACACTCATTAGTCATTAAACTATTAATGCTAAATGATATTTTAACGATAAGAGATAATGAAGAATTGTTTCTAAACTCAGAGAAAAGTTTTTGAAATTTTCAAATTTTCAACTGTAGGTACCTAATTTCAACCATTAACTGAAATTTTAATCTCAACTGGAAAAATCACCATCAAAAACTGTACCCTAACCGTAACCTTAAACATTAACCAAAAAAACATGATCACCAATAACTGCAACCAAAACCGTAACCATAACTTTTAAAAATGAATAACCATAACTGTAACCTTTAACCTAAATTTTGAATTTCTTGATAAATTTTTAACCGTAACCCTGACCAGAAATTTTTTTGGTCAACAAGCCTGGTAACACGTCAAAAAAAACAACAACAAAGCTGGTAGGTAATTCATCAGAATCGTGTAATACATAGACTAATAAACACTTCGGAACCTTAATATGGTTGCGAGGGCGTTACTCTTAAATTAAACATTGGTTTATAAATAAAAGTAACACTAACACTTAGGTTTAACATTTTCCTAATTTCGATTTGGATTGAACTTACTTTCTGCTGCTTCACGATAACTTAAATATCCATTTCGATTCTTATCAGCATCTGCAAAGTCCTTTTTCAATTGCTGATAATCGTAAGTAACACCTACTGCTATATAATACTGCCGCACCTCTTTGATCGAGAGATTCTTATCATTATCAGCATCTATAGTTTTAAAGTCTTCCATGAATTTACCTGTGAAGCCGGAGGACGGATTCACGTTCATCGTGGCGAACTTACTTCGTTGTGCTTCTCTATAACTTAAATGTCTATCTGAATTCCGATCGGCGTCATGAAATTGCATTACCAATACCTCATAATCGTAAGTATACCCTAGTTCTCTATAATAATTCAGCACGTCCGTAAACGTGAGAGACCCATCGCCATCACGGTCTATCTTATCGAAGTCTTTCAAGAGGTTACCTGCGTAGTGTGAGCGAAGAGCCATCGAATTCAGGAACAAACTTGGCGCAATAATGAAAATACTGGTGAAAAAACTTGTAGAGAAACACATCTTTCTGTTTGGAATTTCTTTTTAGATGTAAATATGTAGAAGGTAAGTAGCAGAGTACTGCACGGTTAAGTTAAAATAGCCGGATAACCGCCGGAGCTATCGGCTAATTCAACTACAGGTTACAAACTGCAGTTACTTTTGTCGGCGCGCGCAACCAGCGGTAAGTTAGGTTAATAACCATACGTTAACCGCATTCGGTTCTCTGGTGTCTCAACAATACATTTTGGTGACTCATCAAACAGATAAGACAGAATCGAACATTACATTTCCGATAAGAGCGCGGTATAATCGCAGGTAGTTTAGTCATTTTAACTACAAAATTATCCGCATAGGCTAACGCTAATATAACTGCTTTTGGATGAGTTATATTTGGTAGCTTACCGCACACGACACGCGACTAACGCAGATAACTTTTAACTATACCGTGCAGGACTCTGGTAAGTAGGTAGATATCCTATACAAAACTGAACAACTGATGGAGATGTCACTGTGCGTCGTCGCTAGCAAGTACACGCATCTTATATGTAGTAGGTAGGTACTTGAATTTAGGTTTCGCTCAATTAACTACACAGAGCAATAAATCTCGATGAATCAAATAATTAGCTCATTATAAAGACGTTCATAATTTAATTAGAACTAGTTCCGTTTGAGAGAAGTAGTATAATGAAATTTTTTGATTATCCATTATTGGAGGGGTATGAAATACATACGTCATAATCCGATAAGGACAATTTCTCTAAAGCTCTTTAATACAAGTATGGAAATAGAGTATGCTCTTAAGAAAGTCACAGCATTTTACGTATGTGTTACATACTGCACATGGCAGGTTGGTGTCGTGACGCGGTAGAGCAACCAATGGGGTGCAACGTTGTACGTGAACAGCTGATTTGATGCGTGCTCGCGCACTGCGCAGTACGTAAAACTTACGTAAAATCCTATGACTTTCTTAAGAGTATAATCTATTTCCATACTTGTATTAAAGAGCTTTAAATTTCTCAGTACATATCAGTGTTGCCATTTTGAAATGCTGAAAAGATGCGCTTCCAAATTTTTTTTTCAATGTTTCTCTGGGAAACATAAAAGTACTTTTTTTTGGAATTCTCATGGCAATCATGGAAAATGTAGAATCCGAAATTGGGAAAATCGCAATAGTGTTTTCAAAAAGATGGGAAAATTTTGAAAATATCCAATAATTCTTTACAAAAACTATCAAAAGATATGAAAAAATGTTCACCGCATCCTAAAGATGCGGAAATCTGAAGATGCGGAAAAAGATGCGCTTCTTTTGAAATTGTGCGAAAAGCGTATAATTATGCTCAAAACGGCAACACTGGTACATATTCTTGTGTTCATGATTGTTGATTATTGAACGTTTTGCTTGTTACCGTGTATGTTCTTTGTTCGCTCTCATACCTCGTATCTCTTTAAATTTGAAGCACTCAATTCCATTACATAAGCGCTAAAAAAGAGCGTTGGTTTATTTATACTGAACCAGAGAATTGTTACAAGAGAATTGCGCGCGCATAAAAAACAAACTGGTTCTTGGTGCAGAATGGAAGTAGCACAATAGATTTCTTTAAGAATAGCCCTAGAACTGTAGAAGTTGGAGTTGAGTCAACTTCTGTGGTTACTGCATAAGGTAAAGTTGAAGTACCATATTGTACCAGTCATGGATATTGACACCAGTTATGGATAATCATTTTGTGGCGCTACATGTGGCTAAAAAAAAAAAAAAAAGGTGATACCTTTTTCTTTGTCATCAGGTTAACATGTGTACAACATTAATTTTACATGTGATTCTCAATTAGGAAGTCCTAAAAAAAAAATTCTGAAATAAAAGTGCATTTTTTTCAGGGATTTTTCATTTTGTGAAATTTTGAAAAAATAGAAAGGGGTTAATAAATTCGTTATTTTTTGCGGTTGATTGACTATTTTGATAGTAAATAGGTCAAGGAATCCGTTTTTGATGGTTTAAAAATTTTTCACGAATGTTTAGTGACATTGGTACGTATGTACATGCTAATTTGATGAGGTATAAAATGTGAGATAATTGAGTAGAGTAAGAGGTAGTAAAATGGACCAGGGTAGTAAAATGGACCACCAGTAGTTTCAGTGATATCCACTAGCGCAACCTGGTGAGAAATTACAGAAACTGGTGTTATTTGTACCTAATACTTCATTTTAGGTGACCATCACTCATTATTTCCGACTTTCGAAGTGATAAGGCAGTTTGTTTGAAATGTGTGAATTTCCCATTTTCAATAAAAAATTAAACATTTTGATTGGAATGCAGATTGTATTTTTTGTAATTTATTTTTTGGTGAACGATAACTTGAGTTAAGTAGTACATACTTTCAGCTTTATTTTCATCTATTGGACATATTTTTTTGGCTCGAGTTTTCATTATGAAATTCATCTGTAATGTATTTGTATCTGTCATACTTTGTGAGGTAGTAAAATGGACCACAACAATAATTCCTATTTTTTGATTAGATTTAGGCAATTGCGAAGTAATTTGATTCAATCTTCTTAAACTAGACATATTTACCTATCATTTAAGCCCTCGATGACCAAAAATGGCCAATTTGGTGAAAAGTAACCACAAAAATAAAAAAAGCTAAGGTGCTCTATTGTTCTACCATTTAAGTGTTTTCATGCGTTTTTTAAGGTGTTTTTTGCTGTGGTCCATTTTACTACCCCACAAAGTCAGACCCCGTTTTTTGATACCTTCGCCAAAATGAAAATTGCTCCACCTGTATATAAATTGTGAGGTAGTTTTATTAAATATTATTAAACTAGACACATGTATCTATCATTTAAGCCCTCGATGACCAAAATTGGTCAATTTGGTGAAGAGTAATCTCAAAAAAGGCTTAGGTGGTCCATTTTACTACCACTTACTCTAATTACGAATGATGGGTAAAATTTATTCAGATGAGCATTAGATATTAGTGCAACTGAAAGTGAAAAGGCCTGAAAAAGCTCAGGCATTGCTTGTATATACATTTTATAATTTTCGTATCGTTTTACTCAAGTGAAGTGTATTCTCATATGTAGTACTTGATGTACTCACGTCTCATGTTTCAGCGACTTTCACAAAACCAGTTAATCAAAAATTGAAAAAATCACTCTGTACCACACTGCGTATACCCTTTGTGATTATATTTTGTGAAAGCATACTAACAAATTCATAAAATTAAAAATGGAGGACATTGGCCCATATTTTACCTCAACTTTTTCATATTTATGCCCCACCAAAAATGGGAAGGGGCTCATCAAGGATTTGCTTTCAATAATTAGGTGGGTGGAAAGCGATTACATAAGATTACCTCAAATTTGGGCCAATTAAGTATTTTGCTCTTTCGTAATTTACAAAAATTTGAAAAAATTGACCCCTCATTTACAAAATAGTTTTGAGAGGCAGGGGGCATACTACACATTAAAGTGATATTCATGTAAGTCCCATTCAACAACACTGAAAGAAATAAACAGTAATAGTTACATTAAAACAATGCACTCAGTACATTAAAACGCGGTAATTTTGGTATAGGAATGAAACGCATTAATCACTACATATTTAGAGAAGTAACTATTAGGTACACAGAAGTGCAGTAACCATTCCATCACTTTTATTCAACAATATTTAAAAAGTGGGGTTAGATACTATCAATGTCACGTTTCTCCACACATATGATTAATTCTCACTGCAACAAATTTTTCTAGATTAAGGGCTCGTTTATACTGGCCGCGGCGTAAGAAACTACGGAACGGTGTCCGTAGCCACTATAAACGACTACGTTATAACTCCCAGCTTTGATTTTCCACGGAAAGTTTACGAAAGTTTACGGTCTCGTTCCGCAGCCAGTATAAACGAGCCTTAAATTCCCCTAAGAAAATTTTCCTACCTGACTGGGATTCGAACCTGCGACCTTTCATTCCTAACTACCTACACTTAACAACATGGCCGCGAGTAGAATATTTGATTCAGGCCCTCAAAGTATTCATAGGTTTTTCACTGTTTGAAAAAAAATATTTCATTGCAGTATGGCAATACTGTACTCGTTTGCTGTATTCAGTAAATCACTACATGGTTCTCAGTCATGTTTAAGGAATGTAATCATTGCTTACTAAGTATATGATGTAATTATTACCCACCAAAGGATGTTTTGAATACCATGTCTGCATGACTGAGTCCCCAAAGAAATGTAATGAGAACATAGAAATGAATTTTGAAAAGTGATGCAATAAATCCATCCTGGCGATGTACTCATTCCATCACTTGATGTATTCTCTGATTTAACCTATTTAATCATTACATCAAAATGAGGTAATTTGAAAATTACTGTACTGTGCAGTAACCATTGCATCAATTTCGGGACTGAATATAGCGTTTTGAAAATCATTTCTTTCAGTGAAATTGAAAGCATTTTTTCTGATCACTTCCAGTTTGGTTTGGGCCTTAAAGGGTTAATAGCGCCTAAGGTTGTTCGCGTAAAAATCATGTTCTAATTGACAATTTTTTAATGTAGGAAACGCTATAGAATGTTACAAGTGTAAACACGATACCGGAAGTCCAGATCCAAACTGTGTAAATGTGAATGAAAAAACGACTAAAGAATTCACAGATGACCGTTTTCCCGGTAATAAACTGGCGGGGCCTAAATGCTTATACACCAGGAAACCAGAGAAAGGTATGCAGTGAAATGCAAAACTCGAAAAATGAGCGGAGTTCTACATTTATATTCCATGAAGCGAAGCGTTAAAACAGTTTTGATCGGTTCATAGAATTCTTGAACACATTTAGGTACATAAAGAAAATTACCCACCTTAATATTCTGTAAAACAAATCATCCACTTTTTCAAGTCTGCCAAAAAATTGAAACTTTTTACATGGCAAAACCGCCACAATGCGACTGTTTTTGTTATTGAGATTTGAGGTTCACCAAAAAAATTGCGCAGTTGCCACAAGATTGTCTTACAACGTAGATAGGTATACCAGATATAGATACCTTCATTTGGCCTTTTGTAATTCCATTCTCAATAGAAACTTTTCTGCTCATTATTTTTTAGCATTTAATTAACAGGAAAGGAAATACATTATGAATCATTAAAACGTAGACTGAAAGGAGTAAAATAATCTATAAGAAACAAAATTTTATAAGCTACCTAATGTAAATGTTTGCCTTTTCAGATGGTGCATATGCTATAGAACGAAAGTTGATTATTTTCACATCCTGGCATGAAAGTAAACGCCATTGTATACATTTTCTAGAAGAAAATTTAGGAGCAGATTGTAAAATTTGTGATACAAATCTCTGCAATTCAATGTCCGGTAGCCTTGCAGTATCACCTCAAACCACATCATCACCTCCAAGTGTGTCATCATCATCACCTTCAAACACATCATTACCAGAAATAGAACCGATTGATATCGACATTAATCGTATTGGCTACTTCTGCTATCCAAGGCGAATCTCACCTCCAAGTGTGTCATCATCATCACCTTCAAACACGTCATTACCAGAGATGAAACCGATGCGTATGGCGTATGAGGGTAATGACTACTTCTGCTATCCAAGGCTAATCTTCTTATATGCGTATGCAAATTACGAAAAACCGTAACCAAACCCCAAACAACCACCATATGTCATCACCTCCAAAGTCCAACCACATTATCACCTACAAACACATCATTACCAGAGATGGAACCGATGGAAATCTGGATTAAGGGTATTCACTACCTACTCACTACTTCTGTTGGTGTAATCAGTAGAGGTTCTTGATGAAAACTGTGACTGTGAACTTTGGGAAAGGATTGTGTAAAAACTATCCGATGGATTTTTGTGGGGTTTGGTTCATTTTATACTCATTCTACACATAAAAAATTATAACAACTTTGACTATTCAGTATTCACTATACTTTCAGTAAAAAATATAACAATAATAAAACCAAAGTTCTTTTTCTATCAGTTTACAGTAGGTACATACAAATTATGAACAGTGTTTTTAAATAACCATATTAGCATTTATGCTTTTCAAATAAAGTCTTATTCTATGAACCAAAGCATTAACCAATCAGATTTTTTCATTCTTTGAAAAATTTGAATCCATAAACAAAAACTTTAATTTTACCCTAAGAAGCAAAAATATTGTTGGTTGTCTTGTCTCCCGTTGACAAATGAAATACCAACCATATTCATTTTATTCAGCAAAATTTGCCCATTATTAGCCAATCAATTTTCTAATTTCCAGAAACAAAAGAACCAATTTGTGCATGATAAAGTTGGTGTAACAGGTAACTACCTAACAAAATTGAGTAGGTATACCTGATTTCTACAGCCAAAGTGAACATACCCCAGCGTCACTGTCAAAATAGGGTGTACCCTTAGTGTACCCAATTTCATTAGGTGCGAACAAACGTTCTGATGCACGAATTAGTTCTTTTGTTTTGTGAAATTGTTAAAAAGAAAATTAATTGGCTAATAACAGGCAAATTTCTCTAAATAAAATGAATATCTACGTTTGGTATTTCATTTGTCAACAGGAGACAGTCAACAATATAGGCTTATATATTTTATTTGTGAGGTAAAATTTGAAAATTTGCTTTGAAATCGTCATAGTTATAACTCATAACTGATCAGTGATCACTATCAACATTCATTTGGTGATGATTTTTCTGCGGTTTTTTGATTTTGCTCTGCAATATATGAAATTTGATGTACTTACTTTGTTTGCATAAATCAGAAGACAATCGAAGGTGTTTTCCGATCATGTAATTACTGATTTTTTCGAAGTATGTATTCATATCAAATTTTTCAAACGTTTACAAATTCCAAATATTTACTACCCCATGTTCTAATATCACACACCTAATTTTTGCAGTGATATTCCTATGCGATAATTTTTTGTGGACAAGATTTTTTAATAAGTATTTCTGTCAATTTTTTGATCGCTTATATGTATTTGACAGATAACAAAGGGCAAGATTGGATTTGTTGCAAAAAGTGTTTTCTCTGGTCACATGTCGCTTGTGATGCTGCATTCAAAAATAACAAACGAAAATATATATGGTACGTCATGTTCAAATAACATGTGTTGAGGTAGATTATTAATAAACAGGGTAAGTACTAAGTAAGTATGTACCTAATTTAGGTATGTAATAATCCAATTTCGACCATGAGGGAGACAGTAGGACCGACTTTAAAAAATGAACAAAATCACCTAAGTATCTACCTATTATGACTTTTTGCCTGATTTGCAAGTTGAAGAGGCTACATACAAACGATTATCAGTTTCAAAAAATCGCGAGGAAACCAATTTTTCACAAACCATTACGTAATTTTTATACAATTTCTTCAACTTTTGGGAAGTTTTTGGGGCAGATGGAAGCATTAGCAGGTCCGAATCAGAAAAATACGTCTACATTCGCATTCAACGCTCCTAATAACCTAATAAGTAGACCATATGTCACGCTATTTTTTCAATTTTCAGAAAATTTGGGCGACGAATAAGGCGACTAATGAGGGCCATTGAATAGTCCAATAAAAAAAACCACTAATAGTATTCGTATTCAGCGCAATCGAAAACGCAAAAAACAATTAATATGTCATACAATATTTTAATTTTTTTTTACATTTTTACAAACCAAAATCTTTGGATTTTGTATGTACAACCCCCTCCCCTCCAGATCTTGCGAATCCCATTATGAAAAATTCAAAGTTGTAAATAATCATGAAAGTGTACGCTATGGGCAAGATTTCAAAATTTTACCAAAGTAACCATATTGCTGAAATTCGGTAAAATATATGATATATTTTCAATGACCCGAAACGATTGGAATCGATTTCAAACGGTTTTGAGCAGTTCTGAAGCCTCGAGCACATTTTTGAAAGTTGAAATTTTTGCAAAATTTTAGCCAATGAAGTTGGATAAGTAAAAACTTCATTTATACTCTATAATTATAACTCGCCAAGTTGACTGGAGGATGTTCTGAAGCGTTCTGGCGCCTCCAGCCAATCAGCCATATTTTGGAAATTCCAGATGTTCAAAAAGTGTCATAGAAGCCGTCCAAAATAAACTTTAGCCTTCATAAACGCGTTCAACTGCATGTCAGTGATCCGTTTAACCAATTACACGTCAATTTTTCAAAATCGATTTCTGTCAGTCTAAAACACTGTAGGTAGGTAAGGTACGCATATTTTTCACATTCTCGATGATGAAATCGCCGGAAAACCGATTTTCGAAAAATGATGTGTAATTCGTCAAAAATAGTCACTAAAAAGCACCAACTGTATTTGAATCGGTGGGAACGGAAAGGTAACAAGTCACATTTTTGGAAAAAAAATTGTTCACGGATATAGGGGTTTCAAAGTACGGCGGATCGACTGGTGATGTCAGATTTCCGCAAAACTGCCGGGAAAGTGGTATTTGGGCGCAGAAAAAGGGCGGATCCGCATTTATGACTTTTTTGTATAAATATTCAAATATTCAAATAATTTATTGCTGTAAGAGACCGCAAGCGGCATTTACAAGTCATGTTACAATATTATTACACGGTATTGCCTATTGAGCTACTCTACAACATTAAAAATACAATAAAATGAAACGGATAGAAACAAAACAATAAGATAAAGTAATGGATACATATACTTAACTAATTAAATAGGGTTAGAGTTTAGGAACTCATCTACATCATAAAATGACCTTTTTAGTAGCCATTTATGAAGAGCTTTTTTAAATAGCTTTGTATTATGAATATCTCTGATTTGTGGAGGGAGACTATTAAAGATTTTGACTGCCATAGTATCTATTCCTTCCCTGTTCACTTTAGTACTCATTTGATCAGCAAAGATTGAGTTTACCCCTCTAGTATTATAAGTGTGGGTCAGTACTGAAGGCTGAATAATATTTTTTTTTATCATCAGTGATACCTGTAGTATATATAGGGATGGTGTTGTAACAATTTTTTCATCAATGAAGGTTTGTCTACAGGATTGGGTAGGGGCTAAATTGAACATTGTCCTAATAATTCTTTTTTGGATAAGGAATATCCTATCTAGAAGGGTTTTGTTTCCTCCCCAGAATGCAAGTCCATATGACATGAAAAATAACTAACATTTTTGAGAAGACCATTTTTTGAAATTTAAGTTAATCTCTGAACTGAAAAATGATGAAAAAATTAACAACTTCGGCAAAAAGTCTTAGAACTCGAGGGGTTTTTGGTCAATTTAAACGAGATAGCAGTCTAAATGATGTACTTAGATGTAGAATCAAGCCCCATTCGTGCCCGAGCAATTTCAAAAGAAATTTTGTCGATTGGGTGCAGAAAGGGTCTAAGTCCCATTTGTTTAGGCAGCAACAGCGCCGGCGCACGTGAATATTTTTTTTTCTAAACAGAGCTAAAAATTGTGTCTTGGGGTCCTCTTTCAATGACCTTAAGCATGTTTACCAAAAATTTTTGATTTTCAAATAAATCAGTTTTTTGTTATTCCTGAAAAATGCGAAAATGGACTTGGCCCCTTTCCGTTCCCACCGATTCATTTATAGACGCTAAAGTAAATTGTGACGGTTTTAAATGGGATTTTTTTCGAAAATCTGGAATTTGCAAAATATTGGCGGTGGGCCGGTGGCTCTTAAACAGCTTGGAATCATTTTTAGTCAACTAAGCCTGTTGAGATTAGAACAGACATGAAGTAAATTTTAGCTTTGGAACTTCATTGAGCAAAATTTTGAGGAAATTTCAACTTTCAAAAATCTGCTGGAGGCTTCAGAACGGCTCAAAACAGTTAAAACCCGCTTCCAGTCGATTTGGGGAGTCAATAATAACTAATTTCAGCTGTCTAGGTCAATTTGGAAGAATTTTAATATTTTTTCTTTCGTTATTGGCAGGATAGGTACTCATTTGTGCAGGGGGAGCACTGGTCGAAGGTTGACTTACGAAGTACCCATGAATCATGGAGGCTTCGTAGGTGAAGGTGATTGATTATCCTCAAAAAAAGCATAAATCATAAAGACATTGAAAATTTTCACTGACGAAGTACCCACGAATCATGGAGACGTGGATTTTCAGGAATTAATTTAATTCAAAGTGTACTTACATACAAACATACATACCTACCAAAAAGTGAATCAGAATACTTCATAAAATCGCGAATTCTGCACGAAAACAACACATCATTAAACCATTCGATGAAAAATTCAATTTTATTCAACCAAAGTCCTCTTCACGTAAAATTTACGTATAAATTTGCTAATTTTCACTAAAAAGTTGAAAAACAGAATTTCTCCCATGTAGGTAGAGGTACGTACCTATACGTAACCAAAAATTTTGAAATTAAAATGGAAAAAAAACAGTGGGATGTACCAAGTGCTATGACGTCATCAATAAGAAGTTTCCTATTCTGGGGCAATATGGTTTTGAATGATTTGTGTTTCTACATTAAGTCTCGTAATAAATGATTTCTCATCGTTTTTTTTTTGATTGGTTCATTTTACTGAACGTATTCTTTTTTCCTATCAAGTATGTGTTCAGTTCAGTATCTATGTTGTACTTTTTTCTTTGTTAAAATGTTGTAAGTTTTTTTTTGCTCTTGGGTAATTTATAGAATTTATGAAATACTAACATTTAAATACAGCAAAGGTTGAGTAGACTGCTTCATTCTACAAGTGAAATTGAGAACTCAACAATCCTCGATAGCAAAAATCATATAACTAGATTCAGATTTCTTAAAGAACAGTGATAGCCTAACAATGAGTAATTACAGTTTTGTTTTAATTTTCACGTTTATTTTGGCCATTACCCACTATGTTTTGGCGTTTATTGGTGACTCAATAGGTAAGAATTTTACTTATGTACCTACCCATTTGATGAAAAGCAACAATATGTACATTGTGAGCGAATTAATATACGTACGCCTAAGGTTGTTCGCGTAAAAATCAATCATGTTCTAATTGACAATTTTTTAATGTAGGAAAACCTATAGAATGTTACAAGTGTAAACATGATACCCGAAGTCCAGATCCAAACTGTGTAAACGTAAATGAAAAAACCACTAAAGAATCCGGAGCTGACTTTTTCTCACTCACGGAGGGGCACGGATATGCTAAATGCTTATACACCAGGAAACCAGAGAAAGGTAGGCAGTAAAATACAAAACTTAAAAAATGAGTGGAGTTCTATTATTCCATGAAGCGAAGCGTTAAAACAGTTTTGATCGTTTTTATAGAATTTTTGAACACATTTACATAAAGAAAATTACCCACCTTAATATTCTGTAAAACATATCATCCACTTTTTCAAGTCTCCCAAAAAATTTAAACTTTTTGCATAGCAAAACCGCCACAATGCAACTGCCAACTGTTTTTGTTATTGAGATTTGAGGTTCACCAAAAAATTGCGCAGTTGCCACAATGATTGTCTTTCAACGTAATAGATACCTTCATTTGGCCTTTTGTGATTCCATTCTCAATAGAAACGTTTCTGCTCTTTATTTTTTAGCATTTAATAAACAGGAAAGAAAATATGAATCATTAAAATGTAGGCTAAAAGGAGTAAAATAATCTACAACAAACAAAATTTTATAAGCTATTACCTAATGTAAATGTTTGCCTTTTCAGCTGGCGCATATGCTATAGAACGAAAGTTGGTTTTCTTACCCGATTCTCATGTTCTTATGGATAGCCTCTATTGCAGACGAATTCGAGAAGAAAATTTAGGAGGAGAGTGCAAACTTTGTGATACAAATCTCTGCAATTCAATGTCAGGTGGCCCGGCACCACCACCTCCAACCACCACCACCACCACCACCACCACGTCACCATCAAGGGCAGAATCGATTGAAATTACAGTTTCAGATACTCACTACCTCTGCTATCCAAGGCTAAGCTTGTATGCAAATAACACAAAACCGTAACCAAACCCCAAACAACCGCCATGTCATCACCTCAAAGTCCAACCACAATATCACCAACAAACACGTCATTACCACAGATGGAACCAATTGAAATGTGGAGTAAGGGTATTCTCTACCTCTGTTATTATCAGTAGCGATTTTTGATGAAAACTGTGAACTTTGGGCAAGCGCGGATTGTGCAAAAACTAGTGTTATCGGATGGATTTTCGTGGGGGTTGGTTTATTTTACTCATTCTACAAATAAAAATTAAAAAATTATAATAACTTTGACTATTCTTTAGTAAAAAATATATAACAATAATAAAACCAAGGATGTTTTTCTATCAGTTTACAGTACAATCATGAACATTGTTTTTTAATAACCATATTGGCATTTATCCTTTCCAGGGAAAGTCTTGTTCTATGAATGTACTCTAGGAAGGAACGAACTTCGCTTCAGAAAAATTTCATTAGGTATAAACAAAGCATTAGCCAATCAGATTTTTTCATTCTTTGAAAGATTTGGATCCATGAACAAAACCTCAATTTTACCCTTAGAGCATTAGTACGTATAGCTACATGCTCTAAGATTTTACATACTTCAGGAAGCAAAAATGTTGTTTGGTTGTCTCCTGTTGACAAATGAAATACCAAACATACGAGTAGATATACTTACATTTTATTCAGAGAAATTTGCTTATTATTAGCCAATAAATTTTCTTTTTTTTAATATCCCAAAACAAAAGAACTAAATTGTGCATCATAAAGTTTGTTTAATAGGTACCTAACAAAATTGAGTATACCTACCCGTACCTGATTTCAACAGCCAAAGTACTGTCAAAATAGGGTGTACCTACCCAATTTTATTAGGTGTAAACAAACTTTATGATGCACAAATTAGTTCTTTTGTTTTGGGAAATTGAAAAAAAGAAAATTAATTGGCTAATAATACCTAAGCAAATTTCTCTGAATAAAATGAATATCTATGTTTGATATTTCATTTGTCAACAATCTTACATATCCGGAGCTTACATTTCTGTGTTTTCAGACAGTTTTTTTTTTGTCTATACACACATTATGTGCGAATTCAGACCATTTTCTCACCTGAATCAGACTAATGACAAAAATATGCAAATTAGCTTGTAGGGTAGGTAAATATTTTGATTTTTTTAAATACCTTACACGAGTGTTAGATGGCACCCTACTGACAGTGAAAAACGCGATGCGCTGGTGAGCTCACCGGCGGCGGTAGCTATAAGTCCTACCATTCTTCTTCACAGCGTGAAAAGGAAACTAAATTAAATAATTTCTAAAATGGATTTCAAGGACCAGAAAAAAAATTAATTTAGATGAATTTGGGTTCGTTAGATATATTTAAATTTTGCTCCTAGCCTTCATCCCCGAGGGTCAACGTTTGGATTTACAGCTAAAATAAACACAGAGAAATGGATTTGGGAGGTCGAAAAACATTTACTTTGATGCTTCATTCGCCAAATTGAAAACTTTCAATTTTTTCCCCATTTCCCTCCCTGAAAATCAAATGTTTAACTTGAGATACCTACATATGCCTAAAAGTGACCCCAGAAAGGAAAACTTCAGATTTTTTATTGTACTTTATAATTATTTCATCAGGCTTAAGTATTCCCCTGACGAAAGGGAAACTTTAAAATTACCATTTTCTGACATTTTTTCAATCTTCAGAAAATTTGGGCGATGAATAAGGCGACTAATGAGGGCCATTGAAAAGTTAAATCAAAAAAATGAACCAATATTCGTATTTAGCGCAATCGAAATTGCATGCAATAATAATATGTCATACAATATTTTAATTTTATATTTTTACCAAAATCTTCGGATTTTGTACAACCCCTTCCCCTCCAGATCTTGCAAATCCCATCATGAAAAGTTCATAGTTGTAAATAATCATGAAAGTGTACGCATCCTGGAGTTTTTCGAATTTTCACATTTTCAAATTATACAGCTCCTAAATTTGGCCAGCTTTCGAAAATTAAACATTTAAAAAAATCTCAACCTTGAACGTTTGAAATTTTTGACAAATGTTTTTGAAGCTATTTTCAGTTACATAATGCATACTTACGTATCTACTTACTATAACAGACAACATACCATATACACAATTTTTTTCAGTTTTTGCAATTCCGTGCTATCAGACTCCAAAGTTGGGCATTTTGACGAGAAATTTCAATTACTGAAAGAAAACTGCTCACCTGCTACAAGAGGGGGATTAGGAAGCCAATAATAGCGAATTTTCATCTTTCCTAACATAAGGAAACCAGATTTTAAAAAATACATATAAAAAAATGCTGCGTAAAATCTGAGCACTTGAACCTAAATCTGAACAAACTTGACATGAATTGCCAGATTTTTACAGAGATTGTGACTAGAGCCTTTTTTGACCAATTCGGACTCAACTATAAAAATCTTCCTCCTCCCCCAATCATCCTCTTCCTTTCGATTTTTCAGTAAATTTTCAACATTTAACCAACCAAGTTGGACTACCGAAGTGAATATTGACGATGGATATTCACGATCACCAAGTTGACATTCTCGTATTATTAAATCTCTACACCTAGTCATCTCTAAACAGTATAAGGACAAACTGATGAACAGATGGAGTGATAATGAATCATTTGAACCTAGATTTTGAAAAATGAGCACTGTATGTAAAGATTTATACAATTTATTGTCAGAATACACCGGTCTTGGCTATAAAGACCCCTTCTTTACATCGGTAACAAGAAGCTCGATTTAATACTCGTTTCAATAAGTACACGGACATCTCTAATTGATCGATTCAGTCCGATTCGATCGGATGACTGCAAATACCGCGAAGGCGATTCGTCGACTATGGACGCCGGCCAAATAGCCTGCGGTCAATAGGACGACTTATAATTTTTTCATGTTTCGCCCACCGAGTACACTATCTCGTTTCCGTACACTAATCCCACTTGCTTACATTTAAAAAAATAGAAAAAAAAACTACCCGACACTCGACTATGGTAGGTGTGACATTTCTTACGTCCTTTTCCCATCTACCATCCACGTCTGAATTTTTTTCCATCGAAGACCGAGACCGGGATGCGACGAATGCACCTATATGGTATATGACGTCATGTACGCCGACGATCTAGACCGGATCATTGGCGTTTTCGATTAAGATTTATGTAAAATGACGCTAGCTGAAGCAGAGCAGAGCAGGCGAATAACAACGCTCCTTTTTTGAAAATCTACCACACGGGTCATCGTCTTCTTCGGCATATGACGACAACCGTTTCGCTTCGCCAACTGTGGATCACAGCGCACGTGGGTTGATTTGGCGATACCTCATAATATGCATGGTCGGTGAAAATTAATTAAATTTTCCGCACAGTCGTTCAGTGGGTGTAGATTGTTTCTACGGAGTGGCGAAAAAAACACCAGGTTATGAAATCGTTTGTACCAGGGAGTTCGTTCATGGTATCTAACAGCATTTTTTTTTTTTTTTTGAAAAAATGCCTAATTTTTCACTAAATTTTTAGAAAGCTCTCTACTCAACCCTCCCCCCCCCCCCACACAAAAATATCAAAATCAAATTTTTCATAGGAAAGTTCTGAAAAAAATTGAAATTGGGAGAAAATTTGTGTATAAAGAATTTTTTAATTTCAATCAATTTTTTTCAATAATTTGAAAGTTTTTGTTACGCGTCTGAATTTTTTCATTTTTTCACTACGTTTTTGACACCCGAAGGTTCCTGAACAGGCTGAAACCACTTCCAATCGACTCAGTACCTATATTAAAAATGAGGCACTAAGTAAATTCCATTTCAAACAACTCAATTGGGTAAAACGTTGTGGAAAACAATTTTCAAACGTCTTCTAGGGTGCTCCAGAACTACCACTCGAAATGGTTCGACACGTTTCCAATCGATTTAGAGGGTCGGAAACAGTACACACGCCAAATTTTAGCTTTCTTGGTCTATGTATTTAGTAAAATTTTAATTTTTTTCCATTTTTGACCCAAGTTTGATTTTTTAAGAATGCAATCAAAATAAAACTCGTTTGTGGACTCAAAAATTTGATCTACTGTTTCCAAATTCCTATTCGTTAAGTCAGATCACCTAAATTCATCGATGGATAATTATTTCAGCTGTTTTCAAATTCCGAGATTAATTTCTTTTTTGATTTGCAATTGAAAATAAAAGGTCACAGGTTTGAAGTGACTTACGTACGTATTTTTTCTCATAAGAATAATTATCAAAATTAGGTAGGTACTTACAACTTATTCTCATACGCGAGTTCATATTCTATCAGTTTTGGAAGGAAATTTGTACTCACCTGAAACAAAGAAAAATTGAGGTGGATTAATTAGTTATAAAATTATTGATCAATCAACAGATATAATAATATGTATTAGGTATATAAAATAATAATGGTCGAAAGCCAAAGTAAAAATTCTGACGATATCGACGTTTGATATAGAGCTAGAAATGAATGTTCACCAATAAAGTATGTATAAAAGTTGTAAAATTGATTGTGAAAATTACTCAGAAATATCAAAAATTGATGGACCACCGGAAAACGACCAAAATTTGAGAAAATGCTTCATTTGGGTTAAATTCTGCACAGAATGCTTAATTGCTTACGTTAGATGAGGTATTGAAAAATACGAGGAATTAATCGGAAATTCTCAAAATTGAATGATGATTTGGCAAAACTGCAGAAAGTGTCATATAATTTGTCAAGTTGACTCCCCCTCCCCACTAATTGAAAATTACCATAAGCTGATCATGGTATCTATCGGAATTTCTTTTGAAAAAATCACTAACAAAAAAATTACATTTTTATCTCTTATTTTATTTTAAAAATTCACCGTTTTACTCCACAAAATCTTCAATTCCACCCCCCTCCTACTCTAAAAAACATCAACTTGAGAACTTTTTTTTGTCAACGGGGGGCCAGTTGGGAAGTTCGTGATACATAATTGGGGATTTCTGGTCATCTGCCTTCCTCCTCCTTCAATAAGGAAGCATTCGCTACGACTCTGAATGATGAGTAAAATCCAAAATTCGTTCCCAGAAGCTGCTGAATTTTAAATAACCCGGATTTAATCTGCTCGTTATTTTTCTTGTACAAATTTTTTAAAAATTCAATTTGTGCTAATGATCATTTTAAAAAAAAACTCTTTCTCAAAAGGACCATTAAATAATTAAGGGGGAGAGTGGGCTCGTGCTTTGTTACAATTCATTGCAAGTATGCGAGTGAACAATTTGCATCAACGTATGAGTATTTGAGTAAAGACCAAAATCAACTAATTTTAAGATTTCTCATACCTATGTATAAAATACAAAGAGCTATTCTAGGAGGTCAACTTAGTTTTCAAGAGAGTGGGCTAAAATCGTCCTGAGAGTTTATTTTACTCAAAAGAGACTTTTTAGAGATCATAGAAATCAAAATTTTAAAATTTTCAAGTTTTATAGAGAATTTGTATTTTAAAAAATTTTTGAAAATTGAGGGGCCCACTGCAGCCCGAGTTTTTTGAAAATGGAAAAAAATAAAAAATAGGGAATTATTTTCTCATCATAGGTTACTACTTTAGTAGTAAGGAGGGGGGGGGGGGGAATCTCAACTCTCAGATCTTCAATTTCATAATCCACTATTTCAGTTCAAATTGAATCAAAAAATGTATTCAATCGATTCTAATCGCCTTCTCTGGAATTCACCGGTTGTTGTCGCGTGAATTCTTCTAAATCACACCGACCATTAAGAAGCGGGCTGTCAGAAAGCGTCATTAAAACTGGAAATGTACTCCTATGATAATAATGCTCTCAAGGTCTCGTCCGTCGTCAGCATATTAAACTGGGCAACGAGCACGGCGCCGCTGCAGTGTGCATCAATTAAATGGTTAAAAAAAAGAGAAAAACTTTCACCGAACAATTTGTCGTCAGCCCTGAACATCCCCACAGAGACCAGAGTACGGTCTCACGTTGTGTCAAAGTAAATAAACTCTATACTCGAATAAACGAAAAATTAAACGATATCATCATGTTATCGATCTGATCTTACATTTAAAGACTTTCACCTTTAGGTCAACATTAGATTTCAAAAAGAAAAACCAACCATTTTATACCTAAATATACAAAACGAATGAAAGTACTCGTACCAACCTACCAACACCGCCAGCTAGTACACCTAGCGAATCATCGCAGCAACAAAAACAAAATAAATTCAACTACCTTACCTAGTTTTACAATTTTAGCAAAACAGGCTCCTATTTGCAATTGAAATAAGGACTGTAGCCTGCAATCTATGTGCAAATAAATATCCAAGCACACCTATTAGACCATCTTGAGTACCAGTACCTAGACCCTAGACTTACGCAATTACGCATACAACAAACATACTCATACCTAGTCCACAGTCAAGGACGAATTAATCATAATTCCCCTAACACAACGCACACAATCACGTATTGTATGAAATACGATAATTGTTCGTGTATTTTTCTTTCTCGTGCGTATTTAGGTATTATTTAATTATGAACAGTAATTCTGTATAGAATGTACTTTTACTTTTTACGGTGGAATGCAAGATGTGAAACGAGTGAAAAATCTTTAGGTACCTATAGCCGTTAAATCGAAATATTTTTCCAATCAAAGAAGTACATAATCTACATTTAGAATTAATTTTTTTGAAGATGCAAGGCTTGCACTCAGGTCCCCCCCCCCCACAAAAAGTACGAGCAGCTTTAATTACCAAAACAGCTCGAAAAGGTGACAAAACCTAGAGTAAAAAATTTCAATGCAGAGAAAAATGAATCAAAAAAAAAAAAATTTCAAAAAAAGTGCCAGACTTCCTCCTCCCATTTAAAAACATTAAAAATTCAACTTATCCATAAATTTACCATCTCTGCTTTAGAATTTATCTGAATAAAATTTTTCTAAAATATAAACATTCTTTGGTCCCCAAAGCTATATTAATCCTTTTGTATGGAGCCCTTTCCAAGTTGGATATTTTTTTTTACGATTAAATGGTAGAAACCAAAGTCGGAGAAATTTTTTTATTTCGGTCAAGATAATTCTTTTAAATGATGTCCGTACAAGGAAGGTGATATGAAAAGAAATGAGAATTGTATGGTGATGGCAATTGTCGCACTGTATGAACATAAACGTGTCAATCAACTCGTTTAAGTAAGTATTTCAAAAACATTCTGTAGAAACAAAAGAAAGGGTAAAAACACAGAGCAGCGATCACTTACGAAAAAAATTTGCGCTGAGGTAATCTTGTTTAGAAATTCAATCGCAAATACAGAGCTTTTATGTGCAATTTGCATTGTTTACTGTATTAAATTGTATAATACAATGTGCTTTTAATGTCACATAGGAAATATGTACAATAATGCTTACTTAATTTACGTTGGAACGCGGATGAAAAAAAATCATTATAAATATCGCCTACTGCCTAGTTCTTATTCGAAGTTACCGAAAGAAAGTTTTTGTACCGCCGAAGTGTTTATAGCTTAGTCAGTTACAAAGTGTAGCAAACAAGTGTTATCAAGTAAGAAATTACTCAGCTTTTGAGGCTAGAATAGTTCAACGAGTACAACTCGAACCAAGAAAATACGGGATACTTACTCTATTCTGTTAAAGTATGTAATTGGATGAGAAATAATGTAGATACCTAATTCAAGCGCAGAATTCTTGGTAAAAGAAAAGAATTTGAATTATTTAGAACCTTTTAAAATTTGGTGAGATTCATTACATCCCGAATTCGTTTTCCCATCATTCGGAAGCCTTCAATGGTTCAATTTCTCGATAAAAACTGCTGAACATCTGGGTTTCTTACAAGAAGTTGCAAAAAAGTCGCACTTTCATGACAAAAATTGTCACTTTTTCGCCAACAATTGGAAAAAAGCCCAGCTCTTCGCCAAAAATTGAAGACATGTTAACTAGAATTGCTGAAAAGTCTTGTAAAACATTAATTTTATTGAATTACCAAAGCCTCACTTTGTTGGTTAAAAATTGGTAACGTTGTCTCGCACTCGCGTTCAGCCAGAAACTGTGAAATATTTTACCATTTTGTCTAAAGTGCTATTTTTTGGCAAAAAGTTACAAAAAACTTGACTTCTTCATACGCGAATCCAAGGGCAAGGTATCGTTTTAAATTATAACGAATACCTATGTCAGCAATAAATTGGTGTATCTCAGAACATTAAAAACATTTTTTGGGGGTATTTTGGGAAAATGATATTCGGGAAATGTCCATCCCTGGAATTCGGATTTGGGAAAATGACCGTGAATCAAATTCCATACATTTTAGAGCAGATTTCAAGAGATTTTTCCCTGAATAACACAGTTGCTATAAATTGCCAGATGGAACATTTTTTGTCAATTATGCAAACATGCATCTTCTCTCTTGCCTGCCCTAATATTCATCTCCTCTCGAGATGATATGGGGCAGGGCAGTTGAGAAACGTTGTTTAATTTGTGACAAGAAGCAATAAAAACTTCTTTGTTCCTCAAATGATTTCAGAAAAAGCATTTTGTTGAACTGGTTGAATAAATACTTACCATCACAATTTGCGTCCAAACTAATTTGTACATTCACTTCTCCATCGATTCGTCGTTCAAAGTTGTTATAAACCAGTGAAAGCCTAAGTATGTGTAACTACAGTTCGGTTTTAATATTTTACGCTTTGATCTTGTTGACTCAAATATCAAAAGGTAAATGCTTTTTTTTTTTACTTAATTCGATGCATTATTAATTATTATGAATGAATTTATCCTTAAAAATGTATCAACATAATACCTCCATATGCCATACCTCCATATTATGCCTTTCTGACATATGTACTAACTTTTTTGAACTGCAGGAAATGGTTTGAAATGTTATGAGTGTCGCTCAAACAGTACTTTGGACGCTGCAACTAAAAATTGTTTGGATGGGAACGAGAAAGTCCCTATAAAGGAATACACACCTATGCCAGGTTTTACAGCGGTATGTGTCACCTTCAAACGTCGATGGGAAGGTGAGAAATGCTACAGTGATTTTTTCACCTAAGTTTTTGAAAAACTCGAATCCAGATGGCATACTATCAAACGTGCTAATTTGGCACATCTTTAAGAATTTGAAAGAAAGTCTGTCGAAAAATACAAAATCAAAAGAAAAAGTGAAATGCATAAAAGAATCAGTTTCATACTCCACATTGTATCTGTTTTAATTTTCATTAGTCAAAAATACTGTCCGAAATCAGTTGCCTACTTCCATTTTACATTTTCTAATATTTCAAATTGTGATATTTACATAAAAACTGAAGATCTTATTCTAACATTCAATGAGAAAGAAAAATGAAGCATTGGGACGAAAAGTAGCGAGATATTTTACAAAAAACGCAGTTTTTTTCATTATGTGTCTATATATGTGGATTTTTATTATTTCAGATGGATATATTAAAGTGTGGCGAAGGGGATATGATAGGTTGCCCGGAAAGGTTGGATATAATGCTGCTTGCGCATACTTGAGCGCATATGATTATGATCTTCCTGATGTTGATTGTGAAGTTTGTGGAACAGATCGCTGCAACAACAAAGATGTCAAGGCTGATAAAATTTCACACTAGACTGGCCTTTTTGTGGCAGTCGCGTACCAAAACACACATAAAAATTGTTTCAACTTCCTCCCCACCCGCTTGAAAACCTTGTAAAAGATAGATAAACAAGATAACCTGTGTATTTGAAAGATGTGTATGTATTGTGCACCTTACCTACTACAGTAATATTAAAAAAAGGTCAGAAATGACAAATTTTAATAACTAAATTAATATAAGTAGGTACCTAACTGTAATGTATGTTCGGAAGTTTTGTTGTTTTGTGTTGTGTTACTTGTATTAAACAAAAGGAATAAATGACAGTGCAGCCTCACTATGAACTTGAAATGTGAAAACATTCTTAGAATCATATCAGAGATCCGTGTGAATTGTTCCCTTCATTGAAATTCCAGCTGCCAGTTTTGAGTTCAGCTCCCACATTAGAATTTTGAATTTTGAAATTTTCAAAAATCGCTACCTCGAAGCTCAGATTTTTTCTATGGCCGCATTATCTAACCCACGTGCTTGCACAAAACACCTCTATCATTTTTCCATTAAGCTAAATTTTTCATATTATACCTATGTTTTATGGATTACTTACTCAAATTTTCATTGAAAATACAGAATTTGAATAGGTACTCGTTGAAAAATATAATATGAAAAATACAACATACCTCTCCTTGGAGAAAAATTCATAAAATCAAAATTTTTCTATTCGCAGGGATATTTTTAGAATTTACACGATTGGCAAACTTGAAATAAAATTGCAAACACCCAACGAAAATGAAACACAAAACTCTGACTAAGGGAATAATGAAAAACTTGAAATTCTGAAATATTATCGATAGCTGGAGTGAAATGAAAAATAAAAAGAAGTCCAGGTCAATTTGGAGGGGCTACAGGCTGTTCTAAAAGTCGAAAAACACGTGAAAATAGCCGGAAAATACACTTTTTGTTATCCTAGGAAAAATTCAAATGAGGTTGAAAGGTTGAAACCAGCAAAAAGCACTCAAGTCGCACCATCTCACTGTATGCTGGAGATGAAAAAATAAAAACCTTATGAGTAATTAGAAAGAGAAATAGTCGGCGGCAGAGTAGGTAGGTATAGATTGTTTGACGTTTTGTTTATTTGGAAGCCTCCGTTTTACAGAGAGAAGCGGGTCAATATTATTAACCCTTTTCTGTGTGAAAGAACTATACTACTCACATGTATGCTACGCAGCAGCCATAGTATACCTAGTGTAGTCAGGTTACGCTGAAAGCTCCATCAAACTCCCACTTCATTTTCAATTTAAAAAAAAAAATTAAAATTCTGGATTCTAGCATTGTGCCATTCTAACATCCTGCACCTCCCCCCCTCCCATTTTGAAAAAAATCAGAAAAATTATAAGAATGTAACATGACATCCTGTAGAACCTCCGCAAAAGAGCTAGAGACACCATACCAGAGAGGTATTTCAATAAGTGAACAATTTTGCAAAGTTTATCTCTCAGATTGACACAATGTACCCTCCAAGATAAACTATCATCCACATGAACCCCCAAATATTTATGTTGCATGACCTGCACCAGAGGAGCACAGTTACATGACCCATTGCAACCACCATCATGGAAATATACTTGACCACCCAAGTCCCGAACATACTGCTCTTGAAAACCAAACACACGCAATTCCGACTTTGAAGAGTTTATTTTGAGTCCCCTGCTCTCAAACCAGCCTGCAATTGTTTTTCAATCCTCATTGAGCAGATGAACAAGTTCATCCACAGTCTTGGCAGAGATAACTAAAACAAGTATCATCAGCAGGGCTCGGATTTTTATGCTGGAGCATATTATTTTTTGTATGCGTAGGGGATAGGGAATTTTTCAATTATCTATCGTAATACAATGTCAACAACAAGAATAAAAGAAAGAAAATCAAGGATCACGTATGGAGGCTAAATCACGAATAGTTTATTTACAGGAAAAGAATAAATAGAATCAATATAAATAGGATCGTAGTACGTAACCATGTATTACTGAAGTTTGATTAATATATAAAAGTTGATCTCAGCCAACAATATTCCAACAGCCTCTCTTAATCAAACATAAGGTAAATCTAGGTAAATCTCTTATCAAAAATTTGCTGATATCTGAAAACAAAGCATCATTAATAAATTAAACCAAGTTCGGATCTGAGTCTTTCAAAAATTACTCTACTGGTTAATTTCGTAAAAATATCTGCTACATTTGCAGAAGTTGAAACGTATTTCAAATCAATTATATTATTTTTAATTTCGTTTCGAATAAAATGATATCTGATATCAATATGTTTCGTTCGTTTAAAATTCACTGGATTTATAGCAATCTTAATTGCACTCATATTGTCTCCATAAATCGTAATTGGCAAGTTTTCAGGTAATACTTTTAGATTTTTAAGCACAGAAATTAAAAATTTAGCCTCTTTTATCGTTTCAGTCAATGCAATATATTCAGCTTCAGTGGACGAAAGTGCCACACAATTTTGTTTTCTAGTGACCCAAGAAATAGTATTACCGAATAATTTAAAAATAAATCCAGAAGTAGATTTTCGATCAATTACATTACTTGCCCAATCTGAATCACTATATCCGAGTAAAATATCATTAACATTACACTTTTTAAAAGTCAACTTCAAATCTAAGGTGCCTTTCACGTATCTTAAAACATGTTTTATACATTGCCACAAATATTCATTATTCTTTGACTGAAATCTACTCAAAATATTTACGGATACAGATAAATCGGGTCTAGTTGCTAACATTGCATACATAAGACATCCAATTGCTTGGTGACAAGGTAAATTTGAATTTTCATCGTTTTTATTAATTTCATTTAAATCAACACCAACATCCAGAGGAATCGAAACAGATCGGCAATCATTCATATTAAATTTTTTCAAGACTTTCTCTAAATACGATTTTTGAGAGAGAACAATTTTATTTTCATGTTTTTCAACGTGTATGCCGAGATAATATTTTACCTCTCCCATATCGGACATTTCAAACTTGCTTTTGAAAATATTTTTAATTTTATTCAAAATTTCTAGATTTTTGCAAGCAATTATAATATCATCAACGTATAATAATAAATAAATACAATTTTCTGGATTTTCATCAATTTTCACGTAAAGGCAATATTCATTTTCAAAATTAACAAAACCAAGTGATTTAAGAAAAATATCGAATTTTTGATACCAACATCTTGGTGCTTGCTTTAAACCATAAAGACTTTTATTTAATTTACATACCATATCATAGTTTTGTGTAAACCCTTCAGGGATTTCCATAAATATTTCTTCTAACAGATCTCCATTTAAAAAGGCAGTTTTGACATCAAGTTGATGTATATGAAAACCAAATTGCACAGATATCGCTAATAAAATTCTAAACGAGGATAATCGTGCTACCGGAGAAAATATTTCGTCATAATCAATTCCAAATTTTTGTGCATATCCTAATGCAACTAATCTAGCTTTATATCGAGAAATTATTCCAAATTCGTTTGTTTTGATAACAAATACCCATTTACTGCCAATAATATTTTTATTTTTGGGTCTAGGAACCAAAGTCCAAGTTTTGTTTTGTTTTAAAGCACCAGCTTCGACTTTTATAGCTTCTAACCAATTAATTTTATCTGATCTATATTCAATTTCACTAAAACATTTCGGAACATCGTCATAAATTGCATCTACTGCTAAAGAATAATACTCAAAAATATTTGGCTGCTTGTTTTCAACTTTATCAACTTCTAAAACGTTTTTGTTTTGATTATTTACGATAACATTGGGTACAATTTTATTATCTTCAAATTTCGTAATATTAAATTCGTTGTAATCGTCAATATTATTTGATTGAACCGTATGAAAATTATATTCATTAAATCTGACATCTCTAGCAAAAATAATTCGTTTGTTTTCCAAATTATATAATTTAAAACCATTATGAGTATATCCGAGAAACATGCAACGAGTAGCTCTGGGTTCAAGTTTACCATTAAGCGATTTTATCAGAGCATAAGCAAGACAACCAAAAACTTTAAAATAAGAAATATCAGGTATTTTATTATAGAGCTTCTCATAAGGTGTCATATTAATTGCTCTACTTGGCGATCTATTAATTATATGAACAGCTGTCAAGACTGCTTCAGCCCAAAAACCTTTCGAAAATTTTCCATTGATAAGCAAAGCTCGAACTTTATTTAAAATTGTCAAATTCATTCTTTCACTTTTACCATTTTGCTCAGGTGTGTAACAATTAGTATTACGAATTTCAATACCAACATTTTCACAATACGTTTTAAATTCGTTGGATAAATACTCTTTACCATTATCACAATAAAATTTCGAAATTTCACTTTTAAATTGATTGTTTACCATATTTCTAAAAATTTTAAATTTTTCAAAAACTTCAGATTTCGATTTTAAAATATACACATAAGTGAAATGACTATAATCATCGATAAATGTCACGTAATATTTTTCACAATTTATAGAGTTTTGAAATGGACCACATACGTCAGAATGTATTACTTCGAAAATTTGATTTGATCTATTTTCTTTTTCTTTATTAAATGGTAATTTACACATTTTACTCAAGACACATGTTTCACAGTTTTCGTCAATATTATTTTTCAATTCTGGTATACCAATCACTAAATTTTTATTCGTCAGAAGTTTCAAATTATCTTTACTTATATGGCCTAATCTTTGATGCCAAATATTTACGTCTGCAGTTATAGATAGAATTTTAGGATTTTCCAAAATTTCATTTTGCAAATAAAAATCAAATTTATATAAAGTACCATCGAAATAACCTTTCGCAATCGAATTTCCATTTTTCAGTATTAAAACTTCATCTCTATCGAAGATTATTCTAAGTCCATTTAAAATTAATTTTCTAACAGACAATAAATTGTGTCTCAGTTCAGGTACGTATAAAATTTCATTAATTTTCACTTTCAAATTCTGATTACTAAATACTGTTAAATTTCCGAATTCTGATGCCATAATATTCACACCATTTTTAGCGACGTTAAATTTAATCGGAGTTTTTAAATTTTTAATATCTTCTAAATTTGTTTTATCATTCATAATATGGTCAGTTGAACCAGAATCTAAATAAAAACTCACAGTTTTCGAAGCATCAGATTTGGTAGTGGACATACAACTATGCTCATTTCGTTCGATCAAATTCACATTTCCATTCGAATTAGAAGAACCATCATTTTTGTGATCGGAGTCAGTTCTGTTGTCTTTTGAATAACGATTGAATCGGCCTCGACCGCCTCGACGATACGGATGATACGAATTACGATTATGATGATAGTAGCCTCGGTGACCATGATTTTGATGACCATTATTTTGATGACCGTTATTTTGACTTCGATGACCACCATTCTGATCATTATTTTGATCACGATCGTTGTAGCGAGAATTAGAATAATCACGGTCAGGATATCGATGCTGAGAGTACGAATTACGAAAAAAGTTGCCACCACGACGTCTGCCTCTACTGCCTCTACCGCGATAAGAATTCGAATTAGAATTACCTCTACCGTTTACATACATTACTGAGTTTTTGGAGTTTTCGTCGACGTCATTTTTGGTTTCGGACAGTTTTTGATAGAAATCTAATAATTTTGATTTGACCTCCTCCATTTCGAGAACAGTAGAATTTGCTTCCAACGCTGCTACAATTACTGAATAACTGGTAGGCAAGGTGCCGAGCAGAAAACATGGCCAATAACTGTCGTCCCAATCGATTCCGGCATTTTTACAGTCTCGTACGAGGTTTTCAAAAACAAGAATATGATTATTTAAATCCGAATTATCGGGCATTTTTAAATTAGTTAATTTCCGAATGAGCATCATTTTAGAAACAGCGGTTTTACGTTCATACCTTTTAAGAAGTACATTCCACATATCACGCGCATTTTCTTGATCTTTAAGCGATTGAAGATTTTCGTCATTAACGTGATTCGCGATTTGCAACTTCGTTAAAATGTTACCTTTCTTCCAAGCGGCAGTAGGATTTTCTGGCACTGGTTCGTCGATATATTTTTTAAGCTCTAAATTCGCGAGGTGTAGGTTCATTCGAAATTTAAAATCATCAAATCT
Organism: Planococcus citri; assembly: GCF_950023065.1. Taxonomy (NCBI): domain Eukaryota; kingdom Metazoa; phylum Arthropoda; class Insecta; order Hemiptera; family Pseudococcidae; genus Planococcus; species Planococcus citri. The sequence continues at coordinate 2,683,683 of NC_088677.1, read as the reverse complement.
CGTTCCGTCAAAAATAAATGAGGGTTTGTCCTTTTCCATTTTTAATTCAGTCCAAAAAAAATATTTATATTTTTAAAAAAAATTAATGATCTGGGCTCATAACCTATCGTAATACAATGTCAACAACAAGAATAAAAGAAAGAAAATCAAGGATCACGTATGGAGGCTAAATCACGAATAGTTTATTTACAGGAAAAGAATAAATAGAATCAATATAAATAGGATCGTAGTACGTAACCATGTATTACTGAAGTTTGATTAATATATAAAAGTTGATCTCAGCCAACAATATTCCAACATTATCTCCACGATTCATGAAATTTTAAGTAAAATGAGCCTAATTTGTTAGGGCATATTTTGGCATATTTCACCATAAAAGCATGTAAAAGCATATTTTGGCATTTCTTAGGGAATATTTTACGTTTTTAGAGCATATTTTACATGTTTAATGGTTTTTAGGGAATATTTTGCTCAATTCAAATTTTTGCATCAAATTAGTATTTTGGATATTTTTTATTTTTCACCTTAAAACTTGTGAAACTGACAATAGCTCACTTGTATACCTACTTATTTTTGTTTTGTTCATTTTATTTGTTTTTTATTCATTTAATGATGGAATTAGAATTACCTTTTCGTGATTTTAAAATGCTCTGTTTCGCACTTTTGTTCATGAATTCTTGGTATGACACAACAATATTAGTAAAATTGTATAGGAATTGATTTTTCCTGTAAAACAATGCCCATAAATCGTTAGGGAATATTTTTACTTTTTAGAGCATATTTTGGCATTTTTTAGGGAATATTTAAGCGCATATTTTGGGTTTTTTAGAGAAAGAATATCCGAGCCCTGATCATCAGCAAAAGCACTAAGAACACCTCTCAAAGGGAAGCTTACACGAAAAAAAAAGTATGGATAATTTTTACTATTTCATACAGTAACCGGATCCCATTCAAAAATATTGGGATTTTTACTATGAGAATAGTAAATTTTACTATGAGATTAGTGAATTTTACTATGAGAGTAATAAATTTTTACCTAATTCTAGATAGGTAAAATGTATTTTTTGGCTGAGTAAAAATCACTATTATTTTTGAATGGGATCCGGTTACTGTACTGAAATAGTAATTTTTATTAATTTTTTTTTTCGTGTATGTAGTCTATTGATGTAAATTAGAAAAAGAAGAGGCCCCAACAGGCTCCCCTGAGGTACTCCTCGTAACACCTGAGCCATAGCACTCAAAACATCTCTAGTTTGAACAGGTTGTGTCCTTCCACTAAGGTACGAGTAAAACCAACTAACAATACATTCGTCAAAACCACAATACTGCAAATCATCAATGAGTATCGCCGGAGAAATGCAAGAGTCTCTAGGAAGCACCAATATTGTATTTACCCGGTGACCAAGAATAATGGGTTTTGTTTTTGTAATGTTCTGATATGCCAAAAAGGGAAAAAATTTCCCTAATTAAAAACTGGAAAATAAAATAACAATCGAGAGAAAGTGCTTTCGAATTATTGTTTCGATGCAAAATGAAAGATTATTTCATATTTCATTGAAACAATCACTCAAACGCCATTTTTTACATGATTATTTAATTTTCTAATTTTCATAACGGGAATTTTCTCTCCTTTTTGATAACATTGAAATCCCATTATTCTTGGTCACCGGGTAAAGGTGATAAAGCAATTTTTTTTGTTTTAAGTAAATGGTTTTTTTTCAAAAATCTGGAATTTTCAAAAATATATTGACGGTGATTTCAAAACAGCTTGAAATCACTTCCAGCATGAGATTTACAGGGTCATCCAAAAAAGACATTACCATTTCAAACGCGCGTATATAAGACAACAGTGCATTTTAGCGCGGAACTCTTGGCAGCACTGAATTCCTTGAAGAAAGAATTACATTTTTAAAACACTCCCCACAAAGTCAGTTTGGTACAAACGTTCGGCTGCCAGAGCGATTTTTGTAAAAAAGTACATTTTTACACAAAACCTCATTTTTATCATGTCACAACTTTTGAAAATCGAAATCTTGGGTACTGAGCAAGAAAGTTTTATGAAAAAGTTCAACTGTCCGTGTGGAAAGAAGCCAGAGAGACCCAAAATAAACATCCTCTCCATAAAATTCAGCAAAAAATGAATTTTGGTGACGTGCTCGATAAAGCTCTTAAATACAAGTATGGAAATAGAGTATGCTCTTAAGAAAGTCATAGTATTTTACGTATATGTTACGTACTGCGCATGGCAGGTTGGTGTCGTCACGCGGTGGAGGTGGGTGGAGCAACCAATGGGGTGCAACGTTGTACGTGAACAGCTGATTTGATGCTTGCTCGCGCACTGCGCAGTACGTAAAACTTATGTACAATCCTATGACTTTCTTAAGAGTATAATCTATTTCCATACTTGTATTAAAGAGCTTTAGTGCTCGATAATCAGTTCAGTGCAGAAAAGTTGAACTGAAAAAAAGTCTAGCACAACTTGCACGATTTGAAATTCGAGATGAAACAAGAGGGATATCGGTGGTGTTCTGCGCAGCACATCATTCTATGAAGAAATTCATTTCCAAAGCATTTTCCAATCTACTACATATCACAGATATTCCCTTGTTTTCTCACAAATTTCAAATCGTGCAAGTTGTGCTCGACTTTTTTTCAGTTCAACTTTACTGCACTGAACTGATTATCGAGCACGTCACCAAAATTCATTTTTTGCTGAATTTTATGGAGAGGATGTTTATTTTGGGTCTCTCTGGCTTCTTTCCACACGGACAGTTGAACTTTTTCATAAAACTTTCTTGCTCAGTACCCAAGCTTTCGATTTTCAAAAGTTGTGACATGATAAAAATGAGGTTTTGTGTAAAAATGTACTTTTTTACAAAAATCGCTCTGGCAGCCGAACGTTTGTACCAAACTGACTTTGTGGGGAGTGTTTTAAAAATGTAATTCTTCAAGGAATTCAGTGCTGCCAAGAGTTCGGCGCTAAAATACACTGTTGTCTTATATACGCGCGTTTGAAATGGTAAAGTCTTTTTTGGATGACCCTGTATATTGAAATAAAGTTGTATGGTGTAGCAATTGTCGCAGTGAATGAAGCAACCATTGTAGCAACATAAATATAAACACGTATAATAAACTAAACTCGTTCAAGTATTTCAAAAACATTAGGCATGTAGAAACAGAAGAAATGGTAAAAAGACAGAGCAGTGATCACTTACAAAAAAAATTGCACTGAGGTAATCTTGGTTGGAAATTCAATTGCAAATACAGAGCATTTATGTGCATCGTTTATTGCATTAATTATTGTACCTATAATACAATGCGCTTTAGATACCGTATGGGAAATTTATCAAATGCTTGCTTAATATACGTTGACACGCGGATGAAAAAAAAATCATTATAAATATCGCCTACTGTCTAGTTCGTACTCAAAGTTACCGAAAGTTTTTGTGCCGCCGAAGTGTGTAGTATTAGTTATAGCTTAGTCAGTTACAAAGTGTAGCAAACAATTGTGTTATCAAGTAAGAAATTATTCAGCATTTGAGCCTTAAGGCTAGAATAGGTACTAAGAGTACTCGAACCAAGAAAATATGGAATACGTTTGGATATATGTACTTAATAGAACCGGTTCCTATTCTGTTAAAGTAATTGGATGAGAATTAATGTACCTAATTCAAGTGCAACAAAAGAATTTGGAATTTTGAGAACCCTTTAACATTAGGTGAAGTTCATTTTTTTTGGTTAACAAGCCTGGTTTTTTTTTCATGTTATGTGTGAATTTGAAAAGTAACAGTTTCTTCCCACTACATGAACTTGACTAGCAGCTGAAATTTTGGCCAAAGGGTCTATGTTCGAATTGTTCGATACACCATCGAATAATACTACCGTCGGCCGGATCTGGAATTATCATCAGAAATCGAATTTCTTACCTATCGCTAATAGTACTCGTAATTGCTTACAAGCAGTTGGAAAATTTGAAAAACCAGTTGAATCATCTCACCTAATGAATTAGTGCTCAAATTTCGGTCAAATAGTCTGTGCTGGATACCAAATCGACTCATATCATCATCAGCCGGATCCAGCTGCATACGGTCAAAAAACAGAATTTCTTATTGCTTTTTCTGAAAATTCTATTTCTGATGATAATTCCAGATCCGAATCGTTTGATGTGTAAAATATGTATGTAGGTATTTATTTTCTATAGCCACCTACACTACGATATGCTGGGGTTGTAATTCTCAAATTCATCCACAAATCACTTTATTTCTCAGGTTGAATAAATTACAATCACAATTTGCGTCGAAAATAATTTGTACATCGACTTCTTGATTCATCGCTCACTGTTGTTATAAACCAGTGTAAGCCCAAGTACAAATATGTGTAACTACAGTTCAGTTTTAGTATTATTTTACGCTTTGATTTTGTTGGCTCATATATCAAAAGGTAAATATTTTCTTTACTTAATTCGACGCATTACGTATTGTGAATCCATCCTGAAAATTCAAATGTATCAACGTAATACCTCTATATACCTTCCTAACTTTTTTGAACTGCAGGAAATGGTTTGAAATGTTATGAGTGCGGAGGTCACAGTCAAGATTTGGACGCAGCAACTAAAAATTGTTTGGACGGGAATGAAAAAGTCCCTGTACAAGAACGCATCATTAATAATAACATTGAAAAGTATAAAGCTGTGTGTTTCATGGTCAATATCACATCGATAGGTGAGATGCAACAATGATGTCTTAATTCAAGTTTTCATTATACTTTCATTTACTGCCAAACATGTTAATTTCGGACATCTGTAATAATATGAAAGAACGCCTATCGAAAAAAAACAAAAGAAAAAAGAAAAGTGAACAATATCCCACCAGAAAATGCATAAAAAATCTGTTCTATTATTCATTTATTCCACTTTTTTTTCTGTTTTAATTTTCATAAGTCAAAAATACTGTCCGAAATCAAGTAGTTTGACAATAGGTATTACCTACTTACCTATACTTACATGTTACATTTTTCTAATTTCAAAAGCGAAATATTTCACAAACAAACGAGTTTCTCTTCAGATAGATTTTCATCATTTCAGATGGTTATTCATACATGGTGGGGCGATCTGGAGTAAATAATTTGTCAAGAGATGATAAAAAACGCACCAGATAACGCGTGCAAAGAGGTTTTAGGTGATAGAAGTAAAAGAGGGGTTTGCAGTTACTGCTTTACAGATTTCTGCAATGGTCAGGCCCAGACTGACACAGGTGACAAGGCTAGTGAAATTGTTGTCGCCGTTAATACAACTTTTCGAAAATCCAATTGACTTAGACGATAGATATTTTTAAGAAACTTTGTTTCGTTATTTAACGTTATGTTACGCGTTATGTTATTTCGTATTTAACCATTAATATTGCGACATTCAATATTCATCCGTCCAAACGACTTAAGCCCCTCTATGTACTTGACTCGATGTACTTGCATTTAATTGTATTTTGTACATCGTGGTAATAAAACCCACATTTGCTGGCGATGAGTTTTCGTTTTTATTGAACTTTGAAAGTTGTGCACGTGGTGCAAATGAATACGTTATAAGACAGTAGTTGTCGATGTTTTTCGCTATTTTCAGTGTTGTCAGTTTAAAACAGTGTTTTAAACGTCGAGAAAAAAACAGATAGTGTTTGAAACAAAATTCTGTTTAAAATGTTTTTTTTTTGTTTTAAACAAGTTTTTTTTTCAACTTTAATTTCCTAAAAAAAACGCGTTTTTTTTCAATTTGTAAGAGGGTAAAATGACTTGAGTACATGATAGGTAAGAGTACCTACCTATAATGTTGTGTTGTTTCCTGGAAATATCCCTTAGAGTATTTCTTATAAATACTCACCAGAATATCACATGCTCGGCTAGGGCGTGAGTAGGAAAGGTTGCTTTTACACTCTTAACAGATGTTCACATACACCATAAATAACAACAAGAAATACAAGATGAAATATTTATAATGAGTGTGATATTAACAACACTGTTCTGTTACATGAGCTATCTAATTACATATATGAATGTATTCGGATAGGTTAACATGACACTTTCTTAAAAATAATTATACACTCTCTAGTGTAGGGTTGGCAAAAGGTATCTTTCAGCGAAGATTCCTGATAGTATTCTATGATACATTCTTACCGTGATGGCGATGAGTAGATCACTAATCCTTCTCACCTACTCGCCTCGAACCTAATCTCAGCGCATCGATCCTTAATAATATCTAAACACTAACTAGAAATAACTGAAGAATTAATACTAACACTTAACAATCGAGAGTAATACTTATAATTAAATGACTGCATTAACCGATTAACTGTGAATAACATACCCGCGCACTCGGATACACTACTGGTGTTCTGTACTCTCGTTGCTTGGCTCGTATGGCTAGCTGACGAGAATACAACACAGTGTTGCCTTAGTGCAACGCAGTGTTACCATGTGGGCACACCCTAAACATACCACGTACAGCATAGTAGTATATCACAAATTTCTCGCTGAAAAAGTAGTGAAATTGAAGGAACTGAATTTTTAGATTTCCATTCTTCTTTCTATACTTTTTTTTGAAGGCTAGTTTTGTGTTTTGATTTCAATTTTCTAATATTTCTTGAGCCTTATAGCTATTTTATGACGTCGCATCTTGAAAGTTGATGACTGGATAACGCATATTTGAAAAACTAAATCCAAAACAAATGAATTTGTGTTGAAAACGTGTTTAAAACCCTGTTTTAAAAAAAAAAAAAAGTTCTACACAAAACAGAAATTTCGCACAATGGCCGGGCCCACAGAAAGAATGACACGGATGACAAGGCTGGTGTTTCACACCAGGCGAGCTTTTTTGCGGCGGTCACGTATACCAAAACACACACAAAAATATCGTATCCCCCCCCCCAACCATTGTAAAAGAGAGATAAAAATTATTATTTGAAAAATGTGTAAAGTAGAGTGGGGTAATTGCAAAGCACTATATTTGATTAGTTGCCCGGATGAAGCTGAAATTTGTACCACTTATACTTCAGGGGGTTCTCTATCAACCGTAAAATTTTGGTACAAGTTGGTCCACAAATCGTGGAGAAAATTTGAAAATTGACTTTTGCATTTACCCCATGTTGGGGTAAATGCAAAAGTGGGCAATATTTTTTGTATTTTATAATTTTTTTGAATTTTCAACACACTCACTGTATTCTACGTGTCATTTGCTAACTTTTGATGTATTCGTGGTCTTGATTCGGTAAAAAATTCGATAACTTTTCCACTTTCCAAAAAAATTTTTAGGAGAGTGAAAAAATGTTGAAAAATTATTTTTTTTAAAACTCGCTAAAATGAACAAAAAATCAACTATTGATCATTTCTGATGTTTTTTATGTAAAAAACTCGTGATAGAAATTCATTTTTCGTCAAATATATTAGTAAAACATTGAAAGGGAGCAATAATTTAAAAATTCAGTAAAACTGTTAATCACTTCTCTAACGTGTAACTCATCATGTAACCGTGGAAGTTTATGTATTTTTTTTTTTTTGTAATTTCGAACCATTTTCAAGGCAAAAAAATATTTGTGGTAAGTGCAAAAATGAAAAAAAAAATCATTTTTGCAATTACCCTGAGTCGATTTTTTCTGGGGTAATTGCAAAAACGCAATTTACGGCCAAAATAAACAAATTTTTTCAAATTGCGATATCTTACCTTAAACTTTAATCCTTCATGACCCTAAATCGTGAAAATTCCAGATAAATCGACAGTTTTTTCTATTTCACATGCATTTTTTAAAAAAACACCTCTCACTTTACTTATGAGTGGTTTCAACATGTTTTGATAAAAGTGTTTGCTACGGAGCGACAAGTTGAACCTCGCGAGTTGTGACCAGGTGAATATGTCGGTAAAGGTTGTTGCTTCGACACCCCCTAGTTGGCACAACCAGAAAATTGATATTTGTTAGCATGAGGTCACAATTTTGCAGTTAGGCGTACCCCGTTTTTGGAATTACCCCACTCTACCTTATCTACACTTTTGGACAATGTTTAGAGAAACATGATATTTTTGGGGGAATTTTCTGTAAAAAAAACGACAATTTTTAGCCATTTTACCAGAAAGTAGATTTTTTTTCAATTTTTGAAAAACCGAGAATTTTTGACAGTTTTTTGCAAAATGCAAGACTGACAATTTTAGCAAAAATTAGTCTCAATTTGACAAAAAAAAAACACATCCGCTCGCGTATTCCTCCGCTCAAAGTTGTTGAATTTCATGTAAAAAAAAAAGTGCCAGATCTCCTCCTCCCATTTAAAAACATTAAAAATTCAACTTATCCATAAATTTACCATCTCTGCTTTAGAATTTATCTGAATAAAATTTTTCTAAAATATAAACATTCTTTGGTCCCCAAAGCTATATTAATCCTTTTGTATGGAGCCCTTTCCAAGTTGGATATTTTTTTTTACGATTAAATGGTAGAAACCAAAGTCGGAGAAAATTTTTTATTACGGTCAAGATAATTCTTTTAAATGATGTCCGTACAAGGAAGGTGATATGAAAAGAAATGAGAATTGTATGGTGTGGCAATTGTCGCACTGTATGAACATAAACGTGTCAATCAAGTCGTTTAAGTATTTCAAAAACATTCTGTAGAAACAAAAGAAATAGTAAAAACACAGAGCAGCGATCACTTACGAAAAAAATTTACGCTGAGGTAATCTTGTTTAGAAATTCAATCGCAAATACAGAGCTTTTATGTGCAATTGTGCATTAAATTGTATAATACAATGTGCTCAATGTCACATAGGAAATATGTACAATAAATGCTTACTTAATTTACGTTGGAAAGCGGATGAAAAAAAATCATTATAAATATCGCCTACTGCCTAATTCGTACTCGAAGTTACCGAAAGTTTTTCTGCCGCGGACGTGTGTATAACTTAGTCAGTTACAAAGTGTCGGATACAAGTGTTATCAAGTAAGAAATTACTCAACTTTTGAGGCTAGAATAGTTCAACGAGTACTCGAACCAAAAAAATTCGGGATACGTTTGGATATACCTATACTTACATATAATAGAACCGGTTCTATTCTGTTGAAGTAATTGGATGAGAAATAATGTAGGGACCTAATTTAGGCGCAGAATTCTTGGTAAAAGAAAAGAATTTGAATTTTTGAGAACCTTTTAAAATTTAGTGAGATTCATTTTTGACTTACAAAGTATTCACATGTATTTCCTACAGTCACACTTTGTACTCGTATGTGCCATTTTGCGGGTTTCTCCATCTCGAACCTTAATATTAAATTAAATAGCTTATTTTTGTTTCGTATTCCTGAATTAATCAACGAACAATCAAGTTTTGTTATTTTTACTTCATTTTTGTTTTTGTTTTGTTGCAAATCTTGATGTTACCACCCAACATCCCGAATTCGTTTTCCCAAAACCCTAAATCCCGAATGACCACTGGTGAAATACTGAAACAGGATTTATGGCGTACTTTTGACTTTTCCCCTCCCCACTTGAAATTATTGGTGATGGTTTTGGATCATTCGGAAGCCTTCAATGGTTCGATTTCTCGCTAAAAACTGCTAAAAATCTGTGTTTCTTACAAAAAGTTGCGAAAAAGTCGCACTTTCACGACAAAACAAATTGTGAAAAAGCCCAGTTTTTTACCAAAAATTGAATACATGTTAATTGTTTACCAGAATTGCTGAAAAGTCTTGTAAAATAATTATTTTTTAGTGAATTACCAAAGCCTCTCTTTTTTTTGTTAAAAATTGCCAACATTGCTCTCTAAATTTGAAACAGTCAATTTCACTGCTTAGCAGTCACGACATTTTGCCTTTTTAAAGCAGTAGTTTTTTTTTTACTGCAAAACAGTGAAAAATTACTGAGTTGGTCAGTAAAAAATCATTTTGACTGACCAATTCAGTAATTTTTCACTGTTTTGCAGTAAAAAAAAACTACTGCTTTAAAAAGGCAAAATGTCGTGACTGCTAAGCAGTGAAATTGACTGTTTCAAATTTAGAGAGTATCATTTTAAATTATACCTAACGAATACTTACCTATGTCAGCAATAAATTGGTGTATCTCAGAACTTTATACTAAAAACATTTTTGGGGGTATTTTGGAAAAATGGTATTCGGGAAATATCCATCCCTGCTCTCTAAATTTAAAGCAGTCAAATTTCACTGCTTAGCAGTCACGACATTTTGCCTTTTTAAAGCAGTAGTTTTTTTCACTGTTTTGCAGTAAAAAAAAACTACTGCTTTAAAAAGGCAAAATGTCGTGACTGCTAAGCAGTGAAATTGACTGTTTCAAATTTAGAGAGTGGAATTCGGATTTGGGAAAATGACCGTGAATCAAATTAGATATTTTCCGTGAATGACACAGTTGCTATAAATTGCCAGATGGAAATTTTTTTTTCAATTATGCAAACGTGCATCTTCTCTCTTGTCTGCCTTAATATTCATCTCCTCTCGAGATGATATGGGGCAGGGCAGTTGAGAAACGTCGTTTAATTTGTGACAAGAAGCAATAAAAACTCCTTTGTTCCTCAAATGATTTCAGAAAAAGCATTTTGTTGAACTGGTTGAATAAATTACCATCAGAATTTTCGTCGAAACTAATTTGTACATTCACTTCTCCATCGATTCATCCTTCAAACTTGTTATAAACCAGTGAAAGCCTAAGTATGTGTCACTACAGTCCGGTTTTAATATTTTACGGTTTGATCTTGTTGACTCAAATATCAAAAGGTAAATATTTTTTTTTTACTTAATTCGATACATTATTATTACGAATGAATCTATCTTGAAATTATCAACATAATATACCTCCCCTCCATATGCCTTTCTGACGCACCTAACTTTTTTGAACCGCAGGAAACGGATTGAAATGTTATGACTGCTTAGTAAACAGTACAGATTTGGGGGCTGCAGCTAAAAATTGTTTGGATGGGAACGAGAAAGTTCCTATAAAAGAATACACACCTGGTCAAGAAAATTTTACAGTGTTTTGTGGCACCCTCAAACGTCGATTGGAAGGTGAGAAATAACTACTACAGTGATTTTTTTTCACTAAAGTTTTTGAAAAACTTGGAATCCAGATGGCATGCTTATTAATATGTAGTGTCAAACATGCTAATTTTGGGCATCTTTAAAAATTTGAAAGAAAGTCAGTCGAAAAACAAAAACAAAATCAAAAAGAAAAGTGAACAATTTTCCACCAGAAAATACATAAAAAAATCAGTTTCATACTCCATTTTTTTATCCGTTTTAATTTTCATTAGTCAAAAAAGTTGCCTACTTCCATTTTACATTTTCCAATTTCAAATAATTATGATACCTACCTACATAAAATCTTATGATCATATGATCTAACATTCAATGAGAAAGAAAAATGAAGCATTGGAACCCAAAGTAGCGAGATACTATTTAACAGCAAACGAATTTTTCATCATGTAGACTTTCATTATTTCAGACGGATATGAATTGGTGCGAATAGGATATAATGACATGCCCGGAAACTATACCGAAGATGGAATTTGCGAATTGATTGCCACAAATAACCCTCCTGATGGCTTTTTTTGTAAACTTTGTAGTACAGATCTCTGCAATGTCCACCAGACCAGTAGGTAGACAGAACGACACAGGTGACAAGGCTGGTGAAATTTCACACTGGGCTGGACTTTTTATGGTGGTCGTGTACCAAAACACAACATAAAAAAATTGTATCAACTTCTCTCCCACCCCAACATCAACCCCAACCCCTTAAAAACTTTGTAAAATATAGATAAAAATGATTATTTAAACGATGTGTACTACAGTAATTTACATATAAAAAAGTCAAAAAATTATAAATCTAAACAACTAAATATAGATAAATTATATTCTGTATTTAGAAGTTTTGTTGTTTTGTGTTGTGTTATTAATTATTATAAACAAAACGAATATGCCAGTGCAACCACACTTACAAGATGACGACCCGCCCTTCGGGCATGAAAAAGCAACACGGGTGAATAGTGGAAGAAAACTTGTGAGTAGGTAATGGTAAAAAATAAAACCAAAATTATATTTAAAAAAAATTGATAAAACGGGCAGAAAACTACTAATTTTGATATAATTTTCCTAGTACCTATCTTGAAGGTTGGCATGTATCCTTGTCGAATTTCATTGCAGCCATTGGACTTCACACATAGTCCAAAATTGCAAAGTAAAGGCCAAAATTCGAAAAATCCTCAGAACAGAAAAATTTCAAAAGTTGATTATGAATAAGTATGTAGGTGCTTTCTACATTAAATTCCACTTTCCCTTCTGTGATTTCAAACACTTTTCCAGCATTTTTCTTGCATACAGGAATAATTGAATTCAGGTAAGTACATACTTACCTCAAAATAGTTTTTAAAAAACTGCCAATTTTAAAATTCTGTAAAACATGCCAATTTTAATTTCAAAAATTTATGGGTTTATATCAAAACATGGACATTTTTGAGTATAAAAATTGTGGATTCCATTTTTTAAAAAATACTTTGGTTTCCACCCTGCTCATCTTAAAAAACTGTTGTTTTTTTTTGTTATTGTGAGGTAAAAGTTCTTATTTAAAAACATCCATTCTAACTAAAAATATCACATGCCTGGCGTACTATGGCACGTACATAGTAAGGAAAAACTCCAACCCCGGCTCGCGACCGTAGCCCTCAAAAAAGTTGAAAAAATTGCTACGCAAAATATTGCATATCTGCTATTTTTTTCGGTACCTATTTTTAATGTGAAAACTATTGAATAAAATGAAGATTGAGCGAGACTGCGAGAGCGATGATAGGAAAATACCACGTGTCCTCGGTATCTTGGCTTGGAAATAAAAATATTTATGAGAAAAAATTTGCCCCCCGCTTTCCCCCTTTGATAAAATTTTTACATTCGTAAACATTTGATACAAATTACAAAGAAGCCGTTCATGTATACTCATAATCTTGCAAGTCTCCCTACAAAGTTGAAAAACCAATACATTGTTATCAAGACTGAATTTTTGAAATTTCATGTTTTGCACCGTCCCTTTTGTGGGCTCATATCGAGGTTAAGGTGAATGTGGATGCTAAAATCGACTTCAATGATCCTAAAAAATCCTATTTCGATACCCATATTCAATTTTTCGAAATTTCATGTTTTGCACCCCCCCCCCCATTGAGAGCTCTTTTCGAGATTCCCCTTGGAAGGCTCATTTTGAGGTTAAGGTGAATATATGGATGCTAAAATCAACTTCATCGACCCTAAAAACCCATATTTAGATACGCATGTTGAATTTTTTAAATCTGATGTTTTGCACCCTCCCCCCTCCTTTGCTTGAGGACTCATTTCGAAGTTAAGGGGAGTATGAATGCTAAAATCGACTTCAGTGACCCTAAAAACCCCTATTTCGATACCCATATTGAATTTTTCGAAATTTCATGTTTTGCACCCCCCCCCCCAATTGAGAGCTCATTTCGAGATTCCCCTTGGAAGACTCATTTTGAGGTTAAGGTGAATATATGGATGCTAAAATCAACTTCATCGACCCTGTAAGCCCGAATATCAAATATCAATACGCATGTTGAATTTTTCGAAATCTCATGTTTTGCACACCCCCCCCCCCCTCCGCCCATTGACTGAGGACTTATTTCGAGGTTAACGGGAATATGAATGCTAAAGTCAACCTCAGTGACTCGAAACCTCCCCTCTTCGATTCACATGTTGAATTTTTCGAAATTTTGTGATTTGGCATGCCTCAGCTCCCCTCGTTAAGGGCTTATTTCGAGGTTAGGGGGGAATATAAATGCCAAAATCATGTTCAGTGACCTTAAAAACCCCCATATTCAAAATTCTACGGATTTGCTTTTTCAGATTGGATTTTAAAAAAAGTATCAAACATTCAAAGGTGGGAACTGGTAGTATCCCTGCAAACGAAACGCCAAGGACACGTTGTAAACGAAAACGTACCTCGTCTCTCCGCGAAACGAATTACCTCACCGCAACGTCTATGTAGCGATTTTTGCAACATTGAAGCTCGATTACAGTCGCTGTAATGGAGCTTTTTGTTCAAAACTTCGTCAAAACCTGGTTCAGATACAAATGAACCGATTGTGCAATTTTCAGCAAAATCGGTTCACTAGGAAATGCGCGATGCGGAGTCGAAAAGACACAACTTCCCTTTATAACTTAGAAGATATAATAATAATTACAACTCGCGAAGTTGATTGGAGGATGTTTTGAGCCGTTCTAGAGCCTCCAGTTATATTTGAAAATCCCAGATTTTCAAAAAGTGTCACGTAGAAATGGTCCAAAATGAACTTTAGCCTTCATAAATGCGTTCAATGCACGTTAGTGATCCACTTAACCAGTTGATTACGCATCACTTTTTCAAAATCGATTTTTAATATTAGTCCACAACCGTAAAAAGGTATTTTTTTTCAAATTCTCAATCATAAAATCGCCGGAGAAATGTATATTTTTGAAAAATTAATTCTTAACACCTTTGTTATGTACAATACTTTTTAATTTTAATGTGGGTAGTACATATCTCTGTAAATTTCGGCAGAAAATCAAAATACCTGATTTTGATCATTTTGAGAATGTTTTTTTGAGCTTTTAATCTCAACGGTTACTTCAAATGAAAATTGAGGATAACCAAGTTGTAGGAGACATTTCAAGGAAGAATTTTTATTTGATCAAATAAAAATTCTTCCTTGTTCATACAGTGGAAGAGATAGACGGATTTTCACAATTTCGTGTTCTTTTGTCATTATACTTGTATTATGAAGATCTACTGGTATTCTGTGAATGAGGTTTATATTGAGAGTAAAGTTATATCGTATGTATGATGTGACAATTGTCGGAGTGTAGTAACATAAATGTGTCCATCAACTCGTTTAAGCATTTCAAAAACATTCTGTAGAAACAGAAGAAATAGTAAAAAGACAGAGCAGCGATCACTTACGATAAAAATTTACGCTGAGGTAATCTTGGTTGGAAATTCAATTGCAAATACAGAGCTTTTATGTGCATCGTTTATTGCATTAATTATTGTATAATACAGCAATGCGTTTTAGACACCGCGTAGGAAATTTATTAAATGCTTGCCTAATATACGTTGACACGCGGATGAGAAAAATATCATTATAAATATCGCCTACTGTCTAGTTCGTACTCAAAGTTACCGAAAGTCTTTGTGCCGCCGAAGTGTGTATAGCTTAGTCAGTTACAAAGTGTAGCAAACAATTGTGTTATCAAGTAAGAAATTATTCAGCTTTTGAGGCTAGAATAGGTACTACGAGTACATACTCGAACCACAAGAAAATATGGAATACGTTTGGATATAATACATAGAACCGTTTCTATTCTGTTAAAGTAATTGGATGAGATTTATTGTAGGTACCTACTACCTAACCTACCTACCTAATTTAAGCGCAACATTTTTGATGAAAGAATAGAATTTGAATTTTCAAGAACTTTTTAACAATTGGAATCAAGTTTTGTTATTTTTTATGTTGCAAAGCTCGATGTTACCACCCAAAATCTCGAATCCGAATTCCCGAATGAACATTTCACGAATGGGGTAGGTATTTCCCAAATTCGTTTTCCCGAAACCCAAAATCCTGAATGACCACTTACCCGAATGTTTTTATCCCGAATTTGCCTCGCTTCTTTTCTTAAAAATTATTGTTAACGTTGTCTCTCGCACTCGCGTTCAGCCAGAAATAGCGAAACATCTTACCATTTTGTCTAAAGTGCTATAAAGTCTAATGTTTTGCTAAAAATTTGCTCAAAATTGTTGTTTTTTCTGCAAAGAGTTAGGTACAAAAAACTTGACTTCTTCTAAAGCTCTTTAACTTCTTCATACGCGAATCCGAGGTATCGTTTTAAATGGGTGTGATTTTAGACCACGACAAAAAAGGGCGTCAGCACGCTTTTGCTATAAATTGCCAGACGAACATTTTTTTCAAACTACAATGCAATGTGAACGTGCTTCTTCTCTCTTGCTGGTCCTAATATTCATGCTCTCTGGAGATAAATATGGGGCAGTTGAGAACGCCGTTGAATTTGTGACAATAAGCAAAAAACTTCTTTGTCCCTCAAATGATTTCAGAAAAAGTATTTCGTTGAACTCCCACTTTGAAAGCGTGTGTTTTCTTCAAAAAAATAATTACCTAGGTACCTAAAAACAAATTTGAACAAAGCACATTATGTAATATGCATGTGACTGAAAGGGAATCCTCCCACAATTAGACAATTTTGATTCGTTCGATACGTAAAATATACCTATCTCTTATATACCTACGATAAGTACGTTGGGGCTGTAATTCTCAAATCCATCCACAAATAACTTTTTTTTAGGTTGAATCAATTACCATCAGAATTCGCGTCGAAAATACATAATTTATGCATTCACTTCTCGATTCATCGTTCAAACTTGATATAAAACAGTGAAAGCCTAAGTATGTCTAACTACAGCCTGGTTTTAATATTTTACGCTCTGATCTTGTTGACTCACATATCAAAAGGTAAATGTTTGTTGTTGTTATTGTTGTTGTTTTTTATTTAATTCGATGCATTATTATGAATGAATCTATCCTGAAATTATCAACACACTTAATACCTCCATAAATGCCTTTCTGACGTACCAAACTTTTTTGAACCGTAGGAATTGGTTTGAAATGTTACGAGTGCTCGGCAAACAGTACAGATTTCGACGCTGCAACAAATAATTGTTTTGATGGGAACGAGAAAGACCTCCCTATAAAGGAATACACACCTATTTCTGAAGAGTATAGAGCGGTATGTGGCATCGTCAAACGTCGATTGGGAGGTGAGAAATGCTTATGTGATTTTTTTCACTAAAGTTTTAGAAATACTTGAATCCAGATCGCATGCTTATTAATATGTAGGTACTTTCATTTACTATCAAACATGCTAATTTTGGACATCTTTAAGAATTTGAAAGAAAGCCTGTCAAAAAATAAAAATAAAAACCAAAAGTGAACAATTTCCCAACAGAAAACGCATAAAAAAATCAGTTCCATACACAATTTTTTATCCGTTTTAATTTTCATTAGTCAAAAATACTGTCCGAAATCAATGGCCTACTTACATTTTACATTTTCTAATTTCAATATTGTGATACTGACATAAAATCTGAAGATCTTATTCTAACATCCAATGAGACAGGAAAATGAAGCATTGGAACGCAAAGTAACGAGATATTTTACAACAAACAAATTTTTCTTCATGTAGATTTTCATTATTTCAGATGGATATGAATTGAGCCGAGGTGGATATAATAATCTGCCCAGATATATTAAAAATGAAGTTATTTGCAAAACGATTGCCAAAAAAAATTCTCCTGATGGCTTTGAATGTGACGTTTGTAGGACAGATCTCTGCAATGGCAACCAGACCAGTAGACAGAGCGACACAGATGACAAGGCTGGTGAAATTATTGGCCTTTTTGTGGCGGTGGCGTACATAAATAGAAACACAAATAAAAAAAATGTTTCAACTTATTTCTCATCCCAACATCGACCCTGATCCCTTAAAATCCTTGTGAAAGATAGATAAAAATGATTATTTAAAAGATGTGTACTACAGTAATATAAAAAAGGTCGAAAATTACAAATTTAAACAACTAAATTAATATAATTGTAATCTACGTTCAGAAGTTTTGTTGTTTTGGGTTGTCTTGGGAAATTTTTTCGAAAAACTAGAATTTTCAAAATATTAGCGGTGATTTTGAAACAGCCGATGAGAAGCCCTTCGCAAGTGCATCGGCTGCCTCGTAAATCTCCCCACATATCTACCTGCAACCTGTAATGCCAGGGAGTGACAAAATACAGTAATCTGTATTACTGTGAACGAGGTTTACAATTTACATTGAGAGTATAGTTGTATGGTGTGGCAAATGTCGCAGTGTAGGAACATAAACGAGTCAATCAACTCCATCAAGTAATTAAAAAATATTCTATAGAAACAAAAGACGTGGTAAAAAGACAGAGCAGCGGTCACTTACGAAAAAAATTTGCACTGAGGTAATCTTGGTCAGAAATTCAATCGCAAATACAGAGCTTTTACGTGCAATTGTGCATTGTTTATTGTATTAATTGAGTAATACAATGTGCTTTTAATGTCGCATAGGAATATATAATAATAAATGCTTATTTGATTTACGTTGGCACACGGATGAAAAAAAAATTATTATAAATATCGCCTACTGCCTGGTTCTTACTCGAAGTTACCGAAAGTTTTTGTGCCGCCGAAGTGTGTATAGCTTACTCTTAGTCAGTTACAAAGTGTAGCAAACAAGTGTTATCAAGTAAGAAATTACTCAGCTTTTGAGGCTAGAATAGTTCAACGAGTACAACTCGAACCAAGAAAATACGGGATACCTTTGGATATAATAGAACCGGTTCATATTTTGTTAAAGTACGAGTAATATCGGATGAGAATTAATGTACCTGATTCAAGAGCAAAATTTTCGATAAAAGAAAAGAATATGAATTTTTGAGAACTTTTTAACATTTGGTGAGATTCATTTTTGATTTACAAAGTATTCACAAGTATTTCATGCCGTGGTATTTTGTATCTGCTCTTTTGCTGTTTTCTCCATCTCGAACCTTAGTACTTATTTACTTATTTTTGTTTCCTGTTCCTGAATTTAATCAACAAACAATCGAGATGTTCGTT
The DNA here is from genome assembly GCF_950023065.1 of Planococcus citri. Lineage (NCBI taxonomy): Eukaryota > Metazoa > Arthropoda > Insecta > Hemiptera > Pseudococcidae > Planococcus > Planococcus citri. The sequence continues at coordinate 2,664,977 of NC_088677.1, read as the reverse complement.
ATTTTTACTTAATTTTTTAATTTTAATTTTGTTGCAAATTTCGATGTTACCTGACCACTTACCCGAATGTTTTTATATCGAATTTAAAAATCCTGAAGTAAATTTTTTCATACAAAAATCCAGAATGAAGCAAAACTCAGGCGAAAGGCTGAAACGTGATATAAATCCTAATTCTGACTTTCCCCCTTCCCACTTGAGATGATTGGTGTTTGGTGATAATTTTGGATCAGTCTAAAGCCTTCGACAAAAAAAAGATTACAGGAAAATTCATTGCGCGAAATTCACCGCGCGAAACTCATCGCAGGGTAAAATTGATCGCGGAGGAAAATTCACCGTTGTATAACATTCATTGCTAGGGAATATTCATCACGGAGGATTTTATCCAATTTTGTCTACGGAAGTGAATTTGAAATGCCGGAAAAACCTTTTCAGACAAAATTTCAACAAGATTCACGAGATCACCACCAAAAATTTTTCCTCAAAGAAAGTAATGTGAACCTTTGTTGTTAACCACTTTTCATAATTCATTTTTTATAAAAAGAAGCCTGTGCGTTAATTTAAATCCCTGCAAATTAGTCAAAATTAACATGAACTCAAAAATGTACCTATTTTTTATAACTACGATACGTTGGGACTGTAATTCTCAAATCCATCTACAAATTACTTTTTTTTAGGTTGAATAAATTACACTTTATTATAGAATTCGCGTCGAAAATAGTTTGTACATTAATTTCTCGATTCATCGTTCAAAGTTGGTTATATCACTAAACCAGTGAAAGCCATGAGTATGTGTTGCTACAGTCCGTTTTTAATATTTTACGCTTTGATCTTGTTGACTCAAATATCAAAAGGTAAATATATATTTTTTTAAAACTTAATTCGATACATTACATACATGTACTATGAATCTATCCAGAAATGTATCAACATGATACCTCCATACCTATGCCTTTCTGACATACTAACTTTTTTGAACTTCAGGAAATGCTTTGAAATGTTATGAGTGCCAAGCAAACAGTACAGATTTGGACGCTGCAAGTAAAAATTGTTTGGATGGGAACGAGAAAGTCCCTATAAAGGAATTCACACCTTTACCAGATTTTAGAGTGGCATGTGGCATCCTCAAACGTCAATTGCGAGGTGAGAAATATGCTACTGTGATTTTTTCATAAAAGTTTTTGAAAAACTTGAATCTACGAGTAGATGACATGACATGCGTATTAATATGTAGGTACCTACTTTCATTTACTATCAAACATGCTAATTTTGGATATCTTTTAGAATTTGAAAGAAAGTCTGTCGAAAAAAACAAAATCAAAAAGAAAAGTGAACAATTTTCCCTCACAAAATGCGTAAATAAATCAGTTACTTACTTACTTCTTTTTTTATCCGTATTCATTTTCATTAGTCAAAAATACTGTCTGACATCAGTTGCCTACTACCATTTCACATCAATCATTTTTCTAATTTCAAATTGTGATAGGTACTTACATAAAATCTGAAGATCTTATTCTAAAATTCTATGAGAAAGAAAAACGAAAGCATTGGAACGCAAATTTCTTCATACGTGGATTTTCATTATTTCAGATGGATATGAAGTAGCGCGATTGGGATATGATAATTTGCCCGGAAATGTTGGAAATCATGCTTTTTGCACATCGATGGCCAGGACTAATCCTGCTAATGGCATATTTTATTGTGAACTTTGTGAAACAGATTTCTGCAATGGCAACCACACCAGTGGTCAGGACGACACAAGTGACAAGGCTGGTGAAATTTTACACCAGGCAGGACTTTTTGTGGCGGTCGCGTACCAAAACACACATAAAAAAATTGATTCAACTTCTCCCCCAGCCCCTTGACAACCTTGTAAAAGATAGATCAAAGAAGATTATTTGAAAGATATGTATGTAGTATGTACCTACTGCAGTAATATAAAAAAAAGTCAAAAATTACTAATTTAAACAACTAAATTAATAATAATTGTAATGTATGTTCGGAAGTTTTGTTGTTTTGTGTTGTGTTACTCCTATAAGTAAACGAAACGAACTTAGAACATTGTTAATTCTAAATGTTCTAAGGAAGCAAATAATGACAGTGCAACCACACTATGAACTTGAAACGTGATAATATTTTTAGAATCGAATCAGAGATCCTCATTAAGTGTGTCCCATGTATTTGGATGAAAAGTGGTCTCAGTGGAAACCCTTGGCCTAAGTACCACACCACACCATTGAAATTTCAGAACCAGTTTTGAGTTTAGCTCCCACACTAGAATTTTGAATTTTAATATTTTCAAAATTCGCTACTATATCGTACCGTGAAGCTCAGATTTTTCCCACGGTGGCGTTATCTAACCCACGCGTTTGCACAAAAGACCCCCATCATTTTCCATTCAGCTTAATTTTTCATATTACAATATGTCTCATGGATTATTCTCATTTTCATCGAAAATGAAAAATTTGAATAATACTTATTTGAAAAATATAATACATGAAATATTTAGTTGAGAAAAGGGAAAATACAACATGCCCCTCTTTAGAGAAAAATTCATAAAACCAAAATCGTTCTATTCGCAGGGATAAGTATTTTATATTGGGAAATATTTAATCGAACGACAAAAAAGGTGGTTTGAACGACAGGCAAGTCTTACGACAATAAGAAGGGTATTAACGACAAATTAGGTACTAAAAACAGAAGTTTTTAAACGACTAAACAGGTCGTCATCACAACTATTTTTGTTTATGAATCACGACTAGTTCTCCCGACAGATATGAGTGTTAGAACGACAAATTATGATTTTCAGCGACAACTACATCTGTACTTGGGTATAGTGATTGAACTGCACATAATTGGTACAATGGAATATGATAAAATTGTAATTCAAAACTGTCTACACTTTGCCACTTCTCCAGATGTGTCTTTGAAGGAAGGAGTGGATCTCTGGGTATCAATAGGCTGCTCAAAACAAAAAAGTGATTCAAATTCCAAGCGATTCCAGCGCTGCTTCCCTTTTTTCCATCACCTCCTGAGCACAGCCAAACACTCAATTACTCCCTAATTGATTAAAACCTTCAAATCTGCATAGTTACGAACATTGGAAAACTTTTGACGAATTCCTCAAATTCACGCATGGAATTTGGAAAATCAGCATTGTATCGAATAATTTGGAATTATCAACTTGCTCATGCCCTTATTTCATGAAAAGATCAACATGTAAACATGTGCTTGGAATGCAAAGTTGTCAGAGAAGGGTTCGGGCTCCCCCCTCCCCGAGGTGAAATCCATTCCCTTCGGCCAAAAACCTAAGCGTGGGAGGCCAGCTAAATCCAAGAGGGCACTATTGGTGCAATGAAACTTTTTTCCCTATCAATTTGCAAATGTGTAGTCGGTGTAGTCTCTTTTTATTGTATAAATTGCCGTTTTTTAGTCATAAAATTACTCGTTCCAAGATATTATTGTGTCGTGAATTTCGCTTATCTGGTTGTTGTGTAAAATAATTATTTGTTGTTGAATGTATTTTTTTACCGTGCAGTATAGAATGCCTGTCATTGAAGTAATTTTTTTGTTGTTTTTTGTGGGCCGTGGTATTCATTTTTTCTGTCGCTTATTGTTGGACCCCTTATTTTTGTCGCGCATTCCCCCTTTTTTATCGTAACCATAAATCATACCCTTTTGTGTTTTTTGAATTTACACGATTGGTTGCATTTGTATCTTGTCCACAATTGACCACCAGAATCCAAATTTTGCCATTACAAGCCATTCTTAGAGTCTCTAGCGCCATTTTCGATTTCTCTACTCTTTTTCGAAATTCCTCTAAAAGGAATGAAAATCAACCTGAGCAGCTATATATTATAACAAATCAAGTTGTGACCTATGCTCGACTTATTTGTCGAGTTTGATTTCCAATTCATTTAGACCGGCATAATTTTTAATGGGAAATATATAATCGAATGATAAAAAAGGTGGTTAGCACGATAACCATTTGAACGATAAAACATGGCTTAGTAACGATAGTTTAGATGGTAAGAACAGCATTTTTCAACTATTGAAAAAGGTTGTTAGCCCGATATTTTTCATTGATTAGCACGATATTTTTCATTGACAAAAGAAAACGCTGGCACACAGTGGAACAGATTCATTTTTTAGTGTGTCAAAAATCATATTTCAGAAATGAATGCAAATTTGGACGTCAATCTTTTTGATACATAGGTATTTTGAGGCACTGAATTCATTTTTGTCGTTATTTTGGTTCGAACCTCAAATGGGGGCCCCAAGGGGAGGGTGCAAACTGCAAGGGGGTGCTATTTTGGAAGAGTCGAGTGGCGGGGTATCAATATTTTCGTTTTTTGGGCTCCAGAATTCATTTTTGACGTTATTTTGGTTCGAAACCCAAATGAGGCTCCAGAGGGGGTGGGGGGAGGTGCAAAGGCCATCAAATAGGTAAAAAAATAGAATTTCTCGTAATTTCATTAAAAATCTGTGATTTTTCCAAGTCCATTACAGGAGAATCGGGACATTTCAAGAAAAAGTATTAAGCTCAGGTGAAAATTTACCGAATTTCCACTCTCCCTTGGCAGCAAAATCCATCCCATTGGGTCAAAAACATAAACGAGGTCATCCGACGTTATCTCGTGAAGCTTTATTGAAATAGGCACCTACCAGAACACTTAATTTTTTATTCTCTTGCAAAAATCTTATACTTTTTGGCGATCGTTTATCCTTATTTATCGTGGGCATCACTTATTTATAGTTCATTCTGTCAAAAACTTCTCGTGGAAATTGTTTATTTTTTATTGTTCTTATACTATCATATTTATCGTGGATACCACTTAATTTATCGTTCGTTTTTTATGAAATCGTGCAATACATTTTTTTATTGTGAAATACACTTTTTTATTGTGCAATCCTCTTTCTCATCGTGAATACTTATTTATCGTGATAACCCACTACTGTTATCGTGCTAACCCCCTTTTTTAAAGTAACGATAAATTGCACCCATTTTTAATGATGATAGGAGAATAGGGTTAAAAAGTACTTTTTTTTTCTTGGCTATATGGTCTAAAATGGTAACACTACATTCCAAAAGTGGTAACACTTCTGTGCTCTTAGGTGTTTACATCTCAAAACAGGACTTTTCTTATCACTCAGGAACTTCGGCGATTATTTCATAGTTTTAACTAAGTTTTAACAATATTTCATTTACATGATAGCAAGAATGCAAAACAACTCACCACACGTAAATTTAGTTCTATTTAATGTGAAATTAGTGGAAATATAGCATCGAATAAGAAAGTCCTGTTTTGAAAATGTAAACGTGCCGTGGTCTTCAACTGGAATGTAGTGTTACCACTTTAGACTATATAGCCAAGAAAAAAAAGTACTTTTTAACCCTATGTCGGTTTGGTTTGAAAAACGTGGGTAAATACACTGTATACAGGGTGCCAGGGGTGCCTAGAAATATCGAGTACCGCTAAGAAAGTTTTTCATTAAAAATACATATAGGTTGGCAACGTGAAATAGATGCATATGATTGGTGGAATGTTATCTCTTTAGTCCAACAACCAATCATGTGCTATCATTATTATCATTCACTGTGACCAACCAAAGTATTTTAGTAGAAAACTTTTTTAGGGGTATGTAATAAACTTGAGAAAGAACATCAAGCACGTTTCAAAAGTATAATTCTAACTAACTCCAATACAGTGTTACCAACTTAATTCTAATCGTAACCTACATATGCTACATATCCTATCGATATAAAAAAAACGATAAAAAAAAATGTCCGAGACATCGAATAATTGATCACTGATCGCGGAAACGAGCTGGCTGTCGGCGATCTCGTTCACTTCTTCTCAAGTGATCACTGTGGACCCGAGTGGTGCGATTATCATCGGAGCTGACCGTATAAGACAATGGACCTTTTTTTTTCAACGATTTTCCCCTTCGTCCAGGTTTTCTCATTGCTCTTCTTTGTGAAGACTTCGTCGCCAACGTCGAATACGCGTTCCTTTTTATTTTCGTCATGCCGGATCTTCTGTTTGAGGGCATTTTCATTTTCCTTATTTTGGGGTTTTAGTGTGTCGAACGTTGTACGTAGCTTTCTTTTTAGGAAAAGCTCTGCTGGGGTTTTTCCGGTTGAGCTATGAACGGTTGAGCGATATGCGAATAGCATTGCTTGCAGACGGTGCTCCGGATCTTGAAATTGATCGGCGGCTTTAGTGAAACGCCGTTTGAACATTCTTATCGCTCGTTCGACACGTCCGTTTGTTCGGCTGTGGTACGGTGTGGTGTATATTGTACGGATACCATTCGACTTGCAGAAGTTGCGAAATTCTTCCGAGGTAAAAGCAGTTCCGTTGTCGGATACAATTGCTTCGCATACACCGTATCTAGCTATGAGTGCGCGTAAACATCTGATCGTGTTGGCTGAGGTGGGTGAAGGGACTGGGAATATCTCTAGCCAACGCGAATGTGCGTCGATCACTACAAACCAGTGTTTATTTTCGTATGGTCCTGTGTAATCGATATGAATACGCTCCCACGGATTTTGAGGGGTATTCCACAGGAACAATGGCATCTCTGGTTCGTTAGGTGAGTGTTTCTGGCAAGTTGAGCAATTATGCGCGAATTCTTCAATTTGATGATCGATATGTGGCCACCATATAGTTGATCGCGCGAGATTTTTCATCGAAGTTGAACCGATGTGAGTTTCGTGTAGCTTTTGAAGAAACTTATCGTGTAGGGACGCTGGTACAACGATGCGATCGTGCCACATAATGATGGAATCGTCTATGTAGAGTTCGTTTCGTTTCTCGAAATAGGGGAAGAATTCATCACACGGAAGGTTGCGTTTTTCTGGCCAGCCGCGTTGAATGTAGCCGAATACTTTGACGAGCACTTTATCATCTAGTGTTTTTGTTTTCAGTACACGTTGGGTGACGTCAAAGTTTTCGTAGGTGTTATCACGTTGAATCGCGTATATGTGTGCTGTTTCTTCCTCTTCTTGCTGCTCGTATTCGGATTTTGTTTCAGTAGGAGAGGGTAGGCGAGATAACACATCGGCTATGACGTTTTCTTTACCAGGAATATATTCGATCTTGTATCTGAAAGCACTGAGTATAATAGACCAACGAATTAGACATGAAGCGGCGATTTTAGGAAACCCTTCCTTTTCGCTGAATATGTGTATCAGTGGTTTCTGATCGGTACGTATAATAAATTCTCGACCTCGTAAGTAGCGTTCGAATTTGCCAATGCCAAAAATGATACCAAGCGCCTCGCGGTCAATATTCGAATAATTTTTCTCGGCAGGAGTAAGAACACGGGAAACAGCCGCAAACTAGACGTAGTTTGTTTTTACCTTTGATACATTGTTGCAGGACCGCACCTAGACCTTTTTCGGATGCTTCGGTAGTTAGGTACAGTGGCTGGTCTGGTTGGTAATGAATGAGGACTGCGTCGGTAGTAATCAGCTGTTTGAGGTTGTCAAAAACACGTTGGTGTTCTGCTGTCCATACCCATTTAGCGTATTTCGAGGTGAGGGGGTGTAGAGAGCTGAGCTGTTGTTGTAGATTAGGAATGAATCGAGTAAACTGGTTGATAGTACCGATGAACGAACGTAATTCTGTCTGATTAGTCGGTGATGGGAGCTGTTTTAATGCGTCAACTTTGTCTTGGACGGGTGTAACGCCTAGTTGGTTAATTCTATAACCCAGGAACGTTATTTCGGAATGAAAGAGCTTTACTTTGCCGCGTTGTGTACGTAAGCCAAGTTGTTGTAGTCTGGTGAGAACTTTGTTTAGACGTTCAAGAAGTTCTGGTAGATTTTTACCTCTGATGCCGACATCGTCAATAAACCAAGCTGTTCCTTCCATATTGGCTAGTATTTTGTTCATAAATTCTTGGAAAATATTCGATGCGACTGTAACACCAAGCGGTAAGCGTAATACTCTATAATACCCACGGTGCGTGATAATAACGAGGTAAATTTGGCATTCTTTTTTGACTCGGAGTTGAGAGAATGCGTCTTTAAGATCAACAACACAAAAAATCGTACATCCGGCTAGTTTTGCTGCTGCCTCTTCGAACACAGGCAAAGGATATGGTTCGTATACGATGTATGGATTGATAGTAGATTTGTAATCACCAACGATTCTTACTTTGCCGTTTTTACGTTCGGTTATCACTATCGGAGATGCCCATTCTACTGTCTCTTTAGTTATGTCAATTTTTTCAATAACACCATCTTTTTCAAGTCTGTTGAGTTCTTCGTTTGTTGCGTCGATTAAGGCAAAAGGTACTGGTCTGGCTCTTGCTACGACTGGTCTAGCATCGGACTGTACGTGTATTACGGCTTCAAACGTTCTGACTTCTCCTATTTCGTCTGAGAATAGTTGGCTATATTTACTAAATATTTCCTTCGTTTCGGCAGTGTAGTCAGGTGGAGTGACGGAGTTGATTGCTAGACGAACATTTTGAACTTTGGGCATCATGTCGAAGATTCGCATAAGATCGAGACCAAACAGAGGTACCACATTCGGATTGTCGATAACAACAATAGTCACTTGATGAGACACATTTCCAACATTAGCGAAGATGTCAAATTCGCCTAATGTTTTCAATTCGAATGACGTATAACCATCTAGCTTGATCGTAGCACGTAGATTAGGTTTACCAAGTTTAACCCAGATCTTGGTGTTGATAGTGGAACAATGCGCCGCGCTATCATATTCCATGACGATTGAGACGTTGCCAAGTTTGACATCTACGACTGGTCGGATACCACTGCCGCCTGCGTTGAGTTGATAAAGAGTAGCGTGTGTATCATCATCCACTACTGATACCAATTTTATCGATCCACCTTGGCCTTGTCTGGGACCAGAGCGTTTTTTGAAATTCTCCAGTTTAACTTTTCCCGAACCAAGGCAACATTGTTGGTAATGACCAGTTTTCCCGCAACTTTTGCAAGTAGCTTGAGCAGCTGGGCACTTCGTGTCAGATTTGTGCCGTTCACGACCACAATAGATACAAGATTTAGACGCGTCGACAATTTTTATCTTATCACTTTTTGCGTCATTTTTCACGTCATTTTTCACTGTTTTCAAGGGGTAAGATGTTTTATTTTCAGTTACCTTGTGTAGAGTTGAAGTTTCGGTAGATGATGCAGTCACTGAGGAGTGTTGCAGTTGAGCAGATTCGAGTAAAGTAGCCGTTTTTACGACATCGTTGAACGTTGAGTTTTTGTCTGGGTGCTCCGCAAAAATCTTCTCGAGCATGGTAGAATCGTTTAGGCCCACTAGAAATTGGTCTCTCAGTCTTTCATCTAAAGTATCACGAAATTTGCATGGAACAGCTTTAGATCGTAGGTCTTCAACGAATTGAGCGATAGTTTGGGTGTTTTTTCTAGTGGTCTGTCCGAATTTTACACGCTCCGACAGATAATTGGTAGTAGGACGGAAATACGAATCCAGAAATTGCACGATAGAGTTGTAATTAAGCTCAGTTATTGGCTTTGGATCAAAATGGTCACTTACCATACGGTAACGATCTGGGCCAATACTTTTCAACAGTAGATTGCGTTTTGCATTGATTTCGTCGTCGAGCCCTTGTAGACTAATTTCTACCTCGAATCGTTGCTTGTAGTAGCGCCATTCCTCGGTCTGTGGAGAGAATTCTGCAAAGCGAAAATTCGAAATTCGTTGCTGTATCGTGAAGGTGTTTGGTTGAAAACGTGGTATAGCAAACCCAGCAAAGGGTGTCTCTTCGTGTGCGTGTGTAGGTGTCTTTTGCTTGTTTTTGCGTCTGGGAGCCATTGTCTGGTGTCTGGTGTCTGGTGTCTTTGTTCGCGAACGCAATTTTTTTATATAAAAAAATTAATTAAACATTTTCCTCGTCGCCAAATGTAATAAACTTGAGAAAGAACATCAAGCACGTTTCAAAAGTATAATTCTAACTAACTCCAATACAGTGTTACCAACTTAATTCTAATCGTAACCTACATATGCTACAGGGTACTTGATATTTCTGGAAGCCCTGTATATCTATCTAAGGTGCACCAGGGAAGTCAGAACGTTTTTTCACAATTTCAACTTTGATCAGCTGTTACTCTCGTACTAATGAACCAATATGGCTGAAATTTGGTATGTAGGTTCCCATAAGGGTTCTTAACCAATGGTAAAGATTTCAGCGCGATTGTCACAGCAGCTTTCGCACAATCGAATAAAATTTAACTTGTTCTGACTTACCCCGCTTTGGGGTAAGTCAGAAAATCTACAAAATTAATTGGTGATTTTAGGATTCGACCCTGATCGATACGCAATATGTCGAATAATACGTTTTCGAGGTCGTAGAATCCGAATCTGGAGTTATTTTTTTTGTAGGAGTGGGTGGTGAGGTGTGGGGAGAGGGAAAATTTCAAAATTCTCCTACATTATCATGTGATATGTCGAGTAATATGTTTTCGAGGTCGTAGAATCCGAATCTGGAGTTATTTTTTTGTGGGAATGGTGGGGAGAGGCGCGGGGAGAGGGAAAATTTCAAAATTTTCCTACATTATCATGTGATATGTCGAGTAATATGTTTTCGAGGTCGTAGAATCCGAATCTGGAGTTTTTTTTGTAGGGGTGGGAGGTGAGTCAAGGGGAGAGAGAGTATATTACAAATTTTGCCTATATTAATGTGTAATATGTCGATTGATATGTTTTTTGAGATCGTATAATTCGAATCTGGGGTTATTTTTTTTGCAGGGGTAGGAGGCGAGGCAAGGGGAGAGGAGACATTTCAAATTTTGCCTATAATATTGGAATGTTATGTGTTCAAGGTCGCAGAATTCAAATCTTGAGCTAGTTTTTAGGGTTGAGTGCTACTCAAGTATCACTGTTTGGGGAGAGGGGGTTCTGGCCTACTGTGCTCCGTGGAAGTTGGAACAGCAAGGAAATGAGCTAACTAATGATTATTTGAAATACCTTCCACTCAAAAACACGGATGTGTATGAAAATGGCGATTTGTAGAAATCTCCCCCTCCTGCCTTTTATGGAATTTTGGCTGTCATTGTGGTAACTTCAGAAAAACAATTCATTTGACAATTTATTGTAGGGTACAAAAATGTATTTTGTAAAAAATTGAAAAATTCATGTTAGGAGAAAAAAATAATCATCTTCTGAGAAAACAAAACAAAAAATCCCCAAAACATATTAACACCACTCCAAAATACACATCTGACATCATCCTGCAGAAAAGAACACATGATATTGCCTGATTGTATAGCATTTTTTTTTTTTCAAAACGTGTTCTGAATTCTGATTTTACATAAAAAACTGTCAACTTTGAACATCAGTGGTATAAGAAAACATAGAAATAAATAAAAACCAAATTTGGAATTTTTTACTTTCCTCATTCTGCAAAAAACCAACTCTAGATTCGAACTCCACAACCTCGAAAACATCAATCAACGTATTACACCATAATATAAGCAAAATTTGAAATCCCCCACCCATACGAACCTACGACTCACCTTCCACCTTGACCACAAAAAATGACTCCGGATTCGAATTCTATGACCTCGAAAACATATTATTCGACATATTACACTATAATGTGTGAAAAATTTGAAATTTTCTCCTCCCCACGCCTCACCGCTTCACTCCTACAAAAAAAATAACTCCAGATTCGGATTCTAAGACTTCGAAAATATATCAATTGACATATTACACAATAATGTAGGAAAAATTTGGAATTGCCCCCTCCCCACGCCTCACCCCCCACTCCTACAAAAAAAAAATAACTCCAGATTCGGATTCTACGACCTCGAAAACATATCATTCTACGTATTACACATCGATGAAGTCCAATCCTAATTATCAATGTTCACTTTTCTGACTTACCCCATAGCACTAATTTAGGGGGTAAGTCAGAAAAAGCGATATAAATAATGAATAATTGAAAATTTAAAAAAATTGAATACTTGGGGTTTTACATTATTGTTTTAGGAATACTTTCACTTATAATATCACTTTTACTGATCATTTCTTCTGAGGTAAAAAGCAGTTTGGAAAACACTGGTTACAATTTGAAATCAAATTCAAAACAGCAACTAAAAAAGAACCAATCAAAAGCCTGTAAAATGAAACTGGGTCGCGAAATTTTTCATGCTGTGATGAAGTAGGGGTAGTACCCTCAAGTTACCCCTGGGTAGCGCTTCCGCAGATATAAGCCTCTAAGAGCTAGAGCAGTTTTTCTGACTTACCCCGAATTCGGACTTCCCCCGGTGCACCTTACCTACACTGTCTACTGCAGGGATGGAAAGCTAGCCGAAAGCTAAAAGCTGAAAGCCAAAGGAAATTTGGGATTTTTGAAAGCTAAAAGCTAAAGCCAAAAGCTTCATTCTTTCAGCTTTCTTTCAGCTTTTTTTGCACATTTATCTGGTTTGGTTTCAATTTCAATTTTTTGTACTTAATCATAGCCATTTTCCCGTTTTTGTTTTCATTTTTTCCATCGTTTTGTTTGATTCTAATTTCTATTCTCACTAAAGTACACGTTTCCTATTATGAATTATAGGTACTCATATTTCATTTCAAATATCCATGGCGTACTTTTCTGTATTGTAGCAGTGTGTGAAAATATTAAAAGCCAAAAGCTGAAAGCCGAAAGCTAAATAAAAGCCGAAAGCCAATGGTTTTTGGAAGCTAAAAGCTAGCCATTAGAAAGTTTCATTATTTTGAACAGCCAAAAGCTGAAGCTAAAGTTTCATCTTTTAGCTTTCCATCCCTGCACTGTCTACTGTGTTAAGAAATAGATAGGAAAATGTACGCTGGCACACCCTTCCAAACGGGTTCTGTATCAAATAAAGCAAACAATATTCTGGTCAATCAGTCCCTATTTTTCTTATATTTACAGACTAAAAATATCCCCGAAAATGCTCATTCGAACTCGCTTGATGATTTCATAAGTTCGAATCCGAGTGAATTGCATACCTACCTACCGTGAATAATGTAGGTATTGCAAAATTCAGGATTTTGATAATAGGTAGGTAATTAGGTACATATAGCCGTATAGGTACCTATATGTAATAAACCAACTCTCATGGCCAAAATATTCTTTCTTTAGGGAAATTTAAAAGAAAGCTATAGGGTGCACATTTGAATTGGAATACCTGCATTACAGTTTTGAAGAGTACGCGAAATAAGCATGAAAGATAAGTCAGAAATAAAATTCTCAAAAATGAGCTCAGGGTCGAAATAAATTTACACCGAGGAGTGAATAAGAAGCGAAAATTTTTTGCAAAAAACAAGATTTTGACAATTTTAGCAGAGGTGAAGACCTTTTAACAATTTTATCCAAAAAAGTAGAATGTTGAGTTATTTATTAGAAAAATTCGATGTTTTGGACTTTTTTGCAAAAGAAGACAATTTTTAGCAATTTTGCTAACGAAGTGAGAATTTTTGATAATTTTTGGCAATAAGTTAGATACGAGTCGAGTAAGTACAACACGTCTTATTGAGATGATAATCCAACCAAAATCACACGAATTCTCATCTTGTGACTTATAAACGCGTCACCTTTCAACAATAATTCAGAGATTTCAAAGCCGCGGGAAATTTTTTGTTCGGATGATTGAATGTGGCGACTGGGCGACTTGGTGTACTTTTACAATTTATTATTCTACTACTAAGCGAGTGCAGTAAAGATAGCGATATCTGTAGATTTATGTATGTGTACATATTACCTATTTATTACAGATCTGTGCCATTTTTTGGCTCACTTTTGCTTTATTTTTTCGTTGAGTGCAAGGTAAAGTTACTCAAAAAAAAAAGAAGTCCTGTGAGGAAATAATTCTTTTATTTTTTGATTTCCCCCTAACAAATGAGATATCCGATTGGCCAAACATTTCAGGTGCTGAAGGACATTTATCGATTTTTGAACATTTAATTTTGACTAAAAATGAAAAATGTTTCAAAATTTCTCCAAATAAATCAAGATTGCTGAAATTCGGTAAATACCCTACTTTCGATGCCCAAAATCGATGAAGACGGTTTCGAACGGTGTTGAGCAATTCTGAAGCCTCCAGCAAATAGCAATGCAGCATGTGTAATTTTAGATCAAAAATTGAGAATTTTTGCGATTTCTGGAAATGAATACGAGACTTTTGACAATTTTGGCAAAAGGAAAGGTTTTTTTTTTTAGAATTTCTGTCGAAAAAACGACACATCAGAATTATTATCGGAAAAGAATGGGAGTTTTCGGAAACAAAAAACAACACAATTCTTAGCATCTATTTTGCAAAAAAAAAAAGAAAATTCTTGACAATTTTGTCTAAAAGCGAGACTTTTTGCTATTTTTGGCAGAAAACTAGACTTCCACAATAATTTCAGTACAAGGCAGGGCGGCGTCTTAACCATTTTTATCAAAAAAGCGAAACATTTTAGCGCTAAAGAGCGAGATTTATTAATGATGGGTATTCATAACCCATAAGTTGATAAAATGCAAGACTTCAACAATTTTTGCAAAAAACAAGGCTTTCTGGGAATTTGGCAATTCATGATAAAACCGACAAGCGAAAAAATTGCCAGAGCAAAGCTAACGTGAATTTTTTCATTATGAAAAATGGAAAAATCTGTTTGACGTAACTTTTCACAAAATTCCCTGACTTTTCCGGGTTTTCCAGGCTTGTGGACACCCTGATGGTATGGCAATTGTCGCAGTGTAGTACCTTAACGTCAGCGTGTCAATCAACTCCCTTGAGTAATTAAAAAATAATATTACATGTATAGAAACAAAAGAAATAGTAACAAGACAGAGCAGCGGTCACTTTGAAAAAAATTTGCGCTGAAGTAATCTTGGTTAGAAATTCAATCGAAAATACACAGCTACTGTGTGAATTGTTAATGGTATTAATTGTATAATACAATGCGTTTTTGATACCGTATAGGAAATTTAATAAATGCTTACTAATTACGTTGGCATGCGGATGAAAAAAAATCATTATAAATATCGCCTCCTGCCTAGTCCACACTCAAAGTTAGGTACCGAAAGTTTTTGTGCGCCGAAGTGTGTATCTTAGTTAGCTTAGTCAGTTACAAAGTGTAGCAAATACGGTGTTATCAAGTAAGAAATTACTCAGAATATGTTCTACGAGTAAGTATTCGAACCAAGAAAATATATATGGGATACGTTCGGATCGTATAATAGAACCGGCTCTATTCTGTTAAAGTAATTGGATGAGAATTAATGTAGGTGTAGTACCTAATTAAAGCGCAGAATTCTTGGTAAAAGAAAAGAATTTGAATTTTTGAGAACCTTTTAATATTTTCATTTTTGTTTTTTTTTCCTTTTGTTGCAAATCTTGATGATACCACCCAAAATCTCGAATTCGTTTTCCCGAAACCCAACATCCCGAATGACCACTTACATTTCAAAAAAAGTATTTTATTGAAACTTTTACCATACATTTAACCCATTTTGTAAGCGTTTGTTTTCTTCAAAAAAAATAATTACCTATTTAAAAACAAATTTGAACAAAGCACATTATGTAAAATACATGTGACTAAAAGGGAATCCCCCCACATAAGAGGATTTTGACTCGTTTGATATGTAAAATATACCTATTTTTTGTACCTACATACGATACGTTGGGGCTGTAATTCTCAAATCCATCCACAAATCACTCTATTTTTAGGTTGAATAAATTACGATTGGAATTCGCAACAATAGTTTGTACGTTCATTTTTTGATTCGTCGTTCACAGTTGTTATAAACCAGTGAAAGCCTAAGTATGTGCAGCTACAGTCCGGTTTTAATATTTTACGCTTTGATTTTGTTGACTCAAATATCAAAAGGTAAATATTTTTTAAATTTAATTCGATGCATTATTCTGAATGAATCTATCTTGAAATGTATCAACATAATACGTATGTACCTCCATTATGCCTATGACGTACTTACCTAACTTTTTTGAACTGCAGGAAATGGTTTGAAATGTTATGAGTGCCAAGCATACAGCCAAGATTTGGACCCTCAAACAAATAAGTGTTTTGATGGGAACGCAACAGAGAACGTGAATTTTAAGATCCCTATAAAGGAATACACACCTGATGTAGAAGGGTATAGAGCAGCATGTGCCATCTTCAGTCGTCGAGTGGGAGGTGAGAAATACAACTGTGATTTTTTCACCGAAGTTTTTGAAAAACTTGAATCCAGATGACATGCTTATTAATACATATGTAGGTACTTTCATTTACTATCGAACATGCTAATTTCGGACATCTTTAAGAATTTGAAAGAAAGCCTGTCAAAAAATAAGCTAAAAATAAAAAACAAAAGTGAATAATTTCGAAATTATCCATACCTATTCCATTTTTTTTTCTGTTTTAATTTTCATCTGTCAAAAATTCTGACCGAAATCAGTTGCCTACTTCCATTTTACATTTTCTAATTTCAAATTGTGATAGGTACTTACATGAAATCTGAAGATCTTATTCTAACATTCAATGAGAAAGAAAAATGAAGCATTGGAACGCAAAGTAGCGAGATAGTATTTTACAACAAACGAATTTTTCTTCATGTAGATTTTCATTATTTCAGATGGATCTGACTTCAGGCGAATGGGAGTTCCCGGTGTGCCCAATTATGTCAAAACTGAAGTTCTTTGCGATTGGTTTTTGATCGGAAAAAAACGTCCTGCAGGCTTTTCTTGTGAATTTTGTGAGACAGATCTCTGCAATAGCCGCCAGATCAGTAGACAGAACTACACAGATGACAAGGCTGGTGACATTTCACACCAGGCTGGCCTTTTTGTAGTGCTCGGGTACGCAAACACACAAAAAAAAATTGTTTCAACTTCTCCCCCAACCCCGCCGCCGCCGCCGCCGCCGCCACCACCACCACCACCATCACCCCCACGCCAACCCCGACCCCTTAAAAACCTTGTAAAACATGGATATTAATGATTATTTATGTGTACTACCGTAATATAGAAAGTCAAACATTACAAATTTAAACAACTAAACTAATATATATAATTGTAACCTACGTTCGGAAGTTTTGTTGTTTTGTGTTGTGTTATTAATGATTAACGATTATAAACAAAATGAATAAGACAGTGCAGCCACACTACAAATTTGAAATGTGAAAATATTCTCAGAATCGTATCACAGAACCTCATGAAGTGTCCCCCGGCGATTTGGATGTAAAGTGGTCTCAGTGGAAACCCTTGCCCCACGTACAACACCATTGAAATTTCAGCTACCAATATTGAGTTTAGCTCCCACAATAGAATTTTGAAATTTAATATTTTCAAAACTAAATTTGAAACAGTGAAATTTAGAGAGTATGTTTCATGGATTATTCAAATTTTCATCGAAAATAAAAAATTTGCATAATCTTTGGAAAAATACATACTTATAATATGAAAAATTTGATTGAAAGAGATAATACAACATGCTCCTCCTTGGAGAAAAATTCATAAAACGAAAATTTTTCTATTCGCAAGGATATTTTTTGAATTTACACGATTGGCTGTACCTTGTCCACAATTAACCACCAAAATCCTAAGTTTGCCATTACAAGCCATTCTGAAGACTCTAGCGCGATTTTCGATTTCTCTACACTTTCGAAATTCCTCTAAAAGGAATGAAAATCAACCTGAGCGGCTACGAATCGAGTTGTGACCTATGCTTGACTTATTTGTTGAATTTAATTTCCAAGCAGACACCCCGGCTAGGTACGTTTTTTACGTACCTACCTATTTAAACACGCATATTTTTAATGGTGATTAGAGAATGTTTGTTTGAAAAACGGATGGCTATAAACTGTTGATACCTATACTGTCTACTGTGTTAAGAAATAGATAGGAGAATGTATGCTGGCACACGGCACACAGGCACAGTAGGGTGGGCCGTCTTTGACTTTTTTTTTGGAAATTTGGATGGGGCGGGTGCTAAAAAGTTGTGGGGGGACCTCAAAAGACTGTAGGAAAAATTTGGGGTCTCAGACTTCACCCAGCATTTTGCAACCGGGGTTCAAAATTTTGAAACTTTCAAAAATGAATATTTGTCGCATTATGTGTATTTAAGAGTAAAAAGCGATTTTCAATCGGATTTTTCACTTTATTGGAGATTTTATCTCGCTTTTAAAATTCGCAAAAACAGCCATTTTCAAGATAATTGGCGATTCATCTTGATTTTTACAAATTTGTTATTCATTTGAAGTCTAGGATTTCATTTGGCACTACATGACTTGAAATGGACCCTTACCCTCCCTCCATCCCTCCCTCCCACCAATTAGCGCATAATTTCGATAGAAAATTAATTGGTATTACCTAGTAATCTTGAAAAATACATAACATACCTGCAATTCTCTCACTCAATACCCCGATTTACCATACTTTGTGCGGCCATTTCGATCAAATTGTCTAAATTCTCTCTTTTTGTTTTTGGGTTCCATTTTTTCAAACATCTACTGAACTGTAATGGGAGAAGAAATTCGAAAATTTAATCAGAATGCTGCAAAAAAGACGTTTACTGGGGTATTCAAAGCTAGTGTGAACGAATCTGAAATAGAATTTCTGATGGTACATAAATGTAAAATAGCTAGCACAATAAAACTGATGAGAAATCGAATCAAAATATCTCTAGAAATTACACTACTAGGGTTCCGAACAGAGTAAATTCAAAAGTACTTTTCACTTTGAAAAAGCATCAAAATTTTGATTAAATCGAGGTACTTCAGACAGGGAGGCTGAAATTTGGCGTACCTATGCTTCATTTTTGACGTCCTGAATCAATTTGATGGTGATTTTGAGTAATTGTAGAGTCTCCGAGGGGGAAGTGGGTATTCTCGGATTTTTCAGTTTTGGAAAAATTGCCATAAAAATGATCAAAACGAAATTCGGAACGGTAAACTCTCATTACCAATTTTGTGGATTTTTATATGTATAGATTATAGGTTGGTATCTTCGTAAATCATTTCTACCAATTCAGATTCAGATTGTAATCGTGTTTTTTCGAGGATTAAAAGATTCAAAGATTCACTGGAGGCTTGAGGAGTTGAAATGGCTCGAAATCACTCCACAAGTCGATTCGGAGGATGAAAAATTCTATGTTAGAACAAAATTATGCGCTAATTGGGAGGGTAAGGGTCCATTTCAAGTCATGTAGTGCCAAACCAAATGGCATTCTAGACTTCAAATGAATAACAAATTTGTAAAAATCAAGATAAATCGCGAATTATCTTGAAAATGGCTGTTTTTGCGAATTTTAAAAGCGAGATAAAATCTCCAATAAAGTGAAAAATCCGATTGAAAATGGCCTTTTACTCTTAAATAGACATAATGCGACAAATATTCATCAAAAAAATCAAAAATATTTTTTTAAAAGTTTTTTTGATTTTTTTGAAAATTTCAAAATTTTTAACCAGGAGCACCCTGGAAATCGATGGTAAATGCGTACAGTGTCCAAGTAAGTGGTGAAATACACCTACTTAATTAATTATCAGTTTTTCTCATAAATGTATGAGCATGGTGTCGTCATCTATGATTGATATTAATTGAATTAGACAAAATTACAACGTGTAGATAGTTTTGACTTATTTGTACCTAATTCGACCAACAAACCCAAATGCAAGATGGGTAGGTTGAAGTCTCAATACTTCGTTATTGTCATCATTTTGCTGATCTCACCTAACCCACGAATAGGTAGATCATTTACATTTCTTAATTTCATCCATTCTCATGCTATGTGTAAACATAAGTGCAAGCGATGTATGTTAATGATGATTTGTAAATAGTGTAAATAATTATATATAATAAGTAAATATGTGTTTTTATTTATTATGTAACCATCTTTAAATGTGTATAGTTTGATAGTGGAACTACAACCCTTCTGAGCTAACTAAGTATCCGCAATTATTCCCCTCTTAGGAAATAATTCTTATCCTCACCAAAATATGTAATCATTATAGTACCAATTACCTTTACGTAGTAACGCTAAAAGTAACTACGAGGGCTGATCAAAATGTTATTGGACAATCCCCATATTTTGGGTTTAAAATAATGGTAGCGAGTTCGTAAGCATACCGTTGGAAAGAGCACACCTTCCTCTTTCCAACGATATATAAAAAAATTGTGTGCGTTGAAGGGCACGCGAGCTAATCCGCTTTAAACAAACACACCTCAAGACCAGTGTGCAAAATTTTGTGTTTGTTGCAATGTTGTCGTTTAGAGCAGTGTGCGAGTTTGAAGTATTGCTCAGGAGGGGGAATATCTTAATGGAGATACTAATTTTGACTCCAATGTTCGCCGTAGACTCGTTAAATAAAATTTTTGAGCGCTTTTTGTATGTTTTTTGTACGTTTTTTTCACTAAATCAAAAATTCGCAGAACACACCTGAGGTACCCCCCTTTAATCCGCTGCAGTTTGGGAACCCCTTCACATAGAAAACCCGTCATACGCTTATTTTGTAGAGGAAGGTTTGCTCTTTCCAACGGTATGATTACAAACTCGCTACCATTATTTTAAACCCAAAATATGGGGATTGTCCAATAACATTTTGATCAGACCTCGTATATCAAAGTACATAAGAGTACGCGGAAATAAGCATGAAAGGTAAGTCAGAAATTTTCAAAAATGAGCTCAGGGTTGAAATAAATTTACACCGAGGAGTGAATAAGAAGCAAAAATTTTTTGCAAAAAGCAAGATTTTGACAATTTTAGCAGAGGTGAAGACCTTTTGACAATTTTATCCAAAAAAGTAGAATGTCGAGTTATTTATTAGAAAAATTCGATGTTTTGGAATTTTTTGCAAAAGAAGGCAATTTTTATCTATTTTGCTAAGAAGTAAGAATTTTTGATAATTTTTGGCAATAAGCAAGACTTGGACAATTTTAGCAAAAGGAAAGGCTTTTTAGTTTTTGGCAATACACGTAGGTATTAGTACATATAATTTTTTTTCAAAAACGAGAATTTTTGACAATTTTTTGCAAAAATTAAGACCTTTGAACATTTCAGCGAAAGGAAATGCTTTTTGACAATTTCTGGCAAAAAAGTTATACTTATATTGTACTTTTGGTTAAATTTAAAAAATGAAAAACTTTTTGGAATTTTTAGAAACAAAATGAATTTTTTTGGAGCAATTTTGTTAAAACACGAGATTTTGTAATTTTTTTAGCAAAAGACGAAATTTTGACAATTTTAGCAAAGAACAGGAGAACAGGACTTTTTGGGAATTATTAAACGAAAAATTACACATTTTTACAATTTTTTGTCAATAAAGAAAGACTTTTGACAACTTTGGCAAAAAGGCAAGACTTTTCGCAAAAAAAGTGACTGAAGCAACTTGGACGCTTGAAAAGTACCTGAGTAGGTAGAGGTACGAGCCCTGGAGATGAAGGGTCTTGATTTTTCAAGTTTTATAAATTTCAAAAGAAAAAAGTAAAAAATAAATAATAAACAGAAAACTTTGGTTCATATTTTGGACCACTGCTGGACGCTTTTGAAATGAAGGACATCCAATTAATACCTATTTTTAATTTAGAATGAAATACAATTTTATCAGGTACCTAACTAAGGCATAGCTCCGGTCTTCATCGAAGATCGAAATGAACGTTTCACACGTTCATAATAAAACGAAAAATAAATAAATAAATACACGTAAATAAAATAAAAACGAAAACAAAAAAAACGATTGAACAGGTACGTAAATTAATTCGCTAATCATCAACGGCAATTTACGCTGTTGAATTTAACGATATTATTTCAAGGAATAATTCACGCTTCGAACGATAAGTAGGATGAGGATACTTTTCTAAGTCATTAAGTAAAATCCTTCAATCACCAAATACAATGTTGATTCGGTATAGATAGTTTTAACCACCGATGACATAATCGCGGTATTCTTTAAATAATTTTCTGTATGAATGCGTTAGCGATGGATTATTGGAGCGATTTAAAATACAACAATAATGAAAACAATATTTCCTAGTATGTTTAGTTGATAGTTGACTAAAAATATAACTAGTACATCAATAAGGAGAAATCGAGGATTTTCAGAGAAAAAAAAACACAAAACGAGATCTTTTTTCAACAAATTTAGTAGTTCAGGAGGCGGTTAGGAAAATAATTATTTTCCAAAAACGCGTTTTAAACTCTCGTCCCACCACTATCTCATTTTTGAAATACCTACACGATTGAACTTCAAGATTAATCTCTGCTCTAAAATTAGCGTAAGTAAGTACCTAGAACAATATTTTTGATGTTGCTCATCAGCACTAAAATTTAAAATTGATCGACCTTTTTTAGATTACCATGATCGAAATATTCAAATAGTACATAGGTATAAATTCAATCAATACATTCACTCATACAGTTACCAACTTGATTAAAATGCTAAAATTACTGGCAATAATCGAACAACAATAGAATCAACTGAAATTACAACTGTATCCTGATCCCGATTAACAATCAACAATAAACTCTCATTCCTTAATTAAGAATCATAACGTTCTAAATAAACTACAACGAACGATTAAAACCTCGAGGATAAAAATAAGAAAAATGTTATTACCCAATTTCCAAACAACTAAATTAAAAAAATTGCAAAAATCCTTACCTTTTAACGTTGGAAGAAATTACGTAATTGAAATTTTTCGCAAATTCGTCGAATACAACCCAGTTGCACAGCATTCACATACACTGAAGCAGTCAACTAAACAACTATCAGCACCGTCAAACGAATTACCAGTGGAATCCTCGCCGGTAGATGTAGTACTAGCGGTGCGGCGGCGATCGTCACAGCCCAAGTAGCACCAATCCCCTCTAAGTCTAACGTGTTTTCTCACCGAGTTTACTGCAATCGTAATATTTTTGAAAGCAATTAAAATACGATAATGATAAGTCGTATGTTTATGATAGAAAAACATACACAGTTGTAGGCAAAATACTTACCAACTTTCCAATGTTGATGAACCATACCGTAGACAGCAGTCTAAACAGTGATTTTCCTTTCGAGTTCGAATCCATATTATATTTGTCAAAATATACTCTTTCTCACAGTTAGGATGTGAAATTTGCTCAACAGCTGGTCGATGTAAACGGTTCAATGTCGAGTAACGGAGTATCTTTAATTGGAAATAATCCGCTGATCTGTTGGAAAACGTACGAATGTTAGCTGATTCAATTAGCGAATAATTTTTTTTTTTCAATATGTAAATTCAAAACTTACTCCCAACCATACAAACTTGAACGACTGACGATGATGGTATTCCAATTTTTCAACACCTCTTTAACCACCTAATCAAACAATTTTAGCAAAAAAATAAGCTTTGTTGGAAATTCATGGTAAAAAACTGGAATTTTAAAATAATTCTTGGTGAAAAGTGAGACCTTTTAGTATTTTTACCTTTGAGTATATTATTTTATACTCCAAAGATTTTTGCTAAGAACCAAAAATTTCTATTTGAAAGAGAGATTTTGATAATTTTAGCTAAAAGCAAGACCTTTTGACAATCATCGGCAAAAAATAATATTTTTTTTGGAAATTTTGTGGAAAAATCGAGACTTGGTGCAATTTTCGGAAAAAAGTGAAGCTGTGCAACTTTTTTCCAAGAAGAAACGAAATTGTTTAGCTATTTTGCTGAAAAGCAAAAACTTCGAAAGTTTTTATTTTTGGCCACTTTACTAAAAAGCAAAAATAGTTGTCATTTTTGGAAAAGCGAGAATATTTTTTAATTGTTGGAAAAAAGTAAGATCCTGACAGTTTTAGCAAAAATCTGTACCTACCTTCAGGGAATTATTGGAGAAAAAGGTGTTACTTTTGTGACACTTTTTTTTAAAAAACGGGAAGATTGGGCAAAAAGCAAGACTTTGACAATTTCAGCAAAAAACAGAACCTTTAGTTAGATAATTAGGAGCCAAAAATGAAATTTTTTCGCAATTTCAGTCAAAAAAGCGAGACTTTTGAACAATTTTTTGCAATTTTGCCAAAAAGCAAAAATTCTTTTCATTTTGAAAAAAGCAATATTTAAACAATTTTAGCCAAAAACAACGACTTTTTGGGAATTGTTGGGAAAAAAATTGTACTTTCGTGGAGGTACCTATAATTTCAGTAATTTCAGGGGGAAAAATGAGAATTCTCTACCGGTGAATACACTGATTAGTGATTACCTACCATTGCACAAAAAATTGGTACAATTACCTCATGTTGATTTCTTGTTAATAAATAATTGAAAACAAAATAATTTGAAAATTTTATAATTTAACGAAGTTCTTAAATTCATCATCCATTATAAAATTTCACGTACTTTAGCTCCGCATTATTTGTCAAAAAAAATATGAGTTTTTAAACGAATTTTCAAACCAACTATTCGCATGAATGTTTTTCTGTTCAACACAACACCTAGGTACATCAATATAAATATCTCATTCTTTCAAAATAACGACAGGAGGTCTTCAAAAAACGTAGGAAGATGATATCATAGGAAACTTACAATTAGAATAAATTCAAAATCTTTTACCTCGCCAACGAAACAGTGCGAGAAACAAGAATATTGGTGCATTAAATGCGAACATGAGACAAATAATAAAATAAGTACCTTACGTATCAATAAGTATCAGTCCAAACAAAATAGGCGTCTGTCAGTCTTTGGGTACATTAACGAAATTTATGTATGGATATTTTTAAAAATCAGGAACATGGGACAATGGAACAATAATACTAACTAAAAATTATCTTGTTTATCTTATTGCCTAAATAACATTTCAAGGAAACAAAATTCTAATCAAATAACTAGGTACCTACGTTGAGAAATAATATTACAAAGCGTATTTTCATCATCATAGAGTAGAAAATAATAAATGCACGAAAACGAACGAAAACATGAAAAAAAAAAAGGAACAACATTTACGTAAATGAAAAACAAGAAGTCTACAAGATCTTGACCATGATTCAATTAATAACGCAATTTACGTCTAGAATCCCAGTTTGCAACATCACCTTGATAATAGCACTCGTGTCCCCAAGTGAGGAACTTTTCAGGCGGTAAGACTTGGCTGAAATCGTATTTATTATATCTTTTAATGAAGTCGACGACGGCTGCTTTGTTCGAAGGCATAGCGATGCTCGTCTCTTGCCCGGTATAAGCATTGTAGATGACCAAATATCTGTAATTATTCGGAGACAAAGATCCGTGAATCACCAACTCGAAGAAATCTTTATGCTGATTGCGAACTGCGTTTCGAAAACAAACATCCATAGCGACTCGATCAGTAGACACGAACGCTTGACTTTCCAAAATATTGGAAAGGATTTCGTTCTTAACCAATGCATTCGCGATACCGGGGAAATTATCGAAATATTTCTTGACGTCTCGTAAATTGGTATTGTTTAGATTATACGTTCCTCGAGCTTGGCTTTCGTCAAAGCTTTGTTTACGGCGATACGCCAATGTGAGCATTGATAACTCGAATTTCATCCTTTCGACGTCGTTACGAGATTTCCTATAAGTGCTATAATATAATAAACAATCGTAAAGTCCTTCGTCTATGAAGAAAACTGGTTTCGCAGGGTTGTTCAGAGCGTTGACGAAGAAAAGTAAATACTTCTTGAATCGATAAATATATTCGCGACGATCGCTACGTAGAAAATTCACGTTAAGCAACGAGTAAAGTTCGTAGAGATTGATTTCTGGTAACTTGAGCAGGTATTTCGGTTCGTATTTGGCTGGCGAAGAGTTGCACGATTTTCCATACTGTTTGGTAACATTTACGATCATTTCGTAGATCGTTTGGTATCTCAATACTCCGGTATGGTTGACTCTAGGGTATGTTTTCAAGTATTCGCACCTATCGTTGGCGAAATAGAACTTATCGTTGAAATTCTCGCAGCTTCGGTTATCGTTTGTCAAGCCTTTCAAATTTAATCCTTTGACAGCAGCCAGAATCGCTTTCTCGGGAACGTTTTTTTGTCTGAAATTCATTATGTTATCGAAAAATTTTGCAGAAATGGATCGTATTCCAACGTCATCGAAGTGTTGATTCAGAAACATCTGCATTTCGGTAAATAGATCTTCGTCTATCGAGTTGAGAATATCAATTTCTTGACGAACTACGCGATCGATAACCGGAAAGGGAAAAATCGCCGCGTAACTATCCAGGTATTTACAATAGCCGTCCGTATTGGTGATATTGGCGATATGCTTTTGTACAAAAAAATGATAGAATACTCCTAAGAATCCGTTAGGATGGTTACCATTACAAGGGGGATGAACTTGCTCGACGTTTATCCTCGGTCTTCCGATAATATCGCGGAAGTCTTGAGCCATTTCTTCGTCGAATGCTTTCACAAAATGAATTCCATTCCTTTCAGAGATGCAGTTTTGCAACGAAACACTTTCCATTTTGGATGATAAGAAATTGAGGAAATCATCCGGAATGAATCGGCTTTTTTCACCTCGCAGTACCATTTCGCAGAATTCTCGATCGGTTTCAAACACATCGAGGTAAGTTTTGTTACGATGACGACCGTTGGGAAAGGTTTTCTTCTCCAATTCATTAGACTAGAATGAAAACATCAAGATGTGATACTATATTTAGAATTACTGATTAGAACAACTTCGACAGATTCATCACCTTGATTCTACAACTCGATGATTTTGATAATAGTTAAGTACATATGTAACATGAGGAGAATATAACGACAACTTACCATGTTTTACGATAGATGTTTCAATGTCCACAAACACAACGAGATAGATAACGAATTTTCATTAAATTGTAAACGGATAACAAACAAACGTGAACGTGCTGTAAGTGTTCTTGACGTAT
This sequence comes from Planococcus citri, assembly GCF_950023065.1. Classification (NCBI taxonomy): domain Eukaryota; kingdom Metazoa; phylum Arthropoda; class Insecta; order Hemiptera; family Pseudococcidae; genus Planococcus; species Planococcus citri. Next base: position 2,638,164 of record NC_088677.1, on the reverse strand, counting down.
GGATAGACGAAACATTGAAAAGACGAACGAAATCGAAAAATGTTATTGGCGTTTATCAATACTTAGGTATCACCAGCAATGAACACTGACTCTCTGACAGAGCAATAGTAATCAGTAGTCGGAACAATTTAATTGAAAACGAAGAAATTTTAATAAATCTAGATACTCACAGCACTTCAATTAAAATTCAATAACCATATTATTCACATAAAAAGCTAGTCGATACTGGATGGAGTTCTCAAATCTGTCTGCTTGAAGAATGAAGATAAGATAAGATACAGACGAAAACGTCATCAAAAGGCCAAGACATGCATTCCATTATCGCATTCACGCATTGCATAATGCATTTTGAACACATGAGGGGAGTTGTGGTGGGGAATTGTCAAGGACGAACCTCCCACTCTCCTCCAACACAGAATACTCAGAAATTTTTTTTGAAAATTTTTCCTGAAGTCCTGATTTTTGGAATCCTTCCTGATCCTGATTTCCACTCAAAAATTAATGAAAGGGAAAAATGAATTATGAAAAAAAAATAAACTGAAGGGTGCTCTACGTATTGAGGAGTTGCATAACCAAGAGACCACAAGGCATGAAGTGCGTTTTTTAATTACCTACATTTTACGTAAGGCTTAAACGAAGTAAATTAATAGAATACCTTATGTGTTGAAATAAGATTTAATTATGTTAGAAGAAGTGAATAAAATTATTGGACACGTAATACAATAGTTGTAGCAGGAATTATTAACCTTATCAGAATTTAGACGTCGATTTTACTCGACAGAAGTTTTCTCCGTGAGTATAATGACTAATGAATCATGTATGAAATTCGCTGAAATTTGAATATGTTATACTTGGAAGCATTCCTGGCAAGTTGACGTTGGCCTTTTTCGATTTCTGTTGTATTATCAATTTTATCTTCATTGTAAAATTAGCACCATCCCTAGGGTAGGGTATTTTAAAATGGTCATATGTATTTTCACTCAAAAGGAAAAAATCGAAAAAAGGCCAACGACGCCAACGTCAACTTGTTAGGAATGCTTCCAAGTACAACATATTCAAATTTCAGCGAATTTCATTCATGATTCATTACTCACGGAGAAATCTTCTGTCGAGTAAAATCGACGTCTAAATTCTGATAAGGTTAATAATTCCTGCTACAACTATTGTATTACGTTCCAATAATTTTATTCACTAAATCTTATTTCAACAGATTCTATCAACTTACTTCGTTTAAACCTTTAAAAAATGCATAGGCGCCGCAACTAGGGGGGCCGGGGGCCCCAAACTCAAAATTGCCCCCCCCCCCCAAGCAGAATTCATATTTATGTAAAAAAACAGACTTTTTAAAAAAACACTAGGTATCATCATCACATATGCTTGAAAAAAAATGAAAATCTCAAAAAGTCGAAAAGTCTGGTTTTTTAGGAAAATGCAAATCAGTTCAATATGTGAGTGACTTCTGAAAATGACTTTTTCAAGGGAAACATCAGCAGTGATGAAATTTCGACCACACTAAAAAAAACCATCGTATACCTCTTGAAAGAAGGACTGATTTTTGAAAGCTTTGCCCTCGCTTTGCCCGGGTCGTTTGCTTTTCTTTTTTGTTTTCCTTCTTACATACATTTAGAAAAAATCATCATTCAAATTCCATTGTTTCATGTTTCTTGCTTCTCGAAATACTAATTTTCAAGAACGTTTGGGCTCATTTTTTTCGCTTTTGAATTTTTCAAAAAAAAAATCATCATTTGAATTTCAAAATTTTGAAGCAAAATGTAAATGATAAACTTTTTAGAAGTAACTCATCATTGTGCAGCTCCAAAATTTCCTTTGGAAGAGCTCTCGCAATCGATCGTAATTGGCCTCATCGGTCGTTATTTTTTTTTGGTTTGCAATGCTTGAAAATCATAATGAGCGTAAGGTATCGTAATGATTGTGGAATTTTGCGTCCAAAAATGAAAATTACATGGTTACTTACGAGTAAAAAATGTAAAAGTTTTCTAATCTAATTCGATCTTTGTCCATTTTCATTGGATTTTCAATTAATTTCATTTTCAATACGCGATCAGATGCAATTCAATTTGAATTTAAAATTTCTAATCCTCCAAAAAAACTCTTCAAAAAAGAATTACACCCCGCCCTCTCCACGATTTCTAATGAACCTACTCCATGAGCAAAAATTAAAAATTTCAGTAAGAGAATGTTATGATATCATGGTGGAATCCGCCCCTAACAAAAACAACCTACCACTTCACCATTTATCGTATAAGACAATCTATGAAACAGCTAATGAGCCAAAAATTTGGGGGCTGACAAATCTTCCACACTCCAGAGTCAAGTTAGATTACTAAACTTATTTGAGGGATCTGTCCGCCCAAATTTTTGGCTCATTAGCTGTTTCATAGATTGTCTTATACGATAAATGGTGAAGTGGTAGGTTGTTTTTGTTAGGGGCGGATTCCACCATGATATCATAACATTTTCTTACTGAAATTTTTAATTTTTGCTCATGGAGTAGGTTCATTAGAAATCGTGGAGAGGGCGGGGTGTAATTCTTTTTTGAAGAGTTTTTTTGGAGGATATCAGTACTTTTTTTTCTATATTATTGTGATGAAGTGTTTAATCTAATGAATGAAAATAGCGTTGGTGGCAGGAGCATGCAGAGAGTGGACAGATTACTGGACATTTGTCATTAAACTGACTGGAATAAAAACAGTGGGTTTTTAAGGGTGATGGAGGAAGGGGTTGACCAAAAATTCGCCGATCAGTAAAAAAAAAGACTTTAAATTTTGTCAAATAAAATGACACAATAGCGAATACAAATTTCTAAAATGAAATGAGAGATGAAATGACAAGTTTACCAATAATTGATAGAAATACCTATTAAAAAATTATTATTTTCGTTTTTTGAATTTTTTGAAGTTTCAAAATGGAATTTTTTAGTTTAGGAAAAGGATAGAAAAAATAGCTGAGTGATGCTGATAGAGTTAGATCATGCATAACTGTGATAGAGGGAAATTCTAATCTTTTCCTATTTACGTATTTGAGACTAGAAATATTCCTTAGAGAAGGAATATTTGCCTTGCCGTGGATAGCTCAGTTCATAGGAGAGGTTCCAGTATACGCCAGTTCACCCTTCATATAATCACTCATATTTACCAATAAATAATACACATTTGACTCGGAGAGATTACAATGTGATTTATTGATAAAAAGAATAATATAAAAAGTACAAATTAACAGGATATGGTTAGTTCTAAATATAAAATACATACGAGACATATTTTATAATGGACATACACTCTGGTGTATGCCACACGACTCGCGTTAGTTATTACGTGAATATTCGACTATTTTACCATAATGATAGGTGTTAGTAGGTTAATTACTAAATGCCTTTATGAGTACCAAGAACAAATAACACTGTACGCTTTTTATACCTCTTTCGCGGGAGCTCACTCATACTAGGCTCGTCGGTATAAATGGATTACTAGAAGTACCTTTTGTCGAGAAGCAATCCAGATGGCCGGCAGGATCTGGTGTTGCCCAATAAGTTCCACGATAATTAAACTTACGAAAAACTATCTCGTTAAATTGCACATATTAACCACTTCATAAGGTGGGTACCTCGAAAATATAAAGCCCAAGGAGAGAAGACGAGCTCCATCATCCTTAAGCTGACTGAGAACCAGCATTCGCGATCTGCCGAAACTAAGTAAAGTTGCTGGTCAGAGATCCGATCCACGGAGCCTCCAGCTACGTGTCGCGGATGGATACATGCCTATGATCTTTTCTATGAGACATGCGCATTGTTTCTAAAACATAGTTCTCACGTTGACCTACTTGCAGTATAGGTGGGAGATATTCTTAGAGATATTTCTAATAACCATCGCTTACGCGATGAAGGCATATTTCCTCATATCATATGCCCCTCCGGGGGTTGACCCCCTCCGCAGGTCGCGGGGTAAAGCACGGATCATGAAAAATAAGAGGAAAGAATATGCCTCCTCCCGCCCCCCTCCCTTACAAGACAAGAGAGGATGCATCACCACTGCCCCTCCGTATTTTGCCGCGCTGATCTGCAGGCGATTTAGAGGTGACAGGTTTTCAAAAGATGGGTGGAGGGTGCAGGCTACTGCTATCGACATTTATCCGATATCATATGATATCAAATGAGCAGTATTACGAGAAGAAAGGTGCATCAAAAGGTGGTCAATACTGAGTCTATGTTTATAATTCAACCAACAGGGTTGAGAAAAGCAAGAATTGAATAGGGTTAAAAAAAAAATCCTAAGTTTTTGAGTATCAAAAAGAGTCCCCCCTTTTTTATATAGATATCCAAATGTATAAGATTGGGTTAAGTCGCTACAATTTCCTAACAATTTAGATGGAATAAATACTCGAAGTATGTATTCTGCCAACGAAGGTGGTTCTCGGTCAACTTAAGTATACAAATTTGGCCTATAAATTTAGAGAAAACTTTCAAAAAGCCAGCTTCTTTTCTAATCCTATCTGAAATTTTGTAATATTTTTGCCCTCAATTGTAAGTTTTTGTTCCCAATTTTCCACCCAAATGTGACGATCAAAGAGAAAAATTGAAAAAGCGAAATCAAATTAAGAAGGCTCTAAAAAATTGTTTTACGTCACTCGATATTTTGAATTTTTTATGTAATCCATCACTACCGCCCTAAGAGAGATAAAGCATATTCAGTGTTATTTGAAATTTAGCGTAACTCTAGGCGCACACATATGTACAAGATATAAATATAAATGCATAAAACTCAAACATGAATGCATGATAATGTGGAAAAAATGCAAAATATTATGACAAAAAAAAATTTGTAAAATTTGGACTATTGCATATGATATTTTAACATGGATTGAAATCGAAAACAAAATATGTGAAATATTGTGAATAAAATTTTCGAAATAAGTACTATTGACTATTGTAAAAAAAAAATGTCGTGGAAAAAGGATAACATTTTCGTTGCTGATGAATTCGTTTAATCACCGACAGTATCATTATCAGAGAATCGCCAATTTGTAGTCAAAAAGTCGCTCTACGTCATCTTTTCGCAGGGATTCGCTGCTCTCGAGTATGTTGTCGTATACGTCATATAATAAATCTGTAGGGAATCAAACGATTAGTAAGGGTTTTTAGAAATACTTACTTTGAATTTTGTTTATAGATGACTACCTGAAAATGCCATTAATGTTCTATTTTATGCTTAATTTATCATAGAATTAATTAAATATATTAATAGAATATAAGATAGATGATTAAATATAATATTACTCGACGATGGACAATTAGGGATCCAGAGCTCAGCACTAATTATTTCTAGTATTATCGTTTTCTTTATTCTCGTCCTCTAATGCCGCTTCTTCAGCCCAAGTTGGTACACGTTGGTCAGTTGGGTTTCTGGAATTAGATTCAAAAATACGCTGCGAGCGTTCGCTCGCAATACTTACAGGCGGCGCGCTGTCTGGATCTACGCTCGCTAACGCCTGTTCAACCATCCGCACGATGGGGTCAGTGCGACGTCGAATATTACGCACTTCGTTATTATCGGTGGAATGTTTTCGCGTGCGACGTATTTTACCTAATCTACCCCTATGTTGTGGTTCGTCAGATGGCGGGTCCATGTTCTGTACCATGTGTGACATACCTTGGAGAGGAGAGGTGCTTGCAGTAGCTGAGGAAGTATTAACGCTTTGTGTCGATTCCGGCGACGAGATTACTGTTTGCCTAGGTGTTATTTGCACAGGGGTTAAACAGATTCGGGGTACTCGTAGATCAAGAACGGACGTGGGTGGATTATTTTCTGGGGGTAGTTCGACGTCAGGTGTGTGAGGTCTAGGGACTGAGGGAGAGCGTGGTCTGCGAAACATTGTTGGAATAAATTCGTCTCGAAGTGTTGAGACTAAGTCCGCATATGAATTTGAGGGGTAAAATGGGCCAAATTGGTCCATTCCTGCTGCATTTCGGTGGATGTCATCGAATAAATGGGGAACTCTCGTGATTCTCCCATTCAAAACTCGTGCCCAATCGAAATTCAGAGCTCTGTTAATCGCTGCGAAATGTTCTTGGTTTGAGTTTGGATGGGGGATTAGTGGTAAAATTACCAATTCTCTGATGTTCAATTTGCGAAATAATAGGCAAATTGCCTGAAATGTGTTGAAAAAATGGGAGTATGATGTGCCTTGGAGCACATCATAATTTCCAATAGAGATCATAATCCTATTTGGGAGCAATTTAAATGTCTCTAAATACAGCTGGAGTTCCGACGCGAGTAAATCTCGTCTGTACATTTCGATATCGATGAAAATTTCATATGGTCGATTTAAACCTAGGAATCTCGCCATTCCGTCGGCGTGTCCGTCACCCATTAATAAAATCTTGTACGCGAGAAATACCGCGACGTATGTATCTTCCATTAGCTCGTAACCCGCAGCAGTGAAGCCGTAGGGGTACGAGTTTAATGGGTAGAACGGTTTGATTTCAGCTGAATCGGAGCCGAACCGAGCCTTATAACGACGATGAAAGAGAGGTCTGTCAGCTGAGGTACCTTTTTTCATCGGTGGCGGGGGGTTTTTCGAACGTTTTCGCGTAACTATTACGCGAGTAGAAGAATTGCCAGGTCGTACATCTGGAGCTCTAAAGCTGCCGGGTGACGTTGAGGGAGTCGGATTTGTTAAATCGATAAAAGCAGTTTCCTGATTCATAGACGAGGTCGAAGGATCATGTTGTATTGTTTGATGCCGAGGTGTGACAATTGTTGGGATGGGAGTTGGTGCAGGTTGAGGTCGTTGAACTGCACCGATCGATTCACAGGGAAGTACCTGTATTGGATTATTATTGTTTGAGGTCGAAGATGGTTGAGATTGCTGACTTGAAGATGAAGGGGGTGTTTGTTGCAAATTTGGAGTTGGGGTCGAAGATGGCGGTGGAACAGGTTGAGGGTTTGAGGTTGATGGTTGGGGGTTTCCACCACTGCGAATGTTCGAAAATAAATTTGCGATTTGATGGTCCAGGACCATATTATATCGCGTCATCAAGTTGGCGTATTCCTTTTTGTAGTCCTGAACTTGATTACGTAACGAGATATTTTCATTTAGCATAGTTGTCTCTACTCGCGTAACGTAGTCACGTTGTAGAGCCAACTGGTTGACCAAAGATTGAATTCTTGAGTCAGTTTGTAGAACTTGGAAAATTCGCAATGACTGGTCCACGAAGTGGAAGTCGGATGCGAGGATCATACGAGTACATAAAGGGTGCGGGCATGGGACGCATTGAAGACCACGATCGTTTCGAGATGTTGAATTTACGTACATCCTATATAGACACCCGTAATGAAAAAGGTGTCGACAGGCTGTAATGTAGACATTATCACGATCGGATTCGGCAAATGGCCCTGGCAGGGCCAGGGACAGCTTGCGTTGGTCACAAACAATTTCGCAATATGACATATTGCAAATTGAAAAATGGTCTGGGACAATCCGAAAAAATACACGAATGTATTTCGAAAATCGGATGGGTTGAGAAAAGGTTGAGCCAAAATCGATTAAATTTGAAAATTAATCGGATGAATTTTCAATAATAATCCACAGGGGATTGAGAAGCTTGATCGAAGAATTGATCACGTGGATATTATCGAATTTTTGGACAAGTTTAAAAAGAAAATTTTGATGAAATAGAAAAAAAAATCAAAGGGTTTTTTGGAAAATTTGCACAAATAACACACGCGAATTCGAAACAGCAAAAAGATCCAGCGGGCTTACTTGTTGTATGCCAACTAGATCAGATTATATTAAAATAAGCAATCTCGGAATCGAAGTATAACAAAGTCAAAAACTTACCACAGCTAGAGAGACGAGATGTTGTAAGGAACTCAGCAATATGGAAAATGGTCTGAGTTTTAAAAGGAGGTAGTGCCTTTGGTCCGATTTTTGTCTATCTTATGATGATATAGATAGAAGTACAAATCGGCCCCCACCTTTAAATCCATAAAATTTTGGTGGATATGATTTTAGAGAACACTTGCTCGTGAGAAATAGATAAAAAGGCGAGGTAATTATCGAGTAAAATAATCGCGTAAGAGAGAGAAAATCGACACCTAATATGAGTGACAGAGTTTGTCTTCGTCTTGATATCGTTTTTATTTCTTTTTGAATGGGTACCGAATGGTCTCTACATCCTACAGCGCTTCGTCGGAGTTTTGTGACGATTTCTCTTCGAAATAATTTTTCAAAAAATGCTGACTATATGCAAAAAATTCCATATCGCCAGACGATTAAAATGAGTGGAATTATGCATATAGTGCACTTTTTTGCAAGGCAAAAATTCGTAGAGATTGCAACGAATCGTGTATGCGGTACATGCTTGTTGCTTGCATCGCCGATAATTATTTCGTCTCTAAATGCTGCCGGTGTTACTCGTAATTGGTACCTTACGTGAACGATTATCTTAACGAGGTGTGTATGTTATTTTTACGAGCAGCTCGAATTTCTATCCTCGCTCCTTTGACCAAAAATCCGTCGTCTTCGGTATTCCACTGGGAATGGTGTAATTATTCAAACTCTTAACGACGATCTTCTGGTATTACGATGAGGCGTGGTTTAACACCTTATATGAAGATAATATTTACATTAGGTGTTAGAACATATCACAGCCGGCTTGAACTAATTAGTATGTGAAAATATTACATACGAGTATTTCACTGCTCTCAGGCTGAGAATACTGTACTGTAATATTTCGATTATTTTTCTTTTTATGTACAGCTTATAATATACACACGATTACGATTCTAGCAGTTTCAAAAAAAAAATTCGTTGTTTTTTATAGAGAGAGAAGGAAAGAAAATTATCATTTGCCATACTGCGAGGTACACTGGAGTATATGATGTAGTGTTTGTATACCTCCGAGTATACAAATGCTGTCTTGATTTGAAAATGCACTGGTACAGATGATGGGTGGAATTTTGTACATTTTCGAATTGTAGAATGAAAAGGTCGCTTTGCTATACTGAAGAAAGACACTGGAGCATATGATGGAGTATTTGCATATTCTTCAGTATGCAAGGGTTCTAGTGTGGTGTAGTGATGGTATGCTGTAGTAAAGCTGCATATTATCAGACGTTTTGATGAGTTGAAATTTTGAAGGATGAGAAATTTATTTATAATACTCGAAGATGAACTGGAGCATATGATGAGATATTTGCATCTCTCCGAGTATGTAGGTGTTGTGAAGATTTTTTATGTAGATGTGATTTGCATTGCTTGAAAATGCGCTGGAGCATATGATGAGATTTTTTGCAGATTTTCAAGTATGCAAAGTCATGTTGGTTGGAAAGATGGGTTATTTTTGATAGAAAATCTAGTTGCAGTACTCGAAGATACTCTGGAGCATATGATGAAATATTTGTATATCTCCGAGTGTGTAAGGGATTTGAATTTTTGTTGAGATAGTATATTGTAGTCATAGCTGTATGTTGTTGGATGTTTTGATGAGTAGAAATTTCGAGGAAGGATGAAAATTAATATTCGTGAATCGTGTATAGACTAGTTGTGAAGCGTATTTCTTTCCCTGAGTATTGTGGCAGCGAATTTCGGCTCACAGATGCGTGTGTATTTGTTTGGGTTCGTATTGGTGACGTATTTATTCTCCAGCCGATGCATTCGAGTGTCAATGCACTGTTTTGACGAGGTGTTGCAAGGTCAATGTTGGGCTCGCTTACTGTGTCGCTGGAGTAACGAACTTAGGGTAATAAACTCGTTGTTGTAGTTTATTTTTGTATACACGACGCATAGGGTTCCGGATTCGTCTATCTGCTGTAGTATTTTACTTAGAAATACGCGAATGCGATGTTTTTAAATGCTAAGGGTTAGTAAACGTATTTTTCTATACATTCTTATAATAATTCATGTGTGTTCGTTTGGAAATACACCGGGACATATGATAGGGTATTTTGTCTATCTCCAAACGATTTTGATTTGTATGTCTTCTAAAAGAATTTCGTAAATAAATGAATCGTTCTTGACGAAACATAAATTTTTACAGAGGTGGTCCAGAATTTTGAAGACATATAGATTATTAAAATTACGATTATTAGAATGTTTAAGTATGTACATTACGTAACCTAGAGGTACAATGGGACATATGAAGAAGTTTATGTACCCCCAAGTTACGAGTGTTGGAAATTAATGAGTCGCTTATTGCAAAACATTAATTTTACAATTTTGACGAATATGGTGTAATATGATAGGACAGACTAATGGGACATATGATTGAATATTTATACCTTATCCTATCATATAAACAGTTATGGTTGAAAAAATGTAGCGAGACATCTGAGTTCGTGAAATCTATACATTTTTTAGCTATGACGTATTAATGAGTCACTTGTTGCAAAACATTAATTTGACAATTTTGGGGAATAATGTGTGTTGTGGTGGGACAAGGTAATGGGACGTATGATATTTATACCTTATCCTATCATGTAAAGAAGTATAGCCAAAAAATGTAACGAGATATTTGAATTCGCGAATTTTCTACATTTCTCGACTGTATCAAGTATTAATGAGTCGCTTGTTGCAAAACATTAATTTGACAAATTTAACAAACATACTGATAAGACAATATAACGGAACATATGATGAAATATTTGTACATTATCCTATCAGTAGTTGGTTGTTTCTATTGTGACAGGACAACATAATGGGACATATGATGGAATATTTATACCTTGTCCCGTCACAGATGGTTCATTTGTCAGGAATTAATTTTTCCGTGATTGGATTCCTTCATCGTCAGATTTTTCATCAGGAACCATTTCGTAAAAGCGAGCGAGAGGTTCTTGATCGCTATCTGATACATAATTTAGGAATTTTGACTCAAGCTGCTTTTTCCAGTGAGTAGATGGTTTTGTACGTAATCTAGCGAGGACTCGTTCGGACCGTTTTCTTGTGGGTAGTGAGGTAGGTCTTTTTGCACTTGCCCCAGTCCGAGATGCGGTTGGAGTTTCGCTAGGTTGCAAATCTGGAATAGCAGAATCGGGTGGAGTATCCAATGGATTTTGAGCATTGGAAAAGTCATTTTCGGGTGTATTTTCAGGTGCTTCTGGAGCATCCATGAATATGTCGTCATCAGTATTTTGGCTATCTTGACTATCTTGGCTATCGTCGATTGTTGAGATAGTTTCTTGAGAAGAAAATTCAACTCTCCTATCTTTTCGAGGACGACCTCTTTTTCTCTTTATAATAACTGGAGGGGTGTCCTGTGCCCCAGAAGTGGAAGGTTGGGGTTGTAAGATAGTTGAATTTTGAGACGCCTGTGTTGTAGCTTGCGTCTCATTAGGTCGCTTATTTCGTGCCGCAGCACGCTTTTCACGAGCTGATTTTGCTACTTCTTGTAGAACTACTTGAGATGCTTTTCAGAAATCTTTCCTACTGATCACAATTTTGGTGTCATCTTCCTGGTCTGAGTCGAGTTGTACTTCATCCTCTTCACTTTCGATTTCAGACTCATTTTCATGATCAGTAAGAAATTCCTTGATTCTCTGCTCCAACGAACGAGAATCAATGCTGGATTTAAAACAAACTTCGCTTCTTAATTTCTCCAAATTCTCTTTTGTAATAAATAGAGTCAATTGGCGAATGTTTGCTACTCGGTTGATCTCAGTTGTATCAGTGGGTTCTAGAAGGTAGCAATTATGACCATTTCTTTGGATAACGATATATGGTCCAGTTTTCTTCTCATACAGTTTGCCAGAAGTCTGCTTAGCGTATGACGATTGTTTATGATTAGTCATTAAAACCCAATCTCCTTTTTTGAAAAATGTGGGGTCTGGATGACTTTTATTGAAGGCGTATTCTTCTTCAATTTTCTTCAAGTGTCTTTTCTCTCTTATGAACGACTCAATATGTTGACGTGGAGTCATGTCTTCGATTCTTTGCGTATCCTGTTCGATGGTATATACAGCTTTCTTGGCTAAAGAATCAGCAATGATGTTGGTAAACTCATGCTTTCTCGCAAAAACGTGAATAAATTCGACGTTATCGAATTCTTTGCGAAGTTCAAGAATTTCTTTAAATAGATGTTCGTGATGGACTGGCTTGTTTCTCGAGTTCTTCCAATTATTCGTCTGCCATAACGAACAGGTGTTGTTGAGTGCTTTAATAGCATAATTGGAGTCGCTCAATAATTTGACTTTCTTGATTTCATTTTCTTTAAGCACTTGTAAAGCTGTACGGATCGCAATTAATTCAGCGAGATTGTTCGAAATTGGATATTGAGTATTCGTTATGCGCTCAGAAATATTTAGGATTGAGTCTGGAGCAAAACAAATACCAATCCCAGCGATTGCATCTGCGTCACCATTTTTTGAGCAGGCTCCGTCTGCTGTGACACGGACATAACCATCTGTGTCGAAAATTAAGTCAATATCGGGATTTAAGGTCTCTTCAAGACATTGTTCAGTCGAAACAGATGGAATTTCGCGCTTTATCGTTTTTTCACGAATTTTGAGGAGTTCTTTCTTGAAATTGAATTTTACGCTAGTTTGGGGAATTTGTAATCCAATCACATCTGAGATGCCCCAGGCTTCATTGGGTTTAAAGCCGAATGATGTTGGCGTATTGTTCAATTCATCCTCTATTTCAGCAATTACGTCTTGCCATCCAAGATGTGAGCGTAACGGATTGTGAGTTTTGTTGATCTTAACTCGTAATTTATCTCCAATCCAGCGCATCGTCCTTTCCACTGATGAAGATTGTGGATTGTATGCGCTGGTATGAGCCACTTGGATCTGATGTTCATCGAGTAATTTTTTCCAAAGGTCAGAGATAAATTGAGAGCCGTTGTTGGTGATTATTTTCTTGATTCGGACTTTGTGGCTTTCAATATCAAAAATCACCGTAGCCATTTGTTGACAAACTGACTTCTTTTTGATATTGAAGAGTGTTCGTAGCCACGTTCGGTTGGTAAAAACGTCTTTCACGACCAGGAGGTATTTTGGGTCGTTTTTCATAGCAGGTAAAGGTCCTAGCAAATCAACGGATAAAACATCTCCTAATGAATACGCTTCAATTTGTGCATACTCGATGGTTTTATGATTTGCATAGTTTTTATTGACCTTGCAGACTATGCATACGTTGCAAATTTCGCGAATATACGCCAATGAATTGTTGTGGTAAAATATTCTGGGAAATATTACGTCGAGTTTTGTCGCTCCTACATGACCATATGCGCAATGTAGGTAATCAATGGTGTCGTAGAAAAGCTCATTTGGCAGGCATGGAACTTTTGCACCGTTTTCTAATTTTTTGAGTAAAATTTTCTCGCCTTTGGCGTTTCTGAAGATCTCAAATTTTGAAAGTTTGTTCTTTTTAGCATCTCTTTGCTTTTTATTATTCGCCGGAATTTGTTCTTCAAGAATCGAAATGAGTTTTTTGCACGTTGTATCTGATTGCTGATATGACGAAATATTTCTGAGACGTCTGTGGAGCTCAGGAATGTTTTCAGCAAGAAATTTGACTTCCAGGGGTTCAATTCCTGTCTCAAATTCTTGTAGTTGAAGTTCAGCTGTCTCGGACTCTGTTGATTCTAGGTCGTTAGCAACTTCAACGTTATGAATTTCCAGTTCGGGTGCCCTTATTTTGTACAGGGTCTTATTGGAGAAGTTCATATCGTAAATAATATCATAGCAGTTCAAAACGGTTATCCAATGCGCCGCTTTTAGATGGGTTTGAGCAATTTCGCGAAATCGATTTATGATTGGTAAAAGATTCGATCTGACGTGAATTCGTCGTCCATGTAGCCATATTTGAAGTTTTTGAACGCATTTTACCAAGCACATGATTTCTCGGTCAAATAAGGTGAAGTTTTTCTGATGATCTTTGAACGCTATTGAGATGAACATGATGATGTGTTTTTCATTCTCGACCATATAAAATAACACTCCGTTCATTGCGTCATCAGAAAGTTGCGTGTCTAGGTACAGGTCACCTTCCTTTGGAGCTTGTTGTAGTTTGAAGTCCTTTTTGAATTCAGCTTTCAAGGTCTCAAAGGCTTTTTGTTGTTTTTCTGTCCACTCGACAGGCACATCACCTTTCGTTAGATGGTAGATAGGGTTTACAATCTGAGAGTATTCAGGAATAAAATCCCTGTAAAGTCCTGTATTACCAACTAAAGCCAAAATGTCGTTCTTTTTAGACAGAGAGAATTTTCCTCGTTTGGTGTGTTTCTTCTCAAATTCTTCGAGTTTTTTGATCTTTTCGCTTTGCTTTCCAACACCTTTGTCGGAAATTACAAAGCCAAGATGATCAGCACGATTTTTGAAGAATTGTGTCTTTGTTGGATTTAGTTTTAAGCCGTGTTTTCTTATTGACTGGAAAACTTTTTCGAGTCTCTGTATAGTTTCTTCGAAAGTTGTTCCAGAGATTTTTATGTCATCGACGTACTTCGTAATTCCGTCTTCGTTGGGAATGACTTGATTAATCATATGTACGAATTCACCGGATGATATTTTCAATCCGTAAGGCAACCTTGTGAATTCATACACCTGCCCCTCAACTTGGAAAGCAGTAAATTTACATGATTCCAACGTAAGTACAAGCTGCCAAAATCCCGCGGTGAAGTCGAGGGTGCAGAAGAATTTATCGCCTGCATTATCATACAACATGCTTGCAATCGTGTTGGGCTCAGTCAAAACGTTGAGTAGGAATTTATTAAGTTCGTCGGCATCGAGACAGAGTCTAATGTCTCCGTTTTTCTTGACTACAGGTGCTAAGGTGTTAATGTAGCATGAGTGTGAGTATCTGATTATACCAAGAGCGAGCATTTTCGTTATTGCTTTGCGTAAAGCTGGCAATAACTTTTTGCTAGGTCGAAATTTTTCTCCTCTCCATGGTTGCAAGTGTTCATTTCCTTCTTGAAACGTGAATTTGACTTGCTCGCCAGTGTATTTACCAGGATTGAGGTCAAAAATATCGGCAAAATGCTGTAGTCTATCGAACCCTTGAGTCGCTTGTTGTAATGTAATTGACCCATTTTCGATAGCCATATTTAGGTCAGCTCGCAGATTTTCTTTGAAAGTGCGTTGAGCTGTCCTTCGCTCTTCGTAAATTTCTTGTTCAGTGATGTCGTAATGAGAGTCAGACATATCATCGGAAAATGTTTCGTATTCTTGTTCATTTGCACCCAATGCGAATACTGTTAATGCACTTTGGAATTCGTCGGTGTGCATAAACGGTATTGTGAATTTTTCGCCAAATTCTGGTGCGCATTTTGCGAATCTCTTATGGACATTTAACGTCATTCTCAGATAATCCATCGTGATTCTGCCCATAATGAATGTCTGACCAGGTGTGTCTATGATGTAGAATGGCACTTTAATTTTTTCATTTCCGAGTATCATTTTGAGCTCGACAATGTGGGTTGCGGATGGAATTAGCGAATTATCAGCTAATTTGAGTTGGACTTGTTTTTGAAGCCTGATAAACTTCATCCAATGCGGAGCTTCTTCGAGGAATGTTTTGACCATTAGTTTAGATAGCACGTTGGGAAGTGCCCCTGAATCAAGTTGTAACGCAACTTTTCTTGTACCAATGGTGACAGGTATGACACACGCAGGGTCATTGGTTTGTTGAGTCACTAATTGAGATGAAGTCGCTGGGTCAGGCTCGTTATTGTTGAGTGAAGTATTATCAATTGCTTCAATGAACTCGATGTTTTGTTTTTTCTTCAATTTTCTGATGTTTCTATGACTCGGTCTAAGTGGTCGTTGTTCGTTAATTTTTTCGACGAGTAATTCACCTAGACTCATAGGGTAATCAGCGAAAAGTTTGGGGTCTTTCATGAGATTACGAATCGCGTTTTTAATTCTTTTCTCCGGTTTGACTTTGTATAGTAAGTCAATAGAAAGTTCAACATTTCCAATTGGCATAATTGTGGAGATTGGAGCTGTATTAGAATCTCCACCACCTCTTGGATTTTGTTCCACTTCTGAATCGGTGGTTAATGTAGCCAATTTCTGGTTAAACGATTCGATTTGTGTTATCTCAGAAATAAGTATCTTACGAACATCGCGATATTCCAAGATGGAGGGGAAATATCGTTGAATTGAGGTGACATAATGGAATTTGTGTTCTATTGGTCGCAACTCTTTACGTGGGCCAATTTTTGGTCTTGTAAATTGTTTACCACGACTATGAAGAACTTCTGTTTCCAAAAAGGTCATTGCAGGTGTTCGTAAAAATCGTATGTAGGGGCTGTTGGCTACTCGTACATAGATGTTCTTGAAGTCGACATACCGAGGTAGTCTTACGTCGAGGTCTTCTGGTGCGCGTGGTTTTAACAGAGGGAATAATAATATTATGCTCTGTGCACCTTTGTCGAGTAGTGTGTCAGTGATGTTTTGTAATTGTTTTTCTATGACATGATATGGCTTTCGGGAATAATTGAACTCCAACTGTCCAGCAGAAACTATGAAATGCGATTTGTCGGGAAATACCGCGTTTATCAATCTACGATGTAATTCTTCAAGAGCTAATTGATCTCGTAAATAGTCTGGTAGATCGGTAGTATAGGTCTTTTCGCCTCTAGCCATGTAATGGCTTAAACCATCCCCAACCCATATGTATTTATCAAAGCACGTTCCTGAAGGGGCGGAGGAGCCACTAGGAGTTGCCCCTTGGCTACCTAGTGATCTTCGTTTCCCGAAGCCGAGCTTTCGTCATCAGTCATATCTGGGGAGGCAGTAGTCATTAATTGCAAGGCAGCCGTGATTGTTTGCATATCAAGTTCCTCTGGCGCATCTGCGAATATTGTATTTAATATGTTGCAAGTAGCCACCTGATCATTTATATCTTCCTGAGGTGATTGAATCACAACATATTCTGCGAGTTCTGGATCGAATTCTACTGTTTGCACAGCAGCAGCCGCAGGTGCGTTAGTTGGAGATTTCGGTCTAAATTTATTCATTGTCAGATTCCCATTTCTGTCGACATTAAATTGCCTAGGATTTGGAGACACAGTCATAGTTGGGTTTTTCACTTGATTTGGATTTTGAAGTATTGTTTTTGGCTCCGGCTTATCCTTTGGCGGATGAGTCGTTATAGGAGCCCCGACGGTAGTTGGAAGAGAAAACGTAATCGGTTCTTTATTTTGAACAGGCTGACGGTTGGTGTTGTTGTTATTTGCGTTATTATTATTATTGTTGTAATTATAATTTCTCGGAGTCGCCTTCTGCGTGAGTAAATTATATATCGCAAGCAGCTGTTCATTTGTCGATGTACCTTTGTTATTGTATCGCGTATTATTCTCAGGCGCGGGTACAACATGGTCATCGAATTTACGTTTATAATTGCGTCGAATCATAACAGGTACTTCATTCTCAGGATCGTGTTGAATTCTAGACAAATTGGTCAATTTTTCCAAAAATTGATCCATTGTCTGTCCTTCTTCCTTCAAGCTTTGTTGATAATTTTCTGGTGTTTTTCCAATGAGGATATCGATGATCTCATCCTCACTTCTATGGCGATGATGACGTAATGATTTGGCCCATCTGGCCATTTTATTCGCCAAGTCCTTGATATCTTCAGCGTGCGTAAAATCGTATCTGCAAGCTTTCATCGCTTCGTTCTGAGCTCTGCGATCCCAATAAAAGTCCAAAAATTTGTTCTTTAATTCGCGATAATTCTGCACGTTTCGTACAGTTTCCAGGAATATTTTGCGAGTTTTCGTCGCAATTACCCCTTTGAATGCAAGGATTTTGTGTTTTTCAACTGCATTCGTCTCCTCGAAATACGCATCAAATTCGTCTAAGAATTCGTGCGGGAAATGCAGTTGATCGTCAGTGAATGTAATTCCTGCATTTTTTATAGATCCAGCATCAATCGCAAGAGATTTGAATTTTGAGCTGCCAATCAACGGACTACGTCGGAGAGAATCTTTGATGTTATTGATTTCTTCGATGACTTTAACGCAACCATCGTCACGTTTCTTCGTATCTTGATGAATTTTATTAATCGTCGTCGAAATTCTCCGTATCTCTGACGTATTTTCCGTCGTAACATTATTGGTCTCATTCAGAGCAATACGAGTGGCTTTCAATTTTTCGCCGAGTTCGTCGACCCAAGAACCTGCTTCTTTTAAGTTGTTGTGTGCTTGGATCGCCAAGTCTGAAAGCTTGGTATTTACGTACGCTGCAGCACCTTTTGCTTCAGATACCGCTTTTGTGATATCTTCAATTTCTTGTTGTTGTTGTTGGAAATTCATTTTCACCTCGGAATGAATTGCTTCATTCCAATCCCATGTTTTCCGGAAAATCGAGTAGACGTGATCATTCGTTGTATCTTTCCACATCTCAGGATCAAAAGGACGAGTGTACTCTTGGGTACCCAATCCTTCATCACTCGACGACTTTTGGTTGTCGACATCCTCATACTCATGCTCTTTGGCATTGGTCTGGGATTGGTCGCTAAAGAATGAATGATGCGAATCTTGATTTTCCTTGTCCATTTCGAGGATTTTGTTTAATTTGGAATTACGACGATGTCGAGTAATTTCCAAAGTTTTGAAAGTATTTCTACTCACCCTGCTACGTGTATTCAGTGCTGGAGGAGTGTACATGAATCGCGAAAATAAGACGAAGGTCCGATGCACGCGAAGACGACACGAAATATGATCGAAGGTTTGAGCTAAGTCTTGAGCTTGGGTGTCCAATTCGATAGAAAAGTGGAGGTGGAAAGAAAACTTGGAGATGGAAATGAAGACTTGGTGAGAACCTTGCCTTTATTACTTTCCCATGGAATCTGCTGAGAACCTCATTGTAATCATTTTCTCACGCTAGATTTTCTTGCCTTGAGCTATAAAGTTGCTCAATTTTCCTATCTGGAGTAATTAAGTTAATATTCTCTACATCCAAGTTCATACCCTAGATCATAAAGCTAATTGGTACGAATAAGATCGTTTTCCAAATTGATCAATAAAGTTTTGTTGAAAATAATATTTTGTAGGAAATCATAACACTTAAGAAGTCGAGAGCCTCTAATTACTGCAATTCGTTGGTACAAGAATAGTATAGGACTATTAGATTTTATTTCCTACTATACGAGTATGAAAAAATAAAAATTTTAAACTAATTGTTAGAATATTAAAACTGCAATTAAACTGAGTATTTGGCTATTGCAATTAAGTAGGGCTTGATTATCTTATGTATTTAAGCATAAGAGAAAAATAAAAACGAAAATATTAAAAATGAAACGAAAATATTAAAAATGAAATTAAAGAGACTATTTACGTATGTACGTAGATGCTTATGTATCTGCTTTCTTATACTCGTAAGCATAAGAAGGTATAAAAATGTGAATCTATTTAATTGGTCAAAATATTAAGCAGATCGTTTAATATTAAGTGCGTGAATATTTCTATCCTCCTATATGGCCAGTATAGAAGAATATTAAAATTAATATTCAAGAGAAATATTAAAGAAAAAATTAAATCGAATAAGTGGCTATTGGTTTTATTGATGAATATTAAGAGAAAAAATAAAAATCTACGCTTTTATTTTTCTAAGCGTAGCTCAGTAGTTACTTTAATCACTCGAAGCGGAGCATCTACATATGCAGGGGAGGCGGTGGGGAAGAGAGGTGTATCATTTTATCTATTTACATATTACTAAATGAATTCGTCGCGAGAAGATTATTACACTGAACTAATGGTAAGGCAGTAAAAATAATATTTTTCTATGTACCAACAAATAGGTGTAATAAGGCTCGCGCTTCTGTTAATTGTTTTGTGCAGGAAGTACAGCAATTAAAGAGACACGCGAGTATAACCAAAGGTGTAAAGGTCTTCTACTTAGACGATGATTATTTCTAAAATTAACCACTGGAGTTATAATTTTGGCTATTATTTTTGATTTCTATAAGAATACACTATGAGAACTCGTTGATAATTTCTTTCCCACAGTGGAAACTATGATTTCGAAAGACTTTATGAAAATTCGGCGCGTGTGTACAGGTGAATGCACTTGGCACCAAGAAGAATGAAAAAATCGCGGTCTTTTCTAACAGAGAACTTGATATTTTTGTCTCTTGTACTTCGAGAATATTTTTTCCTCGGAGATTTCAAAGTTTGAAACGATCTTTTTGGCACTGAATTTTCAAAGTTTTTTGCAGCAGAATGTTCAGAAATTTGTATGAAAAAACTGCCAGTTTGTCATTCAATCAAATAGACCCTTTTTATGCAGGTTATTTGACCATTTTCTCAATGACAAGCTGAGAAAATCTTACGAAGATAAAAAATAAAAATAGACAAAAAGAAAAAATGTACAGATTGAATTACTTTCTTATGGGAAGCAATTCGTCCCTAAGTTACCTAATTGACTAGAAAGATGCTCTCAAATGTTAAAATTTTCGAGTGTTATAATACTGTATGAAGGTGTATTATTTATCTAAAATAATCTACATTATTAGATAAATGTAGCCAGAATTTTCTGAAAATTTGGCACTTTACTGTATTAAAACTAGGTGTGATTCACTCAAGTTGTCATTGTTTTCCATAGGGGAAAATATGAGTTTGAGTGAATTTTTCTTGACTGAACTACACATTCATTTTTTCAAAAAAAAAATTCAACACTTGCATTTTTCAGTATTGATGGGAAATTTTACAGTCTTTGTGGCAAGTAGGTGGATTTTCATCTTCGGACTTGACCAAAAAACCATAATTTCACCCAACTTTAGGTTCAAGACCATTGACTAATTATTTTATTCTACTTGAATAAAACTGGTCTCGGAAGAATTTTGCCTTCATTGTGGCATATTTTCAGATTTTCACCATCATAATTTATATAAAAATGTCCGAAAATGCACCACAATGAGTATTAGTTAAGTCAAGAGGTGATTAGAATTTAATTTCCTATCATTAATTATAATCTATTGGTGGGCAATTTTGCAACTTTTCTGCCAAGTATGTGGATTTTCATCTTCAGACTTGGCAAAAAACCACAATTTCACCTAGTTTTTAGGTTCAAATTCATCAAAAAATTATTTTACCCCATTGGAATAAAATTTTCCTCGGAAGAATTTTCACCTTGTTTGTGTTATATTTTCTGATTTTCGTCATCATAATTTGTACAGAAATGTCCGAAAATATATCACATGGGTTTTTATTAAGTTAGAAAGCAATAAAAATAATTTTTAAACTAAATTCTGTTATTTCTAACAAACTTGAAAAATTCATACTTTGGCGTTGGTATGCAATTTGACAGTTTTTCCAATAAAGGAAAAACCAAAGACTCTCATGATTATAAAGTACCCACTTAGGAGACAACCTATCCAGGATAAAAGGGAGTACTTTCATTCTCTGTGAGTAAAATGATTTTCATGAGAGTCAATATTTATTGCAAACTGTGCCAAAAGAATGAGTTGAGATTTTCGACTCAGATGTGTGTTAAGCATAGATTTCCGTGATGATAAATTACTCACTTACGAGACAACCTATCCAGGATAAAAGGGAGTACTTTCATTCTCTGTGAGTAAAATGATTTTCACGAAAATCTATGAAAGCACAAATCATGAATCGAACTGTTTGATAGAATTTTTAATTGATACCCTCGGAAAGTACATAATTGAGATCTCATGACTTTGTTGTGATTTTTGAGATGGCTATCATTTACGAGACTGGTCGGGTATTATAACCCTGCTCATGTAGATAAGTCATTGTTCTCGATTGTCACAGTGTATGTCAAGGTCCCTCATCCAGCATGTACATCCGAGAGTATCTATTTTTAGAATTTCTATAGGTTAATGTTCTCTAAAATACATGACAACCAAGAGACCACAAGTGCACCGCGATTCTCGAAATAACTATCTCCCATGAGGCTAGTCAGGCTTTGCACCTTGCTCGTAGAGAGGAAGTTGTATTTTCGATAGGTACAGTACACATTGCAGTACCTCAATCATCACATACGTTAGAGAGAAGCAATAAAACTAATCTTCTAACTAATTAGATTATTACGGCTCGGAGTTGTATTGCTACGCATCGCGAGTCTATTAGTATGTTAGAATTCTTTCTTTTCCTTTTCGTAATTTATGGACGAAAAAGTATTGGAAAAAATTCGTTCTATCTACAATATGTACATTAAAATAAACTATGTCATTTTAACAAAAAAGTGTAGGTAAGTAGCATCCACTGAAACTGTTTCTCACTATAAGATGAGCTACATTTTTACCTCGAGACTTACGAATTCGAGGTAAAAACGTGATTTTTGGGTGTTAAAAAATTAAAAAAAAATAAAACGAAAAAGAAATCAAAAAATTTTGGATGAGAAAAATTTAGATTCATTCGAAACGTAATTTTTAGCTTGAATTTTGCTCGTTTTTCGAGTTTTTTGGACTCAAGCAAGATCGAAAATAGACTTTTTAGGAGGGTAAGATTGAGACAAGTACCCCTTGATAATTCTAGGGGGCACAGGCTCACCGGATCGCGGGCGCCAATATGATAGAGTTAGATCAGGCATAACTGTGATAGAGGGAAATTCTAATCTTTTCCTATTTACGTATTTGAGACTAGAAATATTCCTTAGAGAAGGAATATTTGCCTTGCCGTGGATAGCTCAGTTCATAGGAGAGGTTCCAGTATACGCCAGTTCACCCTTCATATAATCACTCATATTTACCAATAAATAATACACATTTGACTCGGAGAGATTACAATGTGATTTATTGATAAAAAGAATAATATAAAAAGTACAAATTAACAGGATATGGTTAGTTCTAAATATAAAATACATACGAGACATATTTTATAATGGACATACACTCTGGTGTATGCCACACGACTCGCGTTAGTTATTACGTGAATATTCGACTATTTTACCATAATGATAGGTGTTAGTAGGTTAATTACTAAATGCCTTTATGAGTACCAAGAACAAATAACACTGTACGCTTTTTATACCTCTTTCGCGGGAGCTCACTCATACTAGGCTCGTCGGTATAAATGGATTACTAGAAGTACCTTTTGTCGAGAAGCAATCCAGATGGCCGGCAGGATCTGGTGTTGCCCAATAAGTTCCACGATAATTAAACTTACGAAAAACTATCGCGTTAAATTGCACATATTAACCACTTCATAAGGTGGGTACCTCGAAAATATAAAGCCCAAGGAGAGAAGACGAGCTCCATCATCCTTAAGCTGACTGAGAACCAGCATTCGCGATCTGCCGAAACTAAGTAAAGTTGCTGGTCAGAGATCCGATCCACGGAGCCTCCAGCTACGTGTCGCGGATGGATACATGCCTATGATCTTTTCTATGAGACATGCGCATTGTTTCTAAAACATAGTTCTCACGTTGACCTACTTGCAGTATAGGCGGGAGATATTCTTAGAGATATTTCTAATAACCATCGCTTACGCGATGAAGGCATATTTCCTCATATCAATGCGAGTGAAAAAACGTTCAAAAATTCAAGAGGTGAGAAACGATGTGTTTTTCAGGTTCCATTTTTTGGCTTCAAAATTTTGGAATTTAAATGTCAACTTTTTAATGAAAACCAAACAAATCTGAACAAAGTAAAGCAAAACGTCATTTTTCAAGAAGTAAAAAAAAAAACATGTTTTTTCAGGTGAAAAAATGTATCTTGTTTGTTTTAAATAAATTTGCGTAATGAAATTTTTTCCATGTTTACTTTAAAAAAAAAAAAAAAAAAAACAAGGGCAAAAGAAAATTTGTACTTTCGGAAGTGAAAAACAACGTTTTTTTACAATTTATTTTTAAAAATTGAACATATTAAATAAAAATCATATTGAAAAAATCAGCTTAGAAAATTAAAAATTGAAAAAAATTTTTGATTCTGATGGGGTTTGAACCGGAGTCTACTGCGTGGCGAGCGGAAGCTTAAACCAAACAGCCACTTGGGCTGCTTAGATAACGGCGCATTTCAACTGCATACAACGCTCACGTTGTAACGCCAACACGTGTTGTGCTTTAAATTTAAGGGACATTTTGATATTGAACGTTTATGTGCAATAATAATTATTATTGCGCATAAATGAAAGCTCATATCAATTTGAAAATATTAAAAGGCACTTCCGTGGTGTTTGAAGTATATGTGAACATAATTTCAACGTGATTGAAACTTTATTCCAAGCTGCAGCTTTTCTTAAAAAATGGATTTTTGGCCATTTTTTGAGTATAATTAAACTACTTCATTAAGAAAAGCTACAGCTTCGAATAGGGCACAAATCACGCTGAAATTTTGTTCAAATGTACTTTCAACATCGTAGATGTGCCTTTTGATGTACGTACATCTATCCCAGCTTTGGTTTGATTGTACTTTGGATAAATATACTGCTCGTTTTTTCAAAATTTGCCATTTTTCAGCATCTTTAGACTCCACTCAAGCTTGATGTAATTGGGCTACAAAGCTCAATTTTTGCATGAACATCAAGTTTGTAGTGGAGAAGTGCCTTTTGATATTTTGGGTCAATTTTGAAAATTTTTGGGGCCCAAAAAGGGGGAGTGCAGGGTCAATTTTCAAAAAATTTACAATTTTTTGCTTTTAGTCAGTAATGGTTGACAAATCGAAGCTATATTCCAAATTTCATCAAAATTGGTTCGGCCAATCCTTCTAACTTTGAGTGGAACTTGAAGAAGAATTTTACCAAAATGACAAAAAACTGGCTACTTGAAACTTTGCGAATTTTTATCGTACAAAAATTATTCTTATATATTCTGAAAGGTCTTTGAAAAATAAGAAAAAAAGTATCTATGCGTTTTTTGAATAAACGCATAGTTTTTGAGAAAATTGCGTTGGAAATATTCTGGGCTAACATTATGAAATGATTTGAGAATATAACTCCGTCTGGCGTTGCGCCGCCTACGGTAACGCGTTTCATGACGCGTTTGAAACCGTTGGAGGGCGGGGTGGCAACGCTACCGCGTCGCCCATAGATAAACCAACTTATATATATTGTAATAGATTGGCAAGTCAAAAAAATTTGAAAAACTTGTTTTTTGTTTTTGAATAGTGGCTGCACTGAGCAGTTAGTTCATACTCTCATCACTGCAGTGAATAGCGTTGCTGTCGTACACACTTTTTCTGTTTCCTTTTTCAATCGAAATATTTCCTTTAAATGATGGTAATACAAATAGATGTAAGTTCTACATATATTTGTACTACTTCATTATGCTTTAATTTCTCCCATCCTAACTTTTGATAGAATAATAACAATCATGCAATGGTGAATTTGCATAAAATTGAAGTACAAATTTGTAAGTCATGTTATCAAAACAAAACAAAATGATTTCCTTCATTATCAGCATTTTTGGCAACCAGAGATTACTGTCATTGAAATTTGGAGGAAATATTTTGAAAATAGCGCTACGCGTGATGAGAGTATGAACTAGAACGAGTTTTTTACTCTAATAGTGTAAAATTGATGAAGTGCCCTCCCCCTGGCGTCGCCTGATATACATTTTAAAAAACGTAGAACGAGATATAGATATGAAAAAATTTGCCACTCCAGTTTCATTTCAAGCAGCCAACAATTTCTCAAAAAAAAATTTATCATTATTATCAACTTTTCAAGCATAGCAGTTTCCCAATACGACAGTTCACGCCGTTTTCGTCAAAATTTTTATTACGACCGATCACACTGATAAAGCCGATTACGAATTTCAAGCATCACCGCCCTGGTTTTTAAAATTTTCATTTTTTTTTATTTTTTCAAGTTTTTATTTGCACCAAAAATGAATACTTAGGTATGTATTTTGAAACACTAGCTGTTTTTTATGCAAACGAACGAATATAGGCACTCGGGTACCCTACTAAAATCATATGTTACGTAAAAAAAAATATAGGTATGTTACACATATGCTGCTGGTAATTTGCCTTTATTTATAGCTTGCCCCCCCCCCAGAAATTTGACCTCAGTGGCGCCTATGAAAAAACGTAATTAAAAAACGCAATTTATGCCTTGTGGTCTCTTGGTTATGCAACTCATCAATACATAGAGCACCCTCTTAACAATAAAATTACACTTTTTGCTTGAATGTTCATCTACAATATAATTTGCATTTGCAAATTATTGAAATGGCAAATATAATTAAATTTTAATTGAATTGCTCACCATTTGGCACAGATGAGCAATGAGTATCCCAGATCTGACAATGAGATCACATCACTTTCAAAATCAATGTCCAATCCACTGTACGTACTTTGTCTGTAGTCCAGTCATTGAAAACCAATTATGTCCCGTCTACGGGAAAAATTATTATCAAATCTTTCTCAGATATTGTTCACAGAGGTTCCTTCATAAACATACTAAATGTCCTGGCCCCTACGGAGTCCGGAACCCCCTCAAAGGGGGGTGGAACCTCCCTCAAAATCAGTTTTTAGCAATATTTCCCCCGCATTGCATTTTAGCGAAAAATATGTAGTTAGATAAAAGGATCTACATCTAATTTCCGATCTATTGATGTATCTACTTTCATTGTATGTTCCAGGGGGGTGGAACTGCAACCATTTAAATGAGGGGGGTTTTCTGAAAAATACATAAAGGCTATGAGCGCCCAAGAGGGGTGAAATGGTCCCCTGAAACGTTCGAGTTAATATTAGCATGGAAGGTAGGTACCATTGAGAAACTTCCGCGTAGAAAGTTTCAGATCCACACCCCCTCCCCTTTTTGGGGAATCACCATTTTCTGAAACTTCAGTGTTATTGAAATTTCAAAAAAAGGGGAGGTGGCGTGGATCTGAAATTTTTTACGCGGTAGTTTCTCGATGGTACCCATCTTCCATGCTAGTATCAACCCGAACGCTCTCGGGGGCTATTTCACCCCTCCTATGCGCCGATAGTTTTTTTTATGTTTTTTAGAAAACCCCTCTCATTTGAATGGTTCTAGCCCCACCCCCTTGGGGGTGGAAGGACAGTTGATATATCAATAGATCGGAAATTTGACGTAGAACAAAAAAAGTACTGAACTGTTTTCAACGTAAAATCAACCCCTGAGGAGAAATCTGCGAAACTCCCATTTTGGGGGAGTTCAGCCCCCCCCCCCCATAAAAAAATTAGCAAGAGGGGTACGGGGTGGTAACTCTCAGGAATTATTCAGGGGGTCACCTTCGACAATTTCCCGCAAAAAAACCTTGGCCAGGTAATAATGTTTTTTTAATGCGATTTTTCAGCTAATTCGCCTACACTATCTGAATACTTGACTAAAAAAATTCTGTCAGAGAATGTGATCTTCAAAAATTCACAATTTCACAAAATCTGACAAATTCAGTCGCTGGCGGTTGTCTCCACTTTTTCAATGACATGGATTTGATTTTTTTTTTTCTTTTAAAAAATGATACAAAATTTTACTTATCGTCGGTTAATCTGGTCTGATATTTTCTTCAAACTTGACGATCGACATTCTAATTTGGTTCGTGCCAAACGTAGGCTATATCTAGATACTATAGCTGTGATTTTAAGATGCATACATGATGGAAATTTTCAAAAATATGTAGGTACTGAGTTGATCGTGGAATGATTTTTTTTCACCAATCCGAATCTTACAACAGGTTGTCATGAAAGTAACGCGTTATTATTTTAATTTTACCTATTACACATATTCGTAAGTGATGCGATATTTCGTTTACGCACATTTTGTTAATGAAGTCACCTTATCTAATCTACCTATATACCTCTTGAAAAGTGTATTATTAATTATATATTTTCGCCATTACGAAATGACAGTCCTTCCAATATTTACACACTGAGTAAAATTTATCAGCAAAAGCAAACAGAGAAGAAATGTAGGTATCTAACTTTGTGGAATGACACAAATCAAGTTGAACGTTTTTTTGTGTAAGTTTCTTGTAAGCTATTGTGTTGAGTTTCGTTTTATGAAAAAATTGTGTTTTTTATTTAACGCTGCGATTGAAAACTTGGATCAAGATGCCTGAAATGACGACGATCGCAACGATCGTCATAAAAGTTGTTAAAATCGTGAGTAAAAAATCATTTTAATAATATTAAATGAGTACGTGTAAACGCAAAAGATGGGAACTCCCAAATTGAGATCATTAATGTCGCAAACGAATCGGTAATTTTAAATTTATGGGAAACTTTGAGGATGAAGAAAAGCACTTGGTAGAGAGAATCCCCTGTTGGAAAATGTGAGCTGTTATTGTAGGTATCTAAAAAAAATTAAAATTAAAAACGCAAAATTATCATAGCGTCCTTGAGAGATTTTGCCATCCAATTTGATATGAGTGCTTCATGTGAGTTTAATTCACTATACCTACCTATACCTAATTCAAATTCATTTCCAGGTTTTAAATCTCATCATTCTGATACTCTACCGAAAAGGATATGGCGGCGAATTTCTCGGAATCGGAGGCACCTGGAATCTAAATGAGGAAAAGAATCCTGATGCCGAAATAATAGCATCAGGAGTACTCGTAGGATTTTTCATATATACGAGTGTGATTTTAATATCTTATGCGTTCGGAACGACTCAGCAAAAGAAGACTCTTGTCGTAA
This sequence comes from Planococcus citri, assembly GCF_950023065.1. Classification (NCBI taxonomy): domain Eukaryota; kingdom Metazoa; phylum Arthropoda; class Insecta; order Hemiptera; family Pseudococcidae; genus Planococcus; species Planococcus citri. The sequence continues at coordinate 2,609,631 of NC_088677.1, read as the reverse complement.
GTTATTATGGTGCATTTAAATTAGAATACTGTCAACCATCTGTGTTGATGAATAATGAATCACTTCCAGTGTTTGACATTCATAATTTTAAACCTATCTAGTTCTTTCTATGTTCATTGTTTATTTCAATGATTATTTAAAAATTAAATTGAAGAAGCGAAAGGGAGGGATGCGAAAAATACATCGACATCCAGTACCTACACCTACCTATCTAGATTCTAGATGATTCATTCAAGACTGAATATTTTTCCGAATGAATCATCACATATTAGTATCCTGATGCCTGAGCAATCAACTCAACTCCAACTCCTCACATATCGATGATTCGATGAAATTATCAATCATTTCAAGAACTATAATTATCGTTACTGAAAATTACTCTTGTTTTTCAGGATGTAATAATGAACATATTCGGAACAGTTTTGTTCATAGCAATTGGAGGAATTGCTCTTCACTATTGGATTGGATACCAACCCGAACACAAGTTCAAAGTGGTAACATCCGAAAAAGGAATCGGTATCACGGTTGGTATTCTATGTGTAATATCTGGAGCCATATATCTCATTGATTCTGTCCTATCGTGTATTCATTTTTTCCGAGAATATGGCGATTATTAAAAATCCATGTGTCGCGAAATTTACGTCGCAATGTGTTCGTTTTTGATTTTTTTACTCTACAGTGGTGTAACAATTTCTTAATGTACCATTTTCAAATTCGTTTTTTCAATAAATGTAATTAAATATTCATGTTTTTCACTTTTTAATTTTAAACATTCATTTTCAACTTTGTTTTCTATTCGAATCGCGATTACACCTTTGATTCTCAAGATAAGCAACTTGTTCGACTGAAGATGTTTCATACAACAAAACGACAAAATTCTAGGGTTATCCTATTTTGCTCAATTAATATGTCTTAAATCTTAATTCATTGGAAGAAATCATCATTTCGTGTATCGTCGAGCTTCCCTTCAAATAATGCAATCAATTTTAATAATTCCTTAAGATGAGTACGAATAGAAATAGAACAGTACGTATTACATGAATGAAACAGCAAAAAGAACTCGTTCCAGTAAAATGCAAGATTATGTATTTCAGATAAGTTAACAAAACAAAACACAACATTACAACAGGAACACTGGAACATACCTAACAAAAATAAAATTCATTCGATTATTGTTCATGAACTATGATGAAGAAGAAGAGCAGAGACTATACAATGAACATACTATCTGTGTACCCCGCAGTTTAAAATACAAAAAAAAACATGTGAGTATTAAACTATTACTCGAATAAGATAACATTAATTATTTAGCACAAATTTTAAAAAATTGAAAGCTTCGTAGTAGGTAGGTATTCGATTCAACGCTGCGTTTTGTCGTCTTCGAATGTTTTAAATATCCAGTGTGGAAGGTGCTATACGTTCAATTTCGTATTTTTTCAAAACAGGATCGACGTAATCTTCTAAAAATTCAGAAACCTGAGAGCAATAATATAATTAAAAAATAATTAATAATACGTAGGGCCTACAAGTCGATAAAAATAGAATTTCATACGCGTATTGTGCTTACTTGTAAATCAGCGCAACCGAAAAATGTTCTTATATCCAAAATAGAAGGCAATTCTGGAATAATTTTTTCGAAAAAGCTGTCCTTTTCGATCTTTTCAATCAGAGTATTTCTTTTGACGCCTTCTACTTTCATTTCTCTGGCAACTTCGATTGACAGAACTCGAATTTTCTCATGTGCTTCCTGTATTGATAAAATGAAATTCAAATCAGATGAATATTTACAAAAATGTGTAAATTGGTACAACAATTCATACAATTAATCTATTTTTGAAAAAAAAAGAACTTACTTGACGGTCGCCTCCATGATTGACTACAGCAATGATGATATTTTCGGTAGCTAAGAATGGTAAATAATTATTTATATTCGCTTCAATCACTTTAGGGAACACGGTCAATCCTTCGAACACATTTTGTAAAATTCTCACTATACTGTCGGCAGCTAAAAATGCTTCTGATAAAACAATTCGTCTAGAATAACAAACGCAATGAATTTTTTAGCAATAAAATTCATGTTTCAATTATCCACGTGGTTTTTTAGACAGTTACCTATTCGCACTATCGTCCAAAGTTCTTTCTAGCCACTGAACAGAAGCTGTTTGCAATGGATTTGGAACCAAATTCATTAAATATCTAGCAATAGAACAGCATCGTTCGCTACGCATTGGATTTTGTTTATAAGCCATGGCACTTGAACCAATTTGAGTTTCTTCGAACGGTTCTCCCATTTCTTGTTGATTCGCCAGTATTCTTAAATCGGAGCAAGTCTAAAAATAAATGTAAGTAATAATATGTTGAGTAAGTCACACGCTTGAATATAGAAAATACTCGAATTAGTTCGATGAACGGGAGTGCATTGAAGTCAACGAGTCAAATTGTGACCATTAAGGTGTGGATGACAATGACATGCTTTTTCAGTGAGTCAAATTCCAAAAACAGGCCTTCTGGTAGAACATTTTTTCAAATTTTGGTAAAAAAAAAACGAACTGTTTGACAATTTTGGCCATATTTTGGAAAAAATCAGGAATTTATAAAAGTTTTGGCTCAAATTATTTGATCATTCAGGCGAAAAACAGCATATTTTTTGAAAACTTTAACAACAATATAACTAATGGACAACCTTGGCAAACATTGAGACTGTTTCATAAGTTTTACAAAAAATAGGACTTTTGTAAAATTTCGACAAAAGTGAAACTTTTTCACCATTTTGACAATAAAAACAGAAATTTTCTTGGCACACATTATTAGGAAATTTTTGCAAAACAGGAAAACCATGAAAAACTCATGAATTTTGCTCGAAACAGACTTGAAAATTTTTTGGCAATTTAGGTAAGAAACACAGGATTTCTGTCAAAAAACAGAATTCTTTGGGCATTTTAGCAAAAAAACAGAATTTGATTGGGAAACTTTGAAAAAAAAGAAGACTTCGTAGAAATCTAAGGCAAAAATTTCTCGGCAATGTTGACAAAAAAAAACCCGAAACTTTTGACTTTTTTGCAGCAATCGAATTTTTACCATAATGAGAACTTTTCAACAATCATGGTGTGAATTTTCATAATTTTAGAAATGAATACAACATTTTATAGATATATAAATTGAGATTTTTTTTTGATGATTTTGGTAAAAATAGCATTTCCTGAGAATGTCAATAAAAAAAGCATGCCATTTTTGACAATTGTGGATGAAACGGTCTCTTATTGGTCATTCTTAGCAAAACACGTGACTTCTTTGGCAATTTGGGAAATTCTGTTGGCTGAAATTTGATGAAAATCGCACAAAAAATACTTGAATCAAGTTGATAACAAAATAAAAAACGTTTAGAACGATTTTTAAATCATTGAAAATTACCAAAAACTGACCAAATTTTCAATAAAATTTGTCAAAATTAAGCAAAATTGCATAAAATACTTATCGTGAAAGAATGTTAAAAATAACATAAAAAGATTAATTCATCAAAAATTAATAAAAACGGAGGAAATAATTATACAAAATTAACCACTTGTATAAAATATTGTCAAAATGTGTTGAAAATAACTTGAAACACGTAAAAAGCACAAAAATCATGAAAATATTTTGATACATTTCAATACTTTTAGCTTTTCCGTATTTTCACATCGGTAATTTCAAGCTCATTTTAACGATATTTTATGCAATTCTGTGAAAAGCTCCGCTTAAGAAACCCTGGAGAAAATTTATTTTTTCAAAACTTTGGGTAGGTACCTTTTTTTTTTTTTTTCAAATTTTAATATTTTTTATGCGTATTTGTGACATTTCTTCACGAAAGTTTCAAATGAATAATTATTTACTCAAACTACATACCAAAACACTGATAAATCAAATCTAAGGAAATAATTTCTTTTCCTTTTTTTCAATCCTTCAAAATCTTGGATCTACTGACTTCAAAATAAATTATTAAAAAATAAATAAGTACTTTATGAGCAGCTGCTCCAAGTAACGCCAGAGCTGATACGATTTCAACGTCAACCAGTCTGGAATACGTTTGCCCTGTGACCGGAAATGATTTTTGGAAGCCAGCGTATTGGGTGAATAAGGTATCCAGTTTTTTGACTTTATTGTAATCACCTGTGAGGAAAAAAAAACATAAAATATTAAGCAATTCCAAGTTTTTCTTCAATAATACATATCTTAGTTACTTGTCAGGTAACTATAATAGATCATAAATCCCATCTTACGTACCTTCGAACAATTGTAAAAAAGAAGCTTGTGTTCCAGTAGTACCTTTGATACCTCTGAACAACAAATCTTCTTTCACCTTGCTAATGGCACGTTCGCTTATTAATAATTCATTCAACCATAAGGAAGCTCGTTTTCCTACCGTCGTCAACTGAGCTGGTCTGAAAAAATAACGAAAAATTCAATAACTGTGCGAAGGCATTTTACAATCATAATATATTATTGTCATATTATCAAGATAAGAAGAGCTTGACCACAGAAGCAAATGCACAAGTCATGCAATTCCTTATTTCAAATTCCAATACACAATATAGAAGTTAATTTTCATTCCGAAATCTGCTCACTGTACTTTAATGGCACACTTTCGGTCCCTTAAAATGAAAAATACCTACTAGGTAAACTATAACTTACTGTAGATGGGTATATCCTAAGGTAGGTAGAGATTTGTGCTTTTTAGCGAACTCGGCAATCACTGAGATACATTTAGCGAGTTTTGGTAACAGAATTTTCATAGCGTCTTTCATGACTATCAAATCCTGTAAAATATACGTAATAAATTAGTAATTCAATCGAAGTCGAGTAAATCGTATCTAAAATGATACAAATGTATCGAGCAGCGTTTTATTTCGAATATGCTACGCTCACTCACCGTATTATCGACAATATCACACGAAGTAGCTCCTAAATGAATGATTGGCGCCGCTAATGGACATTGCGCGGCGAATACGTGAACGTGGGCCATTACATCGTGCCTAGTTAGTTTCTCTTCTTCATTCGCTTTCACAAAATCAACGTTGTCTACATTTTTTTCCAGCTCTTTGATTTGATCGTCGGTAATTTTCAGTCCCAGCTCCTGTAGCCAAACAAACAGAATTAAAATTAATTCGCATTGTAAAAAAAGTCTCTTTAATAGTAAGTGAAATCCACTGTGATAAGCCTATGATATTCATCAAGCTAACTAAATCAATACTAGAAAAAGAAAATTTGTCGTAAGTATTCAAAAGATTGGAAGTGAAATGAAGGTAAAAATTAAACACCATTGACGCTCCTTCAGCATTCTCTCTGCGGCATTAGCTTATATGTTGTACTAAAAAGAATGAGCACTCATTTTGACTTCAGTACCTACTTACTCGAAACTGCGGTGTTATAGAAATAAGGAGATACATACAAAAAAAAAATCAATTTTCGCAATTTTTCTCCACGTTCGAGTGTCACTTCACAACAATCACATCTCATAACGATTACCTCATTGTACTTATACAAAAAGAACAAAATGAATTTCGAAACTGATATTTTTTCGCGTTGTTTTCAAGTCATTTCCCGATATCATCGCCCTTTATTGTACGTAATACAACATGCAACGAGGATCTTCGGATTTACCAATTAAACGCCTCGATATAGCTGCTTCACGTTCCCAATTATTGAGGTGATTAATTGCATGATAAAATAGGTATCCATCTGCTCGTAGATTTATGTGTACAGACAAGCAAATTATACACTTTCCACACAGTCAAAAGACGTATCGAACTGGACGATTGCTTCGCCGATATCAAGGTTCACTTTCGATTAGGTATTTACGAAAAGTGGAAGTAAAATTTCATCGAGGCAAGAAAACACGTGTTCTGAACATAGCTGCTTTATCTGAATGTTCAATTTTTAAAAATTTGCTAGAAAATTTGAAAAAATCTCAGAAACATACATTTCTATGATGAGTATTTTCGACCATGAACTTGTCATGTTTTTTGTACGATTTTCAAAACCATGTGTTGAGAGGATACGGAGTCCCATAATTTTGGTTAAAATATGAAAAAGTGTAAAATATCTTGTGACAAGGTGTCTAGCAGATTGGACAACGTGGTATAGCTGGACAAAAACTGGACTTTTGGCAGGACAGTTTTTTGACAATTCCGACAAAAAATACTTAGCACCCTTTTCGAACAATTTTTGGACAATTTTGACAAAAATTTAGACTGTTTAATAATTTTTAAAGAAATGGGACTTTTTGCACAGTATTGCCAAAACTGGATTTTTTTGACACATTTGACACATTTTGACAAGAAAACCTGTTCTTTTTTTTACAGTAGTGTTGGCATGAAGTATGAATTCCTGGGAAATCGTCGATCATGGGACTTCTTTATGGCAATTCTGTTGAGAAACACCAGAGCTTTGTCAATAACCAGAATTTTTTGGGAAAAACCGAAACTTTTGACTTTTTTTTGCAATTTTCATGAAATGTGGATTTTTTAAAAATTTTCAATAATTTTGACCAAGATGAGAACTTTTTGTAAATTTTGGCAAATATGGTACCTACTTTTTGAGATTGTAGAAAAAAATTTTTTTTGGTAATTTTTGGCTAACACCAGACTTTCTTGGTAATTTAGAGAAAAAAAAATTGTTGACAGCAAATGTTACCAAATAAAAAAAACAGGTTTTTTTTGTCAATTGAATTTCTTTCAAACATTATAGTTCCGAAATTTGACAAGCTTTTCAAACATGAGATTTCAAAAAAAAAAAAAAAAAAAAAACATTTCAGCAAAATTGGCATAAAATGTCATGAAAATATGTTGAAAATAAAATAAAAATATTGAATCATCATAAATTTACGAAAACAGACGAAATACACAGTCAAAATATGTTTTAAAAAATGATCTAAAACACGTAAAAAGCACCGACAGTCATTGAAACGAGGTGGAAAACTTCTTCAAAAATTTACTAAAATCGTCGTAACACCACTTTTTATTATTCCAAATAACTTAAACGCTTTCGAGGTATTATTTAGCAATTTTTTACGAGCTTGAATGACGGTTACTGCAATTTTCGCTCGATTTCGCCACATTTTTTCCGAATTTGTCAAGTTTCTAGAAGTTTTTGTCGATTTTAATAAGTTATTTACTTATTCATTAATTTTTTTTGGAATTTACAAATTGGTCAAAAATTTACTTTTGAACTCACCCTCCTGCAATTTTGCGGTAACTATCTGAAACGGCCAAGAGAATGTCCAAGAAGCACCGAACAAAGTTATAGTTCCGAAAGTTCATTTTTGGCCCTTCCAGAGTATAGCTTGAAATTCCTGGAGTGGAGAAATTCTAAAAATCTCTGGAGGTTTCTGCTCCAGTACGGCCCAAAACTATGTTTATACTTCATAAAAAATTTCAGAATCGTCCTGAGAAGCGAGAACAGATTTCTTGAAGATCATTTTCAAAAATCAACTTTGTCTTTCAAATTGGAGAGTGAGAGTTTGAAAGGTCTCTTTGTTTCGTAAAACTAAGATTCTACGCCAAAAACAAAACTGTATTTATATAGCTCATGAGGAAAAAATAATGAATGCATTGCATAAATCAACTAAGGATCTGATAAGAATAATGACCACACAAATAAATATAAGGTACACTTCAATCATGCTACGATCGAATTACCATTATTAAGAAACACTTGAAAAAATAAAACAGACCTTCGACGTGAAAGATTGATTAATTTCATTAGAATTTTCTCTAAATACATAGTATGTAGCGATTTTAGTTATCAAGTAAGTACGCAGTCTGACTTTCATTCATTTTTCAATAATTTCAACAAAAATCGAACATCGAATCAAATAAAATCCAAGTTTCATCAAGTTGTAATTTCATTGTTTTTACTTTTTCAAGTTTCAAATTTAAAAAAGTGCCTCAAAATCTCAATGAAACAAATTCACCAAAAAAATATCCATATCCATCTTCTTGAACCATCGAGTAATTTCAACACAATTGAAAAAATAAAACAATATACAAATAAGTATCCATTTCCCCATAGTTACATTCAAATTCGCATTACGCAACATCGAAATAATCTTCCTGCTGGCAAATCTGCGTTGGCCAACTCTTACAAAAAATAGTTCACCGCACTCGATTCTACACGCTTTAATATCAAACGTTACGATCACGAAGGAAAACCGTAAGAAAATCATGAATCATTAGAAAACGTCGTCTCCCACCTTCCATATTTTCCCTACTATTATGGAAATCGTTGGTACTTTCCGTTGGAAAACGCATTGTGAATTACGAAACAGAAAAAAACATCAGATTCCAGATCGACAAGGTATTATCGATGAATACTCGTACCGAAGTTTAATTGACGAAGAAAAAAATTACAGCTAAGGGATCAAACTTGACCATCAATGAATTAGTTCAATTGACAAAGAAAATAATTAATAGCTACGGTCGAAATTAATCAACGATCTATTAATTAACGAAATTCGACTACAACTTGTATTATCGTTGCAGTTAAAAGTGTTTAGTGGTTTATAGTGCGCGAATCATGGCGAATGAAAAAAACCTCAAAGAATCTATTCTAGGAGCATCACCTTTTCTCATTAAAGTTTTAGAATTGGTAAGTTGATTATAAGTTCATCGCACATGTAATTTTTTCACCACCTTATTTGATAAGCAGTCCACAAAATAAAAAAATTGCACGTAATTTATAGATAGGTAGTACTCGTACTTATCTAATCTGAAGAGATTAGCTAGTTACCTAATTCGCGAGAAACTTCTACACGAGTTGAAAAATTTTATCTCAATCTAATGACGAAATTTCAAAAATGTGCGCCAACAAGTAGATCTAATAGGCATTACATCAGATTATTAACACCATAAACTCAACTTTGCAGTACTTAATTACTATTAAAAAATACGAAAATAAATAATTGTGAAATTTAAGATCAGCTTGTACTATCTTTGGCAGTTCCAATTCATAAATTTTGAACAAAAAAATTTTTTTTCAACTTTAAAAAATAAATGTTCTCTTACTAAAGTAGTTAAGCAAAGAACCTCCTTGAGAAATTGAACGATTTTGAAGCTGTAATAAAAAACTGTTTTTATTATTCGTACCTATATTGGTAATTGTTTTTCAATTGTTGGATTTAATCGATATTCGAGCAATTAAATTGCAACAATGGGTACCTAAGCCATCTATAAATTACGTTCAGTACAAACCAACTTTCAAACTTCTTGAAAATAAAAAAAAGAACATTCCATCCTGCAGCCTCTTAATCCTCTTTATCATGAAAAATGTAATCATTACAAATAAGTTGAAACCCACATAAGTACACTTTTCCATTAAAAAAAAAAAAAAAAAGAAATCGTGAATTACAATTAATTATTTGATAATTAGGTACTTATGTAGTTTACTTACTCTACGACTTTTTAATTTTGTTTTTATTTTAAAAAAATTTACGTGCATCTCAATATTTCTGTCTAGTTTGTTACAACTGACACAGAGTCAACTGTGACGTTTTCAGATGAATAAACCTTCACTTATAAAAATCGAACTTCCAATTTACAGGTATTAGCGTTACTGAGCATCAGTTTAATAATTTCACCATACAATAAAGTGCAACCAAGTAACGGAAAATCGGGTCTAATATACTCGGCGTTCACCGGCGCTATTCTCATCAACATATTAATCATAGTCTGTCATTTCATTGGCGAAAGAATACCCAAAAAAGCAGTAAATAAATTCATTTTTGATAGCTTCATATACTCAAAGCTCCAAGTTTGAAACCCAGTACTTGGAAAATTTGTTCATTGCATTGTGTCTCTTGTTCTTTTCCAGTGTTTAATCATCAGCTGTTTCTACGGAGTGTTTATGCTGATAGCTGGCTTCATCGTTATCCAAGATTGGAGAAATATACAAACAAATATTTACGCCAGACAGTTCAAATACCACATGGATATGATGTTAGCTTCAGGTGTTTTCTCTATATTCACAAGTGTTTCATTCTTCGCTGATATTGGTTTAACGATCAAGTATGCTTGAAAAATTCACTAAGTACATACTTACCTATTATAAAAGTTTCATCTAATTAGAATAAATATTTTCTACTGCAGTAAAATATAGAATGTTCAGTTTGTTTTCCAAGGAATTTTATAGCATAAGTTCAACTTCGTTTGTTTGTTTTACTTATTTTCCTCTGTTTCTCGTAAAAGATCTTTCGAACATATGGTTTTTGAAGTATGCATTAAGCATTCTACCAGTAAAATCAAACGTACCTTCTCACTTTTAGCCAAATACAACCATAATCTTCTCCATGTGGTGAATCTCTTGTTATCACTAAAATTGTACTTCATTTCCGGCGAAGCGTATCTTGTCGAGAATGGAGACACAAAGGTATTCACTGAATCGCACATGATGAAAGTTCATGAAACTGCACGAAACCCAGCACCAAGACCACGATTGTACACAACTTCTAAGACTTTGTAAACTTGCAAACTTTTCTCTTCAATTTTCAATTCAAATTCGGAATGAATTGATAACTCGATCCCAACTTCGTTTGTGATGTATGCGCAGTAGGTGTTATTTTTAATAGATTCTGCGCAATGAGGGTAAATTGCTTCGTAATTACCGTATTTTACCTTGAAAACAATCAAAAATGAAATGATTCTGATTCATCTTTAAAATTTGAATTTTATTTTTTTTGAAGTGCTATTGAGATGGACTACCTATACCATTGATGTAAAAATAATTGTAATTGACTATATATACATATAATAACCATTTGCCTAAATATTATCAATGTGGTAGGCATTCTTTTATCAGTAAAATAAAAAATTAAAGCTTTTATTAGTTTTTTCTTCAATTTAATTTTTAAACACCATTGAGGAGGTTGGTTACAAACAGGGATGGAAGAGCCTTGAATTCAGGGCTCCCGCTCTTGGCTCTGGCTCAGCTCCCCATTAAGTTTTAGCTCTGGCTCGCTCTTGGCTCTTCACTCTTTTTCTTTACATGTGCTCTTTGGCTCCTTGCTCGCTCCTCAATTCTTTCCAACTCCGCTCTTTGACTCTCAGCTCCCTCTTCCAATTTCTTGGCTCCCACTGCAGCTCCTGCTCTGGCTCTTGGCTCTTTAAATTAGAACTTAAAATTCGTGAAAAATGATGAAAAAAATGAAAATATACTGCATTTATTTTCATTTTATTTCTCAATGAGATAACAAACGTAGAAATTATTCATTTTCTTCACAAATGTGAGTTGAAAGTTGAATTTTCAATAAAATTGTGCGCATTTTTCCACTTTTTTTTCTACTTTTAGGGAGCCAAAGAGCCTGAAAAATTTTGTGGGCTCCCACTCGGCTCTGGCTCTTTCCAGGTTAAAGACTCCTTATGTTGATGGCTCTCTTGAGTAAAATAAGGAGCTCTTTTGCAAGAGAGCTCTTGATATTTTTCTGCACTTTCATTTACTTGGCTCTTGGCTCTGGCTCTAGCTCCTCAAAAAATCCGGCTCTTTCAGACTCTGGCTCCGGCTCGCTCCCGGCTCTTCCATCCCTGGTTACAAAGTTAGACAAACGCCACTTTTTCACAAAAATCGAGTTAGGTATTGATTCTTATAATAGGATTTTTAACGCTCTTTTCATTGCCGAGGTCTGTTACTTTCAATATACATATATGTATTATGTAGTACCTACCTACGTAAAAGTATAAAAAACGCGCTCAAAGTTTTGCCTTAGTTTCGAACACAGACATATCCAGGCAGGGAATGAAAACTGAAATAAATTGATTTTTATTTTTTGGTTTTTGGTTTCAGTTTGTTCAGTTTTCACCTCTTGATAATTGGTTTTTGGTTTATAGGTTTTTGGTACTTTTATTTAGTTTTGGGTTTTTGGTTTCAGTTTTCAGTTTTTTATTTTTTTTATTTTTTCTGCCAATTATCACATTAGTAATTATTAGTATTATTAATTATTGTATTCATTTCATTTCTACCAGTCAATTAATGCATAAAAGTCAAAACATTACACATATTTCGAGGATTTAAATTTTAAATTTTTTATACTTATTTGGTTTTTGGTTAATTGGTTTTGATCAAATATTTCTCATTTTTGGTATTGAGTTTTGCACAAAACAAATTTATATTTTCAGTTTTTCCTTCATTTTTGGTTTTTGGATTTTTAACAGTTTCAACCCCTGTATGCAGAATATGTCTGTTTTTGTAACTAAGATGAAGGGATATGTCTCATTTTGAAACTATGATAATGTTCACATGTCCGTGTTTGAAACTAAGGCAAAACTTTGATCGCGTTTTTCAACTTTTTATATGTACTATTTTGAAACCAAGGGACCTCAGAAATGGAAAGAGGGTTAAAAATCCTATACGCATCAAAACCTAACTGATCTAGACAGCTTCACTTTCAAATTATCTTCATCTTAATTACAAAATTAGACAAGTGCATTTTCAGGTTCATTTTATTAGTGGTGGGGGGGGGGTGGAAGGATATTTTTCGTATTTTTGTTACTCAGTATCAATCACTACAATTTGCCAAATATCTCCTGCCTTTACGATGCTGCATATTTTTGTAACAAATAACATGGATTTTCTCTAAATCAACCCTGTGGCGTTTGTCCAACTTTGTAACCAAGCTCCTCAATTAAAACCTGTAGGCTGTAATGTAATAGAAAAAGATCCTCTCTTCGTCCCTCAAGAAAGTGAAATTTTACAGGAGAGTGATTTTCTTTTTTTCAAAAACTTGATTCATTATTTTCATCAACTTATACCTAATTAATTGTAAGGAATGAATAGCACTTCATTTTAAAGATTTGGTATCGTTGCTTCATTTGGCATAAGAACACTTTGAAAAATAAAATCTTAAAGAGGAAATATTTCAATGTTTGGAGAACATTTTGAGTTACATATATTATAAGTTTATAACCTTTCATTAAAATTGATCGGGAGACAAAAGGAAACGTCCAAAAAAAAAAGTCGTAGCAGTCTGACGCTACGTAAGAGTCAAATTTTTGTGCCAGAAAGATTGAGGGCACTTGAACTACTCGCACCCTCGCTTCGCTCCTGTGTATCGCCTATGTCTGGGGGGGGACTTTGTCCCCCCTACACCCCCTTGACCTTCGCCCAACTGCCTCCTGCACCTGTTTTTTCATGTTCTGCGCTTCGCTTGAACTACTTGCACCTCCCTTCGCTCCTGTGCTTCGCCCAACTACCTCCTCCGCGTGTTTTTTTCATGTTCTGCACTTCGCTTATGTGCTTCGCCTGCGGTCCCCCTCCCCCTGAACCCCCCTTGGGCTTCGCCCAACTCACTCCTTCCGCAATTTTCGTTCTTATCTTATGTTAGTGGGGGGATTTCGTCCCCCCCTGCACCCCCTTGGGCTTCGCCCAACTCTCTCCTTCCGCTGCTTCCTTCTTATATTCGCGGGAGGACTCCGTCCCCCCTGCACCCCCTTGGGCTTTGCCCAACTCTCTTCTTCCTCCTTCAAAAACTTTGGTAACAAACCTGTCTTGACCCTGAAACAGGTCAAATGGGGTTGGAAGGTTGAAACCTGCAAAAGACACTTCGGGTACATCGTCCCATTGTAATGTAAAAATTTGGACCCTCTAGGTCAATTTGGAGGGGCTGTAGGTTTGGCTAAACGTCCAAAAACCCTCAAAAATCCACTCTTTTGACCAGGGCTGCATACCGATATAAGTACCAAAATACCAATACCGGCAAATTTTGAAAAAATTTACGAATACCGTTTTACCAATACCAATTAGCAGACAGATGAAGTACCAATTTACAAAATACCGATAACGTTTTTGAAACGGTATTAATACCAAAATACCAATACCGAAATAATTTTCAATGGTATATTTTGGTATTGGAATTTTGTGGTATTTTGAATTTTTTGATTGATTACAAAATTATAAATAAAATAACTAATAAATTACTCATATTGAAAAGCTTGTAAGTGATAATGATGAACCTTGAACTCACAAATTGAGGTGTTCAAATAGAACAAAAGTGTAATTTCTAAAAAAAATTCAAAAAATTTTGTTAATTTTGGCCTAAAAACACACTTTTTATTCGGTATTATATTGGTACAATACCAATACCAATACCAGATACCGAAAAAAAATCCACAACATAATAAAATACCAATACCAAAATACCAAAATTCGATATCTGTATTGGAGAATACCGAAATACCAATACCATTTTGAGAACTGTATGCTGAATACCAATACCTGGTACCAATACCGTTTATGTTTATCGGTATGCAGCCCTGCTTTTGACCCTGGAGGGCAGTCAAACGGAGTTGGAAGGTTGAATCCTGCAAAAAGCACTCAAGGGGTACCCTCCCATTGTATGCTGAAAATTTGGACCTTCCAGATCAATGTTAGGGGTAAGGGGGTCAAAAACTGGGGTCAAATGTGATTTTTCCCACCTTAATTAAGGTGGGGATGACCTAGGAAGCTGAAATTTGGATATGTTGATCACAATGGGGGTACTGACCAATGGTATGATTTTGGACCCTTTTCATCTATTTGGGGTCATATTATGCTCCTCAAAAAAATGACCTTTCTGTAATTTGCAACTTTGACCCTTGAAACTTCCGGGGTCAATTCTTGATCCTGAAAGAACCCCATTCCCTTAATTTGAGTTGATTTGATCAATTAGAGCAGATTCCAGGTTATAAAATGTGAAAATAACCACTGTGCTGAAACTTATAAGTGAGGCGCATACGGAAAGGGACCTAAGGACCAAAAAAAAAAAAAAAAAAAAGTTCTCTGAAATTGTTGTATGAACTCTTTCCTACAACAATTTCAGAGAACTTTTTTTTTTTTTTTTTTGGTCATTAGGTCCCTTTCCGTAAGCGCCCTCACATAAATACTTAGGTACACATGAAAAGTGGTATTACGCAGTCCATACTAGATAAACCTCAGACTTTTTGCGCCAGGCTGCAAAAAGTCTATTCTGTTTTCACTCTCTACAGGCATTCAAAAACAAACCAACCCAGTGTGTATATGAGCCATGAGGCAGAATACCACTAAAGACCTGCATTATCCGATTTTATGAACTTGGAGTTACATGCACGAGCTATTCGAGTTCCTCACCTCTCTGGAAGTGAATGAAAACATTTTTTTTATGGTGGAAAAAGTCTAGGGAATATCTAAAAAACATACACTCGAGTGGGGAGCCCTCCTTAAAAATTGAAAATTTAATTACAAGCCTAAATATAAGTCTTTCTCCAACCTGATGGAGTATATACCTTCTTTTCATGGCCCAGCAGTGAGCTGCTTTGAGAACACATGGAAAAAATCAAGCGCTCGCTTGCTAGTGCAAACCAAACGTCGGTCCGCAAAAAGTCAGTGAAATGTCATGGGCTGTGTATATGTATGGGTGCAATCTATAGATGCAAACGGTACCTCTACGTCACCTTTTATATACTCACGCGTTCTCTTGGTCACCGAAATCGGTGACAGAGGCGTTTTGCCAGTGACGAAGACGTTTCCCTGTGTATACCAAGTTCAAATGGATTGTTTTCCCCTGAAACGTAAAAGGGGAAAAGTTTGTCCGGTGACGAAAAGGTCATGTATACACCTACTGCATACAGATTTTCAAATTTTTGTTCCATCAACACTGACATACCCTCGACGTCACGGTATAAAACAGTACCTTTTGGTCACCCCTTTTTAAATGCCTCCAGTGGTGTTATATTTTCGTATTTGTAACCAGCACAGTTGTAATCTATTAGGCAAGGCAGCAGGTGACAAAGACGTATAGTCAATATATTTTTAAATAGGTACACGGGGTCATGGAAAAAATTGGTTTAGAATCGGAGGCGAATTGCTACCATTTTTGCAAATTTGTTTGTACATATAAACTAAATGCATTTAAATCAAGTGGGGAAAAGAGTGGAAGCACTATTACAACTGTGCTGGTTACGAATATGCTATAAATACACCACCTGAGGCATTTTAAAAGCTGGTGACCGAAAGGTACTGTTTATGTACGGTGACGTCGAGGATACTTAGGTCCATATATATATATAAAATCTGACACACCGGGAATCGTCTAGTTACGTAGAGCTCAAAACGTCGAGAACTATCAAAATTTTTGACCCCCGACCTTTTTATCCAAAGTTGGACCTACCGCAATAGCCATTATTTTTTACAAAAATTTGGCTAAAAATTCTTGTCAACGAAGTTGTGGAGAATTAAATTTCCAATCGACATAATGTCGTTAGTTTTTATCTAGAGTGCTTAGTTTTTCAAAACAATAAAAACTGTTTTTCAACACTTTCTATGTAAGGTGCACTGGGGGAAGTCAGAATTCGGGGTAAGTTAGAAAACTTGCGGTAGCACCTAGAGGTTTATATCTGGCAAACTGCCACTAAAGATGACTTGAGGGTACTACCCCTACTTCATCACGGCATAAAAATTTTCGCGATTCAGTTTAATCTTAGATGTCTTTGGTTCAATTGTATTTTGTTGTTGTTTTGTACCTACATGTTTTGAATTTGTTCTAAATACAAACTTTCTATTACTTAGTTTTTCGCATATAGCGGACGAACCGTGCGTCCTAGTGAAAATCTGATGAGAGTAATCTCAAAGAGAATTAAATTCTCTACAATTTTGTTTATATGCAATTTTTCTAGTGCGCTCCGTTTGTGATCTACGCCTCTGCAAAGTTAAGCCTGTTCCGACTTCCCCCGGGGGAAGTCAGAACAGTTTATATTTTATTCCACTGAGCGAAAGCTACTGTGTCAATCACGCTCAAATTTTCACCATTGGTTAAGAACCCTTATGGGAACCTACATAATAAATTTGAGCCATATTTGGTTCATTAGAAGGGGAGTAACAGCTGGTCAAAGTTGAAATTGCGAAAAATCATTCTGACTTGCCGCAGTGCACCTTACAAAATGTACTTACTTAGGAAAGGCGGAGTTTTTCGAGATGTGCCCTTATAAATAACTCCAAACAACTTGCAATGTTGTTGGGATTTTGAGTTAGGCCATTTGCATTTTTACAAAATCTAGATAATGTACCCAACTCAAAGTGTTAATTTTGGTTGAGGGGTGGGGGAGGGGTCATACAAACCCCAAAAATACAAAAATGTCAAAATCAATTTTTTGTTTAGATGTAGGTAACCTTATTACTCCGAAGGTGCGATATGGTCATTCTTGCCTCCGGACAAAAATTGGTATTCAGACATTTTAGACTTCATCTACTTAATAAATTGAAGTGGTGTTTTCTTTGTAACGCCATCACTGCAAAACGGCTGGACGGAAAATTGTGAAAAAATACTCAAAATGTTCAGCGTGATGCGTAGATGGTTGTACTGAAATTTTTTTCGCGATTAGAGGCCTTAAAAAGCTGTAATTAAGCTTCAAAGTTTTGATGACGTCATCTTCGTGACGTCATCAAGAGTTTTCATTTCGCTACCGAATATTTCCGATTTGCTAAGCATTTTACAAAATCATCAAAGCTTCAATTTTTAACATACTTAGAGAATAGGAGATGGAAGGTGGATCTATTCCTGAATAAACTCGAAAAGTACGGGTGAACGCATTGGCCTTGCGTAAGATCAGTTTAAATACAAAAAATTTGATAAGTAGGTATATCCAGAATGGTTTAATGTTTTTGTTATGGGAAGAATTTGATTTTTTGGCTTAAAAATTTCAAAATTTAAGTGATTTATTTGTAGAAATTTTAGTTTTGAAAAACATAAGCAAAAGAACACAATCGAATTTAGGGCAAAATCTCTCAAAATTTTGTATTTCGATAAATAAAAAAACTTTTTTTTCCTGGTAAATAGATCCCTTTATTGGGACTAATTTAAAAAATTTAACGACTTCGTCGAATCTGGAAAAACGTTTTCAAGATTTAACAAATTTGAGGAGGGAGGTCTATCTAATCAATAGCTTTATCCCCATAGTTTCGTGTATGTCAACATTGAATAAGGGCCAAAAAGTAACTAGAAGCTTCAAAACGAGTTGGAAGCCCTTGCACTAGATTTCATAGGGTATTGAAATTAGTTTGCAGATTGAATTTTGGTTTTCTAAATCCACTTGATGAAATTTTGTGGAAACAAATTTCAAAAATCTGTAGAAGGGTCTTAAAATGTTTAAAAAATCGATGGAGGCTACAAAATGACTCGAACCCACCGATTGGGAAGATTCGCAAATTGATAAAAAAATTCAATCGCAATGCTGCAATTCAACTACAACGATTCACTTTTGTTTTGAATACGATTCAGAGTCTGATTCTGAATCCGATCCAAAATCCAATGTAATGAAATAAAGCAGAAATGCAGCGATTCGAATCGCACCATTTCTAATTTTGACCATAGACTCAAGTTGGAAGGTAGATATGGTCCACTGGACTTCAGATTTTCAAAAATGCCATCCAAATTTGGGATTCGTCCAGGAGAAATGGACCTTAGGGTGAAATCACAAATTTCATCAATTTTTTATAATTTCGCAGTAACTGCGAGATGGTATATAAAAATTTGAACTAAGTATTCCCTGCCCGGAGGGCGGGTAATTTTGCTTGTAGATTACTATTTTGAGAATATATACATACACGGCGATAAGGTTTGGCCTCCGGTGTTGATGTTTTTGCCTCCGATTTGGGTGCAAAAAGGAGCGTAAGTATACATATTGAAACAGAGGCGAAAAAGCCGCGCTTAAAAGATATACCTACCTACATACAAATAGGTTCACAACAGTATGCTTATGAACTCATTTGCCGGTTAATCTTGCATAAAAAAGCGAACCAGTAGGTTTACGAGCCTAGCTCACTCCGTAAAGGTTATAAAGTTACTTACATGTACCTACATAACAAGTCAGCAACCTGTTTCAAACTAGTTTTGTTAATGTTCGCTACGCTCAGTAATTGTTTCCCGGAGATGTTTGCTAGATGTAGTACTAACCCTTGATTATGTATTAATTAAATGAATGGGAATATTCATATTTTATTTATCTATGCCTAACATTAAGTAATGCAAGCAGCATTTACAAAATCATCTAATTAAATTAACAGAAGTGCATTACGAGTAGGTGTATCTGAACATTGTAGTAAACTTACTTTTACCTAAATGAGAATGGTGCAAATTGGAGAACAATCCTAAGACTTACGTTTTATAAAATAACTTAAGGTAGGAAAATATTATGAAGATTTGCTACGACAGCGACTGTACTTTATCAGAAAAACGTGATCCTGATCCATTAATAATTGATATTTTACCACACTGCGGCATCTGCTTCTGAAAGAATTAATTTCCCATCACCATTCCTATCTGCTTTAGCGAATTTCTTTTCAAAATCGTATGTTAAAATGCGTAATCTTTTGTAGTATTTCCGCAATTCTTCACGGTCGATCTTAAGATTATCGTTTTTGTCTACATCCTCAAAATCGCGATCTCTGAAATCTTCATCCAAGGAAGCTATTGAATTTACAAATAAACACGACAAAATAATGAAAACACAAGTGAAACAACTTGCTGAGAAATACATCTCACTGTTCAATTTTCGTTTGAGTAGGTACAGGTAGGAAGAATAACACTGAAGAACTGAAAAATGTTACCAACATATACCTTCATATGGATTAACGATTGTAGATATACTTGGCTATTCACATTATTTCTTAATTAACTTGTATCGTACGTAAGTATTAAACGGCTCATTAAATTTGAAAAAATCGGTGAGTAAATCCATACAAGTACGATAGATACTGCTTAAGTACCTAGTTATAATTGATTAAACGCTAAAATTGGTAGTAACATTTCGTTCGCTATATCACTGTGTATAGGTGTAGGCCAATACTTAGGGTCAATCAGAAGAATTTGGAAGGTCTTTGATTTTTCTCAAATGCAAGCATGTTGTTGGTTTTGAATTGAAACTCACTCAAAAAAGCATTAGTCATGTACGCAACCAGAAGCAGGGGGATGAGCAATGCTACCTCGCTCAAACCACTCCCATTAAAAAAATACCTGGTTTTACTGGTTTAGTTTGAAACGCCAATACCCTGAAAAAAATGCGTTTTGAGACGCCGAATTTCACTGCGCGATCCGTTTTTTAATAGAGAAGTCAATTTGAAGGAAATGAACGTAACTTTTCAACAAGTATACACTTCAGAAAATTTAAAAATAATTTTTCAAGGGTGTGTGTACCTACTTTTTGTTGGAGAAGTACCCTATAACCTTTTTTTTTAATCCTCCCTACAAGTCCGCAAATGTTCGCGAAAATGACATTTTTTCAACTGACAAAAACTTTTGAATTTTGCGCGAAACTTATGTAATTTGGAAAAAATTCGTAGTATCTACCTAGGTACCTGAATTAATAGTGGACATTGAATGTATTCTAACCCCAAATTTTCGGCTGCTGAAGTTGATACTTACGAGTATTTTTATGTTTCAGAACGATTTTTCGATTTTCACGGTAACAATTTTTAAAAATTGTTCAAAAATCAAAAAATCGCCAGAGCACTGAAATATAAACTTCAGCAGGAGAAAATTTCACCGTGAGCTAGTTTGACCATATGTATTAAAATGCCCAAATAATATGAGAGGTTTAGGCATGCGAACTGCACCGCCTTTTTTTAACCAAAAAATTGCAATGTGAAAATCGAAATATCAACTTCAGCAGCCGAAAATTTGGGTTTAGGCTATATTAGATGTCCTCTATATTTAATGGTGTAAGAATCGTTGAAATTGGTGAATGTCACTTGGGGCACCTTCCCTTGTTAGTTCTGAGCACGTTTTCTGATTACAAATTTTTCATAGAAACATTAACAACATAACGACATTTTGACCTTTTTCGGAAATGGTTTTTGAAAATTTGGAACTGACGAGGGATGGTGCCAAAATCACATTTCTGCATGTAAGATCCAAAATGTAGGGAATTTTTCAAAAAACAACTTTCATTTCATGATTTTTCTTGTATGAACAATATTTAAGGTAGTGGGGAGTTTTCAATTGTGGATGGCGGGCCCTCGGGAAAGAGATAGGGGCAGAGATTGAAATATCAGCATGAATTTCCTTGTTTCAATTTGAAAAGTAGGTAATAATCAGTCATAAAATCGCGTTTGACGTCTAAATCGACCGTATTTTCAATTAAAATAGCAAAAAACGCGGATTCGTAACTTTTCAACAGCTTGTGTAGGGGATGGGGGTGTTAGCGGGAGCCAAATCAAAAAACCAATTAGGCCATTCCATTCGTCACGTAATCTAGAATCGCACCTTTTGCATGCTACCCGTTTTCGAAACAAAGGAAGACCGATGCTTTTAAATTTAAAAAACAGCGTTTTTTCCCCTGAAAGACCCTACTTTGTGCGACCATCATTCCACCGTAGGGGCACTTGGGGGCTGAAATTTTTTTGGGTAAATTCAACTCAAAATCTCCAACATACTTCAGAAGACTCGGAATTTTTCTCGTTCCCCTAGTTGAGTAATAGGTAACTAAGTAGATAGGCCTATGTACATATTTATTATTTTTGATGCCAAAATAGGTGAGCTGATTTTTCGGGATTTGACATTCTTCTAATTTAATTGTTAATTTTCTAAAAATTTCATTTTCCAAAGTGAAAAACTTTGCCGCGATTAGCGCTAGCGAAGAGGGGGCGAAAGTTCTCGTCAATTTTTTTTTACAATTTTACAATAATTAGGGAACAGTATTGGACACAGCTAGAGCGAGCGCGAAAGCTTTCGAAAAACAAAAATGTATGATGCTAAGAAGAGGTAGGTACTTAGAACGAAATTATTTTAGGTTGGGATTATCTTTACATTTTTCAGGAGAAGAGTTGGTTTTTGAGTGGTTGATAACAGCGACATGACTTCATATCGCTGTAGGTACCTAATTCTTGAGAATGTTAATTTTCCGTAATACGTAATAGGATGATTAAAATCGCTTTAGTTGATCACTTCTATGAGTAATTAAAAAATTTATCACCTACATTCCATAAAATTTATTATTTAGTACCTACTACCTAGTAGAACACATGATGATTGGATAATGATTTAAATCCCTGCGCTTATATAAAGAGAGACATGTTGGGGAACTATTTAATCACATTTCCAATTTTGTGTTATATAGCTACGGTGCATATTTGGAGCTTTCAAACATTAAAATGTGCTCTTATATGAATTTTATTTTTGTTTATATTGTATTGAGTTTTTCATGCTTCTATGGGGCAGATAGTCACTGTTGTGAATTTTTATGTAAAGGTACTCATCGCACCAGCACTGGCAGTTATAATTTGTGTGGCGATTGTACTCCAAGCACTCCTCATTGCGCTCATGGACAATGTAACGCTTTTGGATGCAATTGTAACGGACCGTGTCGAACAGGAAAGTGTGTTACAAATTGTTCTGCAGCAGCGCAAATCAGAGGAAGAAGAGATATCTCATTCAGAAGAGTAAATCTATCTCACATGGATTACATAATGAAGCACGCTGACCAAGATCACGATGGTAGACTCCAATTGGATGAATCGATGAACTACTTGATAAATATTGCAAAATTTGCCGTTTCGAGGGATGCTCTTGTTGCAGAGCTCATTAAATTGGATCGAAATATGGATGGATTTCTGATTCCTTCTGAGATTGATCCTCCCAAATAAGGTACCTACCTATACAATGAATAGCGTTCCACCCAAGCCTTATCATTTCGTAAATTATTTTGAATGATTGTGTCACCTGTGTCCTTGCGATCTCAACATTTTTTATGTACGGTATTTATGTATTTACTTATTTATTTTTGTTAATGGTACATTCGTTTATCAGCTGGAATTCTGTTCAAATGATCTTTTTAAAATTCTACAGTGCGATAGTATTAAGAGCTGAGTTTTTTGGAAGAGCAAAATGCATTACTCTTGCAGATCTGAAAGTTATTACATACAAACCATTGATTTTTCATTAGCTTGTGTACTCACATTTTCAACACATCCTACTGTAGGTAATTAAGTATATTTTGATTAAATTGAGCTACGAAAAATTGAAACAAAAAACTGGTAACTACCTAATCAAAAGAATCGAAATCTTTTTTGAATATTCCTAGAGATTGTGTGATCGTATGTACTTACGAGATAGGTATATAAAATGGATTATAGACCTTATTGATAATCAATCCCCTATTCTCTTCTTTATTAATCAATTTTTTTATCGATTATTTATCATTGTAGATTTTGGATAATTGACTGACAAAGCGACAATGAGTGCAATAATGATGTGATGCAATGTGCCTTAATGACATGTCTTTGTATCATTACAAGAATAATATCATTTTCTCCAATTCAAGGCAAGAAAAAAAAATATAAAAAAGTCTAGCAGTCAAACGACAACATAAGAGCGATTTTGTTGTGAGAATTTCATGGTAATATGTACTTCTATGCTGTAATGGTTTTCACACTATAGGGCGGAGATGACTTAGGAAGCTGAAATTTAGATTTTTGGACACTTTTTCATGAATTTGGGTTTACATTATGACGTATAGGTATGGCTATTTTGCTTCTAATATGTGATTAGGTAGATAATCTGTACGTCATGTCGGATCATTATATGGATGGATGTTGGAAGTCGTGAGAGTGGGGGGGGGGAAATTGCATCGGACGTTTAGGTAGGAAACTACATAAACTAGGGATTGTTATTATGTATTTTTGAAGAGATTAGAACGGTCGTTTGTCATTTTCACTTTCGCGTATTCGAGTATATTTTTACAAGTTTTGTAATGTTTTTATTGTAATATTTCGATGAGATTATAATGGGTTAACTTGAATAATTGAATTTACGAGTTATTTATTTTGCAAATTATGAATTCTCAGTTTCAATTATTCGAATATGAGTGATAAAATGGAGTAAATTGTGGTAGAGTCTGGTGTGCCGGCCCAGAGATGACTTGTTCATCTTCTGTGGCATAATGGTGTGAATTACTCTTCCTCAATAAGAGTTTGGGTCTACAATAGGTATAGTCAAGGTAAATGACTGGTGTCTTAAATATTTTTATTATATAGGTCAAGGTAAGGATCTCATTAAATAATTAACCCAATTGACAAAAATTTGGATAAAAATGCTAGATAATAGCTAGCTAATCACGCTACAATTGCGCTAGCGCACTAGCGTGATTTTGGGACTCTCCGCTAGCTTTTTTTCGCTAGTGTTTCACGCTAGAAAATCACTAGCAAAAAGCTAGCGTGTTCGTTAAAAGAAAGCGAGCCTCAGCTAGGAAAAAGCTAGCAGAAAGCTAGCGTTTTGTGCAGTTTTCGGATTTTTTCTAGCGATAAAAACGCTAGCAGAACATGTTGCTTCTTTCTCAGCTCGCTATACGCTAGCATTCCACTAAATAAAATAATAATCACCCATTAAAGTCAAAATTTTATTTTCAAAAATTAAAAGAGTGGGGTTAGGTATCCTCAATTTTGAGTATTACATCACGTCTGAATTCTCCTCGTCACAACGAATTTTTTAAGACCTAATTTTCCTACGAAAATTTTCCTACCTAATTAACGGGGATTCGAACCAGCGACCCTATGTTCCTAACTACCTACGCTTAACGACATGGCCACGACTGAGGTATTTGATTCAGGCCCTCCAAGTATTGATTGGTGTATCATTGTACAAGTTTGTAATGTGGCATTTATTGGATTGCAGTGTGTGAATCAGTGTTTCTGATTGCCAATTTTTTTAAGAAGAATGTTCATTATCAATCATTTATCTATCAATTGAATTTTCAGTTAGGTAGGTAGACCTACCTACTTAAAACCTCAATAAAAAATTGAAAAATATGTATCCAAAAAAGAAGGGTCATTGGGAAAAGTGAGGTAGAAAGCTAAATATTGGTATACCGGTCCATTTTTATGTGCTGAACACGAATCCGATGAGTCCCCTCTCGTCCCTGGTGAGCGTTCTCCCCTAGTGTGGATTTAAGCCCCCCCCCCAAAACCAGTTTTTTGCAATTTTCTCCCCCGCATTGCATTTTAGCGAAAAATATGTGGCTTGATAAAAGAATCTACGTCAAATTTTCAATCTAGTGATATATCAACTTTCCTTCTACCCCCAAGGGGGCCGGAGCTGGAACCATTCAAATGAGAGGGGTTGTCTAAAAAACACAAAAATCTATCGGCGCATAGGAGGGGTGAAACGGCCACCGAGAGCGTTCGGGTTGATACTAGCATGGAAGGTGGGTACCATCGAGAAGCTACCGCGTGAAAAATTTTAGATCCACACCACCTTCCCTTTTTGGGGAACCCCCCCTTTTTTGAAATTTTAATAACACTTTTCTCAGCTCCATTTCAACCGATTTTGAAAATTTTTCTGGAAGTTATGTATATCCTTGGTAGGTATCTCCACAAAAATTTTCAACCCCCTCCCTTCATATTTACCACTCAAAATGGTGTTTTTTTCATTTTTTTATGCCTATTAACAATCAAGATGGCAAGGTACAATTTTGGAAACACTTTTCTTGGATGTATGTTTGGCCCCCGAACATCATATACTATATTAGAAATTTTTTCTTGGGTGCTCCGTGGTGAGAACTTGGAATAATGTATCGTAGGGGGTGGGGGTGAAATGGGAATTTAGAGGAAAATAATTATCAATGAGTAGGGTATCGTTTTCATATGATTCAATACCGCTGAGCACGAATATGACCTCAGATTTTCTGCTACACTCACCTACCCCTCTCCAGAGCCCCTCAGCCCCCTCAATTTTTACGATTTTTGAAATAAAGTTGTATTGATGACATTGGTTTCATTGCTATGGGAAAATTACATAAGTGCATTGTTATTGTACATAAAATTTCTCGTAGAATGAGTTACAGCACATGACTCCCTCCGAGGGGGTGGGCCCTTGATTTTTTTTCTACACAGAAAACGTAACCAATCTGTATG
The DNA here is from genome assembly GCF_950023065.1 of Planococcus citri. Classification (NCBI taxonomy): domain Eukaryota; kingdom Metazoa; phylum Arthropoda; class Insecta; order Hemiptera; family Pseudococcidae; genus Planococcus; species Planococcus citri. The sequence goes on along the minus strand of NC_088677.1, from coordinate 2,583,756 downwards.
CGTACTGCACTGTATAGTATAGGGCGGCGGGTCGAAAAAAAACGTAGGTCTCGGAATTTTCTGAAATTCACATATGTGGTTCCTTCTGAGTTGAAACCACCCCAGAAAAATTTTTATCCCCCCGCGGCACCATGGGGCTGAGCCACGTGGCCTCAAAGTGGGGCCATTTTAGCTAAAAATTCACTTTTTCAGGTTTAAAGCTCCAAAATCGATTTTTAAAATTTACGGCTAGCACTCAATTTGTAGAGTTTGAGATGCTGAATTTCCCTGTGGAGTTCGTTTTTTTATTCGGTGGTCCCTTTACGTCTCCAACAAGTCCTTGAAAGTACAAAAATAGCTGATTTTAAGGTGTCACAAAAACGTTTCCGCGAATTTATGCCCAAATGGTGTTTTATAGGGGGACATATCGATGTAGTAAGTTGTAAATGAATCGGTGGGAACGGAAAGGTAACATGTCACATTTTTGGAAAAAAAAATTTTCACGGATATAGGGGTTTCAAAGTACGGCGGATCGACTGGTGATGTCAGATTTCCGCAAAACTGCCGGGAAAGTGGTATTTGGGCGCAGAAAAAGAGCGGATCCGCATTTATGGCTTTTTTGTAAAATTTTTTTGATTCCTTGAAAAATAACTAACATTTTTGAGAAGACCATTTTTTGAAATTTAAGTTAATCTCTGAACTGAAAAATGATGAAAAAATTAACAACTTCGGCAAAAAGTCTTAGAACTCAAGGGGTTTTTGGTCAATTTAAACGAGATAGCAGTCTAAATGATGTACTTAGATGTAGAATCAAGCCCCATTCGTGCCCGAGCAATTTCAAAAGAAATTTTGTCGATTGGGTGCAGAAAGGGTCTAAGTCCCATTTGTTTAGGCAGCAACAGCGCCGGCGCACGTGAATATTTTTTTTTTCTAAACAGAGCTAAAAATTGTGTCTTGGGGTCCACTTTCAATGACCTTAAGCATGTTTATTGTTTACCAAAAATTTTTGATTTTCAAATAAATCAGTTTTTTGTTATTCCTGAAAAGTGCGAAAATGGACTTAGGCCCTTTCCGTACCCACTGATTCAAATGTAGTCGAGGGGTTAAATTTAGAATCATCAATATGCCCTCAGATCGCTGATAGGGTACATGATTCAAGTTTTATACAAGATTTTAGGATTTTATCAATTTGAAAATTTGATCAGATTGCATCTACATACCTACTTTTTTCATGTTTTCGAAAAAATTTTCATTTCATTTTTTAAAAATTCAATTTTGAATGACATTATGTATCTTGGAAGTACATACAGAAAACCTTTTTTGAAAAATGTACGAAAATCATTTGAAAATATCAAAAAGTAATAGACTATCAAAAAACGACAAAAATTTGAAAAAATGTCTCATTTGGGTAAAATTTTGCAGACTGCTTAGATTATTGCAAAAAGTACCTACCAAGAATTAATCGGAAATTCTTAAAAATGAATGATTTGTCAAAACTGCAGAAAGTGTGATAATATACATACACTTGTCAAAATTGAGCCAAAAAAACTATTTTTATTTTCAAAATTCAAAGAACGAATTAACATTGAAAATTAAAAAAAAAAAAACAAAAAAAACTCAAAGACCACAAAAATCCTTGTTTCATTCCACTTTAGGCATCGCGTTGATGCTCCTCAATTTATTTTAGATTTTTGTCGTAGGTACTTTTTGATATTCTCAAATGATTTTCGTACATTTTTCAAAAAAGGTTTTCTGTATGTACTTCCAAGATACATAATGTCATTCAAAATTGAATTTTTAAAAAATGAAATCAGAATTTTTTCGAAAACATGAAAAAAGTAGGTAGATGCAATCTGATCAAATTTTTGCCTTATTTACTACAAGTTAACAATGATGACTCATTTCCTGTTGATAAGATAAGCACTTCTGAGAATTATTACACAACATGTCTGTAGGTAGAAGTTGGAGTGGGGGTAATGAAAAAATATATAAATAGGAGTGCACTGTTCATTAGAGGTCACAACTCATTGGGATCTCATACATGACGGATGTGTTTTGTGCGCGCATCCCCTACTCCTTTTTTCCTACTATTTGATTAGGAGTGGGGTTATTGAAAAATCTATAAATAGGAGTGCACTGTTCGTTAGCAGTCACAACTCATTCTGATCTCATACATGACAGATGTGTTTTGTAGAACTGATCTCATACATGATGGATGTGTTGTGTGTTACTCATAGCCTAGGCAAAATGCAATTTGACCTGGGCATAATTGGGATCAAAGGTTTTTTTGGTGAATATTACCTAGGATGGTGTGGTGAACAACATACTAAAAGCCCCCGCCCCTACCCCTCGAGCTACCCCCCCCCCCCACAGTGGATCAAAGCCCCCCAAAATCAGTTTTTTGACAAAAAATTCTGAAATGTCAACTTTTGAGTAAAATGAGCACTGATTATTTAATCTTCTCTCAAATACCTATCAAATGAGCTATCAATCAACTCCCTAGCCCCAAGGGGGGTGGCGCTACGACCCCTAAAAGTGATGTGATTTCAATAAGTTCACATTTCATGACTTTGGGACTTGGAACCTGTTCTAATCGATAAAATAAAGTCAAACTTGGGGAATGAGATTCTTTTGGGACATAAAGTCGACCCCTAGAGTGGGGAGGGTCAAATTCGAAAATTACGGAAAGGTCATTTTTTTGGAGGGGCATAATATAGCCCCAAATGGATGAAAATGGTCCAAAATTGTATCATTGGTCAGTACTCCCATTGTGATTAACATATCCAAATTTCAGCTTCCTAGGTCATCTCCACTTCTTTTAAGGAGGAAAAAACCGAAAATAGGGATAAAATGAGGGGTTTTTTACCTTAATTCCGCCTTAAATGGGGCGGGGATGACCTAGGAAGCTGAAATTTGGATATGTTAATCACAATGGGAGTACTAACCAATGATACAATTTTGGACCATTTTCATACATTTGGGGCCATATTATGCCCCTCCAAAAAAATGACCTTTCCGTAATTTTCGAATTTGACCCTCCCCACCCTAGGGGTCGACTTTATTTCCCAAAAGAATCTCATTCCCCAAGTTTGACTTTATTTGATCGATTAGAACAGGTTCCAAGTCCCAAAGTCATGAAATGTGAACTTATTGAAATCACATCACTTTTAGGGGTCGTAGCGCCACCCCCCTTGGGGCTAGGGAGTTGGTTGATAGCTCATTTAATAGGTATTTGAGAGGAGATTAAATAATCAGTGCTCATTTTACTCAAAAGTTGACATTTCAGAATTTTTTTGTCAAAAAACTGATTTTGGGGGGCTTTGATCCACTGTGGGGGGGTTAGCTCGAGGGGTAGAGGCGGGGGCTTTTAGTATGTTGTTCACCACACCATCCTAGACAATATCCGCAAAAAAAAACTTTGATCCCAATTATGTCTGGGTTCACCCATTTTTTCCCGCTATTTGACTAAGCTATTATACTAAGTAAGTAGTTTTATTTAGGTTAAGTAACTATAGGTCAAGGTCATTGACCTAGGATTCTATATCCAATAATTTTTATGGTACACTTATGGGCTAAGACATTGACCTAGTATATTATAAAATTATAGGATATAGAACAACAACAACACTTCCTGGTGAAGGTCATCAACCTAGTGTCTTATAAAAACTTTTGTATAGGTGTCACTATAAGACACTCCAACAACAACAAACTGCAACTGCAACAACAACAACAAACAACAACAACAAACTGCAACTGCAACTGCAACAACAACAACTATAATGCAGGTGTCTTATAGTGACACCTATACTACTTGTGTTTGTAAGCATTATCCAATGCACAAAATTCCAAAATTACCAGTTTTTGAAATCAAAATCCAAAAATAAATCAAAGTAGGTCTAGGTACCTATTCAAGTATTGTGTTTTCTGCACAACTCAGCGGTTTTCCCAAAAGAAATTTTTTTCTGTTGAGTACATGAATTTTGAGTTGAGTGAAAAATATGCCAATAGGTTTTTAATAGATATGCCTATGAACTTCAACCAAAATTTTAAATTTCCAAATCAAAAACAAAATCCTCACAACATTTGACCCCCTTCATTGCAATTTTGTAATGATATAAACATTTTTCTTTTATTTAAAAACTCTAAAAAGTTGTTAAAAAACAAGAACAGTTACTTACTTACGGCTAAATGTTGTGTTTTAGAGCACCTATTACCTGAGTACCTATTAATTTTTTTCTTTGAGAATCTTAGAACTTTTTTAGAATATTAAAAGTTTAGATAGCAGTAGCACCAACTGTACTGAACATTTATTTAAAGTTGATTTTTGTAAAATCTAACTGTTTTTTAGGGTGTTTCAAAAAGTACAAGGTACAATAACATTATTGTGAACAATTTCTGAGAAGGCAAACGAGTTCAAGAATCAACTGTCTAAAAAGAGTCATTGATTTGGAGTTCACTTTTATTACCTAAGTACATACATTTAAAAAGTTTTAAAAGAATTGAGTTGGAACTCTCTTCAAAATCAGTCGAATCAACTGGTCTGAGGAGTAGATTCATTTTCAAAAGGAGTTAGCTCAACCCGGCCCCAGAACAATCAAAATTAACTTGAGCACAAATTGTTGAAAATGTAAGTAGGTAAAATTGATACAACATGGTCTTGGTAATCGTCGTTTATTGTAGCCTTTGCCTTATTCAGGAGGATCAATCTCGGAAGGAATCAGAAATCCGTCCTTATCTCGATCCAGTTTGATGACCTCTGCAACAATATCAGCTCTCGGAATTGTTAATTTCATAACATTGGTCATGTAGTCTATCGATTCATGCAAATTGAGTCTACCATCATGATTTCTGTCCGCGTGCTTCATTATGTAATCCATGTGAGACAGGTTTTCTTTGCTATATATGGTACCTCTTCTTGTTCTATTTTGCGTTGCGGCACTACAATTAGTATCACACTTTCCTGTTCGACATGGTCCTCGACAATAGCATCCAAAGGCATTACAACCTTTTAATGAACAAAAAGGAGTACTTGCAGTACAGTCGCCGCATATGCCATAAGGAACATTATTATAAGTACCTTCACAGCCTGCCGTACAACAGTGGCTATCTGCCCAATCGAAACATGAGAAACACAATACAATAATAACAGAAAAACTGATATACGAACACATTTCAATATTTGAGTGTTTAAAAATACAACACAAAAGATTAATGTAACACCAAATTGAATAAAAAGAAAAGATTGAACAGCATTCTCTTAAATGACCAATTATATAAGTGTAGCGATTCATATCGTTACTCATTGCAACTTGCAATATACTAGCGGTAGAGTTGTCCGCCCCACCTACCCAATAGTTTCAAACGCGTACCTGTGTAAAACCAGCATATTAACCAGTAGGTAACGGCGCATGACGATAAGCAATTCAATGGAAATGGAATGTGATAAATCTTTAATTACAGAATTAATTGATTAAAACGGATTAAATCGGCCAATACTTGTTTGTTGGTTTCTGAGAAGAAAGATTTTGAGTGCTGCCAACGGTTTTTAACTCAAAGGTCAAAAATATAGGAAATAGGCATAAACAAAGCGTAGGTAGCCGAGTAAGCCAATCACATTTTTTCATTCTTGAAAGATTCGGACTGGCCAATCATTTATTACCTATGTTTATTGACAACGAATTAATTATTATTATTAATTTTAACTACAGTATGTAAGTATGTACGTATGCCTGCATTCTGCAGATTTCATGCGAAGTCCAACTGGTCAAGTAATTTATGAAGAGCGGGAGTGGAGACTGGAGAGTATGGTATGTATCTACAAATCTATACGTATGTATCTTCTTCCGCAAGGATTTCAGTAGTATTACACGTAAATCCACTTGCAACCAATTTACAACAATTTCAGATTCACTGTACCTACATACCTATAGGCAATTATGTTTCTATGACGTTCACATAGGTGCTGTTTTTCTTCATGGAGTTCACCCAATCCGACGACATGAATTTCGAGTACCTAATTGAGAAAATGGGAATATCTTCAACAATAAGTAATAATGAACATTGCTGTGCGACTCAACTCGAAATTGTGACCACATTTACCAGATTTCGATACTTTATGATATTACCACAACATCTGCAGCCGAAATACATACTTTCATCAGTTCAATCCACGTATGACTGGAATCTCAGGTGCACAAACAGGGATTTGCACAGTTGAAGGATTTCAATTAAACGTTTCACATACGTAGCTCTTACAACACTTCAAGCAATTATTATAATTTCGACCGTCAAAAGGAACTTTAAAATTTGAAAAATTTATAGCATTCGATCTAATAATACTGTAAATATAATGATATTACGTACCACTTGGTGATACTTGCATAAGCTGAATACTCTGAGAATATTACTTACCCCGGCCAAAGGCTATATCAATTATATCACACAATGAGTAAAATGTAGTCACGTGTAAGACACTTTGTATTAAACGTAAAAGAATAAACACAATTAAATACCTTTGAAGAAGGTTTTTAGTATCAACACGATACTTTACACTTAACACTAATTACTTATAATTAAACACAATTAAAACTAATATCATACGCTTTCTTGCCAATTATGGCTATAATACACCACCGAGATTATATCGCGTCGACACGTCCGATCACTACGTACCTCAACAATATAACAATCGGCCGCAGCGCCGCTCCGTGGGCTTGTAGCCCTGTGTCGCGACGCGTGATCAGTGTTACCAACACATATACTTAATCCTATATAACCCTTACAGGTCCGGCATATCTCCCCTCTATCATATGCCCCTTCGTGGCTTTACTCAATGAGTATAACCAGTCGTGGAAAGCACGGACTAGAGAGAGAAAGATATGTCGAAGCTGTAAGGCTGGTCCCTGTGGGAGCAGTCTCTGCCCCTCGTGGTGTTCCACTGCGGGAAATTCGAGGCAGAGTAAATCCAATTTTAGCCCACTGTGCACGTAGCAATACCCCCGAAGCTCCCCTTCGCGACCCTGCACCACCCGCTGTCGCATCCGAAGATACGAGCAACGAATAAGGACAGAATACACGAAGTTGAAAACATCGGGTAAGTATGTACTATCTAGCGACAGAAATCAAGAATAAAGACGTTTTCCCTAAACTAATAATTTTTTCAAACTCCCAAATCGAAAAGGATAGACGAGACAAAGTCGAAGAAGCGAACCGAAAGTTGGATGCTATGCATCAAAGTTGAAGGTACTTGTCGTCTACCTGTGGTAGTAAGTTGCGTCGTACGTCGAGTGTGAAAAAATTACAAAAACTTAGAGCTTCTGAACAATTAACATTTTACAAAATACACTAGAAAATAGGACTGTATCGATGCGTCGACAAATCTTAAAAATAAAACAACTGTCCAAAAATACGCATCGATAAAACAAATTGTCAAATCTTACAAAATAAAACTAAATCTAATCAGTCCTTTCGAAAACAAAATTATAGATAAACAAAAATTAATCAGTCTGTGACCGAATAAAATTACATGTAATCAAATTATAACAATCAGCACAATAATATATCAATCGAAAAATGCAACGTAGCGGAATAGATGATTATCGTCGGATGTTAAAGTTGACTTCTTTGAATACAGATAACGACGTTGAAAACGTTGGCGGAATGTTACCTCGCCTTGGTTGCGATGATGCCAAGTCAGTGGCGACTACGATAATACTTCGACGATTGCTGTTGAGAAAGTTGATTAATAAGGTACCCTGTGGGTAATTTTTACAAAATGTCAATTTGATATCGCTGCGCGATTAGGTTAAAAGGTAATTTCGACTCATTTTTTGCAATTTTACGTTAGTCCACTCGATTTTGGAAAATTAAACAAAGTTCAAAACTACGAAAATAAAAATACGACTTCGAGTGGAAGATTTTTTAATGAAAATTCTGGTGAAAATGGTCCCTAGGTACAAACCTTTTTTGAATTTATCAGTACCTACTTTTATTCGGATAGGTACCTACAATTTGGAAGTTGAAATTATATTTCAAAAATGACCAAAATTTCTATCTTTTCTGAGTCGTACGTAGTTGTTAATTTTCACCAGATTTTATGTATTAGACTGTGTCTAAGTCGTGTTTACGATTGTATCGTATTAGCTCTCTGGCATGTCAGCATCTTCGTGGTTGATTGTAGCGTTTGCGCTTTCTTTGTTGCTATTCGCTTCGCCTTGTTGGCGTTGAGGTTTCGGCGTACTAGTAAGGAAGTTTGCTGCATTTTGCGACTTATTCGGCGATGGTCCTGTGGATCCTTGCGTCGTGTTTATCGGCGCCTGCGGCGCACCAGGGTTTGATGTTGAAGGGTATTCGGAAAATGGAACCGTTCCTGGTTGAACAGTCATTTCCACTCCTTCCTCCATTTTCTCAGGTGTTTTTGGACTGTGTCCGGTGTACTCAGTTTTTCCATCTCTTACAATGGTGAAAGCTGGTTTATCGATCGTTGGGGGTAGCCCTTGGTGTTTTGCAACTTGATAGTTTCCAAATGGTTGCATTTGTTTTGTTTCAGGAGCATGTTGCTGAATAGTTTGATTCAATTCGTCGCAAGCTTGATTGAATCTGGTAGTCGAAATGTTCATCATTTGTTGTCCTCCAGGTATATCAACCATCTTTTGTACCGTTTCCGGTGTGGTTTCGATACCTTCCATTGCAACGTGTTGTTGCGCTTGTTGCGCTTGTTGAGCGTTGAACTGCTCCAAGTTGGCTTGACTAAGTCCAGCTTTTACGAGTGTATTGTCGTTAATTCCAGCTTGTTGCTGACCAATCGGTATGTAATCCGTTCCTGGGCTTTCGAATTGTAATTCGGCTTGTTTTTCCGGAAATTCATCGTCCTGTTGAACAAAATGTTGGGACGATTGCGAGTATTCCGAGGAAGTATCATCGTCGTAATATTGGAAGGCGTCTTCTTCTCCTTCGTTCTCTTCACCTACCGAGCGCACTTTGGATTCCGAAATCTTTTCGCACAAAGTCGTGAAAAATGTTTGGATTTTTCGATAAATCACAGTAAAAAGCAGTTCGCGAAATAATTCGCACAATTACACGTCAAAAGAGACACGTTTTATGAAAAACTTTCAGTTTAAAAAAGCAGAAATTCGCAAAAGTACACGAGCAAGCACATACCCGAACGGAGAACAGAACAATAATATTCGTAAAGTACGGCGTGTCGCTCGATGCAGCCGGTTGTATCGGCTTATCTGAGTCCCCCACCTACTTACTTCTTCTACGTTCGTAGCGTTCGGTTGGCGAAAACGGCGCCGGTCGGGCGGCTGGTTGCGAACCGATCGTGTAAGTGATGTGTTTGTAGTGGTGACTACGATAAGTTCTAGGAATTTCTGCTGTCCAATTGCAAACGTGTCGAGCTATGCTCGATTTCGATTAATTTTACGTCATATTTCAGTTGCTAATTAATATTTCAAAATTCTGTCTCGATAGAAATGTTCCTAATGAGTCTGTGCATCTTTTAGTATAAGAATATTTTTCCTTTGTTATGTAATTTTAATAAAAACTTGTTGTTTTATGTGAAAAAATCTAGTCATGTAATCGGCTGATACAATCATCTCGATCGAATCGGTTTGTGTTGGCTATGTTGCCAAATGTCGCTTTCATCGTGTTCGATGAATTCTCCGAAGTGAACTTGTCTACTTCTGTTTATTCGTTGGTTTTGGAAAAATTTTGACTTCGAATCAAAAAGTGATGCCTGTCGCAATATTAAAATTCAATTTTGGTTCGAAATGTGTTTCAAAATTTTTGAAAAGTCAGTTTTAGGTATTCGCTACGCGAAAATAGTTTTGAGTATTTGAATTTAATTATTCAGTTACGTAGGTATTACTTACCTATTTTGTACCTAATACTTACGTATCGAACTTGTAGTCTTGATGCGAATTTCTCAAATTCGGTTTTCTTCTTGTTGAAATAAATTTATTTACCTGTTTTTGGTTTGTTAATTATTTTTAAGTTTTACCTAAATCAAAGTTTAGTCATTTTAACGTCGTGGAGAATTTTTATTCAAATATTTTACAATCTTAATTCTAGTTCTATTTCTAGTCAATCTTAATTGTAAATTAAGCCTTTTGGCTGAAAATCTTCGAAAGTAGCGACTGTGTCGCATTATGTTAAGTCTTCGACTCGATATTGAAGATTTTTTCTTCGTAGGTACATTTTAATTTTATTTAAGGTCGTCGGATTCCAAACGAGCGGAAAATTTCACGAAATGTGGATACCGGGATGTTGGGTCGTGTACGGATTTGTCCATTGATTTTCACCGTCGTACGAATTTCATCTCCTCTTCGCGCAATTCGAGTTACCGTAATTACGTACCCATCGCTGCTTGAGATTTCTGGCTCGTCGAAGATCAGGAGGCTGCGCATCCAATTCAAAAAGGTCGAAATTCGGATTTGTCTATAGGCGTCTCCGATGTCGCTCATGAAATCAATACTGATGGTCGCTTCTTGACGTCTTTGACGAACTTCGAGGATAAAGCTGTGGATCGCCATTGTTTCAAAATTAGTTCGATTCGTATCTAAAATACGTTACGTTTAGCACTCGCGTCTATAGGTAATCGGTTTCGACTTTATCGCGAAAATACACTTAGTGATTTTGCTTAGATGCAAAATTGAACGTGATACTGTCTCGAAAATCGATTATCTGCGATCGGTTTGTCTTTTATCAATCTTTATTACGTATATGCACGCACGTCGTTGGAAATAACTTCACTTTGTCTATTCGAAATTTTACGTTTTCGATATTTCGCAAAAAACAACAGTCAAGATCGAAATACTTTCCGTTTGTCTAAATTTTACTTGAGGTTATTTTTCCCTTTTTCCCTCGAAGGGAATTTACCTTATTTTAAGGGAAAAATTAACTTCGCGAATTTTCATCCGAATTGAAAAATTCCAACGGCGTTGGATGAGTGCTATATTCAGGAGTAAATGAAAATTGTCTAGAAAATTTTTTATGCATATTTTTGTTAGGTAGGTATGTTACCTATTTAGTCGAAATTTCGCGATTTTTCCGAAAATAATCACGTAGCGTCACTTTTTTGTAGGTCATTAAGCTTTTTCTTAGCTTTTTCCAATGTAATTCGTTTTTCTCGTCTTTCCGCCATGTCTTGGCGTAATTTTTCGTGATTTTCTTTTTTCTTTAGTTTTTCAAGTTGTATTTGATCTCTTAGGTATTTTTTTATTGAAGCGTCACCTACGATCTTGCTTACGCATATGTTTAATTTTGGTCTCATCTTTTTTGATAAGTTTGAGTAATTTTCAATGAATTTTTGTTTGATTTTGTGTTTTTCAGCTTCATTAGCCTTATCGTAAACCTCTGTGGGTTCAAAGTCGAGATCTCTTTTGATCATGTTTTCTATTTCCTGTTGTGAAGGACGTTTTAGGATTGAAATTTTCTTCAGCTCTGCATTTTTGCTGTGTTTCTCGGTCTTGTCTTTTGAGTCTGATTCAGAGCTACTGTCTGACGATGCGTCGTATACTTTTTCTTGTTCAGTTTTTAACTGATCTACGTCATCGTCGTCTGTTAGCGATATTATGATCGATTGACCGTCGTCGCTGCTATTGTCAAGCTCAGATTCGTCAGATGATATTTCCGTTTCATCTTTGATTAGCTCACAAGGATCCGGTGCAAAATAGTTGATGTATTCTCCATCAGTGTAATCAACTACGTCGATAGCATCTACGTCTATGACGTTTAGTGTTTTCTTAAGTTTTTTAGGCTTTGTAGGGCCCATTCTTTGCCTGTAAGCGGCCATGCGTTCTGATCGACGTAATTTGATTCCACTTGTGGATGGTTGGGGGTTTTGTGTCCCTGAATTTTGATTAGTTGTGGGTAATTTTATTTCCTTGTTGGTAGGGTTTTTTACCTCTTTGTTTTTTAATTTGTCGTCAGTCTTAGGTGGCTGCTTCGTAAAATTCGCTGCAAGTTTTACTCGCTTTTTCTTTTTAATTTCAGCTTTTTTAGTTTCATTGTCTGATTTTTCTTGTTTACGCTTTTTGTATAATTTTTTGCGTAGCTTTCGAGCTTTTTGTGCCCCAGTTGATTCGTCTGTCGAATTTTTGTCCTGAGTACTTTCTTTTTCCTCATTTTGTGTTTGTTTGGGCTGAAGCTGCGCTTCTAATTTCTTTTTATTACGTAATTGAAGTCTTTGCTCTCTAGCAACGTCAATAAGTTTTTTTATGACCATTTTTGATCCTTCGTGGAAAATTTTCTTTTCCGCATCAGTTGCTAATGGTATACCTTGAATTCTTTCAAGCATGTCCTCTTCCGAGTCAGTTGTTGATGATTTTTGATCATCATGTTTATGTTTGTTTAGGAAGTCTTTGATTTTGTCAATCATTTTTCGTTGATCAATGTATGAATGTAACTTGTCGTCTTTTTCCATTCTATCGATCTCCTTTTGAGTTAGGAAAAGAGTGAGTTGCCTTATGTTGGCTACACGATTGATGTTTGAGTCGTCTGTGGGCTCTAGTAAATAGGAATTTATTCCTGTACGTTTTATTACTAGGTAGGGACCCACTTTTTTAGGGTAAAATTTTTCTCCAGTACACTTGTCCTTGCTGGATTGTTTATGGTTCGTGAGTAGCACCATGTCTCCTTTTTTCAAGATAGTAGGATCAGGATGCTCCTTATTGTATTTGTATTCTTCTTCAATACGTTGTAGTCTACGCCTTTCGCGTATGTAATTCTCAATTATTTGAGAAGGAGTCATTGATTCCACTTTGGATTTCATGTGTTCAGTCGTGTAGACTGCTTTTTTCGCCAATTGATCTGCAATTACGTTTGTGTACTCGATTTTACGAGCATATACGTGTATAAACTGTACACTTGTGAATTTTTTCACTAATTCTAGAATTCGTTCAAATAAATTTTTGTGGTGTACTGGCTTCTTACGAGAATTAAGCCAGTTGTTTTGTTGCCATCTTGTGACAGTATAGTTTAATGCTTTGATCGCATAATTGGAGTCCGAAAAGCATTTTACTTTCTTAAAGTTGTTCTTTAACATTGTCTCTAGTGCGACTATAATTGCCTTTAGTTCGGCATAGTTATTAGATAGACTAAATTCACCGTCAAATTCCAATTTCTGTGAAATATTTTTTGTACTGTCAGTTGAAAAACAAATTCCAATGCCTGCTACGGCGTCTTCGTCTCCATTCTTGGAGCAGGCTCCATCAGCTGTCACTCTCGCATAGCCGTCCGGATCCGAGTATACATCCTTTTCAGGGATTAATGTTGTTTTGTGATTTTGTTCGATTGTCATCGAAGGTAGTTTAATCTTTGCTAACTTATGTAATAACTTTATCAGTTTATGTTTAAAATCGTACTTGGCTCCTTTGTGTGGCATTTTGTCAGTAATACAGTCTTGGATGCCCCAGGCCTCATTGGGTTTAAATCCAAAAGGACCTGGTGTGTTATTAATTTCGTCTTCAATTTCTTGAACGTATGTATGCCACCATATGTGCGTTGTAAAGGGATCGTGTAATTTATTGATTTTAGTCCGAAGTTTGTCTCCAATAATCCGCATCGTTCGTTCAACTGACGACGACTGTGGATTGTAGGCATTCGTGTGTGCCACTTTTATATTCCTGTCTTCCAGCAGGTTGTACCAGTCGTCATTGATAAATTGTTTCCCATTGTCTGAGATTACTTTCTTAGGTTTAATACCCTTTTTGTCTATCCATTCTAGGATTGTTTTCATCTCTCGACAAACGTTTTCTTTTTTGATTTCTGGCATCGATCTTAGCCAATTTCTACCCGTGAAAATGTCTTTGGCTACTAGTAGGTATCTAGGTGCCCCTTGTATAGCTGGAACTGGTCCATAAATGTCTACAGAGAGTACCTCTCCCATTGAGTAGGCTTCTATTTTTCCGAATTCAAGCACTTTTGGCTGAGCGTAATTTTTATTGAGTTTGCATATTATACATGCATTAGTGATTTCTCGAATGTAATCGAGTGATTTTGGATGGTAATAAATGCGACGAAATGCTGCGTCTAATTTATTTGCACTAGTGTGGCCATAGGCAGTATGTAAAAAATCGACTGTGTCATAAAAGAGTTCTGTTGGCAAGTAGGGAACGTATGTATCGTCATCAAGTCTTTTCATAAGAATTTCCTTTTTCTTTACAGTGTCTTGAATCTCTTCGTCTGTGTCGGATTCAGTACGTTCTCCGATATTCGTATTGCATTGATTTACAATTTTGTATCGGTTTAGTAACCGTTTCTTTTTGTCTAATTCTTTTTTGTTTTTCACAGGTATATATTCCTTCATTATTTTCATCATTGCGATGCAGTTTTCATCAGTTTGTTGATATTTAGATATGTTTGACATTTTGTCAAAAAGTCTTGGGACATTTTCGTCCAAAAATTTTAAGTCAAAAGTAGAAATCATCGTTTCGAAATTTTTTATTTCAAGTTCAGGTGCTTTCATCATATAGAGCATCCTATTTGATTTGGTCATTGAAAATTGTAGGTCAAAGCAGTTGAGCATTGTAATCCAATATGCTGCTTTGCGATGCGTTTGCATCATGTCTCTGTATTTATTTATTGTGGCTAATAGGTTTTTCTTTACGTGAATTACACGTCCGAATACCCACATTTGTAGGCGTTTAAGTACTTGGACTAGCGCCATCATATCCTTATCAAAAGGTGTAAAATTCTTTTGGTGAGCTTCGAATGCGATCGATACAAATAAGCATATATGCTTTTGTTCGTCTTCTTTGTCTTTATTTGAGATGTAAAATAGAACTGCGTTCATAGCATCTTCACTTACGTATGTATCGAGGTATAAGTCGATGTCAGGAGGTGGTGGCTTCAGTGTAAAATCTGCACAGAATTCTGTCTTCAGCTTTTCAAAAGCTTCTTCTTGGGCTGGGCCCCACAGTATTTTGCCATCTTTAGCACTTTTACCTACAGTCAAGTTATAAATTGGTCGCAATAATTGCATGTAATTTGGAATAAAATTCCTGTAAAGACCTGTAAGTCCAATTAGTTGTAGTAATTGTTTTACTGTCGTGATATTAAATTTACCTTTTTTGTTTGTATGTTTATCCACAAATTCCATAAATTTTGTTACTTTATCCTTTTGTTTGGAGATTTCGTCTTTGGATATTACAAATCCTAAGTGCTCCGCGTATTCGCGAAAAAATTGTGTTTTTGTAGGATTTAATTTTAATCCATTTTCGCGAATGCGTTCGAATACGTGTAGTAGTCTCTTTAGTGTTTCTTGGAATGTAGCTCCAGATACCTTCACGTCATCGACGAATTTTGTGATTCCTTTCTGGTCAGGAATAACTTGGTTCATCATGTGGACGAATTCTCCACTTGAGATTTTTAAACCGTAAGGGAGTCTACAGAACTCATATACTTGTCCGCATACTTGGAACGCTGTGAATTTTCGTGAAGCTTCATGTAGAACAAGTTGCCAAAATCCTGACGTAAAGTCAAGAGTACAAAAATATTTGTCACTTGTGTTCTCGTAAATTATCCATTCTATCGGACTTGGTTCAGTGAGTACTTTCTGTAAAACTGCGTTTAATTCGTCAGCATCTAAGCATAAACGTATGTCTCCAGATTTTTTGATTACTGGAGCTGTGGTATTTATGTAGTTTGACCTTGAAGGTCTAATTATGCCTAGTTTCAGCATTTTTGATATAGCTCGTCGTAAAGATTCAATTATCTTTTGTGAGGGTCGGAATTTTTCTCCTCTCCATTTTTTCAAGTCAGGTTCTTTCATGTCATTTATAAATTTGAATCGGACTTGTTCGCCCTTGTATTTACCAGCATTAAAGCTGAAAATGTCACAATATTCTTCTAGTTCCTTCCAAGCATTGTTTGCTTCTTCAAGAGTAATCCATCCCTTAACTACGAGATTGTTTAAGTCTATTTTCATATTTTTCTTGTAAAGCTCTCTGGCTTTTTCTTGTTCGTGAGCCCAATCTTCATCTAGGTATTGTGTATGATTTTTTATCATTCGTACTGTACTATGTACATTTTGTGGACATACCATCATGGCTTTCAATGGTAAGCTACCATAACCAAATCTAGGTGTTAGTTCAAAACGTTCATCTTCTGTGAGGAAAGGTATTGTGAACGGTATACCATTCTTTGGGTTGCAGATAGCTCGTTCTTGACCATTTTCACAGTCAATTTTTATACCTAAGTATCTTAGTGAAAGTCTACCAATTATGACGCTGTATCCGTCAGTGTCTAGTATAAAAAATGGCATTGTTAGCATGTGGTTGCCTATGCGTACACATACCTCTACAATATGTGTCATTGCTCGTATGATTTTATTATCAGCTAATTTTAAGTTTACTGGGTGGTCCAGTTTTATGTATTTGATCCATTGAGGATGCTCTCTTGTTAGGTAATCTACTACCGGTTTTGTCATTGCATTGGGCAATGCCCCCGTGTCCAGCTGAGCTGGTATAGGTATATTGTCTATAAATATGGGAATTGCGCAGTAGTAATCTTCTGTGTTTATTGTTGGTCGTTGTAAATTTGTTTCGTGACGAGCTTCACTCTCATTTGTTTTCATAAATTCTAAAATGTCTAACGCTTTTTGCTCTAATGTCAATTCAATCTTTTTGATTTGATTTGGATGTTCTTCATCCTCGTTTGGCTCATATTTGGATATTTTGATCCATGGATCGTCTTTTAAATTGTCTACAAATGATAGTTGTACATCATTTAAGTCCATTATGTCAGGCATCATTAAAATTGCCTCGTTTAGACGATCATTTGGTCTCATTTGTGATGCTTTGTCTTCGTAAATTTCTCGATTTCCGAGATTGTCAATTTTTATTTTTTTCATTCCAAGTATCGAATCATATTCGTAATAGTCATAGTGTACAATTTTGTCCGGTGGTATAGTACCATTCATGTTCAAGGATTTTACCTCAAATGTTTTTATCTCATTTTCAATGTCGGTTTTATCTTCACCTTCGATTTGTTTTTGTTCTTCTAAGATATGTTTCTTTGATTTCGGCTTCATTGCCGTTTCTGTATTGTAAGGTTTTGAAAGCTGTGCACTTTTTGTTGGTGGATCGTAAGTTATTCTTACGAATTCGGCTTTTCCGTTTTCTTGTGATCGAAATTCTCTTCGCACGTATTCTCCAGTAGCTGGATCTATGTCTACTTTTTGGGCTAAAACAGCTACCAAAGTTTTCGTCATGTTGCGATTAAGTTGTATTTTGTCTTGAGTTTTTTGTGTACAGCATTCGCTGAATTTATTTTCTCGTACGTAGCTTATTGGTTCTTTCAATAGACTACCTGTTTTGGGCATTTCTTCGCCTGAATCGTCTACATCTAGCAATATTTTGCATAATAAGTCCATTACTATGGGGTACATCGCCATGTCAGGATAATACCTGTCGTATGCTTGACAATAGTGAAAAGTAGCCTCAATCGGCATAACCTCTCCGTTGGGTGATTCTTCGGGTTGAATGAACCATCCTTTTTTGTTACTTTCGACTGTTTCAGTGCGTAAAAATTCGTAAGCTATTTGCTTATGAAATGTCACTCTAGGGTGGTCGTCTGCTATTTCTTGGAACATCTTACGATACTCTTTGTATCGATGTAGGCTTGTGCCTTGTTCACCTTTCTTCGGTGGTTTTGCTATTGGCATTAATAGTATTATTCGTTCCGCTCCTTTTTCTAGCAGTGCGTTTACGATTAAACGTAATTTGTCTTTTACCATTTCAGTAGGCGCATTAAAGTGATTAAATTCAATTTGTCCTGCGGACAATATGTATTTGGCATTTTTTGGAAAGTTGGTTTTGCAAACTAGTTTTAGTAATGTTCTAATGTCGATCTGGTCCCTTATATATTCTGGTAGTTGTTCGGCTCTGCGTACCGTTCCTCGTCTTATAAAGTGTACGATACCGTCGCCTATCCATATATAGTCTTCTGTGAATGCATTTTTTTGCATAATCGGTGGAGGAAGCATTTTGCTAGACGAAGCCTCCACGTCGCCTAGCTCTACTTGTTTCCCGTAAGTTTGTCAGCTTTTTCTTTTTCTAAACGTTTCTTCTTCTCCTCTTCAGTTTCCTTCTTCGGAGGAGGTAAAATCGTAATTTGCGCTTGTGTTTGCGCATTCGTTTGGTTTAGCGCGTTTACCGGCGCTGTGAGTGTACCTTGAGTTACATTCGATGATTGCTGCTGCGCAGCTTGTTGTTCATTTAGCGCTTGTAGTGCTGCTTGTTGAGCTGCGAGCGCATTTGGATCTACCTGTGGCATGAAAGTCGGCATTTGCATTTGCATTAGCGGGTAGGGATAATATGTGGGTGCTTGAAATACCGGTGGATATGGATATGTCATAGGTGCTTGTGTTTGGGTCATCGATGTGTCGAAATAATTCTGCGATGAATTAGAGGCTGTGTCTGGGTAGCTATCATCCAAATTGTTATCATAATTTGTGTTGTTGAAATCGACATAATTGCCGTAGTTATCATACCCGTAATCAGGGGTGTATTCTTGACCGTAGTCTGGCATTACGCCATCCATTTCCATTTGTTTCACTGGTAATGTTTGTTGTTGATTTCCTCCTTGTGGAGGTTTGTAGATAGCTACTGTCGTATCTGTATTAGGTTGTTGTTGCCTACCTTGTATTGGTAGGGGTGGTCTCTGTGTACCTTGTTGAAATCTATTGTGTTGTTGGCGTTGGCCGCCATTTGCTTGGTTATTATTTTGTTGTCTTTGAAATCTTTGACCATTTTGATTCCAATTATTTTGATTTTGAGGTCTATTGAATCTTTGATTCATTTGTTGATTGTAGAATTGAGCATATTGCTCCGGTGTAAATCTAGATTGGAACTGTTGTAGCATTTGCTGTTGCTGCATCAATAGATTATTTTGCGCTGTGCGTAAATCAGGTATGTTAGTATTTTGTGTCGTAAATTTTTCGGGTGTATATTTTAGTTCCTTGTGTTTGGGATTATGTTCTTTTTTTGATATTTCCCGTAGGATGTCAATGAACTCGTCGATCGTTAGATCTGGTTTTTGGACATATAATGCGTACATTTTTGGTGTCTTATCTCTCATCATGTCAACGATGAATTTTTCATCTCTAATAGTGGAATTTTTGAAATTTTCCAACCATCGTATCATAAATCCAATGATTTCTGGTAACGAACGGCAGTATTTTGCGTCATCGCAAAAGTTTTCAGCATCTTGCTGTGCTTTTGCATTCCAGTAGAAATTTAAAAAATTCGTGCGTAAATCATTATATACATGAACTTGTAAGTTAATACTTTTGAAAGCCCATTGGTCTTTCGTGTCTATGTTCGCACGGAAGGCTGCGGCCTTCATAAATTCAGTCACATTAAATCCAAGAATGTATTCTTCAAACGCATTAATGTACTCGTATGGGAAATAACGTCGCTGTTCGTTAAAGAACACACCAGCGTTACGCATAGCTGTGTAGTCGATCTTCGTTGGTCGCGTGTCTGCGCCTGTGATCGCACGTTGGTGTGGATTTGCTTGTAGCGAATCGTGAATTTTTAATACTGTATTTGTAAGTGCCATTTGGTTGATAGTGCAATTGTTCACTAATTGTACTTGTTCAGCTACATTTTGTTCGATGCTTTGCATTCTGTTGTCGTTTTCTATGAATTTCTTTTTAGCGCTTTCGTCTAATGTCGTATATTTGTTTGAATAATTAACTGCCCAATCATTTAGTTCATCTAATTTTTGGCGTACGTATTGTACGTTTGTAGCTGCGTCTTGCGCTTGATTGCATGCTTCGAGTGCGTGTGACGCCGATGTCGACGCACTTTCAGCTGCGGTTTGAGCGATGTTTCTCGATTCGGTTGCTACCGATTTTGTTGTTTCGATATGCGATGCTAATTCGCGTTGATTATCAAAAATTATTTGCATTTGTGTATTGTCATATTTCCATGACTCTTGTAATAAATTACGTAGGTGTTTTATATCATCGTCCTCACCGGGAGGGTGGGCGGGAATATTCGTGCTACGAGGAGTGAATGTGTATTTGTCGTTCATGTTTTCGTTTGATACGATATCGGATTTTTCCAAAGTTTTCTGATTTTGCTTTTCAGAAATCGGTTTCGGAACACTTTGTGTTCTACTGCGCCTATGAGTTCCCCCTTGTAGAGTTACCTCGTTGTAATCTACACGGCTTATACTTCTCTCACTACGTCTCAAGTTTGACATACGCGCCAAAATAAATTCACTACTGTGTAGTTATAAATTTTGTTACAAGTAATACAAGTTACAAATAATAATATGTACAATTAAATGCGTATATATACGCAACGTGGTAGATCACGCTGTTTAAAAACGCGCGAAAACACCTCGTGTTGAAAAATACGTTACTTGCAGCGGCAGCTGCGACAGTAAAATCGTCCGAGGTTGCGGCAGCGACAACGGCTCCGTTTTCCGATTCGGCGGCTGGACGGGGCGGCGGTGGCAGCACGTACTACGTTGATTCGAGTGCTTTTGCTTCGCCTCTTCTTGGCTAATTTTCTCAAATTAACCTACGCGAAAATGCAAATAAAAGCTCCTACTTATTGCTAGGTAATTTAAAAGCCACTTTTTAACTCTTTTATTGCGGATTTACCACCAAAAAAGAAAAATAGCAAGCGTGTGCGAGCTCTAACGGCTCTCTATTTGTCTGTAGACAATAAGCAAAAAATGAAAAAGTACTTGACGTTAGGCGCCAATGTAAATATAATGATATTACGTACCACTTGGTGATACTTGCATAAGCTGAATACTCTGAGAATATTACTTACCCCGGCCAAAGGCTATATCAATTATATCACACAATGAGTAAAATGTAGTCACGTGTAAGACACTTTGTATTAAACGTAAAAGAATAAACACAATTAAATACCTTTGAAGAAGGTTTTTAGTATCAACACGATACTTTACACTTAACACTAATTACTTATAATTAAACACAATTAAAACTAATATCATACGCTTTCTTGCCAATTATGGCTATAATACACCACCGAGATTATATCGCGTCGACACGTCCGATCACTACGTACCTCAACAATATAACAATCGGCCGCAGCGCCGCTCCGTGGGCTTGTAGCCCTGTGTCGCGACGCGTGATCAGTGTTACCAACACATATACTTAATCCTATATAACCCTTACAGGTCCGGCATATCTCCCCTCTATCAATACGTATACGTATTTTTTCATCGCCTCATCGACAAGGTCACCCTTGGAGTGAAGAAAACACACATATTTGTAGTTACGCAGGTAAGGTACTAAAAAATTTTGATTTTTGAAGGCTCAATAATGTATGTATTAGAATCATACTTCACAGTGCCTACATCCATACCTATACGTACGAGTATTTAATTAGGTACGTTCACCCAAAATTCAGTCTTATCGGCCTATTTGAATTGCGACATTTCAATCACTTCTACACACATTATAATAAGTATATATATGCATAAAAAATTTATTATTATTGAATGCCAGCGAAGTGCATAATAATGAGGAGCTCCGTGCCTATATAATGGAGGATTCTGAAAAACTCTTCAGTAAGACGACAAAATGTATTTTTGTAAGAAAATAATCTTTTGCGTTTTGGTGATTTTGCCGCTCTCGGCCGTGAAACCTGCAGCTTCTGATGGTGAGTGTTGCCACTCTGCCTGTTCATTCGATTATGGTGAATATTGCGGAGACTGCACTCGAGCTACTGCTTGGTGCACATATGGACATTGCGATATCACTGGATGTAACTGTACTAAAGGCTGTCGGTGGGGACCATGTGATACTGATTGCAGAAACGCCCCGCGACAAATGCGAAGAAGGAGGAGAGGCACTTTTGATTCCGTTTTTGAACTTGGCGACCATTATAACAACGATAATTAATTATTCAACTCAACGGAATGAAACAGTTTCCTGCGGCCAATAGACATTAAGAGGGGCTGGTTACACTTCGACGAAAACGCGACGCAATTTTTTAACATTTTTTTCAAAATAGGTAATATGTGAAAATAAATATGGATCTTGAGTATTAAAAATCTAATTACATTGCGACGATTACATTTTTTCTCGGCTCTTTTTTTACTCGATGTAAGTTTTTTCATCAAACATAGTCTGCAGTTTTTGCCGCTTCCATGGTTTCAATGTTTTTGAAAAATTACACCGAGCAAAGGATGGCAGAAAAAATATGAAATTGATTGGCTAGTGAACTGTCAACATTGATGAAATTGCTGAAACGGGGATCGAAGAAAAATGTGAGTTTTCAAAATGCAATTTTTGAGAAGGAGGCCTCGTTTAAGCAATATGGTAAATGTGCTTTAAGTTTGCGCGCTTCCTAAGATTGCGCATGCGCAGTAACGATTTCTCAGAACCAGTGAAAGTTACAGCATTGATATCGCCTTTACTTGAAAGAAGGATCAAAATGACCATACTTCACGCTTTTTGGTGATGGTAGCACCAAGTGTCACAAACTGACGAGCAAAAAACTTTTTTTTTTCAAATTTTTTTATAATTTTTCCAATAAAAGTCGCGTGCAATAATTTTTATGGAAATGGCAGTAGAGATCTAAATAAGCTATTTTTAGATTCGTCATTGTCTGGGGATTATAACAAGCACATATTTCAAGTATTTTCTGCTTTCAATTTTTCAATTTTTTAAAAAACCAACCCTGTGCCTAAGATTGCGATTTTTATCTTTTGCTACTTTTCTAGACTAATAATGATAATTTTCGAAATTTTCATTAAGAATTCAATTAATTTGAATGAAATGGCACCTTGTATATGTATATTATCGAGTTTACTCCTTGCCAGAAGCTTGGGAGAAATGGGTGTAATGCTGGAAATATCAGATATGAGCGCATTTCCAGTGTGGTTCACTCAGAAGTTTCAAATTCACGTTCGTGTGAGACATTTTGTTTGCTTTTATCATTAATTAAACAATATTGACGAATTTCTATGTTTTTCACTGGTGCACAATTTGGGAAGGTGAATGCGCAATCTTAGGAAGGTATATGCCTAAGTTTGCGCATTTGACTTTTTTTGGTTTTTGGTCAAAATATCAAAAACTAAATCGATTAAAAATTTTATTTCTGGGGCAATAAATCATAGCCAAATGTTTGAAGAACCTTCTGTACAAATTTCAATATTCTAGCTCCTTTTCATAAACAGTAGTGACTGTTTGAAAATTAGGTGCGCGAACTTAGGCACATTTACCCTACATACATGCAAAAACAATTTTCGATTCAGAAAGTACCTACATAGAACACTTCAGCTTTGATTTGCAGTCAAAAAATCGATCGTAGCCTCATAGGGTGATTATTTATTTTAAGTAGGTAGGTAAAGTATAAAATTGACGTTTGAAGTTTGAAACCTGTCCAATTTTCAAAAGTCAAATATTATAAAATAAAGAATCACGCTTGTATATCAAAGCTGAGGTGTTCTACTTTCTAAATCAAAAATTGTTTTTGTATAATAAACGAAAACTCCTTCTTAAAATTGTATTTTAAAAACTCGTGTTTTTCCAATCCCCCTTTCATGTGGTTTCGGCGTTTTGGACTATACTTTTTCTTAGAGCGGGGCAGTTGCCTTGTCGAATCTCTATTGTCATAATAAGTATAATTAGATTTCGAATAAGATCAATAATATTCCTCGAGTTAGGTATTTCAAAAACAAAACAAAAACGCGTTAGCTTCGCGCCGACCTTTACACCGCCAAGTGTAGTCCGCTCCGTGTTATAATTCCTTAAGATCGAAATAAGGATGGATTTGTAATCTTTTCTGCTGTATCCAGTGTGAAAACTAATAAACAATATTGTAATGGACAAAATAAATTCTACTCGATAATTTCAACATTTCAAGAAACGTAGATAATTAGGCCTACCACAAATTGTAATACTTACCATACTTACCTGTAGTAGTAGTAGGTACGTATGTAGTAGAAAAAAAACATATCCTGGATTTTCATTAAAATTGATGAGAAAATTTACTTACTTACTTCAAGGGGAAAACAACCCGGAAAAATTTCTACCCTCCTAGTAATTGAAGGGGACTGAGCCAAGAGGTCTTAAACAAGAACCATTTTTTGAAAAAGAAATGGTGATTTTGCCATTTTTGAATTGTATATGGTACTCGGTGCAATACCTCGCTCGCCCCTCAACTAAAAATGTTACAATTTGAATCATTTCTGAACCTCCTCTGGAGGCTGACCCATGTATTGAATTCAAAAATTTACTCAAGACTGCTACAGCCCTCCACAAAGAGTTCAAAAATGGGCGGATCGCGAAAATTACAGTTTCTCATCGAATTCATATAGCACTTTTCCTACATTAAGAACTCTTTATAAAAAGCTACGTAATGTACCTATTCATATTTGTACTTAAGCTGAATTCGTGTTCGGTGGGGCAAAATAGGTACTACGATTATGTACCGTACATTTCACAATCATTTCGTTCAAACTGCTTAAATTAATTTTTTTTTTGTGAAATATTTCTCACTTTTCATCATTCTTTACCTACGTACTGACTGATGAAATGTGACTTTGAATATCTTAGTAAAATGCTGACCGCGAAAAAAGTGCGTAGATAAATACACCTAGTGGTATTTTTGTTACAGATTAGGCCTATGATGAAAAATAAAATTTAGTATTCTATTTCAGCATAAGTTTGACGACTAGGTGCAGAATAATTTGATGGATTTTCTCGGAAGTCTTCAGAAACATGGTGTATGGTGTATGAGCATTCGACTCGACCTATTGTATTGTCTTATATTTTTTTTCACTAAAATTTCACCTCTGGTTTTGTATGAGTATGGTGCCAACAATGCCAACATGTTTTGTTTTCCAGCATGTCATTTAGGTACAATTGCTTTATACCTATGCACCTGGGTACTGTATTTTTTGTTTTGGTATTGAAAATACAAATAAGTTACTACTTTATTTACAACGAAAATCAATCAATCAATCATCATTTACAGCTAAAGGACAACAGAATTCAGAATTCAGAATTCAAAGTACAAATATATACCTATGTATTTTTTCTAGCGAGAAATTAAATATGTAGGACAATACAATAGGCCTAGGAGTCGAATGTGCATTGCTCATACAGGAATGTTTCTGAAGACTTCCGAGAAAATACCCGCCAGTCCTGCAAGCCTTGCTTTAGTTTTGTAGACGATCACTTGAAAAAGTGAAGTCGAGGGTTCCCAAATAACTCGATTCAATTTTTTGAATACCTACATTAAAAAACAAAAACTGACGAATTTTGTTTGAACCAAGGGTTTATTCAGCTGATCATCAATTGGCTTTTGGCTATCAGCTACTTATTAGCTCAAATTTCCATTCGTCGTTAATTTTACAGGTGGTAGGGAAGCAAAGTTGAAGTAAACATTTTGAAGAAATGAAGTAGGTAAGTATACTTAAGCTTCCATAATTTATAAATCAAAGTACCTAATTCGTAATAACAAAAAAAAAAAAAAAAAAACAATTAACAATTGCAACTTGTCGCATTGCTCTCTGTTCAGAGCTCATAGAGCTATAAACATGCGCATATGTATTTGTATTTAAAAATCACGACCGTTCTATATTAATTTAAGAAGCAAGCAACTAGCGAATTGCTTACAAAGAATCACCGTTCGACGCTCTAACGCGAGATAGTATTCTCTATTGTTTTTTTAGATACCTATTCTCTCATTCTATTATTTGATGCATTCTGTGATTTAAACTACCTATGTAATCATTACATCAAAATAAGGTAGGTACTTAATTTGAAAATTACTGTACTGTGCAGTAATAACCATTACATCAATTTCGGGACTGAATAAAGCGTTTTGAAAATCATTTCTTTCAGTGCAATTCAGTAGATTTTCTACTGTTTTTCAGTAAAAAACTACTGCTTTTAAAAAGACAAAATGTCGTGACTGCTAAGAAGTGAAATTTGACTGTTTCAAATTTAGAGAGTAGGTATGCTGTTTTGGCGAATTTTTACATTGGAGAAGTAAATTAAAAAATGAAAAATAATAGCGTGTATCCCTTCAAAGTATGAATTTGAGCAGTTCAAATAAGTACATACATTTTGTACTATTGTTGGCCAGCTCTGGGATCCCAGTCAGAAAATTAGTCCTGGCGGGAGGGTTTCTCACATCGTCTTTGAATTCGCCAAATCGTTATTCATCTCCTCGCGTCCTCGCCGTATTAATGATGAAATTGTCGTAGTCGAGTAACCTTAGTGATTGCCAGCAACTTTATAAGTCTCTCCCATGTAGGTAATTCATTTTTTTCCTTCAAATTTCAATCATAACTTTGAAACAAAAATGCAGGCGGAAGATTGACAGTATGTTAAAAAGTGGCGTGTTAGGAAATTCGATCTTTGCAAAATAGTTTGCACGTCTGACGCCAGATGTAGGCCTATTGTAATGTAGCATACTTACAATTTGGCGATTGGTGTCATAGACTTGAAATCGGTAGATTTATATGTATATCATAATCTTGGTGTTTATTTTCGAACTAAGTATCCAACAACAAAAACAGCGGATGGGTAATTCGTAAGAATGGTTTAATACAGAAACTACTCGTAAATATGTACTTGAGAAGCTTATGGAGCATATGAAGCTTATTATGTAATAATGTACTTAGTACCTACTCTACTGGTATGTGCGTGCCCCTGTTTTCTCCCATCATGGTTGCAGGGACTAATATCCTCGCAGACATGGGGGAAAATTGAGGAAAAATCTTAAATTTAACTTTGGTTTAACTAATGTACCTAGGTACTAAATTATTTTTTCTGTTCCATAACTACCATCGGCCGTCATCACTTTTGCCTCGAGTTTGAGAAGCTTCCCATTTACTCAAGGATCCGTCTCCGTTCTCATCAAATTTTATGAAGTCCCTGAACAAATCTGGATGATTAATACCTTTTTTTCTGTAATAATCTTGCACTTCTTGGAAACTTAACTTCCCATCACCATTTCTGTCTATTTTGTCGAATTCCGAATCGAAATCACCGGCTACCATCGAAACGAACAAACTTGACACAATAACGAAAATGCAAATGAAAAAACTTGTAGAAAAGTACATTTTGCTTTTTGAATTTTCGGTTTATAGATGTAAATAATGTAGTGGACACCTAATACAAAACTGAACAACTAATGGAATTGTCACCATACTCACATCTCTTTATAAAGACATACCTATACACGCATCAGTGGCACTTGAATTTTCGTTTCATAATCGGTACATCTAATTAACTACAAGGACTAATAAATCTCAACGAACCAAATAATGTTTCTCATTATAAAGGTGATTAAAAATTCAATTGCACAATTAGAATGGATTCTTTTGAAAAATTCTCGTTTATTCATGCCTAAAATGAGGAGTACAGGGAATGAATGGTGTAAGTGGTATTTTGCAAATTTTACAGGAGAGCGTTTTAAAGATTGAAATGTTTCTCAGTTTGAATGTAGGTAATTATTATTTGGTGTGAGATTTATTTCAGATGTACTCTTAAAGTCTATTAGAACAATTCCGAGCATGAAAATATCATTCACAAGTTATCAGAATACAATGAGAGCATTTTTAAACTAACGCGCAAGCAACGTTTTGCCCCAAAAACCACTTACTTATGTCGTTGTTTCCCTGTATTTGTTTTTTTATGCAATTTTCAAGTCGTTATTCTGAGTTGAAAGAACAAATGTGCATTTTTCGTAAACATTGGGTGGAACTGCTTAGCTCAATGAATAAAATACCACTGCATGAGAAGAAAAAAAATAAAAAATTTGTTACAATCTTTTTTCGCCTCAAACTTTCAATTTTTCAATTTTCATCCCTTACAATTTTTTGTTTTTTGAGTAATATAGTGCAGATAAAAATACTTTCAACATAAACCATGTACACTACATGAAAGAGCATTCCTCAATGAACAAAATTACCTACACTAAAAAAAAAATTGAAAAAATCAAGTTATACCGTTCTT
Organism: Planococcus citri; assembly: GCF_950023065.1. Taxonomy (NCBI): domain Eukaryota; kingdom Metazoa; phylum Arthropoda; class Insecta; order Hemiptera; family Pseudococcidae; genus Planococcus; species Planococcus citri. Next base: position 2,555,810 of record NC_088677.1, on the reverse strand, counting down.
TCCCTGTACTCGTACTCCTCATTTTGTCACTGAGGCCATTGAATATGTAAGTAAGTCCCTTATTATTCTAAATTTAAACTACAGCAAATTAGAACATCCATTAATGGTTACTTAGTGTGGTTTCAGTGTTCAAATATTTTTCAACAAAATTTTCCCTTGGTGATCAATCAATTAATTATTTCCGCAAAGAAATTGACATTGTTTTCGTGGGTTGCCCAAGCTGCCGTGTCATTCCATGTTTTTGCCTGGTTCAGGGTACCTGAAAGACGAGCAATTCAGACAAAAAAAGTCACCTGGTTCAGATGAAAACGGTGGTGAATTTGCCTGAAAATTGTGCGCCATCGCCATCTATTGGTAAAACTAAAAAGTACACCTTACAAGAGCGGCGATCATACCAGTGCTGGCGTGCTCAAGCACCACAAGGTTGAACAAAAACGTGTTTGAAAAAAAATAAAACTTTTTTTTTTTGTTTTAAAACTACGCCTCTGCAAAGTTTAGCCTGTTCTGACTTCCCCCAATTGGGGGAAGTCAGAACAGTTTATATTTTATTACACTGAGCGAAAGCTACTGTGTCAATCGCGCTCAAATTTTCACCATAGGTTAAGAACCCTTGTGGAAACCTACATAATAAATTTGGTCCATATTGGTTCATTAGAAGGGGAGTAACAGCTGGTCAACGTTGAAATTGTGAAAAATCATTCTGACTTGCCCCGGTGCACCTTAAATATTTCTGTCCATGCTGACTATTATTGGGGTACAGCCCTTGATTATATATTACATTCGTAAGCAGATAAACCACCCTTAAGGTAAAGTACCAGTTGTGGATAGGGGTCCCAGTTGTGGATAATCGTTCCTATGGGCTTAAAAAAAAAATTATCGCTTCTACCTTTTTCTGTAACATTTAATCATTTCGTTGCATTCATGACAACATGAAAATTCACCCATGAAGTCTATGTACAAAAGCATTGAAGTTTCAAAATGATAAAAATTCAGATTTTAAAATTTTTTAGAAGGAAATTTTAAATAATGTAAAAAAGCGAATCAAATATGTAATTTTTCATACCTGCGGAAGTTTTTGGATAGTAATAAGATGAAATAACCACCTCTGCATATTTTTGAGAATTTTTGATTTCATCTAGTACTATTTAGAGCAGTCTTTGTCCGCAACCGGGCCAGGGGGCCCGGTTAGTGGATAATTGGAAGTTTTTGAGATTCTCTACTAAGAAATGAAATATTCTTGATTTTTTTTTTCCTCCCAAGTATTATGTAGTTCAACAGTCACACTACACAACAAAATCAAAAAATTTGAAAAAAATTGAAATTTGGGCTTCTCAGAGCATGTTGAAAAAAGTATAACCACAACTGGTACTTTACCTTATAGCTTCAACGGCTATACCATTATGTAGTTAGACATCCAAAAACTAGATGTCACTGGCATGAAGTTTCTCCTTTGGAACTGTTAAAAACTGGTGAGATGCTCTGCTTTTAGCTTGCTGTTCAAATACTACCTGAGTTGACCTTTTTTTTTGTTTACTTAGTGGTTTATTGTCTACATAAAAACACTTTTTTCATTCGTGCTCAGTAATAGGCGGTGTGTACGGGGTGCCCAGAAAAATATTGAGTACCCCAAAAAAAGTTTTTCATTAAAAATATAGGTTGGCAACGTGAAATAGATGCATATAATTGGTGGAATGTTATCTCTCCAGTCCAACAACCAATCATGTGCTATCATTATCATCATTCACTGTGACCAACCAAAGTGTTTTCGTAGAAAACTTTTTTGGGGGTACTCAATATTTCTGGGCAACCTGTACTAATAAGCAGGTTTACCTTACTACCTATCTAGCATACCCACGTGTACAACAAATCTCACCAAAACTTAAAAACTTTTTTAAAAATCCCAAAATTATATTAAAAAGTCATCTAAAACTCGTTCTAGGTACCTAGATCATCGATTGGTGTGATATGCTATCATGCCTAATAAATGTACTTATTTGGAGAATTCCGGAGAGTCAACATTGGTAACACTGAATATATTCGCGAAGTTTGCGAGTACAAGTATGGAAATAGATTATACTCTTAAGAAAGTCATAGGATTTTGTGTAAGTTTTACGTACTGCGCAGTGCGCGAGCAAGCATCAAATCAGCTGTTCACGTACAACGTTGCACCCCATCGGTTGCTCCACCCACCTCCACCGCGTGACGACACCAACCTGCCATGCGCAGTACGTAACATATACGTAAAATGCTATGACTTTCTTAAGAGCATACTCTATTTCCATACTTGTATTAAAGAGCTTTAGCGAGTACCAGGCAGGGATGGAAGAACGAACAGGAATGAAGAACAAAAGAAGAACTAATTTTTGAAAGAACGAGCGAATGAAAGAACAAACACCTGGAAAAATCCCAGTGAAGAACATTGAGAACAAAGAACGGAAATTTTTATTTGTCTTTGAAAAACAGAAGAACAAGAACCGTTCTTCTGGTTTTTGATCTTGTTCCCGTTCTTCTTTTTTTCACTCTGTGTTCAGTATTTTTTTCACTTTTTTATGTATTTTTCGACCATTTTGGGATATTTTGGGTCAACACTTGAGATAAAAGTGCCAAAATTTTGCCAATATGCAAAAAAAAAATTCGAAAATTACGAGAACAAGAACACTGGGAACGGAGAACCAAAAAAATTGTTTAAGGAAAGAACGAAAGAACGAAAGAACAAACGAACGAACGAACAAAGTTTCATATGAGTTTTAAGAACGAACAAAAGAACAAACATGTGGTAATTCATTTCAGGAACAAAAGAACGAAGAACAAAATTCCTTGTTCTTCCATCCCTGATACCAGGTACCTCCTACCTGGTCGCGAGCAAATATAATCCTCAGTACAGTACGTAAGATTGAGTCGAAGCTTCCCTATACATATTCGCTGACAAAGTGTTGATAAGTAAGTCCCTTACTACATTCGTTTGTTGCATCCTTTCACTAGGTTAAGGTGATCTTAAGTATTAATCTAGTTACCTGATAGTATGTTTGTATGTATCAATGAGTGAATCGTATTTTTAATTAATTCGTATCAACTGGACAAGAACAAATACAGACTTTTGTAAGTACTCTGTGTTATTATTGCACGAAGATATAAGGTGCACCGGGGGAAGTTGGAATTTGGGGTAAGTTAGAAAACTTGCTCTAGCGCCTAGAGGTTTATATCTGGCGAAGTGCCACTAAAGGTGACTTGAGGGTACCACTCCTACTTCATCACGGCATACAAATTTTCGCGATTCAGTTTCATTTTAGATGTCTTTGGTTCAATTGTATTTTGTTGTTGTTTTGAACTTATTTTGAATTTGGTCTAAAATACAGACTTTCTATTTCTTAGTTTTTCGCATATAGCGGACGAACCATGCGTCCTAGTGAAAATCTGATGAGGGTGATCTCAAAGAGAATTAAATTCTCTACAACTTTGTTTCTGTGCGATTTTTCTAGGACGCTCGGTTTGTGATCTACGCCTCTGCAAAGTTTAGTCCGTTCTGACTTCCCCCAATTGGGGTAAGTCAGGACAGTTTATATTTTATTCCACTGAGCAAAAGCTACTGTGTCAATCGCGCTCAAATTTTTACCATAGATTAAGAACCCTTATGGGAACCTCCATATTAAATTTGATCCATATTGGTTCATTAGAAGGGGAGTAACAGCTGGTCAAAGTTGAAATTGCGAAAAATCATTCTGACTTGCCCCGGTGCACCTTACACATGAAGGGTGGTTTTCCAAAACGCATTAAGTCCATTTTTTTCGAAATTGATTTTTTCGCGCCATTTGGTTAGTGACGTCAGGACACATCATCTGAGACGCATACCTACCTAAAATACCTATTTTATCCATGTTCTTTCCAGCTTTTTGTGAAATTGTTGAAATGCGCTTGATTTTCCAAAACGCATTAAGTCCATGTTTTTTAACACTTGTAGAATCGCTTGTTCCCATACGAACTGATTTTTAAAATTTTATAGTATGTTGTATATGTGCATCCTTAGGAAGTATCGCCACAGAAATTTTCAACCCCCTCCCCCCCATATTTACCCCTCAAAAATGACGTTTTCAGTTTTTTAACTTATTTTATGGTATTTAACAATGACGATTGCGAGGTACATTTTAGAAACACTTTTTTTGGACGTATTTTTGACCCAATACCTTTTTCGAAATTTTTGCGGTGGTGCGCCATGTTAGAAAATTGGGAAATGTGTGTGTGTGTGGGGGGGGGGGGTGAAATGGGAATTTTGGGGAAAATGACTATCAACGAGTAGGGTGTCGTTTTCTTATGATTCGATATCGCTGAGCACGAATATGACGTTAGATTTTGTTTTACACCCCCACAGCCCCTCCGGAGCCCTCAGCCCCCACCTCAATTTTCACTATTTTGGGAATGAAGTTACTTTGATGACGTTGGTGTCATTGTCTTATAATTCGATACCACTGAGCATGAATATGGCGTCAAATTTTCTCCTACACTGAAACTGCCCCTCCGGAGCCCTCAGCCCCCTCCTGAATTTCTATTCATTTTTGAAATAAAGTTATGTACTTTGATGAATTGTGGTGTCGTTTTCGTTGTTTTCTTATGATTCGATACTCACTTAGCCCTCTCCTAAATTTCCACCATTTTCAAAATTAAGCTGCTTTTACAACATGGAATCTTTTTCATACGAATTTCGCGCTCAGCAGTATCAAATCACAAGAAAACGACATCAATATCAACGTAATTCGAAAATATAAGGCAAAAACTTTCAAAAAATCACAATTCCTCAGAAGTGAAATACAAACATAATTTTTGATAAGAGGTTTTGAATTGAATGGTAATATGCAAGCTGGAAAGGAGAAAAGGCAGAAAAATGTACTTTTTGCGTGGTGTTTTTTTTAATTCTTCAATTTGTGCACTCGCGATTGAAAATAAACAGTAAGTAGTAGGAACCATTTTGTTGGAAATTGATTTTCCTACAAGATGGTACTTTCATTTTATAATTATCTTATAGTTACCTCATAATTTTCCTGAATGAATGCTAATTTTCAACATAAAACGTCTAGTGGTTTTCCAAAACGCATTAAGTCCATGTTTTTCAACACTTGTTGAATCTCTTGTGCAACATTCAACTCAACACCGCGTGTTGGATCATATCAAGCTATACCTAAACTTCAATGTTAGGTTGGTTGCATACTCAAAATAAGCCCTCTAATGAAATGGGAGTATGTTTTATGCTTTTTCTCGGAACTTACTTTTGGGACTTAATGCGTTTTGGAAAACCACCCTTCACATATATTTTGAGAAGAATAGAAGTGTTTAAAGGTAGTCTCTGCTGCAGCTAACCAAGCGAGATAATATTCAGTGAGATAACTCTCAGCAACACTCATAAGAGTAATTGCGAGAAGTACCTACTTATCAATAACATATACACTCTCAGTCATTAATCGACTTAAACCATTAGATACTTACCTATAATACGTAGATACCCTAAGTTCTCTCATTATGGTTCAAAATCAAATTAAAAATTCACCAACTAACCTTAGTAAAAAGTACACTGAATTTTGTAAAAAAAAAAAAAAACATACTGAACAGTGATTTTATTGTTTACTAAGAAACTTTTCATATAGGTAGTTACAATAGTTGAATGACTATGAAAATTTTTTATATTTACTACCTCAGTAATTACTATAGGTAAGGTACTCAGTTGACTATGACTTACTATTCAACTAAGTATACAAATTATCACAGTAACTTGTGGTGAACCACCCCACGAATTTTTCCAAAATCCGAACCTAATTGGAGGTACCCTTTGATTATAAGGTCTTGGCTAAAAATCTTGAGAAATCTCATTTATGATGAAAATATGTTCATTGTTCATCTATTGTTTGTCTGTAAGTAAGTGCACGCTGCATTTACAAGTCATATTATGTAATATGTATGTAGCCTGCATATATTATTAAAGATTAGAATGATGCGAAATCATTTCATAAATTAAGTACAGGTAGGTAGGAATGTGTTCGTGAAGTTTTATCAAGATTTGCTGCGACTGCGCTTTATCAAAAAAATGTGATCCTGATCCATAACTGAGAATTTACCATACTGAGGCATTTGCTTCTTCGCGAGTTAGATATCCATCCTTATTCCTATCAGCTCTGGAAAATTGCCTATCAAATTCTGCTGTAAAAATGTGTATTCTTTTGTAGTAGTTGTGCAATTCCTCACGGCTGATCGCCTTATCCTGATTTTTGTCTACGTTCTTGAAATCGGCAAGGAAAGCGCGATCACTGTAGGAAAAGGAAACCATTGAATTCACAAACAGACATGACAAAACAATGAAAACACAAGTGAAAAAACTTGCAGATAAATACATCTGGCTATTTGAATTAGACGCGAAGATAGATACAATACCGAAAAAATGAAAGAACCGAGAGATGGATATGTCAGCAATATAACAATTATACTGTAGAATAGATGGAATGTCAGCGATATATACTTTTATACAGTATGTGTATCTGGATCCACAACCATTTGAGTTAGGTATTACTCAATGACTTGCATTTCACGTACACCTATTAAATGGCTCGTTAAGTCTGTTAGAATGGAGTATTACCATATTCTTCCGATTATATGTAGAAGTGATTAAGCGTACCTAGCTATCTGAATTAGTAAATCCAATCAATGCGAGTATTACCTACCTACTGTTTCTGATCAAGTTTACGCTAGAATAAGTAAGGGTAAAGGCACCAAATATGGACCACTTTTTTTTGGAGGATTGCCACTTGAAAACTATAGGGGGTACAAACCTCCACAAAGGCTTAAAATGAAGTTCCATCCTTCCACTAACACTGTACAAAACTTCAGGGGTGAAGGTCAACATTAAGTATGTTTTTTTTATTATTGAGTGATGAGTGTCAAAATGACAGTTTGAAATTTTGGACACCTAATATGGACCACCCATAAAATTTCAAAATAAACATACTTTCACATTTTTCAAAAGGTCATATTTATTTGTAGAAATGAACAAAAAAACTTATTCTAAGCAGTTCAGGTTGATTTTGAATATTTTTTTTTAAATTGTTGAATGACGAGTGTCAAAATGACAGTTCAAAATTTTGGACGCCTAATATGGACCACCTAAAGAATAATTTCAAAATAAACATATTTTTACGTTTCAAAACATCATATTTATTAGTAGAAATGAACAAAAAAAAGTATTTCAAGCATTCCCCTTTTCAGCAGCTGTAAAAAATGAGTAAAAAATTTAATATCACAGGTGGTCCGTTATTAGCGCACCCCATAAAAAAAACTTTGTACCAAAAATTTCTGTACATACCCTCATTTTTAGCAAAAACTGATCACTCCAGCAGAAACTACATCCTTTTTATAGTTTTTGCGCTGGTTGTGAAAAACTATATTGTTTTCTCCAAAATCAGTCTTCACACTCAATGAAATTCACGAATTTTACACTTCTAGCAGAAAGCCAAAAGCCAATTAGCATACAGTATTTGAATAGATAACCAATCAGAGAAAAGCGTTTCTGTAAAACCAATCAATGATCAGTATTCGTAGAAACTGATTGCAAGACTGAATTTTATAAACTGAGACCAATTACATTTTCAATATTTTCATATTTTTTTTTGTACGTTTAAATGAAATTAACACGATGAAAGTTGAAACACAGAATTTATTGTTGTCAAAGTTATTTCTTATTTCTTTTAGTAAATTTTATCAATTTGTAAAGGTCCCTTTTTATTTTTATTTTTTTCATATTCCAAACGACGATGATACTAAACGGCGAAGTTGAGAACAAAAAATTCAAAATTCCCTTCTCAAGTTCTCACTAAAAAACAGTAGCAATTCGCATTTTTTCCCTGCCTGACAGGTGTATATGTTTGAAAAATCTCTTTTCTCATTTCTCAACAGCATCTAGGCGATAATTTGATTTTACTCCCTAGTTGAATAAACTACTATTTCTCATAAAAAGAAACACAAAATGCAATAAGGCAGAAACTATCTTGGACCAGCGGGTACGCTGGTCTCTTGTTTGATATTATAAACATCAATGACATTTAGAAAATTACACCACATATGAGGAGGCGATAAGCATGAGGCGATAAGCATATGGCGATAAGTCACATTTTTTTTTTTGAGAAAAATGCAAAAAACTGTTGTGAAGCTCTGGGTGAACCAATTTTTTCAAACTTGGTCTTAAATGAAAGAGCAGACTCATAGTAACTAATCCCCAATATTTGCAATTTGAAAAATTATGTGGGGGGCGCTGGGGGCAATTTTGTTTGGACTTATTGCCTTTTGCTTCAGTACCTATGTGAAATATATGTGAGGGCGCATACGGAAAGGGACCTAACGACCAAAAGTAAAATTTCACAAGAGGAGGGTTTAAAGTTTTGGATTACCTATTTCCCTTGTTTTAAGGTACGATTACATATGGCTATTCCAACTTCGAAGGTCCTATACAAATTATCACACATTCACACACGCCCTCCAAGGACCTGTACTGGCCAAATTAGGCACTACAAAGTTGATAAAGTGAGCAATTCTGTTGATATTATCAAGAATTTTAGGGTATTAGTTTCGATAAAAATCGTTTGCTGCTGATTGTGGCAGTGTTTTTTGGTTCAAATTGTGTTTTTTATATAGTTTCACATTAAAGTTAGTGATATATTGTTAAAAAATTAGTGTTGGGTAAATTCGCGAATATTCTTTTCTTGCTTGCGCATGCGCAAGAATATGCGCATATTCTTGCGCAAATTCCGCAGATTCTTTTCAAAAAATTAGAACATTATTGCTTAGTTTAGAGATAATCGGGAACCTTCCAAATTTCCATTGAAAAGGTTTCAAATTATTGAGAAAAATTGGAAATTTATAAAGAAAAGTTGATGTAAAACTTGTAAATTGTGGAAAATTGTAGAAAAATCTTCAAATTTTTTGAAAAAAGCCATGATTTTTATTTTTTTGAGAGAATATTCTCCAAGCATTTGAGAATATTCGCAACTTGTATTCGCGAATATTCTCAGATTATGCGCATTGAGAATATTCTCAGGGCAACACTATAAAAAATACATTTCGTAAATCGATACCGGTGGCTAGGTGTATGTACCTTGCCAAAAGTCTTCGATTCGAGTTCCGCTATTGGAAATTTTTTTTAATGATTTTTTCCACTCGTGTCTTATTAAAGTCACGAGTTTTTGTAAAATTTTCATTTTTTACGCATTTTTACGTCTTTTTAAAAATTTTTTGCGTCATTTTTCAACTTTTATGAATGATAAATGTATGCATGCTTCGCTTAAAAGTAAAAAAAATTGATGAAATAATAAAAATTGGGGCCTATGGAGGGTTCTACTCGATTTTTAAAAAGTCCCTACAAAAATTTGGCGAAGAAATGAAAAATTAATTTTTTGGTTGTAAGGTCCCTTTCCGTATGCGCCCTCACATATGCTGATTTTCAATATTTAACGCTGTAATCACATAATACTAAAGCGTTTTCTTAATCAAAATTTAACGTAGAATCCATTTCTGTAATGGTTGAGGCATTGTTTTTACAAGTTATACAAAAACAAACACAATAAAAATGGCAAAAAAGGTGGACTTATTGCCTTTTGTCGCAGTTTCCACACATTTTTGAGGATTTTTCATTATTGAACACCTAAAACATAAATACCAAAACGTTTTCTTAATTGAAATTTAACGCAGAATCCATTTCTGTTATGGTCGAGGCATTATTTTACAGGTAAGACAAAAATTAACACAAAAAAGTTCCAAAAAAGGTGGACTTATTGCCTTTTGACACCAACCTACCAGGACTTAACTACCATATGTGAGGGCGCATACGGAAAGGGTCCATTCGACCAAAAAAAAAAAAAAAAAAAGTTCTCTGAAATTGCTGTAGGAACTCTGTAAAGGGTTCCTATGACAATTTCAGAGAACTTTTTTTTTTTTTTTTTGGTCATAAGGACCCTTTCCGTATGCGCCCTCACATATGTCGCCAATTTAAAACATTTTTGTGGATTTTCACCCGTTTAAAATTATTTTGGCGTTTTGAAACCTACACCACTGAATTCCTCATTGAATTTTACTAAAGACAGTGATGCTAACACAAAAAAAAATGTGTGACTTAAAGCCATATTCTTCTCACCTCCTCATATATATTTTAATAAAAGTTGAAAAACACACTAAAAATTTTTTTCAGTGTCTCAAAACAGTTTTTTGTAAATTTCTCAGCAAGTTTTGACTTTACAGAGTTGTAATTTTTGTCTCATTTGTTTTTTTGATGAAAAATAGGTACATCAGAATACATTTTTTCCTGACAGATTGCGCTAATTACCAACGAGAATGGGTGCCGGTCCATATTGCGGACTGGTCCATAATTGGTGCCCTTACCCTTACCTAGTGAAATAAAATATCAAATAGACCCGTTCGCGTACAAGTGTTGTGTGAATATAGTGGGTGTCTAAGCATTGTTTTTCTTATGCGAAAGTTGTCCCAGTGAACCTGGTTAACTGGCACAACAAAAGAAAAGAACGCTTCGACTATGAAATATTAGTTAAATTCACGTCCTACCTGTATGTACGCTTATTAAAACCGAATATCTCACCATGAACCGGTCTACTGATATAGTGTAATATGCCTTCACCCTCTTAGTGGTTATTCTCAGAAAGATTACCTGATTAGGGGAATTGTCGTAATGTGGGAACTATTTCTACATAAATCTATTTGACAATAGGTGTATTTTACACATAAATCATGTCAAGTAGCATCTGTCACTCAAAAGGGGTGAACCAAGATCGTGCGGATCTGGTGGCAACTTGCTATGAGGACTTTGCCACAAGCCTCACTTGGTTCCATCGTCTGCAGCAAATAGGTAATCGGTGGCAAGGTGTCTGCACTTTATCAAATATGTATAGCCTCTCGATAGAGGTATTTAACGTAAATCTAACACCACTTCAGTGTGGTAATATTATATTAATTTAATTGAGTACCGATGGACTAATTAACGTAAATATTTAATTAATTACAACCCATCTCGATCATCTTATTATCATTTGCAGTCATTCGAGACGTTCCTAGGCATCTCGGATGATGCGTGTGTTACATGTGTCTATCTTAGTACAAAGCATCCACTGTATCTATCTTAGTACAAATCATCCACTGTATGGCCACTATTATTGGGGCAGGCTTTTAGGGAAGAGGTGGAGAGATGGTCTGCAGTGTTCGGTAAGTATAGGTACTTACATGGTGGTGTCTCCACTAGTTAAATATAAGATTAGCATAGTTAAGTAATATTATCGTGTATCCACAGGCCATGGACAAGGATCCTGACCTGTAGGTAGTGTAGGTAGGTATATTTCTTAATAATAGAAATATAGTCGACTCCTACTGATGAATAATTTTAGTAAACGACATTGATATAAGTCCAAACAGGCCCCTAATTAGACACTTAACTCGTGAATGGTTTCTCAGAGACCTATTTACTTGTTGGTTCTATCTCAGACACGAAGTAACGGAAATAAAGTGAACACAATTAAGGTGCACCAGGGGAAGTTGGAATTCGGGGTAAGTTAGAAAATTTGCTCTAGCGCCTAGAGGTTTATATCTGGCGAAGTGCCACTAACGGTGACTTGAGGGTACTATCCCTACTTCATCACGGCATAAAAACTTTCGCGATTCAGTTTCATTTTAGATGTCTTTGGTTCAATTGTATTTTGTTGTTGTTTTGAACTTTTTTTGAATTTGGTCTAAAATACAGACTTTCTATTTCTTAGTTTTTCGCATATAGCGGACGAACCGTGCATCCTAGTGAAAATCTGATGAGAGTGATCTCAAAGAGAATTAAATTTTCTACAATTTTGTTTCTATGCAATTTTTCTAGGACGCTCCGTTTGTGATCTACGCCTCTGCAAAGTTTAGCCTGTTCTGACTTCCCCCAATTGGGGGAACTCAGAACAGTTTATATTTTATTCCACTGAGCGAAAGCTACTGTGTCAATCGCGCTCAAATTTTCACCATAGGTTAAGAACCCTTATGGGAGCCTACATAATAAATTTGATCCATATTTGTTCATTAGAAGGGAAGTAACAGCCGGTCAAAGTTGAAATTGCGAAAAATCGTTCTGACTTGCCCCGGTGCACCTTACAGATAAACTGTGTATCATTGACTAGATTTACACGAAATACAACGCACAACTTATTAACTTAACAATTAACGCGAATTCGCACAGAAAGGTATTGTTAATACAATTCCTACTTATTAACATATGCAATAAACTTGGACACCTATTTCCGTTCCCAATCCGCCTATGCCCTACCTCACTGTACAGCATACATTGACGAACTAGGTCAATTATTAGTTGGACAGGTCCACAGATAGAAACATTACGTTAACCAGAGATCCCATCCTAGTAGTAATTTCCGAGTTTGTCAAATATATTGGATCATGTGTACCAGGCTTAATAAGGTCACATCTCAAAAAAATTGATTTTGATGTTTTTGCATTTTTGGAGTTTGTATGACCCCCCTCAACCAAAAATTACACTTTGAGTTGGGTACATTATCTAGATCTTGTAAAAAACGCAAATGGCCTAACTCAAAATCTCAACAACATTGCAAGTTGTTTGGAGTTATAACTGTTATAAGGGTACTTACATCTCAAAAAACTCCACCTTTTTTGAGCAAATTTTGTACATACAAAGTGCAGTTAACAAATAGTTTTGATTGTTTTGAATGTTTGTCAGTTAGAAAAATAGTCACAAGGAGTGCATTTTTTATTGGTTTGTACTGAATGGACATTTTTTCAAATTGATCATTTTTCAGAAAAATGAATTTGCACATATCATGAAATTTTAGTTTTTTGAGAAAAACTCAAAAACTAAGCACTCTAGAAAAGAACTAACAACATCATGTCAATTGGAAATTTAATTCTCTACAACTTTGATATTATGAAATTTTTTTTGGACGCTTCCTTTCGCCTCCACATCAACTTTAATGAAAGGTTATAACTCAAAATGTTTTCCAAACATTGAAATATTCCCTCTTTAAGATTCTATTTTTCAAAGTGTTCTTATGATAAATGAAGGTAGGATACCAGATCTTTAAAATGAGGTGCTATTCATTCCTCACAATTAATTATAAGTTGATAAAAATAATGAATCAAATTTAAAAAAAAAAAGAAAATCACTCTCCTGTAAAATGTCACTTTTTAGAGATGTGACCTTATTACTGCGGAGGTGCGATATGATGTCATATATTACAAAGTGTAAATTATTCTCAAAAATCATATTTTTCGTGATAAATGATACTATCACTGGGATACTGAGGTGTCCAAAAGTTAGTTTACGCTATCAAAATTCGCATATATCTTTAGAACGGAGCCTCTTAGCAAAAAACTGATGATATTGATCTGAAAGTGAATTTAATTCTCTACAATTTTGTTCATAACATTTTGTATCTTAGGATCTACTGTTTTGCTCAGAAATTCAACTTTTATGCCAAAACATACAAATGCCAAAAAATGAAAAACACTTTTTATGTGTGTGTATCTCAAGAACCAAGCATCAGAGGGAAAGTTGATGACACTCTGCTAAAAGAAAATTTCAGCTTCTACAATTTTGTTCATAACTATTTTCATTGTGGGATGTACTGATCATCCAGAAAATCAACTTTGATGTCAACTAGACAGCTAAGCAAAGCTTAGCTGCAAAGTGTGCGTAGCTAGCTGCCTTTTCTACAGCTATAACCGTTATTACATCTAGGTAGTGCATAAGTGAATCAACCATGTCATAGTACCTAATGAGAATTTTTGAAACTCTCACTGCTTCAAAATAATAATTGTTTTTCAGTGTTTTCATATTTTCCAAATTACAATAGGTAGGTATTTCAGAATAATTTATAAGCTTGTATTGCTTCTAAATTGAGAAATTTCTAGTTGTTTTTCATATTTTGCATTGTTTTAAAATTTACAAAATTTCAAATCAATTTCCCAAATTCCCCATCGCTACAATTTCATAAAGTTTTCAATAAATTTTCAGAATTTTGCATTGCTGCTGAGTTAGGAAATTTGCTATCAATTTTTAGAATTCACATTGCCTCTAAATAGTCAAATTTTGAATAATTTTTCAGAATTCTTATTGTCTTTAAATTAAAAAATTTCAAATTCAATTTTCAAGTTCATATTGTCCACAAATTGTAAAACGTTTACACAATTTTTGGAATTCACATTGCCTCCAATTTTTCAGAATTCTCATCTTCTTCATAAATATTACAATACTTATTTCATATAATTTTCAAGTTCACATTATCTGCAACTTACAGAACTTTTAATCAATTTTTGGAATTCTCAGCGTTTCTAAATACAAATTTTCATATTATTTTTTTTTAGAATTTCCATTGTCTTCAAATTTATAAATTTTCAAACCAATTTTCAGAACTTACTTTTTATTCTAAATTAAGAATTAAATCTTATAAAATAATATGTTAAGAATTTGAATTGCTTCTAAATTACACGAAAAAATATGGGTAATTTTTACAAAAAAAATTCAACTTAATACTGGTATTTAGCACAATTAAGTACCAGATCCCATTCAATAATTTTTACTGTAATTGTATAGTATTTTGCTATAGGTACCAATAGTAAAAATCATTTTGTTTTAATAATTTTTACTAAATCATGATAATAAAAATTACATGTATTGTTTAAATTGTACAAAAATAAAATTAGTTTAATTACTCATTTTGAAGTAATTTTTAAACTATAAGTAAAAAGTTAAAAATTATTCATGTCAAGGTAATTCTTACTATAGGTACTTATGGCTATAGGTAGACAAAAAATTAATGAAATGAATTTTTAGTTAGCAAATGATATCATAATTCGTAACTCAATTTCAGCATTATTTTTGCCCCATTATCATGTACTACATAGGTAACTCCAAAGCATTTACCTATCCAATTTCCTACGAAAAATCTGTCACCTACCTACTTCCCTCACGGGGATTCGAACCTGGGTCCCTAAATTTCCTATTCCTACCTACCTACATGCCCTAACCACTCGGCTAGGAGCAAATGTGGAGGGTTAGGGCATTAAAAAGATATATTTGTTTGGTAAACTCCCCACCAAACCACTCCCACTTGGAATTTATAGCCAACAGACCGGGGGTGTAACAGGGTACAATGAAACACAGCTGGTGATGGAATAGACTGGGGGTATAGCAGGGTACAATGAGCGGCAGGTGTTCTACAAGTCCCCTTTTCCCTTTTTTAGGATTTAATGCATTAAAATAATGAACTAAAATTGCAATTACTCAGCAATTACCCATCCGAATTGAATGAAAATAAATCTATACCCTCTGCCTTAATGATTCTCAAATGGCGTCCAATAGGTACAAACAGAGATGCTAAGTTACCGGTAATTTATAATTGGGTAACTTACCAGTAACTTACCGGTAAGTTACCGGTAATTTAAGTAACTTATAAATTTTCACTGAAATGGTTCTGAACATCAGAATTGAGATGAAGGTTACCTTGAAATTATCCATAACATCCAACAACTGACAGAAATGGATAGGGACTTGTGTAGATGTCCCATTTTTGCGCCTTTGGGCTTGGGCAATACAAAAATTGCTGCCCCTTGCTTTCAATTACCAAAAAATTCCTAATCAGAGTGCACCAGCATTTTCTATTACAAAAAGAGAACTGAGAAGAGAAGAGAACTGTATTAACCAGTTGTAAGAATGAAATTAAGGCAAAAAAAAATTATGTTTTCTCAATCTCAACACCAATCATTTCTCAAGTTAAAGTTCAAACTTCAGAGCATTCAAATCAAACAAAAAAAACGAACACTTTTGAAGATTTGTAATAATTGTAATAGGTACCTATCTAGGTATTGAAAGTAGTCAAGTAATACAGTGTGCTTCAACAAAATTAAAATTTACAGCTTTATTTTACCTCACAATTCAATTCATTTTTTTTTTTTGATTTTACAATTGATTATTTATAGGTCATCTCACAAGAAGTAGATATGTATGTACCTATGTACTCTCTAAATTTGAAACAGTCAAATTTCACTGTTAAGAACTAAGAAGGCAAAATCCAAAATGTCATCACCGAAATAAACAGTGAAAAAGTACTGCAAAAGTCAGTTATTTAAAATTTTTTACTGCTGACCAAGCTAATCACAGTAGTTTTTCACTGATCAACACAGTACCTACCTACCTACCTACCTACCTAAATAAATAATAATTCATTTTTGACTGATCAGTTCAGTAAATAATTCACTTTTGAATTTTGATTTGACTGATCAGATCAGAAAATTATTTACTGAAAAATGAAAATCCAGTCAAAAACTATAGTTTACAAGAAGCCGGAATGTTGTCATACCCTACTGTTAAGTGCTATACAGTAAAATTTGACTCTTTTAAATTTAGAGAGTACAAATCGTTACCTTAATGCCAAATCCGAGTATGTCCATCCAAAAAAACATCGTCGTTTTGCGTCACTGATAAGGCTCTGGGAAGCCCTGAATTGAAAAATTTGCATCGGAGTACAGTTAAAATGCACCACCGAAGATGCAGGAAGCTGACCGATGTTCAATCAGAACTCAACGAATCCTTCCGAGCATATCCGAGCCTTATCAGTGATGCGTAAAATCGTCCTTTTTTTGTATGGACATACTCGGATTTGGCATTAAGGTAACGAAATTGTAATTTGTTGTATCTAGACAGCTACAGCAGTACATGCAAACATCAAAAATTGCCCATGCCAACATTTCTGTTGAAAATTTATAAATTACCGCGGTAACTTATGGTAATTTATGTCATGGTAACTTACCGGTAACTTACCGGTAAGTTCTCGGGTAAGTTACCGCGGTAAGTTTCCATGCATCTCTGGGTACAAAAAACGGTTGGATAGCTTAAGAGAACATTCATTGCAATTGAAATTTCAATTTCTCAAAGCGAAACCAATAGTGTGCTACGCACACTAAAAAGCATGAATTCAACACAGATCTTTTTTTGTTAAATTCGTGTTTTTTGACATAAAAGTTGACTTTCCCTACAAATGGTGTATCCCAGGGAAAAATGGTGATGAACAAAATTGTAGAGGATAAAATTCCCTTTCAGATTAAGGTCATCAGTTAGTTGCTAAGAGGCTCCATTCTCAAGATGTATGCCAACTTTTACACCCAGTAAGCATGCTGTGACATTAATATCACAGTGATGTAATTTTGTGATGTGTATAGGACATTACAAAGTAATATTCCTGTGGCATTTTTGCGACATTGCTTTGGAATGGAAAAAGAAATATTTGGCCGCAATGTCTCAAAAAAATTACTTTGATGATATCACATAGACATCACTAAAAGATATTACAGTGACATTTCTACCACAAACTATACCATTTTTACTTCTTGCAGATACAGTATATTGACAATTAGTATATGAGGAAGATACTGTCTCATACAAATTTGCCTTCATTAATGATGGGCGCTGGAGATTTTGCCGAATGTGGTGGAGTCAACAGCCTCAAATCTCAACTCCAAACTTCAGGAGTTGAGAGAAGAGAATATTTTTGCAGAAAATACATCTGGAATGTTACCTGAATATGCCTACTGCAATTCAAATGAACCCCAATAATCAGTATTTCAACGACATTCAATGGGAATGTTTTAGAAATATTTACATCAATATTGCATAGACATTTCCTGGTGATATATCTGTGACATTCTGTGACATTAAAAAATGTCACGTACATTTTATATCACCAGTTAATCTCAGAGACATCACAAAGTGATATTACATATCTCCGCGGTGATATTATGTGATGTCACTGTGACATTGCAATGCTTACTGGGCAATAGACCCATTGTTATCCTAATGTTTATTGTATATCATATCCCATAACCAACAGCCTGGAACCGACACCTGTAGAGCGCGTACTTTGGTAGCGAACTCGCCAATTGATGTCTTATGAACCACATGATTTGCTTGAATCTTATGTCAAAGAACATAGATTTAGATATTGGAGGGATTATAGATAATAGGATGATTGAACATATTAATTATAATAGTATCTATGTCCGATGATCTAATAAATAGTTAGCACAGAAATAACAATGGAAGGTGTTCATTTCATCATTATTTTAACAACCTTGTGTAGTTAGGATAGCCTGATCATTCACTTATGCTCTAGGAGCTAGATAGGCATAGGCATAATTCAATCCCTTAGGTGAACATTCTGATTTTCCCCTTTATAGTAGTCATCCCAAGATTATCTATCTACTTAAATGGTCTTGCTAGATTTAACTATTACAAAATTGAGAAAATTTTATTCGCAAGGTCACTGTGT
This sequence comes from Planococcus citri, assembly GCF_950023065.1. Lineage (NCBI taxonomy): Eukaryota > Metazoa > Arthropoda > Insecta > Hemiptera > Pseudococcidae > Planococcus > Planococcus citri. The sequence continues at coordinate 2,537,454 of NC_088677.1, read as the reverse complement.
AATGTATACTCAGAATTCTTTCCTCTGACAACATATTGCACCTCGGGATAAGGTTAGGTACATCTAAAAAAAAATTGATTTTGACATTTTTGCATTTTTGGGGTTTGTATGACCCCCCTCAACCAAAAATAACACTTTGAGTTGGGTACATTATCAAGATCTTGTAAAAAACGCAAATGGCCTAACTCAAAATCCCGACAACATTGGAAGGTTTTTGGAGTTATAAGAGTAAGTACATCTCAAAGAACTCCACCTTTTTTGAGAAAATTTTGTGCATACAAAGTGTTAACAAACAGTTTTGATTGTTTTAAATGTTTGTCAGTTAGAAATAGTCCCAAGAAGTGTATATTTTATTGGTTTGTACCACATGAAAATTTTTTTTATTTTGATCACTAAACTTTTCAGAAAAATGAATTTGCACATGTGATTTTGAGAAAAACTCAAAAACTAAGAACTCTAGAAAAAAACTAATGACATAATGTCAATTGGAAATTTAATTCTCTACAACTTTCTTAATATGAAATTTTTTTGTTTGCTTCCTTTCGCCTCCAGATCAATTTTAATGAAAGGTTATAACTCAAAGTGTTTTCCAAACATTGAAATATTTCCTCTTCAAGACTTTATTTTTCAAAGTGTTCTTATGCTAATCGAAGGTAGGATACCTCATCTTTAAAATGAGGTGCTATTCATTGCTCACAATTAATTATTAGTTGATGAAAATAATGAATCAAGTTTTTTTAAAAAAGGAAATCACTCTCCTGTAAAATTTCACTTTTTTGAGATGTAACCTTATTACTCCCAAGGTGCGATATTATTTATTTCATTACAATGAATTAGTTTTTACATTGCACCCGCCCTGTAAGTATACCATAACTGAAGTAATTTTAGGCACGTAGGAAGCCATTAACAGCATACTGTATTGTCTAGCTCTAGAGCTGGACAATATTAATACTGTCCAGCTCCAATACTGATACTGTCCGGCTATAGGGAGGTAAGTAATCCACCTACCTCTCTCTACAAATTATGTTCAGTAGTTCTGAATTTTACATTGCACCGCTCCAAAATACTATTCCCATTTCTTCGCTTTGGCTACTTGACATTTTAGAAACAATTATGAAATGAAACAAATTATAAGAAACATTGGAAAGTGATTTATCTTGTAGTTATGACATGATAGATAAGAAACAGAAGATACCACCATGAAATTTTGTGTAAACAACAAATTAGTAACCATGTATTTCTTATTTCGCACAAGACTATAAAGAATTCCAGGGTAGCTATTCCTGAAATTTTGGTATAGGGATTTGACAAGACAACTGTCGCGCTCTAGGAAATTGTAGTAAAAAACATCCGAACTAACGAAAGGTCCCGTTGTTATCAGCAATTTTCAATAATTTTCCTTCAATTTTCACAACAATACATTCCAATGTTTATTCGGGGACCTTTCATCAGCCAATCAGAAACAAGGCGACACTAGCGCGGTGCACCTCTGTCAAGTTCCTATGCGTGATAAGCGAGTTATGAGAGTTTCAAATCCGTTAACTAACGCAGTTACCACAGTTAAGGATCGGTAACATGTCGGTAACTTACTTAAGTTAACTCCAGAGTTAAGCTAAAAAAACTAATGGTTGCAGTCTTGGAGATGTAGGTAAATGAAGTTTCTTTATTGCTTCATTTTGTTTTAATTGCGATTTTTCAACTATTTTGATTAAAATGTAATTTTGCTATGGCACCTAAAGTATTAGCAAATGATGAAAATACAAAATATGGATTAAAAATGTTAGTTCAATTTAAAAATATGAAAATAGTTTATGACGGTACGAGTAGTGCCCATTCCATTATACCGAAAACTTGTGGCTACTCATCGGTTAACGTCTACCGCTAAGTGTGATAGTATGGTGATAGTAAATGAAAATGCTGAACGTTATTTGCGGAACTTAACCATCATAACTGGCTTATCACGCTTACCGAAATTTCAGGAATAGCTACCCTGCTTTCTATTGATTTTTAAATACAGAGGTCGGCATAAGTTAGTATTCCGATTTGCACAAACGAAAATTTTTTCAAATGAAATTTGAATTTTTTTTTCTGTAATGACATAGAAGGGGAAAAAACTATTATTACCAAAGTGTTGGTAGGACTTCCATGAACACAACGCACTACCTACAAGACCTTCTATCCACTCATTACACACAACAGGGTGTTAAAAAGAACGCATCAGTTTTCGAATACAAATACTAACTTATGCCGACCCCTGTATACCTACTATTTCAGATTCCGTCAGCTAAAATCACGTCAGGCAATGTAAAATATCTTACAATGTAAGGAACGTAGGCAACAATGACTGCCTCGAGCGATTGCTCACGACCAACAGTCATGGCTTGCCTACGTCCCTTATATAGTAATATTTAGTGCAATTATTTTTATGCACTAAAAACACCAAAAAAAGCACTTATAATAATGCTGGAAAAATCTGGAAAAAAAGCATTTATATGCGCTAAAAACTTGAAAAAAGCTTAAATAAGTGCAATAAAAGTGCACCATCATGGGTATCAAAATGTTTGTATTTTCAGTGTGATATCAAAAAACACAAGAAAATAGAAAGGAAACGTCAAATATTCATTTTTTTTTCAATAAAAATTCATCATATCATCAATCATGCTTCAAAATATGCTGCAAAAGAAACGTCAACTAAGAGTACTTTTTTCCAATACAAATGCATAGATAAATCGATCATACCTATTTTAAAATATGCCGCTACAACAACCAGCACCCTTATCATTTGAAGTCACAGATAAAAACATTGTTTTTTTTTTTTAATATCAAAAATGTCAAATTTTTTGTTTTATTCCTATTTTGTTGACTGATTTTTGCCGTTTTTTTCTCTGGTGTAGTTTAGTAGGTAAATGAGTAGGTAAAAAATGACGAATTCTATTTTCCAAATTACGCAAAAAAGGGCGAATGGATCTGCCTCATTTTTGGATATGTTGTTTAGAAAGGTTATATCTCGGCGAGTACGAAGCTGTTTTTTTTAAAATTTTGCTTTAGAATTAAAATATTTTGGATTTAAACTTACGTAATTTAGGGTCATTTTCATGGGAGCATTATTCATTTATGAGACAATATTTCAAAAAACCGAGCTCGTACTCGCCGAGATATAACCTTTCTAAACAATATATCCAAAAATGAACATTATTTGATCATTTTTGAGCGTGAAAAATGGAAAATACGAAAACTATTTTGCCGACTTTTTATAGATTCACGTCGCCATGACAGTAAACAAATTTGCGTTTGTTTACATATTTTAGTTGAAGCATTTTCAATAAAGAGAGCGTATGTGCAGTTTTTGCAATTTTTGCATTTTGAGAATGGTATTTTTCGTTCTTTTCATCGTAAACACGTCGGGCCACCTTCATTACCATTCAAAATCAAAAACAATTTCGTAATGTTATCAATTATCACTTTGAAGTAGAAAAAAATTACATTTTATTTTGATATGATTAATTATTTTCATCAATTTGTTTCGAAATACATTTCATATATTCCAACAACCAATACACCATGTACTTACCTACTACCTACTTACGTTTTAAGTATTCTCTCATATGCAATGTGCTTACGAACTTTCACCTATTCAGAATTAGAATATTCGATAAGTGAGTAAATTTACCAATTTCAAACAACCTTAAAAATCTCTAAGTTATATTAATCATTGTTTCATTTTGGAAATTTATTACCTTGTGAACTTTCTCAAAATGTCCACATCTTTTGAGTGTACCTATTTTATTTCTCAAATTTCGAGGTTTTTCTCTAGAAAACAGATGGCAATGGGCAAATAAAAACACAACTGAATAAAGGTTTAGTTTTCAGTTTTAGCTGAACGTCTTCTCAATAAGCAAAGTTTTATTTGTTTTCGTTTGTATTTTGTTTAATTTTACTTAAATTTCATCCACTTTCGATGATTCTCACTGATTGGCGATTGAGTAATTTTAATGCGTTTTTGAGTGTTTTTTGATTTTCGTGTTTTTAGGTAACTTTAACGGTGTTTTAAAGAATTTTTAGAAATTCCATCTTTGTACCTACTTGACAAAAAATGTTATCCTTTCTTTTGCAATCTTCAGCAATTTGATTGGTTTTTGAGTCTTTTTATGTCATTTTGACACGTTTTTAACACTTTTCATGTTAGGAATTGTTACAGAATGTACTTTATTTTTTTGGTGGTATATACAGTGTTTTTAGGACTTTTTCTTGTGTTGGAAGAAGTTTCAACAATGTTTTTTGTCATTCATGCTAATTTTGATATCTACCTAATGACAAAACTATTTTCAAAAGGATTTTTGAAGAATTTCAAGCTCAAAATTGGGTTTTGATATTTTGAATTTTTTGAAAAAATTTGCAAGGATTTCAAATATTCTGAAAAAAATATTTTTTTGAGCATCTTTGAGACTCTTAGCCCAAAATTAGGTCATGATTTCGAAAATTTCTGAGAAGATGTCATACAACCAGTAGAAATGGGTTAAAAAGTTGACAAAAATTACTATCAAAACTTTTTAAAAATGACATGCGTTTTATTAAAATGGGGTTTACCTCTACATCTTTCTTGAAATTCCTCTTTTTGTTTCAAAATTATCAAAAAGTAGTCCTGTTTTTTGCTAGACTTGTTTATCTTATAAGTTTCTGATTTTTTGTTGCCAAAGTCGAAAGTCCAAGTCAAAAAGTGTAATTATTTCGGAAAAGTTGTCAAAAAACGTAAAGTTTTGGTAAAATTGTAAAAAAATATGCCATTTAGGGCGAAATTGTCAATTTGTGATCATTCTCATTTCTTGGTAAGATCGTCAAAAAAAAAAAACAATTTTTACCAAAATTGTTAAACAATTTGCTTCTTGTCCAGATTGGTCAAAAAATCCTGTGTTTGCCAAAATTGTCAAAAAATTCTCGTTTTTTAACAACATTTTCAGAAAAAGTCAATGACGAGTGTATTGACGAAAATTTGAAATGGTCTTTGGTCAAAATTATTATCAGGAAGTGGTTTCTGATAAAGTAACAATGGTCGTAAGGCTGTAGGCGCATAAGAGGGGTGAAATGGCCTTCGCGAGCTTTAGGGTTGATATTTGCATGAGAGGTGGGTACCATCGAGAGACTACCGCGTGGAAAGTTTTAGAACCCCAGAACCCCCCCCCCCTTCTGAAATTCCAATAAACATTTTTTTCTCAGCCTCATGTGAACCTATTTATTTGACTTTTTAGTATGTTGTGAACATTCATAAGAGGTATCTCCACAATAATTTTCAACTCCCTCCCCTCATATTCACCACTTAAAATGGTGTTTATAAACTTTTTAAATTCTTTTTAACACTGAAGATCACGAGAAACAATTTTCTAACCACGTTTTTTGGATATATTTTGGACTCTTATACCTATATCATATATTTTTTTCGAAATTTTTGCTTTGGTATGCCGTGGTGAAAAATTGAAAAAACGTGCCGTAAGGGGGGATGTAAAATGAGAATTTTGGGATAAAATAATTTTTAATAAACGAGATGTCGTTTTTGCATGATTAGGTACCGCTGAGTACGAATATGACGTCAGATTTTGGGATACGCTCACACAGTCCCCTCCAGCGCCTCAACCCTCTCATCAATTTCTGCAATTTTGTAAGTAAAGCTACTTCCCTATTGACAATTTCACTAGCAGAATGCTAGCATTAGTAGCACCCACCTAGCATGAGTAGCAGGAAAGTAGCATGATACTAGCGTTATGCTAGCATGAAATGAACTAGCATAACATGCTAGCAAAATGCCAGCTTATTACTAACATGATACAAACTAGCAAGAAGTATGTTAGCAATGAGCTAGCTACATGCTAGCAACATAACTACCGAATGAAGCTAGCATTTCCCGCTAGCAAAATGCTATCAAATACGTATCTAGTATGAGATGAGCTAGCACAATGCATGCTAGCAATATGCTAGTTAAACCCTCGCCCCTTAATTACCAAGTGATGCTAGCAGTTCATACTAGCATGATGCTATCATATCGCTAGCATGGGGTGAGCTAGCAAAATGTATGCGAGCAATGTGCTAGTCAAACCCTTGCCTCATAATTACCTAGTAATGCCAGTTGTTCCTGCTAACATGATGCTATCATATTGCTAATGTGAGATTATCTAGCAAAATGTATGCTAGGGATATGCTAGTTAAAACCCACCCGTCGTGCAAAACGCTCCACGAAATACGCGCCACATGGTAGTAGAATGGTGAGATTCGTGGAGCTGAAAATGGTAGTGAAGTGGACAATTTTAGCCAATCAGAGAGCAGGCGAAATAGAGACTAAACCGGTTTGAACTGCTCTCGGAATGTTGTGTTGGAAGCGAGTTGGCGCTGAAATGCACACTGGTTGGCGGTAATATGGCGCTTCAATGGGATCATATTGATCATACTTTGGCGCTTTCATGGCGCATTACTGGCGGTGTAATGGCGTATTATTGGCAATGAAATGGCGCAAAAATGGCACCGAAGTGGTGCCAAAATGGAACTTCGTTGAAACCTTATTTGAACCGATTTGATACCCGTGGCAGCAAAATGGCACCGAAGTGGCGCCAAAATGGCAATTTTATTGAAACCCATAAAAACAAATAAATATTTTTTTGTATTGGGAATTGGAATCGAATTATTCTATTTCTCGTTTTTCGCAAATGCATCCTTTGCATCAATTATTGGAATTTAATTTTTCTTCTTTTGGTATACACAACGTATACCCAGATTAATTGGAATGTTCAAATTATCATTTTGTCATATTTACGTCAATACACAACTGAGTTACAAACAACACTACAACCTAGGCATATCGCATTCGCATACTGCTGATTGTCTTAAGCCTGACCGTTGTACACTGCGCGCCTACTTCGCGTCGAAGTCTTCCGCGAGGCAGGATAGTTTCAAGCGGTCACCCATCCAAGCTCCGAACCACTCCGATGCTGCTTAACCTAAACGATTCTGTTGCACGTAGTACCTGTAACATGGCATTATAGCTATACTGGTATAATAGGCTGGTTTGGAATTGTTAAGTTTCTCTGACTTGAGACCACAGAATTTAAGACAATTATCTGGAACAAATTTAATTTTTTTGTTATGTAGGCATTATTTTTTTATTACTTTTTTTTTAGAAAGCTGCAGCATTTTTTTTTTTTTTCAAAAATAGAAATGACATATCAAAAAATCCGTAATTTTCCTTTGAAAAAAAGTCCCTTGCCTATTTTTTTAAATCAATTTATTTATTAGAAAACTGGAATATGTCCCTATGTATTTTTTCAAAATCAAAGTGACGCATTTAATTTAAAACCAAACAAAAAAAATCAGTAAATTCCCTCAAAGAAGTGAAACTCTCGCCTATTTTTTGATTACTTTGTTAATTAGAACACTGGAACTTTTTTTTTGTTTAAAAGAAAAAAAATCAAAGTGACGCATCTAATTCAGAACAAAAAAAAAACAGTTATTTTCCTCAAAAAAGTGAAACCCTTGCCTAACTTTAAAAACATTTTCAACAGGAATTTTTGTTTTCATTTTTCAAGAGGCTGTGTGAATGTAAAACAAACTCGAACGAAATATTTGTGCTCGGGGTTCGAATCATATGAAAACGACACCAATATCATCAAAATAATTTTATTTCAAAAACAGTAAAAATTGGAATGGGAACTACTGAAATCTGAAGCTCTGGAGGAGGGGGTTAAATTAGTGTTGCATGAAAATCTGACGTCATATTCATGCCCAGCGATTGCGATATCGAATCATGTGAAAATGACACCCTACTCATAAATAGTTATCCCCCCCCAAATACCCGTTTTACCCCCTTTATGATACATTTTCCAATTGTTCATCATGGCGTATCATAGCAAAAATGTCGACGAAAATATATGATGTTTTGGAGTGAAAAATACCTAGGTATACCTACATCTAAGAAACGTATTTAGAAAATTGTACCTTGCAATCTTCATTGTTAAAAAGCATAAAATAAGTTGAAAAACGCCATTTTAAGAGGTAAATATGAGGAGAGGGGGCTGAAAATTGAAAAAAAAATTTAAAAATTGCTTAAATACCTGGGTGAAAAATGTAGAAAAAAATTTCAAAGTTTGAAAAATAATGCACGTTTTCTTTTGGAAATAGGTACCTTCTATGACTGTTTTTTTTATCAAGAGCCTTGAAAAATCAAAATTTGAGAAAATTGGAACTAAAGAATCAAGAGTTTCAAAGATGATAAAATTTTATAAAACAACAACAAAATTGTGAAGGATAAACTAATTTTGAAATCCACAATTTCATTATCGCTTTTGTGAATATTACAAAAGTTACAATTTGTTAATTTAATATCTTCATAATTTTTTCTCAATTTTGAACTAACAAGGGAGGTATCCCAGGTGACATTACGTCGATTTTAACGATTCTTGCACCATTGAATAGAGGACAATAATCAAACCCCAAATTTTCAGTTGCTGAAGTTGATAGGTATTTTGATTTTTCAGAGCAATCTTTCGATTTTCACACAGCAATTTTGAAAGACTAATCCACGGAAAAATTTTCAACTGCCGAAGTTGATATTTCAGCTGTCCAGGGCGAATTATCAATTTTCACATTGCTGCAATTTTGAAAAATAGACCAAAAATAGTCGGCTCAGATCACAAACCTAAACCTCTCATATTATTGGTGCATTTTATACATACCTATGGTGAGACTAGTCCACAATGAAATTTTTAGTTGCTGACAATAATAGTTCAGCCATCCAGGGCAATTTTTCAATTTTCACAAAATTTCACAAAAATACCAACGTCAGCATTGTGCCGCATTGGTGCCAAAACACTGCTGCGGCTTTCAATAGTCACTTCACTGCTACTATAATGTCAACTCGAACACTACCAATGTGCTACCATTCCATAAAGACATCACTGTTCCATCCTTCGAGTGCTAATACTGAGCCACAGCCGCCACAGGAATGCCAACCCACCGCCACTGCTTTTAATAGCACCATTTTAGCGCCAGTATCCTATCAACTCGTCTACGTCAGAATTCCACCATTGAAGTGCCAAAACTGCACCAGACTACCAATACCACAGCTGAGCCATGGAAGTGCCAACCCACTGCCAATGTATGTAATTGCGCCATTTCAGCGCCAATATCTTATCAACTCGCCTCCACCAGAATACCACCACTGTAGTGTCAGAACTGTGTCACAATACCAACGCCACAATCACGCCATATCAGTGCCAACACACTACCACTGCTTTTATAGCGCCATTTTGCCGCCAATATACTGCCAGCACATCTCCGCCACAACACAGCCATCACAACGCCAGAATAGCGCCAGACTACCTACACCACGATTCTGCCAGATTAGTACCACATCACTGCCACTGCTTTCAGTATCACCATTTCCTCGCCAATATTCTGCCGGCACACCTCTTCCACAATACTTCCAGTTGTGTGACATGATTTCGCCACATGATTAATGCCATTTTAGTACCAAACCTGCACCAGAAATGCACCACGGAAGTGGTGGCAATGAATTGGCGATTACTGTGGCGCTGATATGGCAGTACAAGTCGCAGGTAACTTCTATGTGAAGAAAGTGGGTGTGCCTTACTGTGCTCTGATTGGTTAAAATATTGTTGGCGCGGATATGGTAGTTTTCGAGGTTCCACGTGGTACTTTGGTGGAGCGTTTTGCACGTCTGGCAGCACCACAATTATCGAGTGATCCCAGCAACTCCTGCTAGCAAAATTCTACCATAATACTAGCCTGAGATGAGCTAGCACAATGTATGCTAGCAACATGCTAGTTATATCCTAGCATCATAATTACCGAGCAATGCTGGCAGTTTCTCCTAGCATAAAGCTACCATGTTGCTAGCATGATATGAGCTAGTAAAAAGTACACTGGCCATACACTAGTTAATCCTAGCAGAATAATTATCTTATGAACAATTTTACTAGCAGAATGCTAGCATTAGTAGCAGAATACTAGCACGGTGCTAGCATGGAATCAACTACCCAATTGACAACGAAAAACGCAATCCGCTAGCGAAAACGCTGGCGGATAGCTAGTTTGTCCTAAAAAGTCGCTAGCGTTTTCGCTTTTCGCCATTAAAAACACTATCTGGAGTTCTTTTCACATGGTGGAAATGACAGCGGATAGCGAAAACACTACTGCCAGTTTTTATCACAGAGCATTTTTGTGGGCGAAAAGCAAAAACGCTGGCGTTTTTGAGAGCGAAAAGCGAAAACGCTATTTCAGGTATTAATTTACTTCAGCATTTCGCTTTTTCGCTGGCGTTTTTGTGATGCATGTTAGAATTTGGAATAGTTTAGCTACAAAAACATCTTTTAACGTTTTGCTGTTGAATTTTTCGCGAAAAGGAACTTGAATTAAATAATTAATTCTAAAATGGATTTAAATTTAGAAGGTTGAAAAACTTTAATTTTGATGCTTCATTCAACAGAGTTGAAAAATTTCATTTTTTTCCATCTCCCTCCCTGAAAAATTTTATTTATTGAGTCTTTAGTTTTGGATAAAAATAAAATTACAGTTTTCTGACTAAAAAATCCAAGGAATTAGGAATTAGCCGATAATGCGAATTTCAAAGCTCTATCCTTTTTTTGTGAGGATTTTGTGTGCCTTTAAATTCAAGTGAAACTGTTGTCCATTTATTACAATTTTTTGGGACTATAATTTGAAGATTGTTTTTGACTCAAACACACCTAAAAATTTTGACTGCTATGTACCCCAAATCGCTTGTCTTTTCCTCTTAATGATTGTGTGGATATATGTGCTTAGGTATGCAATTAAGTAAGTAGGTACACATCTTTTTTTTAGTGTGAAGCACTTTCAGTTTCAGAAACCCATGAAAAGCAGCATGTTTTTCTTTCTGCTGGAAATGTTTCACAAATGATCAATTTCTTTTTTAAAAAAATATTTCACTATCATAAACATATCACATACTGTTCAAACACATCTCAAAAAATTTGAAAAATTATTGGCTACACATACATATGTTTGGGGGGATAAACTTCTCAAAATTGATCAAAAAAAATTACCTCCCTGAACAAGGATCGATTGCCATATATGCTTAATCTAATACCAATTTCTAAACCTGCACCAGTGGTGTACTCCTGTAAATGAAGTTGACAAACATCCCTACATCAGTACCAGATACGCGGGGTAGGAGGAGATCAGCAAGAACCAAACTAAACATCCCAGAGAAAGTAGAGAAGAAAACAGGTTCCATCACTCGTCAGTTGGAGTGTAAGGGGGAGATAATGACTTTTCTGTGCAACTACAACATACTACCTAGGCGCCTAGCCTACACATTCGTATTTCTGTTAATTGTGGTTGTAGTTTTGTCACAAAAGGAATCTTTTTCTTTTGTTTGGTTACATGTTCCAGCTACACATTACCCCCTACAGTGAATAGCATACCTTGTAGAGCGTTTTCGCTATCCGCTAGCGGAAACGCTATAGTGAAGTGGTCCTAAAAAGTCGCTAGCGGAAACGCTCTCATATTTTGTCACTAGGGTAGCGGATTACCAGTTAGAATGGTGTTAGCACTTAGCACTTTGCCAGCAGACATGGAAAATTCATCCTAGCATAGAACTGGTATGATGCTAGCGTGCGGTGAACTAGCAAAAGACAGGCCAGCAATTTGCTGGTTACATGCTAGCAGCATAACCACCGAGTACAGATAGCAGTTACTACTAGCATATTGCTAGTGCGTTGCTAGCACCCTGTAATGGTGCTAGCATGAGGTGAACTAGCAAAAGGCACGCTAGCAATCTGCTAGTTACATGTTAGAAATACAATCACAGGTAAACTTGCACTAGTCTACTGCTAGCGCTATTCTAACCTTGGTAAAGCTAGCAGTCAAAGTACTATAGCATGGTGCTGGATTTTTCTTAAAAGACTTCTTATCCAGGTGCTAGCAGTCAAGTGCTAGCATAATGCTAGCAAATTGCTAGCATTGTTCTTTATCATGATACACTTAACTTCTCTTAGATGAAGTATGTAGTCAAGTCGAATATAAGCTCAATACAGTTTCCTGTTTAAATTAAGAAGAGTGAAGTTGGCAAACTAATCACTCAGTTTATGCTAGCACAAGATGCTAGTGCAATGCTAGTTCTAAACTAGCATTGTAGGGCAATTGCCCATTTTTGGATATTTTTGGGAAACTTACCATACTTAAAAATACCCTATTCTTTTATAAAGAAATTAATGCACTTCTAGCATATACATATTATACACATGCTAGCATATGCTAGCAAAAAGCTAGCAATATCATGCTAGCACCAGTAGCACCATTTTGAACACTTGCATTAGCATATCTGCTAGCAAACTGATGCTAGCATAATGCTAGTCCCCTTGCTAGAATTATGCCAATTGTGTGCCAGCATATGCTAGAAATATGCTAGCATGACTATGCTAGCACTGGTTGCACCATTTTGAACACCTGTACTAGCATATCTGCTAGCAAGTGGTGCTAGTACCATTTTCCTAGCATTGTGCTAGCAACAGTTTTCTAGCAGATATGCTAGGAAAGGTGTTCAAAATGGTGCAACCAGTGTTGCTAGCATTCTGCCACTTGAAATTGTCAATAGGGTTAGATCATATAGGTGTCATTTTCGTATGAAAAAGAACCCCCTGAACACGAATATGACGTCCGATTTTTTGCTACCCTCATCCAGCCCCCTCTAGCGCTTCAACCCCCTCCCCAATGTCGGCTATATTTAAAGTAGAGCTACTCAAATTATATGGATGTCGTTTTCGTATGAATGGGAACCCTCGAACACGAATATGACGTTCGCTTTTGTGCTACACTCATCTATAGCCCCTTCCAGACCAATACCCCCCTAATTTATACAATTTTCAATATGAGGCTATATTATTACTCATAATGCTGGTATTGTTTACATAATAATTGAACCCTCCCCGAACACGAATACGACGATAAATTCAGTGCTAGGTGTAAGCCTACACTTATTCGAACTCTCTATAAGCTGTGCACTATTTTACCGTAATTGGTGCAAACTTGAAAATGTTCGTATAATGTAGTGAAATTATCACATCCAAGTGTTTTAAAAAACAAAATTAATTTCAATTTTGTAAAATCTGCAATTTTTCATAAAAATTCTTGTCAGAAAATTGAATTTCATAAAATTGAAAAAAATATTTTTGTATTCAGCATACTGAAAATTTAAAAAAATCATCCCGAAAAGGAAAATTCATTCATTAAAAATAATTCGTGAACGCATGCATTCAATATTATAGCACATTAAAATAGACAGTAAATAAAAATGAAAAATATAATTCTCCGACCGAGCGCGTGGATTTAAATTTTACACGACAACGTCGTGGAGAAAAAGTGGCGATGCGCTTGGCCGGAGAAATTCTTTTATTCGTGACTATCGAAAGTCAGAATTATTTTGGAAATGTTTTGAAATGAAACGAAAAATTCGATTTGGCAACGCTTCCAACGTATTAAATACCAACGTGTACTAGTGTGAGTGCAAAAAATGGCAACAATTAATGCAAAAATGCGCACGCACAATTTTTAATAATTCGTTCAAAATAAATTCTCAATAACTATTCAATTTTTCCTTCGTGAACAAATCAGTTATTTGTCTAATGATAAAATTAAAAAGTAAAATTTTAAACTCTGGATTTGGTAGCCAAGTATTTTTCAATAAAAATTTCCCATTACCTATTTTCTCGGATTTAAAAAAGCTCAAAATAAGCAATATTTTGACGTTTTTCAACTAAAATAAGCGTTTTGATGCATTTATACCCAAGATATGCGAAAATATGCGCTATAAAATTTCACCATTTGTCTTGAAATTGCATGAAACGTGAAGAAAATTGCGATATGCGGTATCTTCTGCGCGTGTAGTTTTACGATCCCGCGGTATTAATGAATTTTCAATTACACATTTTGTGGTAAAATTTCATTTTGAACAACTTGGTTCTCTTCAATTTCCTCCATTTGTCCATATTTTTGGAGAAAAACGTAAAAAACGTGGTTGTTTGAGAGTTTTTTGACCTTCTGAGCTTGACCCGCCACTCCAAATGGCCGGGTAATCACTTCTATGGAATTGGAAAGTAGACCTAAAGATACATATTTGACGAAAAAATCGTTTTGGTATGATTTTTCGTTCCGGAATAATGTCGATTTAAGGTTTTCTTTTGTCCCTCGCGCCCTTCTCCACCCATGCGATGAAAAATTCTGAAATAATTCAGGGAGGTACCCCCATATATCCTCTAACTATATTCGTTTACAACACAAATTTATCTCAAACAGGCGCTGATGCAGAATCCCCCTCCGAAAAACGCGTTGTCGGTCAATTGGCTGTGGTGGGGTAAGGTGGGGTGGGGAGCGCGCTATGGGCTCAAAATTATTTTTGGGGGTACTAAACATACCCTGTGAGTTTCATCGAAATCTGAGGTTAAGGGCATTTTGCCTATCTTACTGGGGGGTACCCTTTATACTTTTACTTCTGTTCTATCATGATAGGGAGTAAGGGAAATGGTGCAAAAACCGGTATAAGTAGTTATGTGGGTAGAAAAAAAAAAGTTAAATGAATGGTATAATAATTGATACATTGAATCCTACGGAATAGCTTCTAGAACTAAAAATGGCGTAGGTATTTCTTTCCTATATCGGTGGTCGGTGTTCGTGAATAGATTACACTAGCCAACTGCATCTTTGTGTTCGGGTTGAAAATGAATCAGTCATTTCGAAAACCCCATTCTGAACTTTAATTTTTCAGGAAATGAAAAAAACTGTTTGTACGCTTTATTTTCATGGTATAACAGTAAACTTGTGCAGTAATCGATAGGTCTTATGATTACAAATGTTTCTGTACCTTTACCAGAACTTGAAGTTTTGTAGGCTGCGAGAAATTCCATTGTGAAATATGTGGAGTTATGGGGTTTTCGAAATGACTTTTTTTTAAAACCTGAAAAGTGACACGTAATCCTAGAAAATCCAGTAACTAAAGTACCCAAAATGATTGAGTATGGATTTTCATTCATTTATTGAAGTTATTCCTGCAATCTACGATTCAATTAATTTAATGTATTAAAGAAGCAACAAAAATGTTATCCATTTCACGGCATAAATTAAAAAATTGAATTACGTTGATGTTCATGAAATTAATGTTCTTCATTTGTCTTATGAAAAAATGATTTCAAAAACCCTGTAAATGCAGGAGTTATGGGGTTTTCGAAATGACAAACGCTGAAATATGCACTTTTGAGCTACCTTCCAACTTTATCCGATAGAGCTCGCAAAGCACCATCAGAATCAGTGAAAAACATAAAAACCCCTTAAATGGTGATTTATGGGGTTTTCGAAATGACTGATTCAAATGGGTTCAATCTATACTTTAGACCCTAAAACAGAAAACTGAGTGGAGTTCTTCAATTCGAGTTGGTTTTCACGAGTTTGTAGCGACATCAGTATCGTTTTGCGAGAAAAACCAAGGCTATTTTCGGATTCTACGCACTTTTTCAAGTGAACAACTGTCCCTGATTTTTGATTTTTGAAATTTTAAGTGTATACGGAAGATTTTTATTATTGTATAATAGGTATAGGTACTCATGCACCTATTTTAAAACTCAGAGCACGCGACGCGACGCTGGCGTTACCCACCACGTAATCGTGGCGAGTAACTGTGTCCACCCGAAGTTCAAATTAAAGTTTTCATACTTAGAAAAATTTAGGAAACAGTTATGTACTTCAAAGTGAAAACAGTCAACTTATAGCTCAAATTCGATGATACAAGAAAAAAATGCAACTTTTAAGCTTTCATTTCACCAAATGCTATTCCAAAAAAAGTATTAAAAGAGCGAGCATTCCCTATTGACTATGACTTTACACCTCCTATACCTACAAAAAAAAACGCTCGACCATGAAGTAGAAATCGTGTTGAAAATGCATTCAACATTGAACCTGCACATGGAATACATTACTTATGTACGAATGAACGACAAGTTTTGGTAATTCGACCTGGCAACTTTACAACTCATCGCCTAATTGGTTGAGTACTATAGGTACATATTTCACAGTCTTAGTAATACAGTTGCACTCGAATCGGAGTTTATGAGTATAGGAATGAAACATTTCGAGAAACTCACCAACAGAAACCCATTTTAATCTTATTCAATGGCCTCGGTGACAAAATTATCCTTACAGTAGGTAGAGTTTATGAATAAACGAGAATTTCATTTTTAGTACGTATAGGTACCCTACTTCACACGAAAGAATCCATTCTAATTGTGCAATTGAATTTTTAATCACCTTTATAATGAGAAACATTATTTGGTTCGTTGAGATTTATTAGTCCTTGTAGTTAATTAGATGTACCGATTATGAAACGAAAATTCAAGTGCCACTGATGCGTGTATAGGTATGTCTTTATAAAGAGATGTGAGTATGGTGACAATTCCATTAGTTGTTCAGTTTTGTATTAGGTGTCCACTACATTATTTACATCTATAAACCGAAAATTCAAAAAGCAAAATGTACTTTTCTACAAGTTTTTTCATTTGCATTTTCGTTATTGTGTCAAGTTTGTTCGTTTCGATGGTAGCCGGTGATTTCGATTCGGAATTCGACAAAATAGACAGAAATGGTGATGGGAAGTTAAGTTTCCAAGAAGTGCAAGATTATTACAGAAAAAAAGGTATTAATCATCCAGATTTGTTCAGGGACTTCATAAAATTTGATGAGAACGGAGACGGATCCTTGAGTAAATGGGAAGCTTCTCAAACTCGAGGCAAAAGTGATGACGGCCGATGGTAGTTATGGAACAGAAAAAATAATTTAGTACCTAGGTACATTAGTTAAACCAAAGTTAAATTTAAGATTTTTCCTCAATTTTCCCCCATGTCTGCGAGGATATTAGTCCCTGCAACCATGATGGGAGAAAACAGGGGCACGCACATACCAGTAGAGTAGGTACTAAGTACATTATTACATAATAAGCTTCATATGCTCCATAAGCTTCTCAAGTACATATTTACGAGTAGTTTCTGTATTAAACCATTCTTACGAATTACCCATCCGCTGTTTTTGTTGTTGGATACTTAGTTCGAAAATAAACACCAAGAGTATAAGTCTATGATACCAATCGCCAAATTGTAAGTATGTACCTGTAAGAGGGTAAATTGACTTAAGCAGTGATAGGTAGATGTACTTATCGATTGTGGTTGCTATTGTGTTGTTTCCAAGAAATATCCCTTAGAGTATTTCTACTAAATACTCACCGGAATACCTCACATGCTCGGCTAGGGCGTGAGTAGGAAATGGTTGCTTTTACACTCTTAACATATGATCATACACACCATAAATAATAACAAGTTATACACGAGAACAATATTTAATGTGTGCAATATTAACAACACGTTACAAGTTTTACATAATTACATATTCTATGTATTTATGTACGTTAACAAGACACTTTCTTAAACTAAATATACACACGTTGGTGTTACACACTGTGGTGTAGGTTTGGATAAGTGATCTCCTCTGGCAAGGAGATCTAACTTATTCACACTGATATGTGCAAGTACTTACCCAGAGTGGCGACGAGTAGATCATCACTCCTTCTTGTCTATTAAATGAATATACTAAACACTAATTAAAACTAAAGCACTAAACCTAACACTTAACACTCGAGAGTAAAACTTATACTTAAATGACTGCATTAACCCATTAACCGTGAATAACATACCCGCGTGCACTCGGATACATTACTGGCGTTCTGTACTCTCGTCGCTTGGCTCGTATGGCTAGCTGACGAGAATACAACGCAGTGTTGCCTTAGTGCAACGCAGTGTTACCATGTGGGCGAGCCCTATACATACCACGTACGGCATAGTAGTATATCACATATGCCCCTCTGAGGTTTGCTCGATGGCGTAACCAGCGGAGAAAAGCACGGATAAAAACATGATATACTATGCATGTACGTGGCAGCGGAGCTGTCCCCCTGCCCCCCTGCGTTTCTACGATGAGAATGGCAGAGGCATACGGTAAAGAATAACTTAGAAAAGAAAAATAAATTAATTTGACCATCAAGGCCCAACAACAAATTCATGTAGGGGTAGTACCGCGTAATAATCAAAGAATGGTATTCAAATTTCAAATTTTGTGCTTGGTAGCCTCGCTGCATTGGACATACATATTGCAACATCTTATATGTTGCGTCCATTTTTCGAAATCGTTCGCTGCGGCATCTGCGGAAGAAGCTGTCATTATTTGCGCTAATGCGAAAAATGGCACGTGCCTGCCAGATCGCAATTATCGATTTAACGCATACTTGTCGAGTCAGACAATATGCGAAAAATAAATCGATATGCACAATAATGGAACAACGATTCCTGCAACTCTCGCAGGGATTTCGCAGGCTGGGAGACCTGTTATTATAGCATATCCTTTCTGCAGCGTTGTCCGTCTGAACATATTATAACACTTTAATTGTGTTAAAATTGGCATTTTTGATAACACGAAAGCTCGAACAACACCAACTACGAAAAGAAACTGGCTTCTTTAATTGAAGCTGTGTCATCGGTTTCGTGTGTGTCATGACTGCAGAAAGGTAGTCATCGCTACATTTCATGTTGGAACTTGTAACCAGTTCCGTGCAAGTCGTGGCGTTATCAGGCAGCGTACCTGTCATTTTCGGTAACGTCACCACCCGCGGAATCCTCCAGGACCTCGCCTGATTTCTTCCAGATACGGGGTGCGTACTGTGGCAGAGTACCAATTATTAATATGTTCTTATGCGGATTCTTTTGATGGTTCGTAAACCATGCTACCAAGTTCCTCTCAATTCCCTAGGTGTCAGCATCCCATTTGGACATACTGTAACATCTTGTATGTTACTTCCATGTCACGTGGTCGCCAAATACAATTCAACGATTGTTCAACGAATAGTCACGTGTTCTGTTCTTTTTCGGTAATCTTCGCCTCCCAAGTGAGGGAGATACCGTGGCAGAGAACCGATTATGGTGCATGTCCTTGTATGGGTTTCAATTGGTTCAACGACCAAGATTGCTGATCAGCGGTCTACCTGATTTAAACATGCGCTTATAACACCTTGTGTGTTACAGTTCATTTTTTGGATCACATCGCCAATGATCAAGGTAACAATCGCCCTAGCAGGCGGTTCTTTCCATTGGCAATGGAGATGGCAATACCGTGCTCTCGAACAAGCTGCAGTAGCGCAGGGTGTCGGCATGGTATGCCTCCATGGCAGAGGACCAATAAATAGCATGTCCTTTTTTCAGGGCGTTATGGGTTCGTAAACCTCGACCACTAATTTACCAATTTTGAACTTGCTGTAATTGTGAACCAGTTCGAATAATACCTTGCATCTACTCGGCGGTAGTTGCATTTACCAACACGGTAAAAATAAACTCTCCGAGCATACCAATATAACACCTAGTGTGTTACGGTCTATTTTCGGTAATGTCATCTACACAGCCCAAAGGTGAAGAAGTCTTTGAGCACAAGTCTCCTCAAGATCTCGCGATTTGATGGTGACATGTCTCAATTTCTCAACATCTTGGCGCATAGATGTACCGTGGCAGAGAACCAATTATTAATATGCTCCTAGTGGAGGTGTTACGAGCGGCTTACAAAATCCGACCTGATAGTCGATTAAAGCGCATGCTTCAACTGGTTGTCATTACAAGCAAGGTGACAAGGCCGAAATGAGCTTTCAGATACGATTCGACGATCGTTTTCCTATGGCTCGAAAGACTCGATCAGTTTATTGTGTGAGAACTACACCGCGGTAGTTCTAATTACCATCGCGGTAATTGTGCTCCCTGAACATTGTATCACCTCGTGGAGATACTATCTGTCATTTTTTGGTAATAACACCCAGCGTTGAAAAAATAGTGGGTGTTTACCCAGGCAGAGTACCTGTTGTCTTTTTGGTAATGGCCCAAAGTTTCCGAAAAAATCGTGCAGGATTTTAACAGCCACTTCGGTATTACCCAGGCAGAGCACCTGTTGTCGTTTTAGGTATCAACAAAACACGAGGAAAACAACGCGAATCCGTCGCTTCTTTATATCCTGCGATACCAGGGCAGAGTACCTATTAAATTAATGTTCTTCTAGGAGACTTGCGGCTTACATTTCCAACCTGAATGTCGGAGAAGGCGCTTTGCAACTGATCGTTTTATTTGAGAGGAAAGTCAGTTTATCTTTTAAAGGGACTACACCACGGTAATCCCGAATACCATCGCGGTAATTCATTTAGCTCTCTGAACATTTGTAACGTTCTTGCGTTACGTACGAAATTGGAATTATTCACGGAGCCATCGGAACTCTGTCCAGTGGAACTCGCGCCGTCTCGGTTGGACGGGAAGCGTGATAATTCTTCATTTTAGGTCACGTTCGGATAGCGTGAGCTCGCCTCAATCTAAGACTCTAGAAAGAGAGAGGCTCGATAGGTATCGCGTATCCGATTCGTGCCTTGGCAGAGTACCTTTTGTTTTAATGTTCTTGTGAGAGCGAGCGACTTACATTTCCAACCTGAATGTCGGATAATGCGCATTCAACTGACCCGTTGTTGCTTGTTGAGGGCTGCGGTCCAATAAATAAATAAAGAAATGGTTGCGTTCGATGACGCATCCTATGTCAACCAGGACAAAAAGAGTGCTCTTTAAACTTGCTACACCTGTTGTGTTGCATATATCGTTCAAAGAGACTTTGCGGCTTACAGTATCAACCTGTTTGTCGATTCATGCGCCATCTTATCCTGAGGTGGTAAAATATCAGACTGCGTGACAATCGATTCTAGCAAATCAATTCTTCGAGTTTGCACGGGTATGTAGTACTAATTCGGCGATTGGTGCTGACGTGAGATAACTTCAACGAGTTGTCATCACGCTTAACGAATTGCAATATACGGCGATATTGCATTAAGGGTTTGCATAATAGAAAAGAGAAAATATAAAGTAAAAAACTCTTCGAAAGTGCAAACAATCAAACAAATAATACTATTACTAATGAGGTCGCTTCTACCTTCGACGAGGTAGTAACAAACAGTAGGAACTATGTACAAATACTCAAAAATTAACAAAATTAATACTAGAACATAATTTTAAAGTGGCAAAACACATCACTGGGTCAAATTACAAAAAACAATAAAAGGAATAAAAGGAACTGAACAAAAATATGTACAAAAAATAACAAAATCATTAATACTAACAAAAGGAACAGAATATCATCACGGTGATACGACAATCACGTTTGAAATCTTCTAAAAGTAAATACAGAGGAAAACAATTAGCGAATTCATACACGCAGGTATGTTATTCAAAAACAAAAGAAAAGTAATTCTAACATGATATAATAAAACAGCCATGATGAGAGTAATAAGAAAAAACTTTGAAATATCTGCACGCAGGCAGGTTTGACAAAGAAAATACAAAATGCAAAAAACAAAAAAAAAAATTATTTACAAAGAAAAATTTACAATGGTAGTATCGAAAAAATTGGTCATTGCGGTGCAATTCGAATGTCATCGACGTAAGTAAGCGGCGCGGTGACTCGTTCCAATTGGATCGTGAACGGATGTGCCGTCGGCGCTTCGTTGAGCGGTAGACGATTGAATTCTGTGTTCGGCTCGGGCTCATACCGCGACTGGAGTATCTCATCGACGATGGAATCGTAGCGGTTGAGGGGACGCACCGTTGGTCGTCGATGGACCTGAGTCCAGGCGATTTGTCGCTGATCGGTCGCATGTGCCGGTCCCAGGATTGGTTGAAGTTGCGGCTCGTCGTTGGCATTGCGGGTGATCTCATAATATCGCCGCTCTTCGCCGTTTGGCATTACCGTGATAATGTCGGTTGCTTCCGGAGTTGGCGGTCGGTGAGTGAGAATATTTGGCTGGAACCTTTGACGACGCTCGACGGTGTCATCGTTCGGTGCGAGTAAACGTCTCAACACTGGGTGCCACGGTGGAATAATTGGCCATGATCGGACTGGAACTTCGTTGCCTCGGACTGGCCCGTGTAACACGTCCAACGACGGCTTTCGGAACGAATGCCCTACTGGCATTTTCGATACGCAAACCATTTTTTCGATACTGTTGAAAAAATATAAAGTATTAGAATTGGCAGTAAAAAACTCAACAAACTACGACGAGTTTGTAACATAGAGAAAAGACCACCAATTCGACGATTGGGATATAATTCTATTTTTCGATCAACTCCTGTTAGAGAAGTTCGAAAGTTGATGTATTGAAAGTTTCAACAATTCGACGATTGTGAGCTTTCAATGTTGTAAATTTGCCAAATTAAGTCTGCGTAGAGTAACAGCAGTGCGAACCATAAAATGAAATATTCTTTATCGAGTTCGATTGAGCGTGTTGTTGTAGATACATAGAAACAGTCATCTTGATTATGACGTTTAATACTCATGTATCTAGTTTTTTCAGATAAGGCATACGTTACTGTGAATGCGTGCACTAATCTGTCAACAAAGCGCAGTATATAATAAATATCATTGAAGGCACACCAGCGTTCTTGAATATTCATTGCTGTAATCAAAATAGTTTCGACAAAGTAAATAACAAACATTGATTCAAAATCTTGTATTCTGATATCAAAAAATCATACAGTATAGCTTATTACTACTACAACAATGCATTTTGGCAAATGTAAGAAAACGAGATACGATCGAAACAAAACAAACAAAAAAAAATTTTTGAACTATTTATAAAGAAAACGCGAGTTGGTTTAAAGATCTTCGTCGTCTTCATCCTCCTCGTCGTCTTCACCTTCATCGTCATTTGAAGGTTCGATTGCCGGTACGCCCGTTTGCTGTACTCCTTCATCGAGGAGCGCTGCTTCGGTGCGTGGTGATACTGGCAGTTGAGATTCTTCGTCGTTGCGAGGACTCTCATTAGTCAGATCATAAGTACCAACGAGGTGTGCCGGCTCGGTTGTTTCGATCGCTTCAGTAGTGACTACGGTGGTCACTACTTGTCGAATGGTAGTAAACTCATCATTCTCGACGGAATGTAGAGTTAGAGTCGTATCCTGTACCGCTGTATCAACCTTTGTTAGAATGCGCTGTTCGATTGACTGCGCTCCTCGAGGTAGTTCCTCCTCGGCGGAAGGATCTACCGTCTTGGTGAGATCGATAGTTTTGAGCGGTTTATCAGATTCCGCTGATTCGGTTAAGTCGACCGTTTTCACTGGTTTCTCATGCGGCGTTGATTCTGTTAAATCAAGCTTCGGCACGAGTACCTTTGGCTGAGTGCCGACTGTTCCTTCCGTCGTAGGATGTTCAGCATCAGTTTGTATTTTCGGTTGTGACTGTTTACCGAATACCTTTTTGAGGACTAAGTTGCGCTTAAGCGCTGCGTTTACGCGCTGCTGCTTTGCGCGCTGCTGTCTCGGAATATAGGTAAGTAACGTTTGCGGCGGCGAGAGCTTAACTTTCACCGAGCTGCGTGATTTGCGCGGTTTTGATTTGACGACTTTTGTCGTGTCGCTTTCCGATGCAGATGCAGAGGTTGTTGAGTCGGTAGGCTCAGGTACGCCATTGGTATTACCGAATATCTCGTACATTCGTCGCTCCGTTTCGGTCGGAGGATTTCCCGATGGTGGAGTTTTTACCATATATCCGATGTATTTGTCCTCTTTATCGGTAGTCGGGTTAGGTTTAAGACCGGTGTTGAGTACGGACGACTCATCTCCCGACTTTACCTTGCGATCTTTTGATTTATTCGACGATCGGTGCTCCGAACGAGAGCGTTCTCTTGATTTGGAGGCTGCGCGGGATGGAGTTTTAGACGTGCTATGCGTGAGTTTGTTTTTTGAATCATCCGACGAATTCCCGGATTTTTCAGAAACATTGCGAGCTGGTTTCTCCTTCGACGAAGAGATGCCGGCTTTAGCATTATCAGCTTCCTTCTTCCACTCCATCTTTTCCTTTAGCGATTCACGTGATTTGGCATCGGCGGCTAGTCGCTCCTGCTCTTTCGCTTTACTAGCTTTTACATCAGCCTGAATCTTAGTGAGGACTTTTGCGCGTTCTATCACCTCCTTATCAGTAAGCGGTTTCTGTTCATCGTCGGAAAAGCCTACATTTGTTAGGTGCAAGCCGCTGTATGGTGAAATCTCAACTTTCGTTGAAGTTGTTGATTTCACCTTGGGTTTGCGCGGATCTAGCGGGTGACATCCTGGTGCCGGTGTATCCACTTTGGGATATGGCGGCGTACCGACTGCTTTATTCCCCAGGTAATCCGCTGTCGCCTGTTGCAACTGCGGGTTTACGTAGGATGGTGACAGGGTGTCGGTTATGATGTTGTTCGGGCTCTGCTGGAACGACGATTTCGGCAAATTGAACTGCGGCATCGCTGGTGCGGAGGTTTGTTGCAAATCGACGTTCGTATCAAGCTTTGCTTTTGATGTCGGCGGCGTTGCAGGTGACGATGCGGCGCTGTTAGCGTTATTCGACTCGACGGTTGACTCACTTTTTTCGATGACTGGTTCCGGGATAAATACGGCTGCGATACAGTTTGCTACTTTTTGGTATGTAGCTTTCGTGTATTTCGGGCCAAGTTCGTCCACTGATGCCAACTCGAGGTTCAAATCGTTAAGCAAATGGCCCGCTACCATATATTGGAATTTTCCGTTTCCCCAGTTGTATGTAAAGGTTTGGGTAATTTGCCGGAATGTGTTATTGTGCAATCGGCCGCTCGCATTCGGTGGCAGCATGATTACCTGTTCGACTTTTTTATCTCCTAAAACTTCGATGAGTTTCCGGAAATTTAGGTCGAAGGTATTCGGTGGCGTAAATGCGAAGATGTCATATGTTCCAATGGATATCATGAGATTTTTCGGAATTTGTTTTAATTCGACGATTAATTCAATTAATTCCGAAATTTTCATGTCACGCTTATACATGCGTTTATCTATGTTGTCATGATATGGTTTGCCTTCCGTAATCGCATGCATGATACCATGAGCATGGATGTCGCCTACAATCCAATATTTGTACGCGAACAGAGCCATAACGGGTTTTGCTTCGCCGATTTTCAAACCGCAGACCGAAAAGTGTTGCGGGTAAGCATTCGTTGGGTAGAATGGCGCTAACACTTCGTGCGTTACCTCCGGGTATCGTGAATCGAAGGTGTCTCGATTTGCTTTCGTATTGGACTGTTTTCCCGGTTTTGCCCGCTTTTTCTTCTTCGGTACAACCGCCGGAGACTGGTTCGCCGTTGGTTGAGCGCTTTCGGCTTGATTCGCTACGTTCAAATTCGCGTTCGGATCAACGGAATTCTGCGCGTTGGCGGTATCAGGCGCGCTGGGGTTCGACTGCTCGCCATTTTGAGCGAGTGGTCTTCCCCAGTAGTCTGTTTCCTTCTTTTGCGGTAAATCCCAGTAAGATGAAATCAGCGAGTGGGCACTTGCATCCGGTACAGTCGGCGCTGTACCTGGTTGCACGAACGGGATTTTGAAACTAATGAGCGCCCCGTCGGCCGTGTCCTCGACGTGAGCGAGTGTCCGTGGGGCGGTTGTCGTAGCGGCGTTCGTCGTGATGGTGCTCGTATTCGTCGTACCGCCTATTATCATAGCGTTCGTCGTAGCGTCCGTCGCTGCGTTCGTCGTAGCGTTCGTTGCGGCGTTCGCTGCGGCGCCTGTTATGATCGGGAAACCGGGCGGCGGGCGGTGGAGGCCTTGCGTAAGGTTGCTCGCGGTAGCGGCGTTTGTTTGAGGTATCCCTGCACCCACCTGCGTGGGCGCGGGGATACCTCTTTCCGCGTTTTTTGACGGCTTCGGAACTTTCGGCGTGACCTCTGGTGTACCGTTGTTGACCGGAGGTGGTGGCGGGAACGGTGACGGTACAAACCCCTGGCAGAGCTCGTTTGTCGCCGCGGTAGGTGCAGTGGTCGTTGAAATCGGAGTCGTATTCGTCGTTAAAGTCGCCGTAGCTGCTGGCAGCGGAGCTGGTGTCGTCGCGTTCGAGCTGGTCGCGGATTGCTGGTTCAGTTGACTGGCGATTGCTGTAGAGCTCGGAAACAGCGATGACATTTTGGCTTTACGCAGCGTTTCGTATTTCGCTGTGGTAGTTTCCAGTTGAGCTTTCAAACTCGCGATCATATTATTGGCATCAGTCAATTGTACTTCGAAATCTGATATTTTCTTGTACATGTCTTCGGACAGATCCTGTTGTAATTCTTTGTCGGTATGCAGCTGAGCGATTTCCCTACGTAGAGCTTGCAACTCGCCGGTTGCGGCTCCCGTAGGTTCAGGTGTTGAGATCTGAATACGAGTTACCTCTACCTTGTAGCAGATGTTCTCCTTCACGTCTCGTTCACAACCGATATGTGTACACCGAGTCAACTGCACGCCGGCAGGATCTCGGAGTTCGGAGTCTCTGATCGCTTTAATGATGCAGCTCTTATGGTAAAGATGCTGGCATTTGGTTATGTAGATTGATTCGGGAACCTTTTTATCGCCTCCATATTGTTTGCCGTGTGATGTAATCACCAAACCGCATTTATCGCATGCGAGATGCGTAGATTCTGCCATCACTGTGAACAGAAATGCGACGAGGTGTTAAACGAAGTTGTAAGGCAATACCGATTTAGCGACAAAATAAATTCTGAATATTGATTAGAAAACAAATCGGCATGGTGGGCCTATTGTTTTTTACGTTAACACTGCTTATTATGGTGAAATTAAAGCAGAATAATCGTACGAGTTTGTACTTACCACAGGAGCTGACGACAAATATTCAAAACCGAAAACGAGAAAACGAAAGTAATATACTCGAATAAGTAACAATTACTTACGGTAATAATTCAGAAATAATACGCGAAAAAAGAATACAAAGATTCAATAACGCATTAACAAAAATATAGCATGAACAAAGACATGTACTCGATAGCACGTCAAACGAAATAATGATTTCGACCGTTGGTTCAGGTTCGTCGTTGCTTCCAACTGCCGAGTCCTTCCCCCACTTCGCTACTCAACGGTGGCGAATGTGATTGGTCGAATTCGGCGTTGTGTTGGTAGCGATGCGCTCGAACGGCAGGTTTTGGCTATAACCTTCTAGAATGTTCTAAGCAGAAAATATCAGACGGCGCCGATTTTCCTGGAACAGGTTTGTCAAAATGTGCGCCTAAATGCGCAGTTCGGCGGCTTTCTTTGTTAAGATAAAACTTCGTCGCATTAGATCGAATTTTTTTAACGGCCTGTCAGCCATTTTGATATCGCTACGAGTCACGTCGCTTTCTTTTCTCCGAAATCGAACATCTGCCTTTTGCTAAATGCGCATTTCTGCTTTGTCTTGGAATTATTGCGTCAGATTTCTTCATCGATTCCAATCTTTTATCGGAGTCGATGGTTGAAATTTGCTTGCTGGTAATTTTATTATCGAACCGAAATTTTATTATTATTACTCGAAGCAAAATAAGTTCTCCCTATCTGTCATCAATTAAATATCATTACTCCTGTGGTTTTTATTTGTGTCTTTTTTAGGTGTTTATTCGAAGAAATTTGCATCATAGTCTTTTACTGTATTGCAAAAATTTCGTGAAAAAATATCCAAAATCTATTATTTCGGTTATTTTATCGCAATTTGAAGTTTTCAAAATTACATTTTGATATTTGAACTAATTTCGAGTCAACAAAATTTAGTTATTTTGGACTCTCAATTATTTTCATACGTATCTAGGATTTTTCAAAATTTATTATCATTTCGAAAACATTTCGGAATGGACGAACTTCAACTCTCGATTTTAATTTTCGATTTCTCGCAAAGAAGAGGGCATATGTATTTGAGAAATGAACTACTGTCTGTGTACAGTATTACATTTCTTGACCTGTACTTTTCAAAAATATTTCAAAATCTATTATTTCGAAAAATATTTTCAGCCTATCTGCGTTCGTTTGAGAGTTGAAATTTTGTATTTCCGTTCTTTGGCTAAAAAGAGGCACCGTCTATGTACGGTGCTATTATATATCTGGTGAATTTGGTTCAAAAAGTGTCTCGAAATCTGCTATTTCAATCTGCTCTTTTCGTCGAAGCAATTTCACATCGAAATTTTGACTATTTCCAAAATTTTGTCGTTTTGAATTCTCCATCTTTAGTGTTAAGGTAAGGCATATGGATTTGTACATAAATCTCAGTATATTAACTAAGTTTTACCTGTACGTGTAGCTCCAAAGGTAACTTTCTGAATAGAGTTGCCAAATTATATGTTTACTCCAATTCGAATTCAATTTCACCGATTACTTTCCAACTGTTACTTTCTGTTGTGAAAATCTGATTATTTTCATCGTACTCGTAGTCGGTTCACCGAGAAAAATAAACATTGTATTACTTAACACTGACACTGGAAATTTCAAACGATTACATAATTGGTCACTGTACCTGTATTTTCACTGTCAAATGCTACGTCTGGCAACGTTGCTATGTTCCATTCGTAGCGTTGGCGGTTGTATTTTATTCTATGATAAAATTGCTCGTCATCCGTACACGATCTGGAATTTGTGTGAAAATACCTGAACATTATTAGCGATCATAATTTCTAATAAATTATTACTGCTAATTATTCGTGTCGTAATTCTAAGTTAATTTAGCGTGATTGTTGGTCGTAACATGACCGGTTTCAGTTTCGTAGCTTTTTTAGCTATTTTTTCGAAATTCTAAACTAATAAACCATCGGTACTTTCTACGTAGCTCTTCCTAGCTAAAATCACTTTACTCACCGGTAAATTGATTGTAGGTATTGGTTAGAATCATCGTCGCTAAATTAATTCTCACTATTGGGTGATTTCAAAAAAAATAAATACCATCATGACAATCTGTACTTTGAGAGATCGTACAGTACTTACTATTTACTTACGTTGAAGTATGTAGTTGGTACTTAAATGATATTTGTTTTATCCTGAAAATTTTGTTTTCAACGTTCGGTTTAATCTAAGTAGCTCTTCCACGTTAGAATCATTTCACTCGCCGGTGAATTGATCGTAGATGTAATGCTAATTTTCAAAATCTAATTATAAGTTCGAAACCAACTCTTATTAGAGTAATTTTCAACTCACGTAGCTTGTTGCTAACCATTTTGAAACGAAAACCGAATGTTATAAATTCACTGTAGATACTAATTTAGAATAAAGTATTCATGCTGTCCGCTTTTTTACCGAATCGTTTAGTATTATAAATACACTTCGAGTTGTTACCTGAATTTGTATTTATGTTGTTTGATATGTTTTTCATTTCAGCCTTCGTCATCGTATGTATCAGCTTTTCATTCTTCTTAGGTACTAAATAATCGATCGAAAATGTTATTAGTATCGAATCTGATTAAAATACCATCAAGCGTTTGAGTTGTTAATTTTATGAGGCGTGTGTTGAACATTAGGTTACTTTCTACGAAGTATCCATTTGTTCATGTGTGTGTGATTAAGCTGTGTACAAACGTGCATTGTTTACTTTCGGCGAAGTATACAATGTAAAGCTGTGCAATGAAAGTGTGAATAGCTGATTAAAGCAAGCGGTACGAAATACATTTATATTTAAAGCATAAGAAACAAATACGGAAATGCAAATTAATATGATATGACTAAAATTATCACGACAATGATCACATCTTGTATGTGTTTCATTCGTCGCAATCTGGTGCGCTGATTCACCCGCAAATACGTCGATTCGCTGGAGTTTCTACGCCGTCGTTATCGTATTAACTAATTACTCCTTGATTTAACAAACAAATAGCGTGATAGATTAGTATCTATGTTCATTTGTGCAATTAATAACGCCTTAATGGCAAAGCATACTTCGTAATGATCCGTATTTTCAGTCAGCTCGTCCCACCATTGCAGGAACTCTAACTTAATCCATTTCATGGTTTCTGGACCGTTACCATTTTGCACGTAGCATTTCCGATATATTTCGCCATGTCTTTTTGTAATTTTGCAGGTTTGACGGATTCGTTGGTTGGCGATGGTGTGCTCGTGGTTGTTATGGTCACCGTTGTTCATTTCCGCTTCCATTTTTCTGTTAAAAATCGAAGTCAGATTGGTATATTGTTTGATATTAGTTTGGACTAAATGCTACGTAATTGAAGGTTTACTTACTCGTTTCAATACAGCTGGCACTGTAGAAATCGCTAAAGAGTGTATTAACACGTTAGTTAATTTCAACGTAGCCTTTAATTACTCAAAAGTACAACTTTGCTAAGAACAACTTCTAAATTAATCAAACTTTCCTTCGAAGTGATGAAATGGTGATAAGAGCACATTTTCGCCGGTGTTATTCCGTCTGAGTACATGCGGATGCGGTGGCTCACGTTTTTTGCCCGTAACGTAACGCGTAACGCTTTGAATAGCGTTATTTTTCAAAAAACTGAGATTTTACTCAAATTTTGCGTTTTTAGCTATCTAAACCGAGTATTGGCTGTTACGTGGTTATTCCCTTGTGGAATATTTACGTGTTTAGTGATTCTCGAAGTTAAATTTCAGTTTTTTACCGAATTTCAACTTCGAAAAAATCCAAACTCAGCCAATACTGTAGTTAAATTTCAGTCTTTTACCGAATTTTAACTTGTTGAGACTTGTAATGGGGCATACGTGATTTATGATTATTCAAAAATCTAATTATTTTCGAAATTGATCATTTGAAATGCCCCAGTCCGCGTTTACGTATGTTTGGTTGTGTCTTCTAGTCAAATTATTTGAAATTTAAAACTTTTTCTCGTATTTGTGATTCATTCTGACTGTTTTAATTTCCTGTTTGAAATTTTGCCAATCAAAATAAATTTACATTGTGACTTGGATTTCGGCGAATCCTGGTCTGTGGCGTATTTTGGTCACTATCTGGTTATAGTGTTCAAAATTTGCAATTACGATTTTACAAAATAAATTGACTAATTTCAGATTTTATTAAGTAACCAGCCATTCATGGCGTTGGTAATTGTACTCTTTAAGAATTGAGCAATTGCATTTTCATTTCTAGGTATTTCACACTGAGGTGGAATTTCAACCTTTATGATTTCCCCTTCCAGTTTATATTCTGGTGGGAGAGAAATGAAAATGTTAATTTCATTTTCCTCAGGATTAATCTCAACTGTGACTTTATTGACCTCTAAGTTTCTTGGTTCCACAGTAAAAACTTCTTGTAAGTCTTCTGTGAGCGAAAGTTCTGAGTCTTCAATAAAGTAACTTTTATATAGACTTTTCTCAGAGTAATGATATGGGACAATCTGATGGAAATCGTAGGTTCTAAGTGGGTCTTGACCCATACGCATTAGGCGTGCCTTGATTCTCTCAGATTTTCTCTGAGATTTAGTCAATTTATTTGAATCCTTTGCCGGTTGTGCGCTGCCTCCTGTCGTCAAATCTCCTGTTTGAGATTGCGACATTGAAGGTTGCGGCTCCGCGGCGTTTGTCACAATTTTAGGTGTCTTTGGAGGTCGACCTCGCGGCTTCCTAACAGAAGGAGCGAGTTGTGCACTTTGTTTGGGTGTGGCTGCGGATGCCCCAGTCGAAGTTGAGGATTCTAGTTGATCCTCTGTGCTCGTCTGAGTCTCCTCAGTGGCATTGGTATTTTGAGCTGAGTCATTTGGATCAACTTCCTCTCGTAAATCAGTGGATGTTGATTCCGTAGACTGTTGTTCAGTTGGCACTTCACCATTTACTGCAGTTTCAGTAATCGGTGGGTTGTGCACTTCAACTTCTACTTGTAGTTCGGTAGCTGTTGAAGTACTGGCTTGATCGCGTTTTTCAGCTCTTTGTTGTGCTCGAAGGTCGCGTGCTGTATTTTCAAGCTGTCGTAAAATAGCAGGTGATGCTTCCGCAATGTCACGCTCATTAATACCGACACCTTGCGGTGCACGAGTTGGCGGGTCGTCAACGTCTTCCTCGCTGTCAGACATTGCTTCGCGAGCTTTGAACAAAAATTCTTTGATTTTTTCTTCAATAGAACGCTGGTCTAGTAGAGATTTGAGACAGTCGCTTTTTTCCATGTCTTCGATGTTTTTACTAGTTAGGAATAGCGTTAACTGTCTTATGTTCGAAATTCTATCTACAGTTGTTCCATCTGTAGGTTTCAGAAGGTAACTGTTGAAACCTGACCATTTTATTACTATAAAAGGTCCATGTTTCTTTTGATAAAGTTTCGCAGCTGTTCTTTTTTCGAAACTTGACTGTTTGTGGTTAGTAATTAAAACCATATCGCCAGGTTGCAAATATGTAGGATCAACGTGCATTTTGTTGAAGCAATATTCTTCTTCAATACGCTTTTGACGTCTTTTTTCTCTAATAAATGCTTCAACGGCTTGGCGATCAGTCAAATTCCCGCTTCTGTCTTCTTGCCATTCACTCGTATACACAGCTTTTTTAGCTAACATATCTGCTATGATGTTAGTGTATTCTACTTTGCGTGCGTATACGTGCTGAAATTCTACATCTTCGAGCTCTTGCCTGATAGCAAGAATACGTTGAAATAGTTCAGCATGATGAACTGGCTTGTTTCGGGAGTTCTTCCAATTATTGGTTTTCCAAATTGAGCATGTGTTCGTTAGCGCTTTGATTACGTAATTCGAGTCTGATAACAACTTTATCTTCTTCACACCGTTATCTCGTAATATTTCTAGCGCAATGATTATTGCCATTAACTCGGCATAATTGTTCGTAACCTGGAATTCTGTGCTCACAATCCTGTCAGATATGTTAGCAGTTGAACCCGGTTTGAAACAAATTCCTATTCCAGCAATAGCTTCGGGTGAGCCGTTTTTGGAACAGGCGCCGTCGGCTGTAACTCTGGCATAGCCATTGTTGTCGATAAAGACTTCCTGTTCGTTCGACGGGACGTCAAATATCTTGAGTTCACGGCTTCGACATTCCTCAATGGTTATTGATGGAATTTGGTTGTTTTCATTTTGATCATGTAATCGTGCTAACGCATCTCGGAAGTTGAAAGTTCTAATTTCAGTAGGAAAACCTGGAATTGTCGTGTCTGGTATGAACCAAGCCTCGTTGGGCTTGAAACCAAATGACGTAGGTGTGTTATTTATTTCGTTCTGGATTTCTCCAACGAATTTACTCCAACCAAGATGAGTGCGATATGGATCATAAACTTCGTTGAGTTTGACACGTAACTTATCGCCTATTACTCTCATTGTTCGTTCCACTGAAGAACTCTGAGGGTTGTAAGCTGTCGTGTGTGCAACTTTGATCTCGCATTTTTCCAGCAAATTGTACCAAGAGTCGGAAATAAATTGCGTGCCGTTGTCAGTGATCACTTTCTTGATCTTGACATCGTGGATTTCAATTTCAAATAAAATTGATTCCATTGCGTTGCAAACTACTTTCTTTTGAATCCTGTGCATGTCTCGAAGCCAGACGCGACTGGTAAAGATTTCTTTTGCAACTAGCAAGTATTTCGGATCGTTCTTTAATGCTGGAACCGGTCCATATATGTCTACCGATAGCACGTCGCCAATGGCGTACGCCTCTATTTGAGCGTATTCCAGGACTTTGTGTTTCGCGTAGTTCTTGTTCACTTTGCATATAATGCAGGTGTTTGTAATATCGCGTATATACGCGAGTGAACTAGGATGGTAGTATAGTTGTCTAAAAATCATGTCTAATCGATTTGCCCCAGTATGCCCATAGGCACAGTGTAGGTAGTCGACAGTGTCGTAAAGCAAACGATCAGGTAAATATGGTACTTGCGATTTATCTGGCAAAATTTTCATCAGACGTTTTTTACCATCGCGTGTGTACATTATGTCATAAATTTGTTTTTTACGGAGTGATGTACCCTGTTGCTTCTTATTATTTGCTGGTACATCTTCTTCTAAGACATCCATTATTTTTTTGCAATGTTTGTCTGTAGCTTGTTCGTCTTCTATATTGGATAGTAGGTCGAACAATCTGGGTACGTTTTCGTCCATAAATTTGCAATCCAGAGGTGGTAGAGCGGTCTTTTTACTGGCACCTGTTAGTTCATGATTGTCTTCCTTGTGAAAACCTTTCGTGAACCTGGGTACCACTTGGTTAATCATCAATAGATCGAGCTCTGTTAGCTCTTCTATGACGATATTTCCAACTACCAGTTCTGGTGCTTTAATGTCGTATAAAGCTTTATTGGATAACTTCATGTCATAGATTAGATCGAAATTGCATATAGTTGTAACCCATTTTGCAGCTTTTCGGTGCGTTTTCGCCAGACTCTCAAATTCTTTGTAAATTGGGAGCAAATTGGCGCGCACGTGGACTCTCCTGCTGAAAATCCACATCCAAATCTTTTTAATGACTGAGTAGAGTGTTAGCATTTCTTTGTCATACAGCGTAAAGTTTTTCTGGTGCTCCTTGAAGCCAACAGAAATGAACATAATGATTTGCTTTTGTTCATCTTCCTTGTAGAAGAGAACTGCATTCATTGCATCGTCTGTATAATGCGTATCCAAGAATAAGTCGCCCTCACGTGGAGGTTGTTTCAACGTGAATTCCTTCAAGTACTCCGATTTGAGTATGTCGAAGGCCTTCTGTTGAGCATCCGTCCAGACTATAGGGTCGTCGCCCTTTGTCAGTTCGTATATTGGGCTCAGGATTTGCATGTATCGGGGAATAAACGGCTTGTACAGCACGGTGTTCCCAACAAGAGCTAACACTTCTTTGTTGTTTTTAAGTACGAATTTGCCATGTTTCATATGGTCTTTCTCAAATTTCAGGAATTTTTCCTTTTTAAGGTCCTGTTTATCAATGTTTTCTTTG
The DNA here is from genome assembly GCF_950023065.1 of Planococcus citri. NCBI lineage: Eukaryota > Metazoa > Arthropoda > Insecta > Hemiptera > Pseudococcidae > Planococcus > Planococcus citri. The sequence continues at coordinate 2,502,658 of NC_088677.1, read as the reverse complement.
GATAAGACGAACCCCAAGTGGTCTGTACGCCTCTTGAAAAAGTGGGTTTTGGTCGGATTCAGTTTTAATCCAGCCCGTCTTATTTTTTCGAATACACTGAGTAGTCTATCAAGTGTTTCTTTAAACGTAGTACCAGAGACTTTGACGTCATCCACAAACTTGGAGATGCCTTCTTCGTCCTTTAGCACTTGGTTTATCATATGAACAAACTCACCGCTCGAGATCTTCAATCCGTACGGTAGTCTGTTAAATTCGTATACTTGGCCGTTTATTATGAACGCTGTATACTTTTTCGATTCTTCATCTAGCTCTAATTGCCAGAATCCGGACGTAAAGTCCAGCGTACAAAATAGACCATCAGGTGAACCACTGAATATTACGCTATCGATTGTAGCGGGTTCAGTTAGTACGCATTGTAAAAAGTTGTTCAACTCGTCAGCTGCCAAACACAGTCGTATATCGCCATTCTTTTTAATGACGGGTGCGAGTGTATTTATAAAAACTGAACGAGATGGCCGAATTATTCGCAAATCTAACATCTTTTGAGTCGTCATATCGAGGGCTTGTTTTAACCGAGCTGGAGGTCTATATTTTTCACCTTGTGGCACTGCTAGGTGCCCCTCACCGGGGATAAAGTTGAAATGTACTTTTTCACCTTTGTAACATCCCGGATTCAGACTAAATATGTCTTGATAAGCATTGATCTTGTGCATGGCATCGTCTACCTCCTTTTGAGGTGCAATGCCAAGCTCTCGTATTTCAGCTAAATCTTCGATGAGATTTTTCTGCATAATACGAACTGCTTTGATTCGGTCTTCTTCAGGCTCTCTGAGCTTGTCTCTTGTAGACATGCTTGTGGCCATGAGATCAATAGTTATAGTAGTGTGCTCAGGGATTTGCTCAATCTTAAATAAAGAGAGCGCATCTTTATACACATCTGGGTTTATAAATGCAATTGTAAAATGATCATCATCCTTAGGTTCATGACTTACGCATCTCTGGCGGAAATGTAAGTGTAGATCCAAATGCTCCATGGCTACTCTTCCCAGTATGAAAGTGTTGCCAATGGTGTCCATTATGTAGAATGGTACAACGAATTCCTTTGGACCAAAATTAAATGTGATTTCAGCCAGAATTTGTGACGCTCGTTCAATTGCATTGTTGGCCATACGTAGCTGCACGATGCGATCCATAGCAATTTCGCGTACTGCATGTGGCACTTTCAATTTGAGTTGTTTCAGCACATTCCTTGAGATAACATTGGGAAGTGCTCCCGAGTCCAACTGAATGGCGACGATCTTATCACCTACTGTGATTGGAACGACGCAAGTTGGGTCATCGGTACCTTCGTTTACCACTAATGGTTTAGCTTTTTCTTTCAGCTGAGTTTCATCAAGGTGTGCGTTGTCAATCGCTTCGAGTGCTCGAGCTTCTTTAATTATTCGTTTTCGAAGTGCATGATGTCTCCATTTCTTGTCGGCAGGTAGGCCTCTTACGAATTTCACACGTGTTGTAGTCGTATCACTATTACACGGGAATGTCTTAATGCCATCCCTTGTCAACAATCTGAGCAATCTGTCTTTGGGAGGTTTCTTGATTATTGCATTTTTAACTCCAAAATCTCCGATTGGTCTTCGATCTTTCGCTCTATGGTGAATGTTCAAGACTTCAAAAGGAGTTGGAGAATAATCAAGTTCTGGGATTTCGTCTAATACGAATTCCGGATCTTCCATTATCAAACATTTGACATCCATCTCTCTGATGGATTTCTTCGTCTGATTGTTTTGTACTAGACCGTCGTCGTCATGTTCTGTTAACTGAGCCGGACGGGTGTACTTATCCGTGAATGTTTCATAATATTCTTCTGGCAACATGCAACACGTTGGATCTCGTTGGCAATTAGGATTATTGCACGAGGTTCGGTATTCCATAAATAAGGTTTTCTTTCTAGGTTCGACGACCTGACTACCTTTTAATGGTTCGTCCTTTATTTCTTCCTCCTGCTTAGGTTGCTGTTCAGGCGGAGCCATGTACGTGTACGGAGGTTGCGGACGTTGTTGGAGTATCTTTTGTACTTCGTCGTATGGAGATTTGAGCGCGTTTCTGCTTAAACGTACTCGTTTCCATTCTTCGAATAGTCTGTATATACCTGTACAAACCATGTCGTAAATCACACGGTACGTAGGTATAGCAGGGTAGTACTTGTTCCTATCCTTTTCGAATTTGAACTTTCGTTCACAAGGAATTACTCGTTGGTTTTTATCTGCCATGACGCCAATCGCTTCGACACCGGAGGCCGTTATCAATTTTTGCGTCTGCAAATAATACATGGGCGGTTCTTTCCAGAATATTACAATTTGGTCATCCGCCGCATTTTGGAATATTTTACGGTATTCGATATATCGATCTAGTTTAACGCCAATGCTTTTGGGGTCACCTGGAATGCAGGGTTTTACTATTGGGAAGATTAATATAATCAATTCCGCCCCTTTATCTTTGACTAGTAGATCTAAGAGTTTGTTTAGACTTTTCTTTATTTTGTCATAAGGTTGAGGTGAGTGATTCAATTCGAATTGCAGAGCTGATAGAACGAATTTCTCTCCTTCGGGGAATTCCGTTTTCTCTATACGTCTGTATAATTCTTCAATTGGTAATTGA